>NC_141698.1:545341959-546541959 GCF_964263255.1 Lissotriton vulgaris | reverse complement strand
GCACTCTGTTAAGAATAGAAAATCATGAATATAAACGTAGATGCGGTTTAACTCATATTTACACCAAAGTATTTCATCTGGCTTTAGTGCGTCTAGTTCGATTGCCCAGTAATACATTGAAAACAGGGGAATACCTGAGTACGTCTGCGTCTCAGGCGGAAGCCGGGAGGGGATCCTTCGGTTGTACTCGTTGGAAGGAAACGGGTGCGTCTCCTCTTCGGCGGTGTACTAAGAAGGCAAGAGTTTATCGTTAGTGTCCGTGTAGGGCGTGCGAGAGCCTGGAGCTACGGGCTTCAGAAGTTAAGCGTAAAGAATGGGGCACAAATTCAATGTTTGGCGGGGGAGGCTATGGCACTCACCCGTAGTAAGAAATCCCTCCTCTGGTAGTTCCCGGCGGTTGTCTCTCGTGTACGAACACGTGACCCGGGGCGAGGTGAGGTTAAAAAGATTTAGTAGACATCAATGATGTCCTCATGTTTATAGTGTAAGCATGGACGCCATTACTAAGAGGGGAAGTTTAGTTGAAAAGTACTTATATATGAATTTTGACTTATTTTTATCCGAAACTAGTGTAGTCTGCTAGAAGTTTTAAGGGCTGGAGCTGATGCATATCGACATGATATGTACAGGCTGGGTGGTTACCAGTATTTTAACGCGGAATTTGGAATGACTTAACTTGCATATTTAGAGCTGTTTAAGAGAACGCAAGGTTGTGTACTCTCTATACGATTACTGTTAAAATCCCAACTGAATTAGTAATGTCTAGTGGTTTACGTGACCGTGACAGCGCACATGCAAGCAGCTAAAGTGTCTAGCCAGAAATTGTTGGCGTGGTGCGGTGTGAAGACGGTGATCTGGATAACGTGATTGCCACAGGGGTGTGAGTGCACCGTTATCACCACATAATCTCGCGTTTGTCGATGTACAACAAAAAAAATAAATACATTTTTTACAAGAAAAATTATCACATGTTATGAAATGATGCTTGTGCCAGCTTACAGACATGATTGAGGCATAAAGGTAAAATAAACAGTACATCTTAAGTATTCGTGTTATACAGTACATACAGTCGGTAATAACATTCAGTTCCGAAGAGTGATAAACCCCTCTAATAGTGTCACAGTTTCTAGTAGTGGGTTTCTAACTACTATTATTATAAGGAAATTCAGTTCGTGTGTGCACATGATGGATCCCCCCGGTGATTCTTTAGTCACCTAGAAAGTATTGAAGCTCAGGATCGTAGTTCAGCCCATGTTCTACGCTTTGTAAGCGCATGATCCATGTAGCTTCTCTACGTCTGAGTGTCAATTCACGGTTGCCCCCTCTAATATTGAGGGGAATTAAGTCAATCCCAAAGACACGTACTTTGATGTCGTCCTCCAGAGGTTGACATTCTGCAATGTGGAGGGCTACCGGGTATCTGGGGTCTCTCTTCTGTATGGCTCTCATATGTTCCGAGATCCTCTCTTTAAGAGCCCTGATAGTGCTCCCTACATAGATCTTGCCACATTGGCATTCGATTATGTACACTACAAACTTGCTGAGGCAAGTAATGTTGTGTTTGATCTTATAGACAGTCCCATCTTGACCTTTGAAAGTTGTGGTTCCATGTTTCCCCCAAATGCACATGGAACAGAAACCACATTTGTGGAATCCCAGGCTACGTGTGGATAGCCAATCACGTGCTGTGGTATTGGGGGGAACCGTGGGGCTCAGTTTGTTTCTCAGAGTGAAGCCCTTCCTATACGTGATGGATGGTCTGTCCGGAAGAAATTCCTTGAGTATAGGGTCGTCTGTTAGGAGTTTCCAGTGTCTGTTTAGACTCTTTTTGGTGATGTTATTAAGTGCATTGAATTCAGTTATAAGTCTGATATGTTGATCAGAAGACTCTACCTCTGTGCGTGTCTTCAGACAAACGGGTCTCGGGATGGTTCTAGTTTTCAATTCGGCTTTCTTGAGGGATGTCTTAGAATACCCTCTTTTATGGAATCTGTCTTTCATGTTTGCAATGCAGTTATCAAACTCGCTGGCTTCACTACAGTTACGTTTGGCTCTTAGGAATTCTCCATATGGGATGGAACGTAACTGGTGTTCAGGGTGAAAGCTGGAGGCATGGAGTATAGAGTTGCAAGAAGTGGGTTTCCTAAACAGTTTAGAGTGTAGATGATTGTCCTTCACATAAAATTCTAGATCTAGGAATTCTATGTTGGTCAGGCTGTGTCGCATAGTGAAGCTGATTTCCCACGTGTTGGTGTTAAGATGTTCGAAAAAAGAGAGAAGAAGTTCCTCAGATCCTGACCACAAGAGAAAACAATCGTCGATGTATCGACCTCAAAAGACTATGGAGTCAATATACTGTGTTCCTTTGGTGCCCCAGATAAGATCAGCCTCCAACGCCCCCATGAAGAGATTAGCGAAGGAGGGCGAGAATCTGGAGCCCATGGCTACTCCCTTTTTCTGTCGGTACCATTTCCGATCAAAAATAAAGAAATTGTTCTCAAGAATAATCTTCATCATGTGTAATAGCATGTTGGTATGTGCCCATAGTGAAGCCGGTCTGTTGGATAGAAGTTTGGTGATAGCTGAAATTCCTAATTCTGGATTGATGCTGGTATAAAGAGACACCACATCCATGGTTACTAGTCTGGTATCTCTTTGCCAATCCATGTCTGCCATGATATTCAGTATATGTTTGGAGTCTTGTATGTATGATGGAAGGTTCTTGACTAGAGGTCCCAAGAAAAGATCCACATATTCTGCGATTCTTTCAGTGGGACCCCCAATCCCCGATACTATCGGTCTACCAGGTGGAAACGGTAGATCCTTATGGACTTTGGGTAAAGTATACAGCCATGGGTACGTGGGTCTGTAGACTTTGAGATACAGGTACTCATTATCATCCAGAAGACCCGATTGTTTCCAGTGTAGTAGTAGTCCATTAAGTAGTAGTGTTAATGGACCCATAGGGTTATGATTAAGTAACTCATAACATGAGTCGTCACTCAATTGGCCAAGGATCTCACTGTTGTAGTCAATCAGATCCATGACCACCACATTACCCCCTTTGTCAGCCTCCCTGATGATGATATTAGGGTTCTCGCTTAAAGTGGAAAGTGCTGATCGTTCTCCTTTGGTCAAGTTGTCTCTGTACTTGAATTTGGTGTTCAGGTTCTTAGTATTGGTTCTGTTGAGATCCTCAAGAACGTGTCTGTGAAAGTTGTCAATAGTGTTACCCCCTGATAATGTGGGTGTCCATTTTGATTTGCATTTCAGGCCACTCGCCATGCTATAATCAGTTTCCACATCAAGCTCCTCAAGTAGCCTCTCCATTTCTAGTGGACTGTCTTCCCTGTCTGTTAAAGAAAGAAGCAAGTGTGTGGTTTGCACATCTTTAACGGTCAAAGGTACATCGTCAAACACATTCGGAATATGTCTAGGCTGTCTTTGTATTTGTTGTGATCCAGCAAAATGTTTCTTAAGTTTAAGATTACGTATAAACTTAAAAAGGTCAATTTTGGTTTGGCATATATCGCCGGTGGCATAGGGATTGAAGTTCAGGCCTTTACTGAGTAAGGAGATCATTTCAGGTGTTTTTTTCTTTCTTTTTTCCCCAACCCAACTTACCCAGAACATAACAACGAGGTCCAGACTTATTTCAACCCATACATTTGGAGTTGAACATTAAGGTAATAGAATTTATCACGTAGAGAAAGCTTGTAAACGCATGGAGAGATTCTTTTGGACCTTAATCTATAATAAGCACCGCTATTTTCTCACGCTGCCACGTCACATAGACGCTCCGGCTAGACTCTATCACTAATGTTCTCACAAAACACTTTATTTAGACACTTCTTTGTTGATGCCCAACCACCTCACGAACCTTCCAAGTACAGGACCACTGTGTGCGAGCTAACGACGACCACACACATTTCCTCTATATCACCTTCCCTCACCACTTGTGCACTACCACACTAGGTCAACCACCCATATATATTTCTTATGTCTCAAACGACATCACCAATCACACCCACTTTGTGCGAATGAACACGCACGTCACTACTGCATGTTGGATGCACTTCTGTCACCATATGCAGTTTGTCACCTTGATATGACGTAGAATTAAACATGCTTACGTTATTTTTGTATCACCAGCCCTGAAGAGTCGTGTTGACTCAACCGCACACGACGAAACACGTGTCGGCGATTGTGACATTTCTCGAGTCTGGAGAAAATAAAACCCACATCTTGCTGTGACAAGAAGATACACTAAAGAATCTGCTTCTGTGCTTCTATTCCTATTGGTCATTGTACCCTAATTGTTATTACACATGTAGTTGCGAGAGCTTAGCCTTGTAAACATAATTTCTTGAACTTACTACTGACTGGCATGCTTAAAAAACGGATAACAGACAACAGCGGGTTTTTAAAAATCACCTCGCTTGCTTGGCTTTTGCAAAAGTCAATAACAGCTTGTCTTTTACAGAAGTCAATAACAGAATCATACAGACTTGGTGGGTGATCAGTCCACCCTTGCCTTACAGGGGTAGTTCCCTTCTGCAGACGTAGGGCTGTGTCCTGCTCCAGAATTTATTTGCTAGGGGACTCCAGCGAGAACGTGGTCATGTGGCCCAGACCGGGTGGGGAGGAACAGCGGGCGAGTCGTTCAGATTGCAAGAATCCCTCAGGTAGGGTACCCCCGTCGGAGTCTCTCCGTGCACCTCCACACATCCGCCAGGCCTGTATTCGTGCTCGTGGAGTTCCTATACAGGCGCCATTTGAAGAACCGGAATAATCCAGTTACTGGGTCTCGGCGGCGGGGTAATTGCCCAAGTCTTCCACACCCTCCATACCAGGGCACGAGTCGGGGTACCACGCGGGTGGACGGCATCCCCCCACTTATTTTCCAGGGTTTTCCAGGGTGGACGCCGTCCACCCTGCTCAATCAAAACGCCGTCCCGCTCCAGACTTTCCTTCGTCCCCGGCCTCGCCTGCTGCCTGCCCGCCTCCTGCCTTCCTGCAATCACATGCTGCTAGAAGCGCAAGAGCAGCCCCACCCCGCCCATTGTCACTTTGTATGGGGCTGATTGCCACATACAGAATGTCAATGGGCCAGTTTGGGGTGTTACAGCATGTGGTGAGCCGCTTCCTGCGGGTAGCGCCTCCGGCAACATTAACAGCTGGTCAAGGGCATTCCCAAAAATCTCACCAGAAGTATGCTGCTTGCCACAGGGTCAGGAGTCTCTCTCTCTCTTCTTTTGGCATATGTTGAAAGCTAACACGATGTGCAACATTTGAAAATGAACGGAGGGTGTAATGTGTTTCAAATAAAAGTTCGATTATTTTAAGACTGTCTTTTCACACAGTATTGTCTAAAATAAAAAAAATCTGAGCAGCGAACGCTCTTGCAGGGCTGTTAATCGGTGAGTCGAGTTCCCAAGAGGTATGTTAGTCCCTTCCCTCCAGCCTGCTTGCTCAAATCAGAGGCGAACTCCCCGCAACTGGCTGTGCATAAAAGGCAAGAACCACCCGCTTAATTACTGGAAAGGCGAGGAAGCATGCACCACTCCACTGTAACTTTTGGGATTCATAGCCCTTGCACAAGAATCCACAGACTACCCGGAAATGTTTCTTTTGTGACTTCTTTTTGAAACATGTTTGTGCACTTCTGTATATTCAACACAATATTCACCATAATATGATGCAATCGTTTTTCAGTGAACGAGTGTAAAAGGGTTGGGTTCCCTAATCTCATGCTGCTGTATTAGCCTTCCATCTTCCCTAGATCGATAACATTATGATAATTAATTTGTCTAACAATACATATCAGGTATGACACCTGACAAATGTACATTTCTTATTGTCTTACAGGCTGGATGGGTGAAAGGGTAAATGGTTGGATGGATGAGTGAATGGATGGGTGGGTGGAAGAGTGGATGGATGAGTGAAAGGATGCTTGGGTGAAATGGTACACGGTTGGATGGATGAGTGAGTGAGTGAATGGATGGATGAAGGGATGGATGACTGAAAGGATGGATGGAAAGATAGACGATGGATAGGTTTTCAAATAGTTGAAAAGGTTTGGATATGGATGGGCACACAGATGGAAGGACAGAATGAATGTTGAAAGACTGCATGATGGATAAAAGTATTAATAGATGACAATGTACATTTGGAATGGTGGATATCAGGGGTTTGATGGAAGGATGAATGGTTAGATCATTGGACAAGAGAGCTCTTCTGGGGATGGTTGTGATCAGTGGCGTCACAAGGGGGGTGCGGGAGGTGCGGGCCGCACCGGGTGTCACCTGCAGAGGGCTGACACCAAAATGAACTCCTCGCTATTTATTTACTGTTCATGTAACACCGTCCGTATTGTCCCATGCTGTTTATAGTGCAGGGAAATGGACGGATGCCAGAATCTTCCTTTTCCCAGTTCTGCGAGGGCAGCGGCTTTGTCGGGAGGGGCTTGAGTATAAAATGAGCTCCGCCCTTGGCCTTCTGCTCGCTATTCTTTTTGCTCGGAGATGCGATCTTGGTCGTGTTCATGTTCCGAGTGCATGTGGGCGTTTGGGGAACACCACATTCAGTGAACACAAAGTCAAGATTGGCCCAATCTCTAATGGTAAGAACTTTCAGAGTTTCGTAAAAAGTCACTTTTGCAGTTAATTTTTGGAACCTTTTGAATCATCCGTGTATATATGTTGCGAGGCTTGTCCTGCATTATTGCAGATGTTAATATGAGAAGCACTGAAAAGACCATTTGATTTCTTTGGACAGCGCTATGATGGGCCAAACGCAGGTAGGTCACAGAGTGTGCAGGATGGCAGGAGGAACGAAAAAAGGCCTCACCCTGTTTGCCACGCCTGCCCTAGACAATGGAGGTTCAGTTGAATCATACAAAAGTATTAAAAAAAGGCTCCGATACTCAGCACATCGAAGCGGGGTAGGCGCAAATTTGCGTGCACAAATTCAAAGCGCATTTCATGAGTTTATTTCAGTCACTTTGAGAAGAGCCAAAAACTGGGAAAAACCATGGCGGGGGAGAAGGTGACGAAGAAAGGGTTAAAAGAGCAGCAGGCAGGGGAGGGAGGTGCAGGCGAAGGGGGTGGATGGTGCAAGCAGAGAAGGAGATGATGCAGGCTGAGAGGGAGACGGTGCAGCCAGAGGGAGAGATGGTGCAGGCAGGGGATGAGATGGTGCAGGCATGGGATGAGATGGTGCAGGCAGGGGGTGAGACAGTGCAGGCAGAGGGGAGACGGAGCAGGCAGAGGGCAGAGATGTTGCAGGCAGAGGGGAGATGGTGCAGGCAGAGGGGAGATGGTGCGGACAGAGGGAGAGATGGTGCAGACAGAGGGAGAGATGGTGCAGGCAGAGTGGAAATGGTGCAGGCAGAGGGAGAGATGGTGCAGGCAGAGGGAGAGATGGTGCAGGCATGGGATGAGATGGTGCAGGCAGGGGGTGAGACGGTGCAGGCGGAGGGGAGACGGAACAGGCAGAGGGCAGATGTTGCAGGCAGAGGGCAGATGTTGCAGGCAGAGGGGAGATGGTGCAGGCAGAGGGGAGATGGTGCAGGCAGAGGGGAGATGGTGCAGGCAGAGGGGAGATGGTGTGGACAGAGGGAGAGATGGTGCAGACAGAGGGAGAGATGGTGCAGGCAGAGTGGAAATGGTGCAGGCAGAGGGAGAGATGGTGCAGGCAGAGGAAGAGCTGGTGCAGGCAGAGGGAGAGCTGGTGCAGGCAGAGGGAGAGCTGGTGCAGGCAGAGGGAGAGCTGGTGCAGGCGGAGTGGGAGGGGGAGATGGTGCAGGCAGAGGGAGAGATGGTGCAGGCAGAGGGAGAGATGGTGCAGGCAGAGGGAGAGATGGTGCGGACAGAGGGAGAGATGGTGCAGACAGAGGGAGAGATGGTGCAGACAGAGGGAGAGATGGTGCAGGCAGAGTGGAAATGGTGCAGGTAGAGTGGAAATGGTGCAGGCAGAGGGAGAGATGGTGCAGGCAGAGGGAGAGATGGTGCAGGCAGAGGGAGAGCTGGTGCAGGCAGAGGGAGAGCTGGTGCAGGCAGAGTGGGAGGGGGAGATGGTGCAGGCAGATGGAGAGATGGTGCAGGCAGAGGGAGAGATGGTGCAGGCAGAGGGAGAGATGGTGCAGGCGGAGGGAGAGATGGTGCAGGCGGAGGGAGAGATGGTGCGGACAGAGGGAGAGATGGGAGCCATCCTATTCAACAGATCTCCCTGCCTTGCATTTGTCCTGCTCACACCTGTCATGATGTCACTTCCTGTTGTGATGTCACTTCCTGTCGTGATGTCACTTCCTGTCGTGATGTCACTTCCTGTCGTGGTGTCACTTCCTGCCGTGATGTCACTTCCTGTCGTGATGTCACTTCCTGTGACCACGCCTAACTTGGAGAGTCCCCCCACTTCTTTTTTTAGGACTTGTGCCCTGCTCCATACGTAGTAAAAGGAGACACAAGAGCCTTCGTCTGGAGGAGGAACCCAGATTTATTCAAATAGCCTGGGCTATGGACCAGAGTCCCAGGCTCGTCAGAAACAAGACAGAGGAGGCTGTTGCTCTACTCCACAGCTTACAAGCCTTTTATACTTTTTCATTCTGGTCTTTTGGCTGTTAGTTCATTGTTCAATCAGGGCAGTGTTTGCAGTTGATAACCAGATCCAGACGACGTTTGTAGATGGTGACCTGGTCAAGGCTTGGTACACAAATCATTGTTCACTCGGCTTGATCAAGGCTCAGTCTTTCAGGTCATTGTTCGCTCAACTTGATCAAAGCCCAGCAGTCAGACCATTGTCCAGGTAACCCGATCACGGTGTCAAGGATGTTTACCAGGCTGGGAGCAGGAGATGGAAAACAAATCATTTACACAGGTGTGAGTGTCTTATGGCTTTCTGTTGAACTGAAAGAATGGGGGGAGTTGGGTGTGCGACAGTTCCTGGGCAGAAATGCAGGCTGCAAGATGGCTGTTGTCGTGTTAGTTAGATTTTCCTCAGGCATAAGCAGAAACGACCAGGTGGGTCGTGTGGAAGTGTTTGACACGAGATGGCAATGAAAAAACAATAGAGTCCCCGTACAAATAATGCAGATCAGAAGAACACTTTTCCTCACACCCAGTCCAAGTTCAATCCAATTCTGACAGAAGAATACCTTTACCTCAGAGCCTCACTGCAGTGCTCCAGCAACTTTTTGGTTCAGACTCTGAACAGAAGCAACCAGCCTTAAGAGGTGACAATTGAGATGAAGTGGATTATTTCCCTCATACTAGAACAATAACAATGTATTTATGGGCTTGCAGGAGGCCAGTGGTTTAGACATATCCACGGACACAGGGTTGTGTCCCCCTTGGGCCATCATTGGAAGAGAGTGCACCTTTTGCAGTGCTAATGAGATGAACAGTGAAGATACTGCATTTACAACTGTCAACTGTGGAAGTCAAAACTAACATACTGGCAGACGTTTTGGAACTTGGACAAACCTCCAAAGCCTGGCGTTAGGTGATCCTGCTTTTTGATGCAGCACCTTACACCAGAAAGTTGGGTGGTCTAGGAGGGTGAACCCAATCCACAACAGAGCATCTTTCAGAGGAGCATCTACCAATGAAAATAGGAACTGTCTGTTTCTCTCGATATTTCCTCATGCTGAAGAAGGATGGAGGCCATTGTCCTGTTTTAGATCTCAACCCTATGAACACTTTCTTATAAAAGAACAAATTCAAGATGCTCACGTTGGCCCAGGTTCTATCTGCCCTGGAGCCAGGCAAATAGTTAGCGACTTTGGACCTTCAGGATGTCTACTTTTATATACCAGGGCAGCATTCCCAAAGATGCTATTTCTGGTTCAAGTTGGGTCTGAAGCATTCACAGTTTGCCATACTCCCTTTTGGCCTCAGTGGTACCCTTTGGGTTTTCTCGAAAGTGATGGCAGTTGTCGCAACACACATTTGAAAGTTGAAATTTCAGTTTTCCCATACCTAGATTACCTCCAGATAACAGCAAACCGTATGACATCATTATGGTTCACACTCAAAGTGCAGAAGCCCATGCGTAACTCCTTTGCTGAGGTTTCCTTTCTTTGGAGCCATTATGGATACAGTGCAGCTTCGGGCCTTCCTTCTATCACACGTTCAGTACATTCAGGTTATGATCTTAGTTTCAATTTTGGTCCTGGGTCTCGTTGAGAGTGGCTCTGAGGCTTCTGAGCTTCTTGGTCTCCTTAACGAAATTTGTCAGCTATGCCAGGTGGCATATGCAGACTCTGCAGTGCAACCTGAGTCTCAATGGGCTAAGTACCAGGAGAACCGAACAAACTCCAACTAGGTTTTGGAAGAGGCTGCAAAAGATCTACAGTAGTGGCTTCTCTGTTATAGTTGGGCGAGTGGCAGACCCCTCACCATGCTGCACCCAGAGGCAGCAGTGGTGACTTGTGCATTGCTTCCTGGATGTGTAGGTCATCTGGGAGAGGTGGAGATCAGAAAGAAGTCTTTAGTCTCTGTTAGATACCCTTCTCCACAAACGCCTTATTGGAGTTGTTGGCCATTTGTCTGGTGTTGAAAGCCTTCCTACCATTTATCAAAGGTAGGCTTGTTCAGGTTCTCTGATACAAAACTACTGCCATGTACTACTGCAGCATGCAAAGCGGATGGAATCTTGGGTCCTATACCAGATGGCTCTAGTGTCAGGGTATTTCCCTGATCTTCAACCACCTGGATTCAACTGGTGGATCACAAATAGTGGTCACACCCAGTGGTGGATAAGGGCATCTTCCAGCAGTGGGAAGAACCTTGGCTAGATCTTTTCACCACGGCCAAGAATGTCAAATATTTTGCATCCTGGAGTTTCCAAGAAGGCTCTTTCTCAGAGACGCATTCCGGATAGATAGGAGTACGGGAATCTATATGCCTTTCCCTTGCTGATTCTCCTGCCTGAGTTCTGAAGAAGATCAGGAACAACTTGGCCCAAGTCATCCTAATGGCTCTGGATTAGGCCCGGAGAGTATGGTACCCAGACCTCTGGGCTTAAGCATCTGTCCTCTGAACAGACTACAGCTTCAATAGGGTTTCCTTTCACAGCAGCTGGACAGGATCCTGCATTCAAACCTGCACAATCTGCACCTCCATTTATGGTAATTGAGCGGCGGCAATTGACTGGTTTTGGTCTTCCACCCGAAGTTGTAGATGTCTTCTTGGCTGCCAGGTATCCCTCTCCAAAATCCATCTATGCCAGCCCCTTGAACAAATTTGTTTCTTGGTGTTGCATCCACAATAATGAGTAATTGCAAGCCAAACTGTCAGATATCTTGTTATTTGTTTTATCTCTGGCCCACCAAGGACTTGGTGTTAAAGGTTATGTGTGGCCTTTTGGTCCTTTTTACGTTTACCAGACCAGCCATCCTTATTCAAAGCACTAATTGTGATGAGGTTTCTAAAAGGTTTGACTCCTTTGTTTCGACCCTAATCCTTTGTGAGACCACAGGTGGATCTTAATTTGGTTCTCACTTTCCTAATGTGCAGGCCATTCAAACCAATGCACAGCTGTCCACTACATCTCCTGACTCTGAAAACTTTCTTTCTGGTTGTTGTGACTTTGGCTCACAACGTGATTGACCACTTCAAACTCTCTGTGTAGCCAGCATACACTACCTTTTTAATAGAGAAAGTTGAGTTGTGGACCCAAACTGTCTTTTTATCAAAAGTCATAACTGTTTTCCACATTGGACAATTCAAGGTTTTTTCTCCGCCTCACCCCTCTAAAGAGGAGGAAAGACTCCATCGGCTGGACCCCAAAAGCTCTTTAAGCCTTTATATTGATTCCACAAAAGACCATTTGGTGCATGATCAGCTCTTTGTGGAGTTTGCTTTGGCAAAAAAAGGCAGTGCAGAAAAGAATTTAATTTTGTGGACAGTCATTTGCATTAATATCTTTTATGTACTGGCCATGAATCAGCCTTCAGAGTGGTTGAGGGCCCACTCTACTGTTCCATCCTGCAGTACTTTTACGGGTTTGTCTACACAGAGCATGTGCTGTGCTGCGAGACGTATTTATTATAATTCAGTGGGCTTACAACCTGCCCACAGCATACCATTAGTTGTTTTTGTTGTCACTGTCATTTGCAATCTTTAGACTGCTTAGCTCCCATTGGGTTCCCTTCATTTTTTGAGTTAGCTCCACCCAGGAAATGGTCAATTTACTTCTGTTGTTTCTCTTTTTTATTCTTCCTTGTCTTTTTTGCAACATACTTTTTATTTTATAAACGTTTCAGTATTATTCTGGCATGTGAAATGTGCTTTCCTACTTTTTAACACAGGCATGCAGCTTCTTATTTTTGTTGCTTTCACCCTATCTGCCATCTCCATTGACGTTTTTGTAACACCCAGAACTGTATCACTCTATGCCAGTCTATTTCACTCAAAGCCACTTCAAACTACACCACTCTAATCAACGCCTCTTCAATCTACTGTGCATCACTTTATGCCACTCCACTGTATGCAACTCCACTATCTACTCTATTCCACTCTACGCCACTCCACCCCACACAGTGCCCCTCCACTCTACTTTGCCACTCTACTGAATGACACCCCACCATACACCACTCCACTCTACACCATTCTACTCTACTGAACTCCACACCCCTGTATGCCACTCCACTCTATGCCACTCCACCCCACTCTGTGGCACTTGACTCTAACTCACTCTACTCTACTCCACTCCACTCCAATCTATTGTACGCCACTCCACTTTGCTCCACCCCACTCTATGGCACTCCACTCTACACCACTCCACTCTAATGTATGCCACTCCACTCCACATCACACTACTCTGTCACTTCATTCTATGCCACGCCACTCCACACAATGTCACTCTACAGTATTCCACATCACTCAGCTTTCCCATACTCTACTCCACTCTAATCTATATCACTCCAATTTACCCCACTCATCTCTACTGTATGCCACTCCACTCTACTCTATACCATTCCACTTTACTTTATACCATTCCACTTCATGCCACTCCACTTATAAACACTCCACTCCACCCCAATTCAGTCTGTCACTCTACTCTATGCCACTCCACGCCACTCTATCCTACCCTAACATACTACCCCACCCATCTCCACTCCTCGCCAATTTACTCTATGCCACTCCACGCTACTCTGCCCCACTCCTCTCCACTATTTGACACTTTACTCTATTCTCCTCTACTCTCTTCCACTCTCCTCCATGCAACTCTCCTCTACACGACTGTACTCTACGCCATGCCACTAACTTTGAGCCATGCTGACACCAGTCACTCTGCTGTGCAGCATGGCTAAAAGACATTGGCAAGCCTATAGCTCTCACATCAGCGAGACCAATTGGCTTTGCCAATGCTTGTTAGTATGAGCCATTACACAGACTCCCCAACTGGGGAGGTAGTGCTTTGGTATGTATCCTAAAGGTGAGGAATCTGCGATTAGATGTATCCATCCGAAGAACAAGTTATTTACTTTTGGTAACTCTCGGTCTGGTGGATACTAAACGTAGATTCCTCCCTCCTCCACATTCTGTGAAGTGGTCTCTTTTTCCATCTTAAAAGATCCCAAATTAGAGATCTGCAAACGGTTGCCTGTGATTATTGTCGGGCTCCACATCCGAGGGCACCGAGAGAGTTAAGAAAGAAACTGACGCCAGTGTTTAGGGATGGTGCTTATATATGGCTCCATCGTCACTTCCAGGAAGGAACTTGGTCAACGTCGAGCTGCATGGCTCCACCTACCAGTGCATGGAAGCAATGCTGTTTAAATCTTCTGGATTCAGTCTGGCGCCTGGGGATATTATAAAGTTGAGGAATCTGGGGATAGAGAGATTATCCACCAGAAAGAGCATTACACGAGGTAGGCAACTTGTTCTTCGAGTTTTCTGCTAATCCCTAATTTAAGGTTCGAGGCATGTGGGCTGCTGAATTCATATCTGTGCATAGATCGCCGCCTAGTGTTGGGTCCGGATGATTGCACATTGTTGTCCTGGAAGAGTCTTCGAAGTATCACGAGATAGGTGGCTCCTCCCCTGGACTACAGTGCGCATGGGCATCGACTCCATCCCCAGATTGTTTTTTTCCGCCATTGGGTTCGGATGTCTTTGGTTCCCTCTTGTCAGAATCGATAGAAAAACTTTCCTTGAGACCAAAAGGTCTTTAGTCTTACGTCGGTATTGTCTTGCGTTCGGCTTAACAACTTCTACTTCGGCTCCGAGCCGAGTTCTGTACTTCCGCGTGCTTTCGGCGCGGAAGGCCTTGTCGACGCTCCAGACTCATCGACCATCCATCATGGAACGAAGTCCATTCGAAAGATGTCCGGTCTGTAACTCGAAGTACCCACACATCGACGTCCACCCGGTGTGCAACAAGTGTCTGTCGCCGGACCACGATGAGGCCAAGTGTATGGCCTGTTCGCGATTCAGGTCCAAGAAGACACTCAAGCTCCGACGAGCTGCGCGCCTGGAGGCCCAGCAATCTGCTCCGGCGCCTACGGACATTTTCGATGCTGGGGAGGTCGAGGAAGAATATATCCAGGACGTCTCAGAATCAAACCCCGCATCGGACGTCGAAGAAGACTACGACGCTGATGCCGAGGTTTTCGAAAGCGAAGAAGTCGTCGAGGAGGTAGGAGACGACGACGGGGCCCTCAGGGCCATGGAGGATAGCTCGGACGAGGAGCTCCCTCAGACTGACTCTGGGGCCGTGCCTATCTATAAGGCCCAGGTCGAGGGATCGCCTTCGGGCCTTACCCAAGACCTCGATATGGGTTCCTCGGCCCCGCCTTCGGGCCCGGCCACGGACATTGTTACCGAGTCACTCCCGGTGAAAACAAAACCGAAAGTGAAATCTACGGTCTCGACGCCAGATACTGCGCAGGTGCAGGTATCGAAACCGAAAGTGCGCATCGCATTAGTCGGATCGAAGACTTCTGAGGCCTCGGCGCCGAAGAAGCCAAAGATGGCTGTCGAGCCGAAAGGCCAAGTCAAGGGTGTCGAGCCAAAGGCTACCGCGCCGAAGACTAAGGTGAAGGTGTTCGACACCGGCGCCGAAGACGATCGACGCCGGCAAGGGTCGGGTCGACCCGAAGAAGGCTGTCGACCCAAAGAAATCTCTCGGCGACCCGAAGAAGCGACCCGATGACCCGAAGGTCCTCTCTGCCCCGCTTCCACACGACAAGGCCAAGGGTGCTGCGCCACGTGAGTCGACTCCGAAGGTGACCTCGAAGGACTCAACTCCAAAACCGTCCTCGAAGGACTCGGTTGAACCGGCATGTCCATCTGCCGCGTTCACGAAAAAGGTCGCGGAGTCCCTGCAGCGCATTAGGGACGGCGCCGCGGCGGTCGAGCCGAAGGACCCTCCGCCTGCCAAGCCTCTGGAGAAACCGGTTAAGGCGTCCACGCCGATCCTCTTTACCTTGCCGCCTAAGACGGCGCCAAAGGCTTTCGCTCCTAGGCCGGGGGCCGGCGTGCCCGAGAAGGTCTCTTCGGCACCGAAGGCGTCGTTGGTGGTCCACGGCCCGCGGCCTCGACAACCTTCGGAGGAGGAGCGTCAAGAACATTTCATCGACGCCGAAACGGGCAGGCTTTCCCTTCTGAAGAGGAAAATCACCCCAGAACCCCAACTGGAGTCTTACAAAATCCCCCTCAAGAAGAAAAGGGACTCTGCTGGTACTCCGGCCTTGGTGGAACCCCTTTCACCACAAGCTCATGAGGTCTCGCCCACTTACTCCGATGTGGACGCTGGTGAGGGCGATGAGGAGGATGAATATAGCTATCCGGTCTACACAGACCCAGAGGATACAAATGAGCCCTGGTCAGCTGGTGGTGGCCCTCGGGATCCTCATTCGGGACAAGACCCTCAACTCTTCTCTGCTAAGACTTCACCTACTGAAGACTCTGCTGCTTTCAATGCCCTCATTGAACGGGCCGCTGCCAATCACAATGTCCAGCTGCATGCTGACCCTGTGGATGTGGATTTCCTCTTTGACACCTTTTCTGTATCTGAAAAGACTGTGAAAACTCTGCCTATGCTGAAAGGTGTTTTGAAGCATGCTGCTGAGGTCTTCAAGGAACCTACCAGGGCGAGAGTCATCAACCCGAGGATTGACAAAAAATACAAAGCGGCACCTACTGATCCAACCTACATTAAAGGACAGTTGCCTCTGGACTCCCTTGTCGTCTCGAATGCCCCGAAGAGGGCCAATTCTCAGACTACGGGTGATGCTCCTCCCCCAGACAAAGAATCCAAGGTCTTTGAGGCTTCAGGGAAGAGGGTAGCAGCACAGGCAGCCAACAAATGGCGCATCTCAAACACACAGGCGCTTCTGGCGCGTTATGACAGGGCGCACTACGATACACTAGAGACCCTTTTGCAACACCTGCCTGATCAATACAAAGAAGGGGCTGAGATGCTAATCCAAGAGGGGAAGCTAATCTTCAATGCTTCCATTAAGTGCGCTCTGGACGCAGCTGACACCGCTGCGCGAGCTATTAACACCGGTGTTATGCTTCGGAGACATGCCTGGCTGAGAATCTCAGGTTTCAAGCCAGACATCCAAACCACCATCTTGAACCAAACGGTCAACCCAGATCACCTGTTTGGCCCGGAGGTTGACACCACCCTAGAGAAAATGAAGAAGGACACTGACACTGCAAAATCCATGGGTGCCTTGCAGTCTCAGCAGTTTCGGGGTGGGTCCTTTCGTCGCTCCAATACTAGAGGCACCTCAAGGGGTCAGCTTTCACAGTCCGCGCAATTCTACAAGGGCAACACCCAGACTACTTATGCGAACAAGAGTCGAGGTGGATATCGCGGCAACAGCGCCAAAGGCAGAGGACGTGGCAACAACAGCTCCAGGTCCTCTACCGCCAGCAAACAGTGACGCCTTGTCACTGCCCCCCGACCACACAACACCGGTCGGGGGGAGATTCCAGCAGTTCCTGCCCATGTGGAAGTCCATCACCACGGACAGGTGGGTCAGAAAGCTTATCCAATTCGGTTATTGTCTGGAGTTAACATCCACTCCACCCAACATACCCCCAAGGCACCGTCTATGTCGGACGAGCACTTGCACTTGCAGCAGGAGGTCAACGTCATGCTGCAAAAAGGGGCAATAGAGCTCGTGCCTATGCAGGAAAGAGGCACAGGAGTTTACTCCCTGTACTTCTTGATTCCAAAGAAGGACGGGTCCCTCAGGCCCATCCTAGATCTCAGGCCCCTCAACTTCTACATCCTGTCGGAGCACTTCCATATGCTAACCCTGCAGCAAGTGCTCCCGCTGCTCCGGCAGGGGAACTTTCTCGCCACTTTAGACCTGAAGGATGCGTACTTTCACATTCCACTATACCCTTCACACAGGAAATACCTCAGGTTCACCATCCAAAACCAGCACTACGCAACAGCAAAGGAAGATGCACATCAATGTTCTGGAACTGATGGCGATCTTCATGGCACTAAAGCCTTCAAAGTACATCTGTGCAACAAGGTCGTGTTGATCCGGACGGACAACATGACGGCAATGTACTACATTCAAAAGCAGGGAGGAACACACTCTCCGCAGCTGTCTCATCTGGCTCAGAGCATGTGGAAGTGGGCCATTCAGAGGAACATCTTCCTCATGGCGGAACACCTCCCGGGCAAGGACAATCAGATGGCGGACCTGCTCAGCAGGCACAGCCACCAAATGCACGAGTGGGAGATACATCCATCAGTTCTCTAACCGTACTTCCGAAGGTGGGGTCATCCAGAGATCGACCTCTTCGCCACAAGAGAGAATGCAAAATGCCAAAGCTTCGCCGCCAGGTTCCCACACCCACAGTCGCAGGGCAATGCGATATGGATGAACTGGTCAGGCAAATTTGCGTACGCTTTTCCCCCAGCACCTCTGATACCGCTGGTGGCACGCAAGCTCAGGCAGCACTCGATGACTCCAGGGAGGCGAGCGGTTAGCGCTCTAGCTCTCCCCTACTCGAGGGCTATAAAGATAGCGAGGAGGCACCCAACTTTGCGGTAAGGGGGACGGTGGCAGCTTCTCCCCGACTCCGCTTGGCGCCATTCTTTGAGCTTTGCTCTTGCTGTGTTTTAATTGCTGCTCCACTGAGCTCGTGAAAGATTTTAAACTGTTTACATGATTTAGCATTTTAAAAGGGGAAATATCTGTTTAGTGCTGAATACTGCATTAATAATTGAACTTTGTTGAAATTGACCGCTTACCCACACGCACTGAGGGACCTGCTCTGTTGTAGTTCGACCTGTGCCTGCACGCCCAGTCCGACCCTCCAGCCAATCACGGGCGCGGAAGGCGGGGCAGAGCCAGGAACATCCAGGGAGGCGAGCGGTTAGTGCTCTAGCTCTCCCCTACTCGAGGGCTATAAAGCAACTCGTCGGCCCAACGCGCAGTGTTGACGCGCAGTGTGGCGCCTAATCCTGCGCCTAAGACGAGCCAAAGACCAGCCCGTCTGCGCCCGTCCGCGACTGGACGGGGCTAGGGGCAGGGGGTTATGGCGTCCACAAGCTTTCACTCTGTGCCGATCCATCGCCCTGCTCTTACGTACTCTAGACAGTCCTTATTGGATCTGGGCAGGTATGTTTCAACGCTGTGCCCCTATAGGGCTGATTGCTGTTTAGAGGGACCATTTACCTGCAGGGACTGCTCCACACAGTTTACTAGCAATGCTGTAATAACTCCGTGTTACAAATGCCCGATCCTATCTGACCATACTAAATATCCGACTAAGACAACTGCTAGTTCTCCTAATGATCCACCTCTAAACCGTAAAAACCTCCTGTGCAATGTACGCTCATTAGTGTCTCACTCCACTCAGGTTTGGGACCTTATCACTTCTGAGAGCCCACATTTCTGTTTTTTAACTGAGACCTGGCTTAAGTCCCACACTGTCCCGGCCACACCTATGGGAGTGCCGGCAGGGTACAAAATAGTGAGGATGGACTGCCCTATTAAAACTGGGGGGGGGGGTTAGCCATTGTTTTTAAACAGGAAATGGAGGTGGTGGTTACTGAGACGGTATGTAACCCACAAATGGAGCTCCTGATTTTTACCATCAACCCCAGCTCTAGGGAATCTAGGAAAGGAGCACTAGTTTATCGGCCTCCGGGCCCTGCTGGGAATTTCTCTATCCAACTTGTGGAAGCACTTGCCCCCCATATGCAGATGAACTCTGATTTCATTGTGGTAGGGGACTTTAATGTCCACAGTGAAATTGCGACATGTCTTGAGGCACAGACCCTCCTGGCTGACCTGTCCACACTTGGCTTTAATTTGGTGAATCAGGGACCTACACACATAGCGGGTCATACTCTTGATCTTGTGCTATGCAATTCCACTTATATAAATTGTCTTCCTCCTCACCATGTGGATTGGACTGACCACGCCATTATCGAATTCTATACTCGCTCCAACCATAAGACAAAAGGTATTCGGAGGACCATGGCAGATGTCAGAAGACCCTGGAACAAACTAACTCCTGAGGGTTTTAGGGAGAACTACTCAGAACCCACTTGGGCTGAAGTTGGGGACAATGTGACCTCTGCTTTAACCAAATTCAATGAAGCTATAACTACTACCATTGACTGTGTTATTCCTTTGAGGACATATAAACCACGGCCTGCCCCTAAGCAAGAAGTTTGGTTCACAGACGATCTGAGACAGCTAAAGCTCACTACGAGGAAGCTAGAGAAACGATGGAGAGTCACTCGGAAAGTAGAGGACAAAGAAAACCACAGGGCCTCCCTAAAAAGTTACGACAAAGCTATTCGGGCTGCGCGGAAACATCATATCGCAGCCCAATTATCAGCAGCTGGTAATAACTCCAAAGTTCTCTACCAAATTCTACAAACATTCACCAAGCCCTCGGCCTGTGAAACGGATGGGATTGAGTCCCAGGAACTGTGTAATAACATTTCACAGTTCTTCGTCAGAAAAATTGAAGGCATCTATGCTAAGATCTTAGCCTCAAAATCCACTGTTAATAGCATGGGTTCTGTCGATAGCATGCCTAGCTCAGTAGAAAACAAGATCAGTAAACTTACGGAATTCCCACCGGTATCTATGGAGGAGATGACCACCTTAATCACTCAGACAAAGAGTGGGTGCCCTTCAGATATCATCCCAGCACGGGTCATGGCACTTTTGAGTGACGAGCTGGGGGTTGGAATCCGACAGGTCATCAATCTTTCTCTGAGCACAGGGGAAGTTCCCCTTGGCTGGAAGCAGGCTTTGGTAAGACCTCTACGGAAAAATAACTCCATTCCGTGGACAGATCTGACAAACCTGAGACCCATTTCTCTCCTCCCTTTTTTAGGGAAGCTTACTGAGAAGTTTGTGAACCGGCATTTATCTAAATACATCGAGAGTGCAGGGGGGCTTGATCCATCCCAGTCGGGGTTTAGACCCAGGCACAGCACAGAGACCGCCTTGCTGTCCGTCGCTGACGATCTTCGTATGCTACAGGATAAAGGTTTTTCCGTTATCCTGGTGCTCCTAGATCTGTCAGCGGCGTTTGACACTGTATCACATGAAATCATGACCTCCAGACTAATTGACATCGGTCTGGAAGGCAAGGCGCTGGCCTCGTTAAGGAGTTTCTTTACCAACCGCACTCAGAGAGTCATACTGGGTCCTTACCAGTCAGAGGAGGTTGAGATCTCAAAGGGGGTGCCACAGGGCTCCTGTTTGAGCCCAACGCTTTTTAACATCTATGTGGCACCCCTAGCTAACATCATGAGGTCTCATGGGTTTATCCCTGTATCGTATGCAGACGATACTCAACTCCTCTTCCCCTTTAAAACCATGACTCCTGAGGTGCGTAACTCCTTTGCACAGGGAATGAAAGAGGTGGCACATTGGATGGCAGCAAATTTCCTTCAGTGTAACGTCTCTAAGACTGAGGTTATGCTCTTTGGGGAAGCCAAACGATTATGGACTCCTGACTGGTGGCCTCAAGATCTAGGCCCAGTCCCTGTACTAGAGTCGTAGTGAAAGATCTAGGAGTTAAGTTGAATCAGGAGCTTGCCCTTAAACATCATGCGAATCAAGTTGTAAGCTCCTGCTTCCATGTTATTGGCCTTCTCCGACGGGTATTTCCCCTGTTACCCGATACAACAAGGAAAACACTAGTTCAGTCGCTAGTGCTGAGCAGACTGGATTATTGCAATGGTTTGTTGCTGGCCGCCAATGAGGGGGTCATGGCCAGACTACAAGTCGTGCAAAATACAGCTGCACGGCTTGTTTTCAATTCCCCAGCCCGTACTCCCTCAATGCCACTATTAAACAAACTCCACTGGCTCACTGTAAAACAGAGGGTGTTGTTTAAAACATGCTGCACCATCCACAAATGCCTCATTGGCAAAGGTCCTGACTATCTGACCAAAAAGTTAATTCCCTATACCCCCTTAAGGTCTCTGAGATCTGGAGAGCAACAGCTGCTATGTGTCCCCAGGTTTTGGAAATCTAGACAAGGGGGAAGGGCTCTGTCAGTAGCTGGGCCAAAGCTCTGGAATGATCTCCCCTATGACATCAGAGTTTGTAGGGAACACTTTCCTTTTAGGAAAAAACTAAAAACTTTCTTGTTCAATTACTAACTCTGGTAGGGCAATTGATATACACTGGTCAGGGCTTTTGTTCAAAGATGCTGCCAAAGGCGCGGAGATACTCCTTAGGGAGTCGAGTTCCTAGCGCGCTACAAGTCTGTAAATAAATAAATAAATAAATCCTGGTTGCTCCAACGTGGGCTCGCCAACCATGGTACACCACGTTTCTAGAACTGTCCGTGGTACCGCATCAGAGGCTACATCTCACACCCAGCCTTCTGACGCAGAGCCATACCGACATTCAGCATCCAGATCCGCAACAGCTCAACCTGGCGATCTGGCTCCTGAAGTCCTAGACTTTGGCTACCTGCACTAACCTTCCGACTGTATGGACATCATTCGGGAGGCGAGGAAGCCCACCACCAGAGCATGCTATGCGGCAAAATGGAAGCGGTTTGTCGTTTATTGTGCAGACCACAACATTAACCCGCTGGATGCTTCTATTCAGAACATCATCTGTTACCTTTTCCATCTGTACAAGTGTAATCTGGCCTATGCTTCCATTCGCATTCATCTGTCTGCAATGGCCGCTTATCTCCAAAACAGGCAGCACCTCTCCCTCTTCAGGGTGCCTGCCATTAAGGCTTTTCTGGAAGGGCTCAAACGAGTCATTCCTCCACGGACTCCACCAGCTCCTGAGTGGAACCTCAATGTGGTCCTTACCAGGCTGATGGGTACTCCCTTTGAACCACTGCATTCCTGCGAGATTCAGTTCTTGACGTGGAAAGTGGCTTTCCTCATAGCAATTACATCGCTACGGAGGGTTAGTGAATTACAAGCCCTAACTATCCAAGAGCCATTTATTCAAATTCATTCCAACAGGGTAGTGCTTCGCACTAACCCTAAATTTCTTCCCACGGTTGTGTCTCAATTTCATATCAACCAGACAATCGAATTACCTGTTTTCTTTCAAAATCCTGAGTCACTGGCGGAGCGGATGCTCCATACCCTTGACGTAAAAAGGGCCCTAATGTATTACATCGATAGGACCAAGGATTTTAGGAAAACTAAGCAATTCTTTGTCGCCTTTGCACCACACCACAAAGGTAACCCTATTTCCAAGGCTGGTATTGCTAGGTGGATCGTTAAATGTATCCAGATTGCTATCTAAAAGCAAGACGCACTCTTACCATTCCGCCAAGAGCCCACTCCACCAGAAAGTTGGGGGCCTCTATGGCATTCCTTGGAAACATTCCTTTGGAAGACATATGTAGAGCAGCCACATGGTCTACCACACACACATTTACTAAGCATTACTGTGTTGATGTGCACTCCAAACAGCAGGCAGCTGTAGGGCAGGCTGTTCTCAAAACACTTTTCCAAACTGCTGCAGCTGGCACGGGCGGCCGCCGCTAATGGAGGGACTGCTATGTATTCTATGCACAGATATGAATTCAGCAGCCCACATGCCTCGAACCGAATATGCTACTTACCAGTATGCATTTGTTCTTGGCATGTAGGGCTGCTGACATTCATATCGCCCGCCCTCCTCCCCGGCGCCTGTAGCAGCTGCAGTATTCACATATACTCATAGCATGGTCATCATTCACTGAGTTTCACTCCATCTTGGCCACAATGGCTAAAAACAATCTGGGGATGGAGTTGATGCCCATGCGCACTGTAGTCCAGGGGAGGAGCCACCTATCTCGTGATACTTCGAAGACTCTTCCAGGACAACAATGTGCAATCATCCGGACCCAACACTAGGCGGCGATCTATGCACAGATATGAATGTCAGCAGCCCTACATGCCAAGAACAGATGCATACTGGTAAATAGCATATTCGTTCTGCAAGGTTCCATTGTGTCACATGTCATTTCCAACCGCAATTTGGAATACCATGGGACTCTGCTCACCAATAATAGCATTTAAATCCATCAATATACCTGGGTCAGTAAAAACACTGTTGAAGCGTCTTCTTCTGTAGTCATCCAATGTCACAAACACTGCCTGCACCCCATACAGATGTCGATGTCTAGCACCACCAAAACCAAACTCCTCCCATTCACCACCAACAAGAAGTAACACCTACTCCACACCTGGCTTGAAGCCGTGAACCTCAACAACATTTTGACCAATGCCAAGTGACTCAGATTCACAGTGGATATAAAACTTTCCCCAAGGAACACATCAACACAAAAATCTAGTTAGCTTGAAACCAGTTGTCTCTGCTAAAGAAGTGAAGCTGTTCCTCCCAGAAATAGACTTCTGAAATGCCGTTCGAGTCATTGTACTCTTACATTGGGCATGAGGTAGTGTCCTGCTCCAGGTCCTCCCAGATTCCACACTAGCCCCACCTTTTTTCCGATTTGTTTTTTTTATTAGATTTAACAAATAACATACATGTATGAAGTATATACATTTGGCACACTGTGCTTAATTATCTTTGTGCTTACTTTATACTCGCAACTTGTGAAACAAAAAGGCGCTGGGACATAACTCTGCCAGGGAATTGCTCTTCCCTGACAAGGTGCCTTGCCTTCCTGAGGAGTCTGGTGTGGAGTCACAGTTGTCCTGACCTCTAGTATAGTTCAGTTACTGAAGGAAGGAGAGGAAAAGTTCCCTTAGAATGATCCACAGGCCTCCACTGCTTCTCCCTCAGGCGTGCTCCTTTGTCTGCATCTAGTGGACTAGCCTGCACCATAAGGAGGCAGCAGGGACCAAGACAAGGGCAGACAGGAATCTGGCGAGAGAAGGATCTGGTATCTAAGTGATCTCCTGCTCTAATGCTCCATGCACACAAACTATGCTCCTTGTATGATGAGGCCATATGACATGGTATGTATGCATATATGGGTGTGTAATTGGGATTACTGAGTGAGCATTCATGTAACCTTAGTATTTGTGTGGGTATATGTGGGTGGACCCAAACACCTTTCTCCTGTTGGATTTGCAGCACGCACTGAGAGACATTGTCTAGAAAAGGAGCGTTGATGTTCAGTTATTGTGTCTGTGGTCTCTGTTGAAGATTTGGAGACATTTCATGGACTGGGAAAAATTCAGTTTGCACCACGTTTCTGGTATAGGAGAGGAAAAAGACTGCATAAGGCAGATACTGTGCACTTCTATGTTGTGGTGTTGCAGCTTTAACGGTCACTGATAGATGGTATTGCATAAAATACTACATAGAATGTACTTTGGGTCAGCACCTTGCTTGTGATTGGATGACTTTCTTGTCTATCAAAATTCCCTCCGCCTTATTATCTGGCTTTCAGCTCTATTCTTGTGTTCATCCCTTCATGGGAGGAAACTCATTTTACCCTATCTTTTGATTGTATGACTTGTATCCTTCCTCTGCTAATTGCAGGAACTGTTTTTTCTTTTTCTTTTGAATTTTATTAGTCATCATCATCAACTTTATTCGGTTTCATCCAAAGCATCAAAGTATACATAAATAACAATCAATAATTAAAATGCTCCTACACAAATTCCAGATAAACTAAAAATATTTATTAGTCATTTAGCACTCCATAGGAGTGAATGTGCAGCTCTCTTCTCACGCCCTCTTTATTATGTTTCCCCGCCCTGTCTTTCTCTCTGCCGTACACCTCAGGTATTCCCCTCCCTCTGACACAGAACATTGCTGTGGCTCTGTATCACGCATGCTCTCTTCTTGCCTCTGCCTCTCTCCACCCTCCCCTTGTTTCCAGTTCCTTCCCAATCACTCTTGCGTTGCCTATTGTATGTCAGCCCTCTCCAGCCGCCTCCCACTACCCACCACAATGTAGATTTTCCTGGTCATTTATGACGGAAAGCCTTAATTTGATCAAAAACATGGAGATGAGTATTATGCCTTCTAATCTTGCTTCATTTGAATAGCAGCAGTCAAGATAAAAGAATAACTACACATCCCATGAAACTAAGCAGGAGTTCGCCAGTGGGATGAAAAAACATAACCTATACAATAACCAATGGAATGGCAGCTCTATGTGTAATACCTAACTTGACTCTGAACATTGCTCTTTTATTGTGAGAGAGGTCAAAGACGAATGTTAAAGAAAGGTAAAATAGAAAACACAATAGAAATGGCTAAAGAAAAAGCGAACACATCTTGGCAAAAGTCCACAAAGGGAGGCGTCATCTTGAGAAAGGAGGATGAAAAATTTAAACGTCCAGGTGTGACTAGAGCTGAAGACGAGCACTTGGCAGATTCATGAAGAGATGCTGGAGCTTTTTGTAGAAGTAGGTTGTTTACCTGAAGTGGTTGTTAGGGTTGGAAACCGAGAACAAATTGAGAGCATGTTGAGGTGGGATGATACTTGCCTCCATGTCTTTTGTAAAATTAAGACTTTCCTTCATAAATTATGGGGAAAATCTACATTTCATGGCAAGACCGGAGGCTCCTATTATGCTTCTTTAAAGCATATTAATCACTATATTAGAAGCAGTTTCAACAGGTTTACAATAGAAAGTGTGAAAAACAGACTTTTTAGACCAATCAGCTGAGCTCAGAATATCCTCCAGACGAGAGCCAGCCCAAAAAGCTTTGGAAGCCATGGCTCCTCGGGCTGAATGGCCACCTAAAGAGGAAGTATCAGTAGCCGAAAGGGACATAACACACTTGACCCAGCAGACAAGAGTTGGTGAATCATTTTTTTGGTCTTCTTTTGAACCAAAAGGGAGAACTGAAAAACCCTGAGGGGTTGGGAGAAGTTACCTGAATTGCCTGTTTGGTGAGAAGATATTCTGTTTCCAAGGAAATAAGGTTGGACATTTCCGTGAACAATTTTGGAGGAGGAAACGCTGTTTGAAAAGGAGGTGAGTAAAATCCTACAGCATAACCTTGGACAGTGTTTAAAACCAAGGGATCTGAAGTTATGGACTGCCATTTTGAATGGAATTGACAAAGATGGCCTCCTACAGAATGAAGGCCAGAAGTAAGACTACCTTGTTTGTGGCCTGTTTCTGGAACTTTTTTGTCATCTGAAGCCTCGGCCTTAACGTGGATAAAATTGTGGCCTATATTCCTGAGGCGTGGCGTAGTAGGAGCCTCTCGATCCTTGATATTTGTAGTTGCAGCCGGTAAAGTGGCTCCAGTCTCTACCGGCCCAGGCAAAAAGACGTTGTGAAAAAGCTTTCCTGAGAGACTGCTAGGTCTTTTCAAGAGAAGTAAAAGTAAACAGGTATTTACTATGTTCATTGATAAAGAAATCTCCCAAGAGGAGTCCTTTCGCTTTTTTCCAGGGCCTGTGATAGCAAGGTTAACCAGTTTTGGATCCAAATTCAGCAGAAGGCCTTTTCTGCACTCGTGAGTTATGGCCGAATTGACATCGCCTAACAAGGAGAAGGCTCTTTACTCCCAAGAGATCAAACTTCTGGATCTAAAGAAGAATTATCCAATCTGTCTGACTCCGCCAAATCAAAAATCCAGGCTAAAGGACCCACGATATCTTAACAATTTGTTCTGGCATGTGGACTGTACTTTGTCTTCATTTGTTTATTTTATTTTGCTAGTTTTTTATAGGGCAAAATTGACACTTGCGGGGTATCAGAGAATGTTACAAATTTTTAGAGAGCAGCATAGTGATAACAATAAAATCATATACGAAGAAGAAAGCTACAGGATGTAGGTAGCACTCAGAGAAGGGAGAGTATGCTTTACAATTTTAAATGGTAGAGGAGATAACTCAGTAAAAGCCAACATATCATAGACAATAAAACTGTCAGATCAGGCAGTATCACGAAACGGGAGGGTAGAGTACGGAGCGCTAAGTTTAAAACACTGCAGTTGCAGGTGAGAGTAATCATGAATGTGATTGCGGGAAGAAGGGTATCTTAGTACCTAGGGAAGAAATGTGTTCATAAGTAGTGCTTTTACTTCTTTCTTGACAGAAATAGTTGAGGGATTCATTCTGACTTCAGTGGCCAGTGTGTTCCACATTCTTGGGGCCATCTCAGTTGTCATTTTTCTTCCTGTGGAACCTCTGTGGTTTTAGAAGATGGGTGTTGGAGCTTCTTGCTGATCTGGAGCCACTAGAAAGTTTGAGTTTCTTAACAAGATACTTAGGGGTTTTGCAGTGGAGGGCTTTAGGTGTCATGCAGGCATTTTTTTGCAGGATTGCTTCGGATGGGAGCAAGTTGAGAGATTTCAGATCAGGGGTGATGTAGTTGTTTATTTTTGAGCCGGTGATGAGCCTTGCTGCTGCGTTGAGCTAAGCCCTTAAAGAAGCCAGTTTAGATCTGGGCAATCCAGAGAAGGTTGCACTTCCATAGTCCAACCTGGGAGCCACTAGGGCATTTACTGCATGCTTATAATTGTTGGCAGGGAGGAAGGGTTTTAGTTTTAGGATTTTCATTTGGTGATACGTCCCTTTTGGAGCGCCACTGATGTGCTTCCGAATGTTGAGGTTCTTGTCTAGAATTACTCCCAGTGATCTCACTGAATCAATGATCTGTGGGATGCAGTTGAAGGCTGTAAGATGTTTAAACCCTTCTTCAATGACAGGTGACTGGTTAAGTGGGGCGAATAGGAGGAATTCGTTTTTTTTAGTATTTAGTTTGACGTGATTGGATGTTAGCCAATTTAGATTTTTCTGTAAAGTTGTGTTGAAGGAGCTGATGTCTTCTGGGGAGGCAAATTTCAGGTAAAATTGGGTCTCATCAACGTACATGTGGAAGTAGATGTTGGCTGAGCTCAGAAGTTCAGTTAGAAGCTCCATGAACAGGTTGTAGAGAGTGGGCAAGAGTGAGAAGCCCTGGGGGACACCTAATGTGACCGAAGTGGTCTGTGATAGTGAATGAATAACCTTCACTCTTTGAGTCCTGTTTTGGAGATAGGAGGTTAACCAGTCAAGGACTGATCCTGAAAGCCCCATGCAGTGTTCCTAGAGGTCTAGTAGGTGGTCATGCTTAACCGTATCGCATGCCGACAATGGGTTGAGGATTAACAGACATGATTGGTTCTGATCCAGTATTTTTAGTGCATTGTCCACTATGTGTGTCACAGCCGATTCAGTGCTATGCCCTGGACAAAAGTCATATTGAAAATAGTCTAATAGTCAGAATTGTTCGATGTGGTTACAGAGTTAGATGTGAACACATTTTTCAAGGAGCTTCGCCAGGGTAGGAATTTTGGAGATAGGTTGGAAGTTGTTCAATCGGTTTGATCTGCGGTTGTTTTTTTGGGGGGATAGGAGAAACCTGACCAGTTTTTAGTCAGTCTGGGATAGTGCTCCTTGAAGGCACTATCACCGACTGACTAAAATCTGGTCCAAGATTAGTAGTCTTGGTCTAAACTGGGAGTATCGAGGGTAAGATCTCCGTGAAGAAATTGAGAGGTAGAAGATCATTGAGGTGGTTTGATGGTTGCAGCGATATTAGAATCATTTGGATGACAATTTCCTCAAAGATTTTTAAAAAGCTCCGTGAAACGTTGTTGGTGAGTACGTGCCCAGTGGAACATGACGGAACAGTAGTCTTGAAAGCAAAGAAGATGGGATGAGGTGGGAAAGTACCCTGTTCCAAGGCAGTCTGCAGGTCCTTCCTCATGCTTTCTGCCTTCTGAAGAAAACAAGCATTTACAATGCAACGGTCTCGCCTTTGCAAAAGTTAGAGCTATTGGCATTGTAAATGACAACATTTTTATTTATGTGTTGGTTTTGAAAATACATAAATAAATGGCGTTGTCATTTACAATGCCAATAGCTTAATCTCTTGCAAATGCAAGACCTATTGCATTTGCACACACACACACACACACACACACACACACACACAGCCACACACAGCCACACACACACACACACACACAGAGCCACACACACACAGAGCCACACACACACACAGCCACACACACACAGAGCCACACACACATACAGAGCCACACACACATACAGAGACACACTCACACAGAGCCACGCACACACACACAGAGCCACACACACACAGAGCCACACACACACACACACACAGAGCCACACACACACACAAAGCCACACACACACACATAGCCACACACACACACAGAGCCACACACACACACAGAGCCACACACACACACAGAGCCATACATGCAGAAAGCCACACACACACACAGAGCCACACACAGCGAGCCACATACACACAGAGAGCCACACACACACACACAGAGCCACTCACAGTGCCACACACAGAGCCACACACACACAGAGCCGCAGCCACACACACACACAGCCACACACACACACACACACACACACACAGAGCCACACACAAACTGTACAACATGGCTAAAACAATCACATTGACAAAGCCAATGGCTCTTATGTCGGTGAGGCCTACTGGCTTTGCCAGTGTTTTTTTTCTGTTGGGACAAGAGTTGCTCCCGCACAGCCAGAGCCATTCGACCCCCATCAGCGTGCCGGCTCCCCGGCAACACACCCATAGCCACCCTCCGCCCAGCCAGACTGGGATGCCGGCCCACCGGACATGCACCAACTCTTCGAATCAGCGATGGGAGCACACTGCTAGCCTCTCCGCCGGATCGCCCCTCTGCATTCTGGCATATGCAGTTCGTATGACTTGAAGAGTTGGGAAAAAGTTTGTGAGTGTTTCACCAAGGTTGGTGCAAGTAAGTACTTGATATTTCCAGTATCTCTAGACACGCGACATGGCGCGTGTTTCGGGATAGTATCCCTCATCAGTAGAGAAAAGTTCTGGGGTGGCAGAGAAGGCCGCCAAACAACCGTCACAGGCTTCGTTGCCTCTCAGGCGTGCAGGTGCGTCTCCAAAAGCTTGTCAGCTTGGGGGCTCACGGGAGCCCTATAACAGGAATCAACAATGGGAGCACACTGCTAGCCTCTCCGCCGGATCGCCCTTCTGCACTCTGGTATATACAGTGCGTATGACTTGAAGAGTTGGGAAAAAGTTTGTGAGTGTTTCACCAAGGTTGGTGCAAGTAAGTACTTGATATTTCCAGTATCTCTAGACATGAGACATGGCTCGTGTTTCGGGATAGTATCCCTCATCAGTAAAGAAAAGTTCTGAGGTGGCAGAGAAGGCCACCAAACAACAGTCACAGGCTTTGTTGCATCTCAGGCGCGTCTCCAAAAGCTCATCAGCTTGGGGGCTCTCGGGAGCCCTAAAACCGGAATCAACAATGGGAGCACACTGCTAGCCTCTCTGCCGGATCACGCCTCTGCACTCTGGTATATGCAGTGCGTATGACTTGAAGAGTTGGGAAAAAGTTTGTGAGTGTTTCACCAAGGTTGGTGCAAGTAAGTACTTGATATTTCCAGTATCTCTAGACACGCGACATGGCTCGTGTTTCGGGATAGTATCCCTCATCAGTAGAGAAAAGTTCTGGGGTGGCAGAGAAGGCCGCCAAACAACCGTCACAGGCTTTGTTGCATCTCAGGCGCGCAGGTGCGTCTCCAAAAGCTCGTCAGCTTGGGGGCTCTCGGGAGCCCTATAACCGGAATCAACAATGGGAGCACACTGCTAGCCTCTCTGCCGATCGCGCCTCTGCACTCTGGTATATGCAGTGCGTATGACTTGAAGAGTTGGGAAAAAGTTTGTGAGTGTTTCACCAAGGTTGGTGCAAGTAAGTACTTGATATTTCCAGTATCTCTAGACATGAGACATGGCTCGTGTTTCGGGATAGTATCCCTCATCAGTAGAGAAAAGTTCTGGGGTGGTAGAGAAGGCCGCCAAACAACCGTCACAGGCTTTGTTGCATCTCAGGGTCGCAGGTGCGTCTCCAAAAGCTCATCAGCTTGGGGGCTCACTGGAGCCCTATAACCGGAATCAACAATGGGAGCACACTGCTAGCCTCTCCGCCGGATCGCCCCTCTGCACTCTGGTATATGCAGTGCGTATGACTTGAAGAGTTGGGAAAAAGTTTGTGAGTGTTTCACCAAGGTTGGTGCAAGTAAGTACTTGATATTTCCAGTATCTCTAGACACGAGACATGGTTCGTGTTTCGGGATAGTATCCCTCATCAGTAGAGAAAAGTTCTGGGGTGGCAGAGAAGGCCGCCAAACAACCGTCACAGGCTTCGTTGCCTCTCAGGCGCGCAGGTGCGTCTCCAAAAGCTCGTCAGCTTGGGGGCTCACCGACTCTTCTTCCTCTGCAACGCCACCCGCTAGCGCTCCCTGCGCACGGGTTTCCTAACTGAAGAGGAAGACGCGAAAACATGTTTCTAACACAGCCTGCAGCTATTAATATACTGCTCCGTCCTTGCCACTTTTCCAGGGTAGCCCTTGGTTGACGCTCAAATGGGTAAGTGAGATCCGTGTCAGAGAAAACAACGGGCTGGAGGCCAGGCAGGGTCCCAGGTCATCAACGAGCCCCCCCTTTCCTGGCCTGGTAGTGTGTTGCAGGGGAACAGATGGCCAGGGCTGTGTGTTCTCATGGGGCCACGGCTTCTGGGCATGTTTCGTGGGGGGAGCGGTCGCGGAGCCGGAGTGGCATCAGGCGACGTCCGGGTGGACTTGTGTCCGGTTGGCAATGTTGTAGGCGGCGGACCGGTCGAGTACCCCGGGAAGTGCGGGTGGTATCGACGGGGTCAACATAAATTTTGTCCCACGCCGACCCCTGGTTGCCTCGGGGTGCCCTCTTCATCCGTGACCACCGTGCAGTGGTAACCTTTAGTTATGCATTTACTCGTCGACTTGATCACTAGTGCAGTTTCCTACTTCATTACAGAGACTGCCGGGAGGTGTGCATGAGCTGTAGCGCATAACTGCAAGTCAAGCTGCTAAGACGCCGCTAACCGGGTGTTGCGGGTTGTGACTGAGGGGTAGAAGTTGCAGGCCATGGGTTGCGGCCGCTGGAGGTGTCTGGGCTTGTGGCCCAGGGGTGCTTTGCCCACGGGAACTTATGGGCCCTCCTCGTCACGGCAGGAACTATGGTGCCCCGCCCCAGCAATCAGCACAGATAGACACCGGGTGGCAGGCGCAGGGGAAGGTGCCACAAGTGCACGCCATTTTCCAGATCTCGCAGGAGACCGGACAGATGGGCTGAACTATTTTGAATGATGGACCAGTTTCAAGAACCGTCACCGGCTCGCTAATCGTTTAGCAGTGGCAGTTCATTTAAGCTAAGTCGTGGTCTTATGCTAGGACCCGGGGCCAGGTTCTAGTTTGTTATTGTAGACTCAAACACCCCTTTCCCTGGGCTTGGGTCCTGTAGGTCACACGTTGTCAGTGATTGTAGTTCCTCCTTTCTCAACCGAATTGTTTTGTTTTTAAAATCATATTCGGGGTTTGTCTCCCAAGAATGGGTGGGTAATTGCAGTCTGCAGCATATGCAGTTGTTTCCCAAGATATTGCGCAGTGTATTTTTTCACGGTTGCGGAAGTGGTTAGTGTCGTGCTTTGTCCCTAGGGGAGGCCTCTGGATGTTTATCGTCACAGTTACCTACTTGGTTTTGAACGCTGTTCATTATATTAACTGTCCCGATTTCCCAAATAAAATGAGCACATGAACACAAATAATTGAAAATGAGAATCTTAGGCAGTGGCAGTCGGCGCAGTAATCATGTTAGGGAACTCTCCGCAGTAGGGGTTGCCCTCCACAACGGAGCGATGCGGTGCATGTGACCCATCCAGTAGGTAACAGGAATGTAGCACTTTCTAAGTTTGTATACCTTGTCAAGCGCAAGCGCTCACCAGCCCCGTCCCTTTCAGACTGAATTTCTGCTGGCATAAAAGGTTCCTTATCTTCATTATGGGGCCATCTGGACCCATAAAGAAGATAAGAAAGCTTTTACCACAAACGTAAGGCAAGGAACCCAGTATGAAAAGGACGGGGCTTAGAGAGAAAAAAGAACGTCACTAGGACCTCTTCTCCAATGGCTGGCCACCGTTAAGGAGGCCAGCCAATGGAGAAGAGGGGGGGGCTTAACCCTCGCTAGTGAAGTTCACTCTAAAACATAAAATCTCGCGAGCTTGACTGCGCAGTACGCCACGCAAGACCTAAAAAGAGGCACATTTCTCCATTTGGTAGCGGACTAGATCCAGCAGGGGACAGATTGGGCACGCAGTTCGATTGTACTCGTGAAATGAAATTAAATTAAATGAAATGAAAAGGAATTTATAAATGAAATGAAAAGGAATTTGTAAAGCGCATGGCTGCCCTCGAGCGTCCCAGCGCTAAAACGAAACACAGGACCACCACCAAATGTAACTGAAGAGAAAGCCTAATGGGGGAAAAGGTGAGTCTTCAATGCTTTGCGGAATCTCGCTAGGTTAGGTTCTTTCCGCAGGGCCAGCGGTAGAGCATTCCATAATTGGCCTGCGTTAATGGAGAACCGGCGGCCGCCGGACCTCACCTTTTTTGCTCTGGGTATCGCCATAAAGTTACCATCATCTAAGCGAAGGGCTCGCGTTGGTTTATAAGGGCAAACCAGGTCCCTAAGAATTGGAGGGCCCGATCCTTGCAAAGCTTTAAACACAATGCAGAGGGATTTGAATTTTATGCGAGCTCGGATTGGAAGCCAATGCAAGGCCTTAAGTGCAGGCTTGGCTGAGGATCTTTTGGCAGTACCAGTGAGCATTCAAGCTGCCGCATTCTGAGCTCTTTGGAGCACATTCAAAGTGGATTTTGGTGAAGCAAGGAATAGGGCATTGCTATAATCCAGCCTTGATAAAACTAATCCTTGCACCAGTAGTTTCCGGGAATTTTCAGGGAGTAGCGGGAGGATCTTTTGCACCGACCGGAGCAGTCCGTAGCAGGTCCCTGCCACTCGTTTAGCTTGAGTACTCATTGACAGCTCAGGTTCCAGCCAAACCCCAAGACTTTTTATTGCTTCTTTGGGAGCTGGGGGGGAACCTAGACTGGCCGGCCACATGGATTTAGGAAGTGTCGTACACAGGTTGCCAAGGAGCATCAGCTCCGTTTTAGTCCCATTTAGTTTAAGCCGGGAATCCGACATCCATGACATGATGTTAATTAAACAAGATGCGAACTTTTCCCCCTGGCTTTCCAAAAGGGACAGCGAGACGATCAATTGGGTGTCGTCTGCATAGGTTGCGATTTTCACCCCGAAGGGTGAAACCACCGCCTCCAGTGGGGCCATATAGACGTTAAAGAGCGTAGGGCTCAATGAAGAGCCCTGCGGTACTCCGCACTGAAGGGGGGTAGGCAAAGATCTGAAATTGCCTTCGCAAACCTGATATGTCCGGTCACTCAAATACGACGAGAGCCATTTAAGGGCAGATCCTCTCACTCCAATCTTCCCCAAACGGTGGATCAGAATATTATGATCCACCGTGTCAAATGCAGCGCTTAGATCCAGGAGGACCACCGCAGCGGATCCTCCCGAATCCAAGATGCATCTGCCTTCCTCCACCATCGAGATCAGGGCCGAGTCGGTTCCCTGGCCAGAACGAAAGCCCGTCTGCGTCCGACCTAGTAGATCGTTGGATTCCAAGAAGTGCGAAAGCTGGCGATTAGCAAACTTCTCGGCGATCTTATTCAGCCCAGGCAGGAGCGAGATAGGGCGGTAGTTAGCCAGATCAGCCGGGTCAAGGCCTGGCTTTTTCAGAAGGGCCTTGACAATGGCTTGCTTCCAGCTGGGTGGTACTATGCCATAGGTGAATGAGGCATTCAAAAGATCGATTGCTGGGCCTGCAATGATATTCGTGAATTGTTTGAGGATCCGAATGGGCATGGGGTCCGAAGGGGAACCACTCTTCAGAGCTGAGAGCTCCACACAGAAGGCCTCCCTTGAAATGGGGGAAAAGCAGTCAAACACCTTCTCATCCGAAGCGGCCTCCAGGACTGCTTTGTCAATCCTCCCGGTACTCGGAAGAAGACTGGCTAAGATGTTCTGTATTTTGATGTAAAAAACTGAGCCAGTAGATTGCATTTGTCAGAGTTAACCTCTTGGGTTACCGGGGGGTGGGGACAGTGAGAAGCTCTTTAAGGATCTGATATGTTTCTCTAGAAGAGTTACCTGCCATTCTTATTCTTTCCTCAAAATGGGCGGCTTTGGTCAAATTGCGGGCCGCAAAACGTTTTGTGGGACATTACTGGCTTGATCCAGCTGGTTTCTTAAGAAATTTACTTTTGAAGTTCTGATGCTTTTGTGTTATCTGTTCCTCAATGATCTCAGGTGCTTGAGGTGTTCAAGGGATGGAGCTTATCTCCACGGATGTTCAGCAAGCCTCTAGTTGCACCTTTCTTTATTAAGGGTACCATTATACCAAGGTTTGGAGTCTTTTGCGGATACTCTTTTTAACTGCAGTGGAGCAGTGGAGTCAAGGACTGTCTCCAGAACAACTGTAGTGATTTGTAAGATCATGGACATTTGACAACTCACAAGGAGGAGGCAGGATGTTGTGGCAGAGAGAGGTCAGTTTATTACAACACCTTTGCGTGGATCCTTGCCAAATTTTGAGAAAAAGGTGATCATAGAAGGGTCTATGGTAGGAGTAAGGGAGATTTCCAAATGAAGGCCAAACCCATCCATGTGGAAAAAAGGGGCGTGTTGTGAAGAGACAGGCCCCACCTCCAGCAGGAGGAAGACTGACTCAGAAAGTGACAAACGGAAAAAAGGAAACACCGGGCTTCACCTGAGTAGTATTGAACAAACCGCAACGATAGCAGGCGAATGCAGCACTGTAGAAGTGGAAGAAAGCTGACAGGGGAACCAAACCTTCAAAGCTATTCCTACTGCGTCACCAAAATGGCGAACGCGGTCCAAGTCGCACAGCGCGATCAAAGCGGCGGTCGTGGAGAATACAGCAACATGCCTACTGGGCTATAAAATGGGGATAAACACAAGTGAAATAAGCTGCCCCCTTAAAAATAAACACTACGAAGGCAATTAAATGAATAAATATTAATGAAAACTGTTACTTGGAAATAAAGCAGTAAAGTATAATAATTATCTTGACTACAGCCAACAAGAAAAGAGAACTGTTCATAGTCAAGTTAGGTATTATACATAGAACTGTCATTCCATTGGTTATTGTATATGTTACTTTTTTCCATCCCATTGGCTATCTACCACTTTGCTTTATGGGATTTGTTTTTGTTCTCTTGTCTTGACTGCTGCCATTATAATAAAGCAAGATTAGAAGGCATAATAGGAGCCTCCAGTCTTGGATAACATTGGCTTTGGCAATGCTGGATGCTTTTAAAAGTGCACCTGCATTGTCAAAACCAATAGCAGCGACTGACTTGTAAATATAATAAAAAGGTTGTTTTCTACTTTGAAGATGGCTGCCAGATTGCATGACACCATGTGGCATGAGGCAAAGTTGTGACCATGTTGAAATTATTAAAAACGTTGTTTTCTATACATTTAAATGTCTCTAACATTGCGTCATGCTACGTCCCATCACGCACATGGCAGCCATCTTGGAAGTATACAAAATTATTTTCTCTACAAGATGGATGGCACCATCTCATGTGTTGCAGCGTTGCATCATGCAATTTGGCAGCTATCTTAAAAAATAGCAATGACGACCTGAAAGCATTGGCAAAGTGAGACTGGTTGGCTTTGCCAATGTTTGCTTTAAAGTGGCACTTTTTCCCTAGGGCATTTTTATAAGCTTTTGCCTCGGTCCCATGAAGCAAAAGATTGCTCATTACCCCATGAAAATGTCAAGGGGTTCTGCTTGTACTGGAGTGAAATCTTTTTTTATGAAAGACTTGCTGGGGCTTTGTGGTGTGGAGATTATTATGTGGATTTTTTTCTTTTGACTGCGCTGCAGAACAAAGAAAGAAAGGCACGCAGCTGGGTTTGGAGGAGGGGGAGAGTTGGGAGCACTTAAGAACATCTTTTGAAGTTTGCTGCCAGAGTCAGTGGGGGCCCCAAGGTGTGCCTCGTGCCCCCTTTCAAATGAAACGTTTAAGACTTCCTAACTTTATCCGTGCCTGAGGCCTACATAGAATGATGCTCCCGTGGATCACACAGGCAGGCTTCGGCTGAGCTGGGTCAAAACTTGGCGCTATAGAAAGGAGACTGTGACAATGCAAGACACACAGTGAACCCAACAGGAAATCGAGCGTGGGCCCGCACACAGAGGCTTGGTGGCTCAGTAGAGGTTACTTAAAGCGCACGAAAAACACATCCTTGCTCACAATGAATGGAAAAGGCGTTTAACTGTTGCTGCGCCATGCAGATAAAAGTAGAAGTTAAAATATAAAGGTTATTTATACTTTGAACCTGTGAGTGTTCTTTTCATGAATTTTGCACTATGTACCTATTACTGTATCTGCTTTCCATAATCCAAGATACGTGATGCAAAGACCTGTCTTATTTCACCTATGTAGTCAGTGTTAGCGGGGTCTGGTTTATGAGGGAAAGAACATGTCTGCAATCACAGCAGGGCTACGATTCAATTAATTCCTTGCAAATTGATGGGGTTTTCTGTAGGGACGCTCGCACACACACAGACTGCGTCAGGATATCCGCTAGCCTTGACTTTGGGCATTGTAAGGCCCAGGTAATGGAGGTAGGTGATGCGATGTTTCTGACAGCACCCGCCTTGACCACTTTTCAGGTGACTGCGGGCACGGTTCCAGGCACTTGGAAGCTGGAAATGCACACCTCTTGATCCTCCTATCTGCCTCCCGCCACCGTCCTAACATTCTATCCTGGCAGGGGTTGAACCACCACCTGGCATTGCAGAATGTGAATTTTAATTTTTATTTTAGTTTCTGCTAAACTGCCCTGCCACCCTCATTTCTGTGGAGCGCGTCAGAACTCTTCATCCACAGCTACCACTGCCTACTCACTGGAGTCGGTCTGCCAGCCTTCAAAATGTTCTCCTGACTGGGAGGAATGGAATAATATGCTCATTTGCAGAAAAAAGAATGAAAAAGAGCAGTGTGGTGAACCTAGCTACCAAGTGGCGCCATGCAATTTATAATGCCTCCCCCCAGTCTTGGCTTTTCATTCACCAGCACTTTCCATGTTGGGCTATTTGAGCCCATATTTGCAATGTTTCAAGTGACACTTCAAGCCCACCAGTAAACAGCTAAGATCGTCGGAAGGGTGCTGCACATGGTATGGGACCACTTGGCCGTAAAGGAGATGCAAGATTAGGTGGCCTGGATAACTCCAGGCACATTGTAGTGACCTCTACCTCTGACGGCAAGTTGTCATTCCACTTGCCATTCTTAAATCCATGCCTAAAGCCATGGAGTAATTGAGAGTACTTCCTTCTGGCTGATGGACAATATGGAAACCAGCTTAATTGCAGCCAGATCCCAACTGGCTAGTGAACAGCCCAGGGTAGCTAATGTGGGGGAAATCAAGCTTCTGCCAGCCATAGGCCACAGAGTTACAATTTAAATATCTATCTGCTCCTAAAGATCTCTTTGCATTTGAAATACTTCTTGACCATAGGGATTTTTGTGGTTCAGGCTGCCCATGGCCGCTGCAACACAACAGAGTGCAAATTGCAGTATTACTCAAATACACTAAAGCCTTACATATCCTGACCTCTTAATTAATTTTTGTTGGACTTTTTTGAATTCTACAAATCTAATGCTATGGAAAATGGGTTGTGGAGGCTATAATCATGCTTATCCAGGACAGTATGGAGGTTGTGATATACATCATTTCCACGGGTCTAGACAGTACCGCCTTGTGCTTGCCCTTCCCTGGTTAGGTCGAAGCCGTGCTGTCTGGTTTGCTAACGACGTATTGGGCACATTCGGAAACCTTCCCTGGGAATGCATTCCGCCCAATGCTTACCATTGACTTTGTGGTTTGTAACTCACATTTGCTTTCTTTCTATTTACTGGCGCTATTTGTTTTAGTTTGTCACTTCCGTTTTCCAAATCCTGTTAACGGAATTCTTCCACCGGTTATCGATTTCTGTAAACAGGCTTTTAAATCTTGTACTTATTTTTTCACATTTGCTGTGCATTCAAAGAGATCGATCAGATGTCAGGCTCTGTCTTGCAAGGAGGGTACGCTTAAGGAAAGCTGTATAATGTTTTTTTTTCTACACATAAAATGTAAATGTCTGTAAATAACGGCGGATATTTCAGAATATATCAGAATTAGAAAAGCACAAATGAAGAAAAATGTTGGGTAATTCTGAAGTGTTGAGGAAACAAATATTTAATACAATCAGAACAAATCTATACACCAGGTGATGACATTTCCACACATCATTTGCACGCTGTATACTTTTATCTGTAAAACTATATGTGCAAATAAAATGGTCATTTCAGTTGAAGATGTGTTGTCTGTAACTGCAGTATGCTACCACACCATGCATACTTCACTGTACCCCACTCCATATCACTACCCACCACTGCAGTCTACTCGGCACTATTCTACACTCTGCCACTCCATGCCACTCCATACTGCACTCCACTCTAAGTCACTTCACTCTACACCACTTCACTCTACTCCTTTCTACTGTACACCTTCTATTCTGTGCCAGTGTGCTCTACTATGCTCCAATGCACTCTTTGCCACTGCAGTCTTTGCCACTGCACTCTACACCACACCACTCGACTCTGCGCCATTCTACTTTATGCCACTCTACTCTGCAACACTGCTCTCTATGCCATTACACTCTACACCAATGCACTCTAAGCCTCTCTACTCTACACCTTCTACTCTGTGCCAATCCACTCTACTCTACTATGCACCAATGCACTCTTCGCCACTGCACTCTACACCACTCCATTCTGCGCCACTCAACTTTATGCTACTCTACTCTGAAACACTGCACCCTATGCTATTGTCGGATAAAAAAAGAATGTCAGTCAGCTCCTTGGATGTGGAATCTGAGCTTCAACTTACAATGTGGCAGACCGTTTCTTTTATACATGTGGGATTGTAAACATGTCATACATTTGCATATTTAATAAAGCATTTGCTTAAGCACAACATTATATCAAATAGTGATACTTTCCGCAAAAACAGCTATTCGCAAGTTGGCGACTCATGTGCACAAGTTATTCATTACGCTTCCAAGCCACCGCTAAAACTCGTTGTCCTTGCTTGCCCTTTGAAGCCTAACAATGCTCACTACCCAACTCCACTCATCTCTGAAACAATCTACTCTACGCCACTCCACTCAGCTTCACTGCACTTTCCTGCACCACTCCACTCTACATCACTGCACTCTACACCCTTTTTACTCAAAACCAATGCACTCTACACCAATCTACTCTGCACTTCTATGGTGCGTAGGGGTACAGTGCGTAGGGGTACGGTGCATAGGGGTATGGTGCGTACACCCCATGATTGCAGGGGTATGGTGTGTACACCCCATGATTGCAGGGGTACGGTGCTTAGGGGTACAGGGGCAGCTCTACTCTGCCACTATACTTTACTACACTGCACTATATGCCACTGCACTCTACACCATTTTACTTAACATAACTGAATTCTATGCCACGTTATTCTACTCTGCACAACTGCTCTCTATGCCACTCCTCCCTACGCCACTCCACTCTTCACCACTCAATGCGAATTCACTCCATGCCAGTGCAGTTTACACCACTCTACAACACTGCACTCTAAAGCAGTCTACTCTGCAACACTGCACTCTACGCCACCTACAGCCCTCTATTCAACTCTGAAACAATCTACTCTACGACACACCACTTTTCGCCACTACTTTATGCCACTGCACTGTACCATGCAACATTCCACGCGACCCTGAAGCAATCCATTCTTCACCACTACACTCTACTCTGAAACAATTTACTCTACTCCACTGCAATCTACGCCACTCTACTCTGCATCACTCTACTCTGTGCCACTCCAATTTATACCAATGTACTCAACTCCAAAAAGAACAATTGATGGACAGAATGAAGAACAATGTCATACATGCACCCCAATACAGAGATATGGGTCTAAATCCATTGTGTTTTTGCTCACCATGCCATTCCTGTTTGGACCCAGCCATATGCAAATCAGTCTTGACCCTGCGTCCGATGGGAATAGTTCAGCCCGAACTGCTAGGACAGGTCCTCTCTGGACTGGAAACAAGCATCATTGAGCCGGTTTCGGGCTTTCAGCCCTCATTAGCCAAGGTAGCTTGACTACAGTGGCATGGAGAGCACAGGACCCACATCTGGGCATACCCGTTCCACTCAGGGTGACAAATGCAAAAAGAACAATTGATAGACAAAATGCAGAACAATGTCATACATTCACCCCTGTACAGAGATCTGGGCTTAAATCCATTGTTTATTTGCTCACCATGCCAGTCCAGTTTGGACCCAGCCATATGCAAATCAGTCTTGAGCCTGCGCCCAATGGGAACAGTCCAGCCCGAACTGCCAGGTCAGGTCCTCTCTGGACTGGAAACGAGCATCCTAGGACCGGTTTCGGGCTTTCAGCCCTTATCAGCCAGGATAGCTTGACTACAGTGGCATGCGGAGCACGGGACTCACCTCTGACATGGTTCTGAATTCTGCCCATCAATTGTTCTTTTTGCAATGTACTCAACTCAGCACCACTCTGCTCTATGCCACTGTGCTCTATGCCACTGCACACTACTCTGAACCAATCTATTCTATGCCACTTCGCTCTACTCTGTAACAATTCACTCTATGCCACTGCACTCTATACCTCTGCACTCTATGCCACTCTCTGCCCCACTTGAATCTGTACCACTCGACTCTACACCACTGTACTCTGCAAGACTGCACTCTCCGCCACTGACCTTAATGGCACTATACTCTGTACCCGTTCTGACACTCTACTCCCTCCACAACACTCCACAGCATTCTACACCTCTCCACGTTACTCGGTGACGCTCCACTTAATACCACGCTACAACATTCCACTCAACTCCACTTTACGACTCTCCACACACTCCCCTCTACCCCACTAACTTTTAGCCATGCTGAACAGTAACCACGCTGGTGTACAACATGGCAAAAACATATTGGCAAAGCCAATATCTCTTGCATAGGTGAGACCTATTGGCTTTGTCAATGCTTGTTTTTCATATGTCATGGATTCTCTCAAGTACAAGCAAACATCATGGATGTCTTTCAATCGACATGGTCTCTGGAAGACTAAAGCAGAAGAGGATGTGTAGTATGTCAAGCCACTTAAAGGCATGCTCATTCCTTGTTTTGAATGCTCAACTTTTACAGTCCATGAGCATAACAAAAACACTTCGGCTGGCTGAATGTCATAAAATCATATACAAAAATATTGTCTGACATGAACACTGTGTCCTAAATATTGTTTACAAAAATATTTTTCCATGGAATGTATATATTGTATTACTAACTCCAGTGGCGTGATATTTTGTAGCCAACCTGCTGAACCTCTAAGGAGGATAAGACCTTCTGTTTGTCCATTTCAAACACCGAGTTGTTCTTGAGTCATGCTTCCATCTGGCCGTTCTTTTTGCAGAGGTACACATTTTGTGGTCATATAGGGGCCACTAGGAGCGTTCTAAGTAAGAATTATGATAAATGCTGCTATTCTCCATTTCTTAGAAGTCAGAAACGGCACGTTATGCCTGGTATTCTGATTGAAGAGGTGAATCTTTGTTGTTTGCGGAAACTGTTACCCTGACATTGGTGTTGAGATCAAGAATGAATGTGTTTATACACTGACATACATGCGCTGTTATCGTGCCAGTGCCTGCTTCATGTGGTGACACGGGCTCAAGTCTGTGAGTATTGCTTGTTACTGTAGGCCACAACCAAGAGCTTGACACATTGAGCTTTCCAATTTGTCAGCTTCCTGTTGGTTAGGTTACTTGTTTGTTCTCCTTGTTGTTGGTGAGGCTACTTGTTTGACACGTTGCTGGAGTAGTATGTTAATGGCTGCACCAATGGCGAGTTCCTGGCCTTGAGTTTGATATCAGTGGGTATCAATCACCTAAGCAACAGTCACCATGATTGACCAAATGTACAGGAGGAGGTCCACAAACTTCCTTTTCAACTGATATTACATGTTCTCTGCTCGAAATTTATAAGTGCACTGATAGTCTTACTGGATAGTACCCTTTCCACGGTTGTTAGGTTGATACAGGCCTAGTAAAGTGCAGCCACTCATCACTGTTCTTCATCTAGATGTAAATATGCATTCACGGGTAATTTATAGGTACCTGCAGGGTGGCATAGATGGCCTACTTCTACCTTGATTCCTTATCACTTGCTCTTCCGCCTAACTCTTCTAGTGCAGGAGCACAACATTTCTGCAGGAGCTCATATCTTCAAACACCTAAGACACATCCACTGGCTCCCCATGTAGAAGGGCAGTACCCTCAAACTCCCCACTCTCACCTTCAATCCACTGCACAATCTAGGCCAGCCTACCTCAGAGACCGCATACATTTCCACATCCCGTCTGGACACCTCCGATCAGCTGGTCTACCATTCGCCCACATCCTCCACATCTGGTGCTTGGAAATGAGAGGATGCTCATCTTCTAACATCACCACCAAGACCTGGAACAAGCCTTCCCTCCCCATCAGAGTTTCCAGCGCCCTTCCAGAATGTAGGCAAAAACTGAAAAACCAGCGGTTTACCTATGCTCCACTCAGACAACTAAGGTCCCACCTTCTATAGCTCCTGGATACCATCCCAGGTGATTATCACACCTTACAGATCCTTATAAATTGATAAAAAATGTAAATTGATACTTGTATAGCGCACTACTCACCCGCAAGGGTCTCAAGGCGCTTGTACGAATACCGCTGTGGAACCCATCCTGGCTTTCCCTGTGAGGCGTCCACTCCTGGGCACCCCCAAGGTGGAGGCCAGGCATCCTTAGCGTTGTGGGGGCCGTTGTGGAGATTAAGCAAGCTATTGCCCAGAGTTGCAGAGTGGGACTCCATGATTGGAATAGGCACCGAGGCGAGAATTATCAGGTCCGTGGAATTTTGAGCCCAAGACCCGCCGAGGCGGGGAATTGAACCCTAGTCCCGGGCTAGACCTCTGCATCAGGGTCTGCCGGGGACCCTGTACAATGTACAGTAAAAAACAATGAAATGTGGCTCGCTGAGTGCTATACTTGGTCTTTACTCACACTAGGCAGTGGAGTCACTTTTAAATATGGGGACTCCTAAGCAGCTGACTAACTGCAGAACAAGTTTATCCAATTGTGTAGATGTAGAGGTCGACGTGGGGAAAGAAAGTAGGGGAACTGTGGATGGAGAATCAGAGGGTGGGAATAACCGGAGGATTGAGTCAGTGGGTGGAGTCAGAGGTGTGGCCCAAGAGAGCAAAACATCCCAATTTGTTTTCTTTTTTTGGCTTTTCACTCACCAGTTTCAGAGTATCAATTTTTTATTCAACCAATGGATAGACTGTTTATTTAAGGTTTAATATGCGTTATTGATATCAAAATACATTCACAAAGTGGGATACGTCTCCAATCACAGAATGTCCAAAATACACGTAAAAGTGGAATGGCAAACCATTTGCCTCCGAGCCATGCAGTTTCTCTCATCAGCAATTCTCCCTTTTTCCACAAGAACAGTTCTAACATGAATGACAAAATATCCTAGTTTGCAAATGTTTTGCATAGAATTATGGCTCTTCCATGTTTGCCACTTAATACACCATCTGTTGCATAATCTGATCATTTAAACTAGAAAAATTGTTTGGAGCTCAAACGAATCAAAAGTTAAAATAATTTGTGACTTGTGTTGCTGCAAAGTGGAGAGCCCTTTGTAAAGGTTGAGTAGGTACCTTTCTCACTGCTGCATTTGTATGTTACACTGGTACTAATGAGAAATTTTTTTTGCAGAGACCTAGTATGTTTAAAAATGTCAAAATAATAAAGTATCAGAAAATGTACTGCATTACGCTCCAGCCTCTTTTTTGCTGCAGAATTTAGTCAACACTGCGGCACAGTTTCGTCTTCTATTGCTGCATAGTTTCAGTGCCCCCAGAGCAGGCAGCACATGTTAAAAGTGCTTGTGCATGATGCAGAGAGACCGTGAAGTTTGTGATCTTAGTTTGGTGTGCGTGTAAATCCAGCATTGCCGATCCCTTGTGAGTTGCACTACTACTGCTGAAACAAGGCCAATGAAGGTACCAATGGGTGAGGCGGACTGGCCTCAAGAGTCCTGTGACCTCAGGGACAGAGTCATTGTTGCTCTAGGGCAGTGGTCCTCAAACATTTTAATGCTGAGCCCAGCCCCCAGTGGGAAAAAAAAAGCACTGACCCTCCCCTCAAAATGTTTCACAATTATTCTATTAAACTGGCAATGTTTAAATATGTCTAGACTTATTTAAGTATTGCAGTTAAGTTCTGCTACCTTTTTAAAAATGCAATTAACATGATTGCAAAACATATTAATCTGGTCAGGCAGGCCTTACTAATGTGTAAAAGTATCCACAGCTTGATTATTAGAAATGGGGGTCTTCTACCCCTCTACTACCCCTCTACCCCTCTACTACCCCTCTACCCATATACTACCCCTCTACCCTTCTACTACCCCTCTACCCCTTTTCTACCCCTCTACCCCTCTTCTACCCTTCTACCACTCTACTATCCCTCTTCTAACCTTCTACCCCTCTAACCCTCTTCTACCCCTCTACTCTTCTACCCCTCTTCTATCCCTCTTCTACCCCTCTTCTACCCTTCTACCCCTCTACCACTCTTCTAGCCCTCTTCTACCCCTCTACCCCTCTTCTACCCACTGTAACTAGCAAAGACACTGTGTCACGGCAGCATCACTCTGCACTACCACATCATCACTCAGCACCACCACAGCATCACTCAGCACCACCACAGCATCACTCAGCACCACCACAGCATCCCTCAGCACCACCACAGCATCCCTCAGCGCCACCACAGCATCACTCAGCACCACCACAGCATCACTCAGTGCCACCACAGCATCACTCAGCATCACCACAGCAACACTCAGCGCCACCACAGCAACACTCAGCGCCACCACAGCATCACTCAGCACCACCACAGCATCACTCAGCAACACCACACCATCACTCAGCAACACCACAGCATCACTCAGGGCCAACACAGCATCACTCAGCGCCACCACAGCATCACTCAGTGCCACCACATCATCACTCAGCGCCACCACAGCATCACTCAGCGCCACCACAGCATCACTCAGCGTCACCACAGCATCACTCAGCGTCACCACAGCATCACTCAGCGTCACCTCAGCATCACTCAGCGTCACCTCAGCATCACCACAGCATCACCACAGCATCACTCAGCATCACCACAGCAACACTCAGCGCCACCACTGCATCACCGAGCACCACCACAGCATCACTCAGCAACACCACAGCATCCCTCAGGGCCAACACAGCATCACTCAACACCACAACAGCATCACTCAACACCACAACAGCATCACTCAGCACCACCACAGCATCACTTAGCAACACCACAGTATCACTCAATGCCACCAAAGCATCACTCAGGGCCACCACAGCAACACTCAGCTCCACCACAGCATCACTCAGCAACACCACAGCATCACTCAGCACCACCAAAGCATCACTCACGGCCAACACAGCATCACTCAACACCACCCCAGCATCACTCAGCACCACCACAGCATCACTCAGCACCACCACAGCATCCTTCAGGGCCACAACAATATCACTCAGGGCCACAACAATATCACTTAGCGCCACCACAGCATCACTCAGCACCACCACAACATCACTCAGCACCACCACAACATCACTCATCACGACATCAGTATCACTCAGCATCGCATTTGCAATAGTACACCACCACATCATCATCACTCGGCAAGACCTAAGTATCATTGAGCATCACCTAAGCATCGTCTCAGCACCAGTCACCACCACCCCCACCTCAACATCACTCAACACCACCTCAGCCTGCTCTCGGAATCTGCCATCTGTTGATGCACCCCTAGTGTCTGGCCGCTGCTAGTGTTATAATACAGGTAATAGTTCACAACCTTCAATCTCCAATCGTTTATGCCCCTAAAAAAAAATTTCACAAACAACCATTAGAATAGGCAAAAACAAGTTGCCAGCATTGCAAAAACAAAGGAAAAATTACGATTTTTTTATTGTACATACATTTTTTAATATGGTCGTTCTGTTGGACATAATGCCTTCTTGGTCATATATAAGGTAACAAAAATGCTTCTGGCACTTTTTTATTACAACTTTTCAGCATGCTGCACAGCAGCCACACTTCTCTACAGCCCAGCTTAAACACATTGGCAAAGTCAATAGCTCTGCCTAAACACTTATAAGGCCACAAAGGCGAGAACTATTGGCTATGCTAATGCTTGTCCTTCTCACCCCACCCCGCCCGTCCACGAAAAGGCCGAGACTTCCGTATAGGCCTTGGCTAGTTCTGCCGTCCTGGGACGCATTTTTAAAATGAAAAGTAGGGAAACGTATTCTATTAAATTAAGAATGTTGGGGCCGGTTTCCTTCCTTTCACTATGGCATAAGACACACTGGCTTCGCCACTGCTAAATTTAACTTTGAACCGGGAGAAGACGTCTGCCTCTTACTCTTGTGCACCCGAGCACACGGACTCTTCCTCTCTGGATACAGTGCTTCTTGCAAATTCCGTAGGACCCTATAATGGTAGCTCTGAAGGGCCTGCAGGAGGAAGGCGCAAAAGCAAACTTGAGATCTGTCTTACTCCCCATGCACATTTCTCATACCGAAGAGGGCCCTAGAGAAGTTGCTTTCAGTTTTTAGGTCAAAGCTTAGCGTGATCTGCGCACATGCGCAGTCTCGCTGGCGAGATCTAATGAGCTTTTAGTTACGGGCTTTAAGCCCTGCCCCTCTTTCCCATTGGCTGGCGTCACCGTTTATGCTAAACGGTGTCCAGCCATTGGGAAAGAGCACTTGGTGACGTACAGTTTTCTCTATTTCTGCCGTCCCACTTGGACGGACTGACCTGACTTCCTCCTGGCGTAAAAGGTTTGTTATCTTTATGGGGCTAAACACATGGCCCCATAAAGATAATAAAAACCTTTTACACCAGAAGGAAAGCAGGCCGTCCAAGTGGGACGGCAGGCAAAGAGAAAACTCGGCATCATGGCGAGCGCTTGTTTCATCTTGGATTCTAATGGCCCTGCTCCCAGTGCACTGTCCTGTTTCATACCCCCTCAGCCCCTCCCCATTACAGTCTGGGCTTAGTCCCCCTGACTCAGCGGATGATGCTGCAATATCGTGTCCTCTGGATAGCGCCCTGAAGCTCTTTAGATTAGCGTTATAACAAGTGCATGAATACACATCCCAGTATACTTCCTCCTGTGTCCCTTCATTTCCCTTCGCTGGCACTTTCCTCTCTTCCACCCCTCCACCCATCGCCCTTTCCTATGCTCCAAGTAGGCTCTTGTGCCCTAACCCCCTCAGCCCTCCATGCCGCAAAACCCCTTCCCACGCACGGCTCCCCCTCCATTTTACACACATCCCTTCACTTCTCCCCCCTGCGCCGCTTCTCCACATCCTGCCATTTCTCACCCTCTCCCCTCAGTTCTGGTTCTTCAACTCCTCCACCTCCGTGGGGGCACCCCGCACAAGCGCCCCCAACCTGGGCTGCACTTGCTGGCTCTCCAGCGCTCCCTCCATAAACTCCGCCTGCCCCCCGTGACAAAGCCCCCAGCCTGGGCTGCCCTTGCTGGCTCTCCAGCACTCTCCCCGTGCACGTCGCCCGGGCCTCCCCCGTGACCAGGGGGTGTCAGGCCGCCCTACCCCGGCCCTCAGGGCTGCCCGGCTGTCACCTGCACAATGGGGGGTGACAGACAGGTGAAAGCACTGGGGCGCTCTGCAAACACACACTGCCCCCCTCCTGTATGCTTCCAAGAGCGTTTAGCTACTTTGCTCTTCACCAGCCTTCCAAGGGGGGTCGCCGGGTGGACACAGTGCCATTTTCAACATTCCTTTCGCACGTTGCCAAAAACAAAGGCACAAGGTCACGAGTGCGCCTCGCTTCTGCCAGTGGTCCCTTTGTTTGGCCCCTCGGAGCGCTTTATGTGGCTGACATCACCTGAAGGCTGGGCCTCTGCATACCACCCTCTTCCGCCCAGCTACCCCACAAATGCAGAGAATGGGAGGTGTCTGCGAGCGCACCGTGTGCCCCTGTTTAAAATCTATATTAGTATCTATAGGCACGTATCGGGATTTACGAACGGTATCGAGTTTAAAAACGTCAATAAAACACGCATAACTATTTATATGTACGTGTGTAAATTAAGTGTATAGATGAAGCAAAACGGTATTGTGGAGTGATGGCTACATGTTAAACAAAAAGTTGCAAAGCGTGAATGCCAAATATGTTCTTGTTGTATATAACATACATATATGGGAAAATGAAGTATATTTTAGGTCTCCCTTTTTATACGACTCAAAAAACTTTCAAAGAAGGAGCTGCGTTGCGTGAACATTTATTTTCGAAAGTTTGGTGAATATTGTTCAAACTGCGCCAAAGTTATTCACACGACTAATAGTAGGAAGATCCTAATTATAACTACGCAGGGTGTGTATATATATATATATATATATATATATATGTTTTCCATTGTTGGTTCCATTTGCCGATTTATGCAGCGCTCAGAACGGGTGCGGCGCCCTGCAGCTGAACCACGCTGCTAACACATCAATCACTATTCCTCCAAGGAAGAACAAATCGGGTCGCACTCCACAGGTCGATTTTGCGATTTTTTTTAAATGTTTCTTTACATTCCAAAAACAAGGGCAGTTGTTACGATCTACGCGTTTCGGTATTCCAAATACCTTGCTCACGATTGGGCTTTGGAATGAGTGTGTATAAAGAATATGAGTGAAAACATCAAGTGACATTGTTGAATTGTGGGCACATGTTAAACAAGAAGTTGCCAAACATTAAGACTCAATGTTTTTTGTGTGTGTGTATATATATATATATATATATATATATGTGTGTGTGTCTGTAATGTTTTACAAGTTTTTGCTTTGTAACGTGTGTGCGTGTGTGTATAGTATATATGTGGTAACAGCAAACAATGATGTGTAACTGAAATATAATGACTTAATTTTAGCTTCAGCCAGACGGATATAAATTGTACCTCTAAAGTTAACGTTAATACACTCTCCTCTACCTCTACCTCTCTACCTTTTACCTCTATCTACCTCTCTCTACGCGCACACATATGCACATTTATATATATATATATATATATATATATATATATATATATATATATATATATATATATATACATGAGCATATATGTATGTATATATGTATATATATATATATATATATATATATATATATACATCTACATCTACATATCTATATAAGTACAAATTTAAATGCATGCATACATATATTTATACATATATGCATACATATGCGTGTTATGTACATGAAAGTTTGAAATACACTAATAAAAGCAAAGCTAAAAAGCCACCTAATTAAAAACAGAATTGCTTCAACTTAAACAAGGGCGAGACCTATTGCTTTTTCAATGCTTGTTGTTGGTGCTGCGTCATAGAATGCGGAGTCTTGCTTTATGATGTTACCGGTGTTGCTTGGAGACCGGCGGCAGGGGCTGCCAGGTAAAGCGCATTGAACAGTAAACTTGCCAGAGTCCGTGGGGGCTCACGTCTTTGTGACCACGTGTCTTTTGGTATAACTCGTCTCGCGCTAATCCGTTCGCCCTCAGGTGAGTCATTTTACCACAGTGTGCGTCCGCATAAACCCAGACGAGCTCCTGTACAGTGTTGTGAGCCTTAGTTAATCCGAGCTGTCCATTGAGTTTCTGTGGGGTCTCAGCTGAGCAAGTTCTTCCTCTAAATAATGCGAGTTCTTTGCTGCTGCGTGCCCATCTGGGCTTTCCATCTTTCATATGTGCCCAGTGGTGATGTAATGTCGAATTCTGGAGCGCCTACTCGAGGGCCAAGAGTCTTTGGTGCCCTTTTCAGGTCTGCTCTAAGTTTAAACCTTTTTAAATTTATGAAAATGATTATAATTAAAATAGTTATAGGGACTTTCAGCTAGCCCTCCACTTCAGCACAGGCTACTTCGGTAACATCCTTTACACCGACCATCATTACAACGACCTAGTTGTAACCATGCATGCCATTACAACTCAAGTCGGAACAACAACTTGCTCCAGGGGTCAGAAGGTGCTGAATTTAAAATCCAACACCTTCCCTATTGTTGCACAGACTGGAGTTGGAATAGTAAATTATACTATTCCAACACCCAGCGCCCCCCCCCCCTTTCAAGCACTTTGTTGTTCCGACTTGCGTTGTATTGGCATGCGTAAAAAAGAGCGCATCTTCACACAAAGTAGTTCCCTTCAGTGCCAGGGACTACTTTGGCAACGTGTGCATTCTGATACCAAAATATATTTTTGCTGTTAGACAATATTTTTTATATTAAGAAGAGCCCGTCTGCTTCCGGAAAAATCCAGTTTTAGGAAAACCATGACAAAATGAAACGAGCTTTGACAACGCCAAAAAGCTGATAGCTAATTGCAGGCCCATTGACTTTGTTAATGCTTGTTTTGAATCCTATAATTGAGGACTGGAAGCCAGCGGGTATCTGGGGGAGCGTGGCCAACCCTTATCCAAAGCCACTGGGTCTGTTCCTACAGTAAGGGAGCAATATAGGTTTGTGTAGCGCCTTGGGGTTTAGCTTCGCATAGAGCTGTTCTAGACTATAGGTGGGCGAGCCAACGAATTTACAAAGGCCAGCTAAGCCAAGGGTTTTGTTGGATACTTAAGAGTCGGTGCACGAGCCGAGCCATATAAAACATACAACCAACATCACGCACAAAGATCTCTACAAAATTTTAAAAATTATTTATTTAACGTGAAAGATTTTGCATTAAAATAATACATTATAGCACTGCATTGATATGTATTTATTAAAAGTGATGTTTTTTAAACATGAACTTAGATCGCATCTTTATGGGGTCGACATTCCAACAGACCTCGAGCTGAGCTAGAGCCAGGCTTCAGGCTCGAGCTTTCAGTGGCTCACCCACCTCTCTTCTAGACCCACTGGATCTCAATAGATTGTGGGGATTCAGGGCGTGGAGTTCGGATCTGGGAGTTTGTTGCTGTTCTTGGATCTGTCCAAAGACTTCGAGGAGCAGGTCTGCATATATGCCAACACTTTAGAACTGGAAACTGGACAATTTATAAAAAAAAAACTAAAAAAACAGGGGACTGTGTTTTCCTTATTGTCTTCTATTGAAGCAGAAGGAATTTTAGGCAGCCGACTACCTCATTTCCTACTAACATCGAGAATGTCCGCATGGATGGGGCCTACTGCACTGAGTACCTCGCCCCCAGCACATGCCCTGGGTCAGTTGGTTTCCACCTTCCTCATTGAAAAGTACCAGCTTTTTTTCAAGATTTCGACTTTTTTAAACGACCTGGAGCAGGTACTGGATCAAGACCGGTTTGTTTTCTTTTGGCAATTGGGCATCCGTTTGCTTTAATAACCATACAGGGTGTTTGTTATAGGTAGCTGTAAAATACCTTTCAAGGCATTTCATTCTGTATTTTGTTGTGTTTAGTGTACATTTCTGGGGGGTAGAAAAATACAGTTTGTGCTGCTTGATATTTCATTTTTTTTCATGGCCTTGACATTAAAACACCGGACGTGCTCATTAACTACTGAACATTTACCAATATTAGTCCCAATCCTAATATTCGTGGTCTCAGTGTCCTGTCAGGGCTGAAAGTACAGTACTTGGACGAATCCATTCTTGAACTCGGGGGGCGTGAGGGGCAAAGCCCGGGAGTCGTTTAAAGTGTGCTCTGAGGAGCCTCGCCTGCAGACCCCGGGTAAAGGCTTTTATGTGGGGAGTGGCTGGCGGGAAGGAGCTCTATTGTCACTCCAACAACTTGTAGACAAGTCTGCGCAAGAACCCAACACCTGCCAGCATATGGATCACTCTGAGCTGCTGACAGGCGAATTTGTCACACTTTGAACTGCTTCTATAGTGGCAGAGCAGCCTGCAGGCCATGTCGTGTTTACTTAGCTAGGCCCCGTCTATAGGTGGCAGAGCAGGCCGCGCTGCATTTTCTAGAGCGTCTCCTGCGAGTCCTGCCTCAATTCTACTGATCTCAAAGTGAACTACCATTTTGTGCAGCAAAATGAGCTGCAGATTTATTGGCTCATCTATGGCTTTGGTGAACCAATTTTTCACTATTTTCCCTGCTTAGAGCTACAAAGGCGGTAAGGAGTTTCAGGTAGGAACACTGGAATTATTCAATTTTGTGGCCGCAGTGTTTTCCACATAACTATGCATTTGCCTCACATTCCACCATCTGCTGCGTAATCCGCAGATAAAAAAAAAAAAAAAAAAGACTCCTAGCTGAAACGGATCAAAAGTGACTAAAATAGAAGCAACATGAGTTGACTGGTCACCTTTCTGTTGCGTATTTCTGTATTTGGGTGGTAAAGTGGTACTAAAGAGGAGAAACATGTACACAGATAGAATTAATATGTTTAAAAATTGAAAAAGAATGAGTTAATACTAACACATAATGTGTTGCATAACGCTGCATAATTTGCCTTTTCTTGACACATAATTTAGTCAATCCTGTTACAAAGTCTAGTCAACCCAGATGCATAATGTGGTCCTCCTGTGCCACATGATTATAGGTAGCCATGGGTATATGGAACTCCTGTGGTGGGCTGGATACCTGAGGAGTAGGGAGTGCACCCTGAGGGTACTCACAGCAGTAAAGTATAACTAGGAGAATATGTACATTCCACACGAGATTCTCTAGGTTATTCCTCATTCATACTTTGATCAGACATAGTACACAGGTGAATTACTATGGATTTGCAATAAATCTGCAGATATTAAAATTCTGATGCGGTTAATTATTCACAATATAAACCCAATTGGAATTATATGAGTCTTTAAATGTTTATTTCTTTATCCTTGTGTATTTAAACTAAGGCTTCAGGTTATAGTAACTCAGGGTCAGTTGTACCATTTTTTTGCGTTTATAAGAATCATATTTTTCTCTGAAATGTATTGAAACTAAAGAGGGTTTCTAAGCCTGTGTTAAGCACCCCTGCCACCTATGAGGCAATAACACTTCTCTTTTTAAAATAATGTGGCATGGATATTTTTTTAAATAGAAAAATGTATTGTAAGTGTTTGACCGTGATGTTTATGCAGCAGCATGCATTATATGCTTGCAATAAAAAAACGAATACAAAAAAGTCACATCAGATTGCGATAGCTAGACCATCTTACTTTGCTAACGCTTTGTTCAACTAGACTCTGGGGCTTGAGGCTAGACTGGGGCTGTTGTCTAGATTCGGTAGTATGTGATTTGTGAGTCGAAGAGGGCATTAAGACTGAGGCGATGGGATAGTGCTCTTTGTTGAGGAACTTTTTAGGACAAGCTGACGGAGACGCTTGCAAGACGGTTAAAGGTTGTGAAAACAATTGGCAGAGCGTGTCTTGTATGTGTAGATGGGTTGGATTATATAAAGAAATAGGGATTAATTTGTGGTGGTGGAGGTAGAGTGCGGCATTGGGGCTGTGAAGGAAAGATTGAAATAGCAAGTATTTGTGGTTTGGTTGCATGTAAGATGAAACAAGGGAAAGAGAAGGCTTCGTGAAATGTGATGATGGATTCTGGCTGTGGAGTGTACTGGGGGATCTAGAATGGTCCTCTTAGAAGACTATTGGCAATTTGGGAGGACCTACTTGAAGAAGGGGATCTGAATGAATGGGCAAATGTGCTTGAGAGCGGGTTTTGGAAGATGATTCAGCCCCCCTCATGTAATGGTGGGAGCGTCCCACCGGGAACATGTTGGAATCTGAAGTAGGCAACCCGACAGCACAGGGGCCTGAGAGATTGTGGTGTCAAGCTCAAGTCTAAGGCAAAGAGTGTCGCTTCTCTATGCATTCATTTCCCCACTCATTCGAACCACTTGAACGTCAGCTATGGGGCATGTTTATTAATTGCAGTGTAGAAGTATTTTTGTTGCCACCTCAAGTCTAATAAATCAAAGACAGATAGTAAAAGGTGAGATAACAAAGTTAATGGCAAAAGGACAGAGGTCAGAGCTGTTATGGCGGTGATCAGGAAGGTGGTCTTGGTTTTGTGTTATGGGTCTTTTCGCTGGCTGCCATGAGTGTGTGCATGGTTGCCACTGAGTTTGTGGGGCTTATCTCTGTAGGTCCTATTGACTTGGTTGATGGAGGGGTCACTTCTGGTGGTTTTCTGACATGTCACCATCCCATTGCCATGCAGAGGTCTTGGCCTGGGCTTGCCCCATTGATTGCCTGTTCTTCATTTATGAGTTCTGGCTGCTAGAGCAGCTACTGTCTCACTGACGTATTGCTTCCCATGCTATAAAATGTAGCTGGAGTGGGTTTTGGCTGTCCCCAGGTGACTATAATTCTCTCACTTCATTCTGTTGACTATTTGGTGTATAAATCCACCTCCTATTGATTGCTTTCATTCAAGTGCTTGAGGGACTATTTCATACCTCGAATGTACTCTAAACCATCACCCATTAAAGTCTTTATCACATACATTAATTGTATATAGAAAACAGTCCTTTTTTGTTTTTTTTCACTGCAACAAGCTTTTCTTTAAATGTTTTAGTCAGGACTCTAATTAAAATCCAGACGCATTAGCTTTGCAAATGCTTTTTCTGTGTGGAAGTTTGTTGTCACATGTGCCTGGTTTTGCCTGTGTTCGGCTACAGTAGTCTGCTGTCGATCGACAGGTTCTATTCTGTGGGTGTTCTTGTTATTGCCAGGGGCGTTTCTATTGGTGCCACTGGTGCAGTGGCACAAGGTCCCACTGAACCCTGGTTACTGCGGTAATTCCCAGTTCGACCAGGGTGGCCATTTCTTTCCTTGCATTCAGGCCCATGCCACGCTGACCACGTCACTGGTTGCCACACAGGGGGGCAGGCTTCCTATGGTAGCATGCAGAAGACACCACGATCCCGTATACCAGGAAGCTTGTTGAAGCGGGTGAGCCGGAAGCTCACCGGTGCGTGGGTCTTCCTTGTTCCGCAGGGAGGTCTTGCTGTTTGCACACAGCAGCACAGACACCCCATTCAGATCCCAGCTCACTGGCACTGTTGGCACACGTCCCTGGCGCATGGAGATCCTGTGCCTCCGGTTCTCCTGGCTGCGATGCCAGCCGCTTGGCTCCTGTCAGCATCCAGTCCACAGACCCGCGTCGGCCTGACCCCAGCGACTGTGGTTAAACTCTTTATTAAATGGTTGATCCGAGGGAAGCTCCTTGTGGTGGAAAGTACATATTGTTTAGCCAAGCACCTTAAGAAGTGGCATTTCCCACAGAGCGGCCACAGGCAGGATGGGCACAGGAACAAAACGTATTGTTCCCAGTAGAGGCATCACTGAGAGTGAACTGTGCATTGACTAGGCACTGGCTCTGTGAATATAAAGATCTGCTTGTGTGAGGTAATTGAGCCCTTCCGTATGTTATACCTGTATATCATTCTGTCTGTGGGGGAAGCTTGCACTCCAGATATCCCTGTTCGGCTTGTTCTTTCTGTGATGTGATATAGTGAGAGGCGCTGCTCCTATTAGATCTGTAGCTTGTGTATGAGGAAACTTGCACTGTGACTTTCTGTTTTACGGGTTCCATTACTGTATTTTTATTAAGCGTGATCAGCCAGATTCTTTGATCAGTCTCTCAACAAGGGTTTTTAATGATAAATTCCATATTTCTTATTGCAGGACTGTGATTCCTCTGTACGACCCGGACACTAACCTGTTGATACTGGCTGGGAAGGTGAGTGAGCATTGGGGGCACTGGTGCCGAGAAAAGGGGTGGGGGCCGGCTGGCACTTCTCGAATTACGAATGGGGTTGCGATACCGATGTATCTTTCTACACTGGAGGGTAAGGATAGCACTACTAGGCTTATTTTCTGGAAGATATTGATGAACTTAAATGTGATGTGTTGTTTGTGTTCAACTTTATTTCATTAATAAGCACATAGCTCTCTCATGGCATCTTGGCGCCAAATGCAAAGCCCATTTTTTTGTGACCCCCTCCTCACTTTTTTTTTATCACCCCTCCTCACTTTTTTTTATCATACACAAGTTCAGACCTCTTCTAAAACCTTCCAAGGCTATATGCTTGTTGAGTGTGAACCATGCCCATTAAAAAGTAGTATGAGTAATCGCCTGTGTGGCCTGGAGATACAGACTGCTATGGATCAATATCCAGGTGTAGGCCGCTGTCTTTGATTTGAATCTAGTTTGAACCCACATGTAGGCCACCTACTTTGGTTTGAATCTTGTTTGAATCCACAGGTAGGCCACCTACTTTATTTGAATCTAGTTTGAATCCGGTGGTCTCTCTTTTTTGGGTCCGCTGACCTGATCTGTGTTGCTTGTCATCGGTTTCTAGATATATGTTGCTTGACAAAAGTGCACAGATCTGGGTTGCTTTCTGTTGTTATCCTCCACTTTCTTTCTTCTGACTGGGGTCTTGTTTTTGGCTGGTCTTTGGATTGGTTCGGTTTGAAAATTCCTTGGTAATTTTTCTCCTGCATACCAGATCATTTCTCTTTCTTAATAGCTAGTTTTGTGTCACTTCAGGTTGACTCATAGCTGGTTCATTTCTCAATGTCCCCTCTTTCTCAGTGATGTACTCACCAGGATTTGGGTGCACTTGTAGTTTTAATCCAAATCTGTCCAGTCTGTCATTTTTGGTATTCGTTGGCTCTCATTGATAAACCTTGTCAAAACTCTCTCTCTCTGGTGGGCCATATTTTAGTTTTTTCCAATATCTGATGATATTTGTCTTTTTTCAATGCGTGTAAACCACACACCGTTTTGTTTGTTTACAGCTACCACAGATGCTACACTTACAGCCAGATTCATCAAAGTAAATTCGGCTCGCAAAGGGCCAGATTTTGAGAATCTGGTCCTTTGCGAGCGCTATTTTTGCATTTGGGATTCATCATCCCAAATGCAAAAATCGCAATTCTAGAAATCGCTAAATTGCGATTAATTGCATTTAAGGAATCTCAATTTGAGATTCCTTAAATGCAATTCATGAACCATTTAAAAATTGCGAATTGGCAATCTGGGGCCGCTATTTACAGCGAAGTCTAACTACGTGGTAAATAGCGAAAACTTAGAAAAATGCACTTTAGTGCATTTTTCTAAGTTGTATGTTACACACACACATGTCCTTTGGACATGTGTGTGCGCAACACCAGTGTACATTGCCATTTCAGGGGTGCTACAGGGTGTCCTTTGGACACCCTGGCACCCTTGAAATTGCTTCCTTATTTGCGATTTGCTAATTGCTAATCGCAAATAAGGAATGACTCCCCATTCATTCCTATGGGCCTTTTGGCCCATAGGAATGAATGTGCCATTCCTTATTTGCGATTAGCAATTAGCGAATCGCAAATAATGAAGCTGTAGAAATCGCATAAAATATTGCGATTTCTACATGCATCCTGTTTTGCGAGTCTTTAATAGCGATTCCTTAAAATTCGCTATTAAGGACTCGCAAAACGTTACTTTGATGAATCTAGGGGTTAGTCTCATATTTGTTTTTAGTATTCTTTTGGACCTGTGCGTTTGTGTATGTGTGTGACTGCTTGAACTAGTTGCATATGTTTTTTCCAAGCTGCTATATTATAGTTTTCCTTGGTACATACAGTTCACATACAATTCTGATCTCTTGACATTGCTAACACACGAGATCTTCAAATTCATATTACTATTACTTAAAAGCCACACTTGTCCTTCAACTACTACACATTTTATTGTTTGGAATTCCTTAAATTCTAATACAGATTGTAGTCGATTGGAAAATGTGTTCTAACCTACAGAAAAAATATGTTTCTGCAAACCTTTCCGGAATTCTAAAAATGCCCATTTTCCTGTCACTGCTAGGAATGTTGTCCTGTGCCACCTACACTCTACATATTATCACAAATATTTTACGTTATGCACCAGTTTTAGTTATCATCGATTTGTGATTTCATAACGTTTCTTATTAACATGTCCCCCTTCAGACAACAAACTTATATGAAAACCACAAATAAAATAAGTCTTGGTAGAGTTTCTTTTTCGTCCATAGTTCTATGAAAGGGCAGCAGCTCCAGATGAATCCTACTGTGTCATCTCCAAGGGATTCAAAAATCCCGTTCCTCGTCACAGCAGAATTTGAGGTTTTGCCTGGTGTGCGTGATGGTGTTCAGGTTTTTTATTGTGATGCTCACATTTTGATTGACAGTATGAGGCATTGTTTCTGTCTTCATTGCCTAGCCCAGTTTATCAGTGAGGGCATTGGTCTAGCTGAGCCTGAAGGAGCCTTTTGAGTTCCAGGAACCTGCTGCTATGTTTTTCTGAATCTTTCATAATATCTTCTTTTGTTGTTTTTGCATTAGTAAAGTGGGTCTCTATCATTACTATGTTTACAACCACACTTTGAACAACTCAAAAAGTGCTGAAGGAGCAGAATAAAAAAGTGAGTTTTGGCAAACAAGGCTTTAGGTAGACATTGGGCTTGCCATTACCTTTTAATAAAAATCTCTATACTCCTCTTGTTGACCATCCACCTTAGGAAACAAGCTCCCCTTAACAACATCTTTGGAGTTGAACTCTGTTTTTTTCCTTCCAACATTCTAATGTGAAAGAGATTGGACTGATGACCTACAGCCATTTGTGGTTTCTCATAATTCAGTCCTCCCAATAGAGTCCAATCAAAACCTTAAATGACAGACATTGTAATGGTTTCCAATACAACGAGGGGGCCCCTGAGAGCGAATAAAGGTGGAGACGCAGGGGAGTAAAGCAATAAATAAACACAGAAATGTCTCCACCCCAATTAAATCAAAACGGTGCTAAGCAGTCACCAGAGATACAATCTTCAATTAATTTTGCCCCGTAAGGATTGTTTTCAATGCATTATGTGGTTTTCCGCCTTTACCATTTTTTCTATCTATGTTTGAATGACTGGATCCATTAGGGTCAGGACTAATGTGATTGTGTGAATGTGGAACATATGTTGTAAGCCTGTTTGTGAAGTTTGTGAAGTTGAATGAACATTGTGGGGAAATGTAGTTTTGTTTTTATGTCTTTTTTGGTGTTAACTGTATTGTACATATGAAGATCGATTAAATAACTTTTATGGATTAACACCTTAGAAACATTGTTTTTTGACTGTTTTCCATAGGGAGGGAGATTGTATCTCTGGTGCCTGCTTAGCACCGTTTTGATTTAGTTGGGGTGGAGACATTTCTGTGTTTATTTATAGACATTATGATAGTTCCTTTGCAGGTTTCCATTAATCTTCCTGAGAAGATCCTGCTAACGTGAAAGAAAAATACAATTTCACTCTCTCCCCTCACTAACTCATCCATTTACTGCAGGCTCAATTATCTCACCTCCTACCAATTGCCCACCGGAGGTACAGTGCGCCACATCTGTATTTATTAGTGCATATCCCACCCATTAGGTTTTCTCTCATACCTCATTCTGATACAGCCAAGGAACTCAAATAACTGTAAGGATGAAGCTATGTTTGTTTGATCTTATGACTAAGCAATGGAAGCAACCACTGGGGAGCAGCCACAGCTAAGGGGATTGGAATGGCGCTCAACAAAAGAGCCTGCGTGCGAGGGAGCACCATCTAGGGTGTGGTGGCGTTAATAACGTTTTGGACATAGCTGAGTGGAAGAAGAGAACAGTATTTAAATGGACGAGCCTGCCTGAATGAGGAACTCATCTGAGAGTATCGTAGGAAGAGGGCAAGTTGCATCTAATGCGAAAGAGCCAGCAGTAGCTTACTGCAGGACCAAGTCTCCACAATCCAGCTTTATCATTGAATGTATTTGTTATGGTGCTTTATCATTGCAGGTGATGTATGAGGCCCAAACCAGGGAAAATTATTTCAGGTACGAGCCTATATGCGATACACAGAACATTCAAATGTAGGATGCTATAGAAATGTCACCACATGGCAGAGGGACTGGTGTGGGGCACGCAAGATGCTGTCACTAGAGGAATCGGTTGTCGGGTCAGCATGATGCTGTTGTCGCCTTCACAAACCTTTAATAGAGCCATCAAAATGCTCTCTGCCTGTAAAGGCCTGCTGTTGGGTCACTCTGATAGTGCCACTGCCCATGGAGCTTGCTCTAGAACTAGCATGATGCTATCACTGCCTCTAGGGACCTGTTGCAGTGGCTGTGTTATACCTGTTGTACTCACTGCCTTACGGGCCTTCTGTATGGCCAGCATGATGCTGTCACCGCCTGTAGAAGCATTGTTGTGTGTACGCTCTGGCGTATAGGATAGAAGGATGCTTCACACATGCACCACGAGGCGGCACAGCTTTAGAAGATGTGACCTATAAGCGTTCTCCACAAAAGAAAGGATACTGTTCATGTCGAAATGTGGGGGTAAATAATTTGTTTTTTCACTGGTAACCTCTACATTCTTTTTCAGGGGGAAAGCACAATCTACTGCTGTGAGGTGTCGACGGCAGTCCCAGCACTAACCCAAAGTAAGACATTCTTCATCATGATCTCATGAACATCCTTTAAGCATTATCAAGAACGGAGATAACCTCTCACAGAAAGAAGCCAGCAGCATGAACGTCAATTCACCAAAAAAACAGGGGAAGCAGGAGTGACATCGCATGCCATTTGACCTTTACTTTCACTCACACACACATTCTCACACATCCACATTCAGTCTCACACACACTCACAGAAACACACTCTTAGCTGCGTGCATGCACACAACATCCATTTAAAAGCATCTTTCACTTAACTCAGCTGCCCGGTAGGGTCATTTCCAGCTCGTTGTACTCCATTTTTAGGGCTCGTCTGGCGTTGCAGCGCGAAGCGCTGTCGCCAGCGAGCCTTATTGTGGTTGTGGTTGTGTTGCCTCCCCAAGTGGTACAGACCGGTGCACGAGCAGACTCCGGTCTGTGAACGTGCTTCTAAGACGCGCATCCCAGAAACGGGCGAAGACTGCAGGCGCCACCACTCGCACGAGCCACAGGGAACGCCAACATGCACGCTCACGGCGTCATGCTCCTGCGTCTCTTCCAAGGCTGTTCTGCGCTCCAGGCCGACTTGTTGGCCTTGTGTTCTTTTGTATATATATAATGCAAACGCATAGTCATTTTTTCCACCGTACCCCTTTGTTTTTACTCTGCGCTGCCCACCCACCTCTATTTATTTACTGTAATAACAATCTGGGTAACTTTGGGCAGTGCATCTTTAAACATGGCAGCCACGTCTTGCGCGCACTCGCCCACCTCTATTTAATTCAGTAACATTTATGCAGCTGTTGGTTGTAGAGGCTGTTCAATAGCTGTCATGTTTTTGGCGGCGATGCAGCACATGCATAAACATAACAGGGGGTCACAGGAAATTAGATTGCATCCCTGAACTTATTTCACCAGGGAGTGCAAGGAGCTGGGAGGCTACATTGTTTATTATGCTGACGGGCTGGACTTCTCCTGGTGGCAGCCCCACCCTGGAGCTCTCTCTTCCCCCGATACCGGATGATGCGTGGCCGTACATCGGGGAGAGCTGCGCTTGCCATGGTGCTCCTCGCAACTTATTTCACCAGGGAATGTGAGGACTAATAATGGACCTATGTGAGGAGCTGGAAGGTTGCATTGTTTATTATGCTGACAGGCTGGACTTCTCCTGGCGGCAGCCCGGCCCTGGAGCTCCCTCTTCGCCCGATACCGGGTGATGCATGGCCGCACATCGGGAGAGCTGCACTCGCCATGGTGCTCCACAGTGAGTGCCTGGGGCAGGGAGGCCGCATAGTTTATGCTGACATGAGCTAGACTTGGCTTGGCGGCAGCCATCCATGGAGCTCGCTCTACACCTGATATTGGGTGATACGCGATTAGGGAGCGGGTAGAGCAGAGCTTGCCATGGAGCTCTGCGGGTTCCTGCTGCTGGGCCATTGTGGCTGCTGCCCTAGTAAAAAAATCTAGGCCCTCTTACTTCTCTTCCGGTCGGAAAACTCCCTATACTTATTATTTCCCCCTGGGTTCCTGTTTTACGGCAATAGCCCTGTGCCCTTTTCTTCCAAATCGTTATCTCCACTCTTTCACTTTTATATCTCCTCCTGCCCGAAGTCCCTTACCCCTCAAATATGTTTTTTCTTTGGTACAGTCCACTCTACCCCTGCTTATAGCTCAGGACCGCTCCCCCAATTTATACCTTAGTACATCTACCCCAACTTCTTCCCTAATACAACCACAGCACCCATTACCTTACTACCTCTCCTGCACCTTAAACCCACCACCTCCAGATATACTGTATCACTACTGTTCCTGCCTCTACCCTAAAATCTTTACCCATGCCAGTACCCTGTGCATGTGCTTGGGTGAAATCAGTTTGGTTGGCCCGGTTATTATGCTTGGTCACCATGGCAATATGATTTACAGGCACTGAAACAATCTTGAAGTTGTCGGCTTCTAACACACATCTAGACTCATCGCAATTTTAATAACTTAAAAAAGTTTTTTTTTTATAAAAACCTTTATTATATTGTTCAACACAAAGTACAAAAGTAGCCCTGCAACGACAGGGGCCGGTCACCACATGTATGCGACACGTATCAGAAGTTCCAATAACACAGCTCTTCAGCCGACAACCCATGGGTCCGGCAGCGGTAACGGATAGACGGTGCATTGAAAACATTTCGGATCAAGGATATACATAAGGTTTCATTTTATATTTAACCCCCCCCCCCCCCCCCCCCCCAAAGACAAGATAAAGAAGAAGATACAGGATATCCGGAGCTACACACTCGGAGGTATAAGAAATGCGGGTAGGTGTTAAAAGGCAGTCGCGAATCAAGGTAGACCAACAGTAAAGATGCAAGGGCTAATAAGTTCACTAAGGGTGAAGAACAAAACTACCCATCTCTCATCATAGCCACCCACCCCAGACCCCTCCCACTTGTATGCTTCAGGATGAAACCGAAAGTATCGCTACCGGACCCTGTGAGAAGAAAGAAAAGGGGCCATAGAACACAACAAAGGCAAAATAACAAACCCCCCACGCACCCCCCACCCTGCACCCCTGCAATGGCTACGGCCTACCCCACTAGCAGCGTGCCTGTCGTCCAGAGGAATACCCTAATGAGAGAGAGAGAGAAAGAAAAGGGGCCATAGAACAAAACAAAGGCAAAATAACAAACCACCCTGCACCCCTGCAATGGCTACGGCCTAACCCACTAGCAGCGTGCCTGTCGCCCAGAAGCGTCCCTAAAAGAGAGAAAGAAGCGGAGGAGGAGAGACAAAAACACACTCCCGGACTCCCTTACCCCCCACCAGATGCGACCACCCGGAAACAAGTTCAAAATAGAATGCAGCGAAATACACTATCAATCCGGGGAAGCATGATACATACCACCCGACTCCCGCACTTCACAGGTCACACTCCCAGCAGCAGATTAAATTATTTTCCCGCACCCTAAAAAGCCCCACAAGTTAACCCTGGCCAGTACGAATTATCACTGGAGCACTTCTAACCCAGGCCATAGCAACAATGAGAGAGGTAAAGCTTTCATAAAAGTTCAAGTCAGTATGAGCAAACCAAGTAAAGGATAAAAGTTCACGATCTCCACAGAGCAAGCGAGGAAAAGCGTGGAAGGATGAGAAAACTCTCCAATAGTCACAGGCGATCTTGTTGAGGCAGTCAAGGTCGTCCATAGTGATATTCAGCGAGATAGGGTTCAAGCAGGGGACGCTGACAATGTTCACGGGCGCGTGATCTGTCTTATAGGAATCAGCAGCGCAAAAGGAATCCGGCTTCTGCACAGGGACCTCAAAGTTGGACATACGATGTTCCGTGGGTAGTACCGCTGGCTGCGATGATGGCGAAAAGCCGCCGTCCGGTCTCCGGCAAAGATCGTCCATTGTTGCCGACAGTGCCTGGTAGTTGACGATGATCTGTGAGTGGAGAGCTCTAATGGCCGCCATTACGGCGTGCAGCGGTGGTGTGCCTTCTTTCCCCTCCATCTCCTCTCGCAAAGCGACAGACCATGATGCAAACCCCGGAGGTCGACTACTCCGGGGTAGCAGGCAAATCCGGAGCGGACACCAACAACGGGCGCTCTCACCTCTCGATTTTGCACCTTCGCCGCTGATCAGGGCTCCCGTCCGCACCCCCGCGACAAGCTTACTCTGTCTCCGGGCGTCGGATACAGGGCCGCAGCAAAAGATGTGTCACGCAGTAGCGGGTGCGTTGCAGGCAGGATACGAAATCGCCGTTAAAAAACAGGTAGAGTATGTCTCCGTTTTGGAGACCGGACGAAGCCCAAAGTTCACAGCCGATGTTGTTCAATTCCAGCCCGGATGAGTTGGAAATCGAGGCCCCGGCTTCCACGCTGGGGCAGGCCGAGAATAAAACACGGCGTATCTCCGTCACCCGATGTGATAAAAAGTTCGGGATTGCGCCTTCAGAGTCAGTCACTCCTCATGTACACGGGAGTCCGGTGTGAAAACAGGATAACTTGCAGGATATACGAGCTGCTGGCAGAGGTCGGCGGAGCCGGGAGCTTATGCGGCCATCTTGCTTGCTGGCGTAGCTCCTCCTCAATTGTAATAACTTTTATTACATATTTATTCAAGTCTGTAAGCAACGTTGAATACAATTCTTTTTTTTTTTTGGAAAACCTTTATTTGACATTTCAACCAAGTACACACACGGGCCTACAACCCCCAGGGCCGGCGGCTAAGCAGTTGCAACACTATAAAACAATCAAAACCCAGACTCAGCATCCCGGGGAGCGGATTCGCCACGTCCACCATACGTACTGGTTGTAAAACATATCAAGTTGGTAACAGGATAAAAAGGTTCCATTTTATAATATAAGATAGAAGGATCAGGTGCCATACAATATATCAAGTTGCGAAAAAAGGGGGGGGGGGGGCGAAATAGCAATATGTCCACAGTTAAATCATCTTCGTGTAAGTCAGCGGCGTTAAAACATACTATTCAGGATTTAAGCAAGCGTACAAATACATTCGTGCCAGCTGAATGTCCGCCCAGTAGCACTGAAGCATCGCGAGAATTGAAGCACATATGAAACAGCAGAGATGGCCATAAAAATGAACCCATTACACTGACCCGGAAAGGAAGAAAAGAAAAGGGCAAAGAAAGATGAGAAGAAAAAAGGCCATAGAAATAAACGAAAAACAAAACACCCATCCCCCAACCCCCCACCCTGCACCCCTGCAGATGACTACGGCCTACCCCCCTAGCAGCGTGCCTGTCGCCCAAGAACTGAGACCCGAAATATAGAAAGACCCAGAGAAAGACAGAAAGAAATTAAACCCCACCCAAAGAGGGGAAATGGAGGAGGGCTATCTTCTACGTGCTCCCGGTCCCCCCCCCACCTAACAAAGGGGTCCCCCCCGAAACTGTCACATCTGAATAGTCCAAACTGAAAAAACATCCCGGGGGGAACCACCAACCCTGCCCTGGACTCCGTTAAGCTAATGAAGCAGTCCCGTTACCGATAAAACCACAATGAACAACCCAAACAACAGTCTCAGCCTTGGCCCCGTCGATCGAATTCGCAGAGTCCCTCAGACGAATAAAGCCCCATCATCAAAATGTCAAAAGATACACAGAAGTGGTCGAAACATAGTTCAGTAGATGAAAAAAAAACAGTAGATCCCAAAGTAAGCAGCTGGTACCGACGATGTCCCTCCCCGTCTCCGAAGCCAGGCATTATCACATCCGCCATCTTGATATAGCGACTGGGGAGGGGGTTCGACACAATCCAAAACAGTTCACATTACCAATTAAAAGTTTCCAGGATAGGGACAGCAGTTGAATGTTCCGACAGCTGCAAAACCGGGGATTCCAAAAAATTCGTTAAGTCACCGATCACAGCCATTCAAGTAGATCCACTTCTGTAGGGGCAGGCACAGCTTCCAGCACCGGGTCTAATTGCGCCACTGGGGCGTCGATCAAAAGGCAAGCTGGCTGCCGTGTCTCGGGGTTCGAGTCAGGATCCGGTCTCAGTCCTTTAAGTCCATCTGCCGCCGACAACAGGCCGCAGGTCTGAGCTGCCACAGTCGCCTGAAGTGCCTCTAGGGCCGCCAGCACCTCCCGCAATGACGGGCCACTTTGGGCCTGCTCCGCCCGGTTCCATAATTCTTCAGGCATAATGATCCCCACGGAGAGGCGCCTTCTCCGGGGTAAGATCAGCTGGAGCAGGACTGAGCCGTGAGGGACCAACCTTCAGCATGCATTAGTGCGCGACGAGACTCCAACCCAAGGTGCGCGGCGATGCAAGTGCCGGGCCTCCGGGTCAGGGACCCCTGCAACACAGCACCGTGCGTCACTCGTCTCCTCACCTCCAACACAACACCAGGCTGCAGATGGTAGCAAAGCAATCCCAAAAAATTTCGAAAGTTCCAGAGACCGGACCCTGCCGCCCTCAACAGTCCGCTGGTGTTCAACTCAGACCCGGCTAAGCCAGCACTCGAGCCCCCGGCTTCCAGACTGGGTTAGGCCACAAATCGGTCCTCGACGTTACTTAGCTCCACAATGTCAGAAAACCCCCGGGATCACACCATCGGGGTGCAGATTAGTTCACACACACAGATCCGGGGCAGGAAATCAGGATAAGTGGCAGGATCTTGGAGCGTAAGACGGAGGTCAGCGGAGCCGGGAGACTATGCGGCCATCTTGCTTGCTGTCGTAGTTCCTCCCCCCCCGCCATCTTGAATACAATTCTGAATAAAAGAAATATAAAATAAATTTTTATGTGCAAATAATAACATACATACAAACCATAACACATGGGTACAAATCATTGGCATTGTAAATGACAATGCCTTTTATTTATATGTTTTGATAATTAACACATAAGTAAAAGGCATTATCATGTACAATGTTATGTTATAGTGATTTTATATTGCGCACAATTACTCGTGAATATCCTGGCGTGTAAAGTTACTGTGACCTGACTGGGCAAGGAGTTTAAGCCAGCTGGTTAAAGAGAAAAGTTTTAAGTTGTTTTTTAAACAGCTGAGTCCTGAATATAACGTAGTTCCATGCTGTAGCTGTTTTCACGGAGAGGGACTAACCTCCGAGCAGCATCCTAGGAATCCCCATCCGACGTTGGGTGGCTGAGCGCAGAGACCTGCCAGGAGCAAAAAAAGCAAAACGCTTCCTGAGGTACATTGGTCCAAGACCGTGCAGGGCTCTGTGGGCCAGAGTAAGGGTTTTGAATTGCATTCTCTGGGCCACAGGAAGCCAATGCAGATCTCGAAGATGCTGTCTTAGGCTTGTTCTTCTGGAGATGTTGACCAGAAGTCTGGCCACGGCATTCTGTATGGTCTGCAGTTTTTTTTGCCAGATTACCCGGAATACCAATGTACAGGGTATTGGCATAGTCAATGCGAGAAAGAATAAGAGCCCGGGCAACCAATTCCTTAGCTGGCCTGGGAAGCAGGGGGAGGAATCGTCTTGGTGATTTAAGAGTGCCGAAGCACGTTCCGGAGAGTTTCTTAATTTGCACTGAGAACCGTAGGTCTTCTCCAAACCTTACCCCCAGGTTCTTGGCTGGGTTACCCACAGAGATGGGTTGAGGGAAGTCAGGTGGCCACAGCGATTCTCTAAGGGCAGGTGGGAACTGACCATTCAGAAGGACCTCCGACTTGTCATTGTTGCACTTCAGTTGGGCAAGTGCAAGCCACTGAAACACTGACGCAAGACATTTCTGGGCAGTTTCGGTCGACAAGTCAGATTCCTTCCAGGTAAATAGGAGCTGGGTATCGTCGGCATAGGCTAATATTTTTGCTCCCAGCTCCTCTGCCAGAAAAATCAATGGAGTCAGATAGATATTGAAAAGCAAAGGGCTCAAAGTGGAACCCTGTGGGACTCCCGTAGATATTTTCCTGGCAACCAAGGAAAAAGGTGGCAGCCAGAACTGCTGGGTGCGTTCTTCCAAAAAAGATTTCAGCCAATCCCAGGCAGGGCCAACGATGCCAATATCAGAGAGTTGAGTGAGAAGTAATTGGTAGGGCACCGTTTTGAAGGCGGCAGAGAGATCGAGAAGCACCAGATCTGCTCTGCCGCCCGCGTCCAGACATTCCCTAATCGCCTCAGCTATTTCCACCAGTGCAGTCTCGGTGCTGTATGATGCCCTAAAGCCGGATTGCGCCGGGTGAAAAACACTGGTTGCTTCCACGTATGCCCCAAGCTGTCGAAAAACCACCTTTTAGCAGACCTTAGACAGTGCCGGGAGGAGAGAGATGGGACGATAACTGGCCAGTTTAAGCGGATCCAAGGAGGTTTTTTTTTAAAGAGGCAGAAGCTTAGCCTTTTTCCAAGTCAGGGGTACAGTGGCAGTCTGTAGGGATAGATTGATAATTGTGGTAACCTCTGGAAAGACGACCTCAGCCACCCCAGCCAGAACTTTAGCTGGGCAGGGGTCAGTTGGAGAACCCGACTTTAGAGATTTAAGAATGGCTAATGAATCGGCCTCATCTATGGGCATAAACTTCATAAATGGAAACGCTAAAGGGGTGGGGGCTGAGGGGAGCCTAGGAAATAAATCCCATCCCCAGGCTGTCTTGAATAGTCTGTATTTTATCAATGAAGAAGGAAGACAGCTCCTCACACCATTGCGAAGAGGCTGGAAGGGCTGATTGCTCGGCGCAAGGAGTTAGAAAGCTTCTAACAATGGAGAAAATTTCCTTGCTATTGTTGTTGGCCTTGGCAATCCGCTCTGCATAAAAACTACTCTTTGCCTCCCTAATGGGTGTATAGTAGTTGCTCTGAGCTTTGCAAAGAGCAGTTTTAGCCAAGGGGCAATACTCCAGATGCCAGCGTTGTTCAAGTTTTTTGCTACCCAATTTAAGCTCTCTAAGAGAATCAGAATACCAGGGTTTAGGTGAAGATTGTCCCGGTCGTTTATTTGGTCGGAATTTTGAGGTGCAGTTAGCCCCTTGGCTGATCCAGGAGGTAAAACTCTCTACCGTTCCTTCAAGACCAAGGGCTGCCGGTTGGTGTGAGAGTAAAAGGGCCTTAGAGAGGGCAGGAATATCGATCTTCCGAGTCGGCTTACTTTGTGCCGCAGCCAATGGGCCAAGGGGTTTCCCTATAGTCCAAGAGAACCGGATCAAATAGTGATCAGACCAGGTGACCTGAAGGGGGTCGGTAACTGACATGGCAAATTTGGAACACACTAGATCAAGCATATGTCCTCCCTTGTGAGAGGAAGACTTGATCGACTGGGTCAGCTGTGCCAGATCAAACAGATCCATAAGATCTCTGGAATCGGGAGCCTCCGGGCAATGTAAATGTATGTTGAAAAACACCCAAGAGGAGGAAGCATGAGAAGCGCAGGGCACGGAGAACAATGACATCATCCAGGGCTTTCAGGAATGTTCCGGAACGACCAGGGGGGCGGTAGACTAAGGTGCCACCCAGTGTGTAATGGGGGGACATAATAAAAGTGAAGTCAAGGACCTCCCCATCCACTAGCCCCGCAGATGGCTCGCTAGTGAAAGCCCAAGTGTCCCTGAACACCACTGCAATCCCGCCTCCCTTCCTAATTTTACGATCTGCTCTCACAATTTTATAAGCCACAGGAATGGCCAGCTCAACCACGGGGCGCAGTATTCATTAAGCCAGGTTTCAGTTATAAATAAAACATCTAGATTTTCATCAGAGAGAAGCTCATAGATGTCCTGAGCATGTTTCACCATAGAGCGAGAGTTGATACAAGCAGCTTGAATCCTATTCTCCCTCTCAAATCGCAGAGCAGAGGCTGACGAGTTGGTAAGGAAACAAAATTGGCACTTGGGGCAAGTCCTGTAAAAACTATGGAGGACCGCCCACTGATCCCCTCCCCTTTGCACTTGGTGATGTCAAATGTCAGAAGTTCCTTACGGCTGAAGAACCTCCGACTATCCTGGAGCTCCCACATGTCGGGCAGCGTGGCTGGCGCTAGGTGCTCCCGGGACGCACATAGCTTAAACTCTTGTAAATGCAAGACCTATTCAAAGAAGCGGCTGCCATTGTCCCACGCTGCTTAAAAAATGAAATTACGCATGGCGTGCTGAATGTTGCATGAAAGCATGTCGTGCTTGCAGTAGGAGAAACTATTTAAAGAAAATAGTGCTTACTGATTAAGAAAGACTCAACGTGTAACAACCCTCATGGGAGGTTACGAATGAAGACAAGGCGGTACTAAGGAGGGACTAACAAGCCTATTCACAAATCATAAGCCAGCATTTACGAAGGGCAATGACACAAGCCAATGACAAATATGGGCGGGGCTTCTATTCCATACTCCAATGTAACAAGGCTCCCAGAGCAGCCCATGCGCTGCCCAGGCTCAACCTAAAAAAAAAGTATGGAAGAGACAGTCGAGAGGGCAAACGTTTGGGATTTAACTTTGCAGGGTGGAACAATGATTGTCTTAATTATCAGAACACTGCATTCTTGGGTATGGGAGCACTTTGGTGCCTTAAAGTGACAGTTCTTCAGACAGATTTCCGTATGTTCCTTATTTTTATGTATCATTTTTAGGTATCGAGTTAGCCAAAATCTTTTACATTATACTAAAATTGTATGCATAATATACTTATTTGTAGGGGCTTTAAGCAAGTCCTCTTAATCATTTGGTCTCTTATTGTGTCATTTATATTTTCCTCCTGCCTACAATAGCATACAGCATCGGGCTATAGGTCAGCCCACTTCAGCCATTGCTAACTTCACTGTGAGTGACGGTATTCTGCTATTTCACAAGGAGTACATTCCCACAAAAATAGCCTTTTTCAGTTCACTGACTACTATTGTAACATATGCTGTTGAAAACTAAAAAAAGATAGTCTTAGTTTTAGCCCGTGTTATTTACATTGGTGAGGGCCCAGAAATTAAGTTTTACAAAAAAAAACTACATGCAAAGCAAAAAAGCTGGCAGCTGAGGCCATACTTAATGGCTTTTCAAGTGTTTGTTCTCTTTTGAAGGGGAACTGAAGTGCATTTTCTCTAACAAATAATTGTATATCATTGAGAAAAACAGAACATGCTGCCTTTCCATTGGCATCTTTTCTTCATGAAATTAGTTTCAGGATGAGAAACGAATATATATATATGTGTTCCTGGATACTGCACAAAGGCAGATGTACTGACTGCTATGAATATCGACATTTTCTCACGATGGAGAACTTCTATTAAGGATACTTGTTGGTTACAGAGACTTCATACAGCCATGTACCATCGGAGAAACTGTTAAAGTCACTCCTTGATAAAGAGACCCTATGACACGAACACATTCTGCTATGAAAACATTGGTTGCAGGTAAACCCCAGTAGGGAAGGGAACCCCCCACTTGAGCAGCTTAAGCGGGGGCTGCACCTGGGCCTGATAAGCTGGTGAACTGGGGCAACATGAACATTGATTCGTTGTTTTTGGGCCTCGCACGTCTGCAGGTTTGTAGACATTTTTTTAATAAATAACACTGTTAGGAAATCCCATGAGAGAGGGTTGTGAGGTTTACTGGCATGCACATGTAAGGAAACACAAAGAAAAACATTAAATAGGGGAAACAGAGAGGGCAATACATAGACAAGCATTTACAATGCAATGGTCTCGGCATTCTTAAAGTTAGAGCTATTGGCATTGCTCATGACATTATTTTAATGTATGTTTTTTTTAAACATAAATAAATGGTGTTGTCATTTACAATGCCAATAGCAGGGCAGGAGAGCAAGCACAAGCAACGAGGGGTGGGGGGGGGGGGGGGCAGGACAGCAATTAAAAGCAACGAAGAGGGGGCAGGACAGCAAGCACAAGCAACGAGGGGGGGCAGGAGAGCAAGCACGAGCAACGAGGGGGGCAGGAGAGCAAGCACGAGCAACGAGGGGGCAGGACAGCAAGCACAAGCAACGAGAGGGTAAGACAGCAAGCACAAGCAACAAGGGGGGGGGAGGACAGCAAGCACGAGCAACGAGGGGGGGCAGGACAGCAAGCACGAGCAACGAGGGAGCAGGTCAGCAAGGTGGGGCAGGACAGCGAGCACAAGCAACGAGGGGGGCAGGGTGGGTTGTATTATGCCAATTTCTAAGAAATGTTTCTGTGATGCTGCACGATGGACTCTTCAGGCTTACACTAAGACTGACAGCATAATGACTGTTTGTACGCTGTTTCTGGGCGGACCTCTTAGAGCATATACTATGGCAGATTGTATAGTATGCATTGCTATAGCATTAGTAAAGGTACATGTTTAGTTTTCCCCTGTCTTACATGTATTGATCTGACAAATCACAATGTTTTAACAAGAACAGAAGTGAAAACATTTAACATCTTTTTATGACATTTATAATAAAGCTTGACACATTGACAGAAAATATTTGAACCAGTTGTTGTTGAATGTTGTAGTGCCACTTAGTGATGCTGTGGTGGTGCTGAGTGATGCTATGGTGATGCAATAGATAGAGTGAGTGCGATAGATAGATAGAGGGAGGGTGATAGATATAGGGAGGTCGATAGAGGGAGGTCGATAGAGAGAGGGCGATAGAGGGTGGGCGATAGAGGGATAGCGATAGAGGGAGGGCGATAGATGGAGGGCGATCGAGGGAGGGAGGGTGATAGAGTGATGGAGGGCGGTAGAGTGATGGAGGGCGATAGAGTGATGGAGGGCGATAGAGTGAGGGAGGGCGATAGAGTGAGGGAGGGTGATTGAGTGAGGGCGGTTGAGTGATGGAGGGCGGTAGAGTGATGGAGGGCGGTAGAGTGATGGAGGGCGGTAGAGTGATGGAGGGCGGTAGAGTGATGGAGGGCGGTAGAGTGATGGAGGGCAGTAGAGTGACGGAGGGCGGTAGAGTGAGGGAAGGCGATAGAGTGAGGGAGGGCGATAGAGTGAGGGAGGGCGATAGAGTGAGGGAGGGCGATAGAGTGAGGGAGGGCGGTAGAGTGATTGAGGGCGGTAGAGTGAGTGAGGGCGGTATAGTGAGTGAGGAGTGAGGGCGGTAGAGTGAGTGCAGTAGAATGAGGGCGGTGGAGTGAAGGTGGTTGAGTGCGGGCGGTTGAGTGAGGGCAGTAGAGTGTTAGGGTGATGGCGGTATAGTGGTAGAGTGAGGGCGGTAGAGTGGTAGCGTGAGGGCGGTAGAGTGGTAGAGTGAGGGCGGTAGAGTGGTAGAGTGAGGGAGGCATAGTGGTAGAGTGAGGGCGGTAGAGTGGTAGAGTGAGGATGGTAGAGTGAAGGCCGCGAGGGCGGTAGAGTGAGTGCAGAAGAGTGGTAGAGTGAGGGCAGTAGAGTGAGTGTGTGAGGGCGGTAGAGTGGTATAGTGAGTGCGGTAGAGTGGTAAAGTGAGGGCGGTAGAGTGAGGGCGGTAGAGTGAGGGCGTGAGGGAGGTAGAGAGTTAGAGTGAGGGCGGTAGAGTGAGAGCGCTAGAGTGGTAGAGTTAGGGCGGTAGAGTGAGGGCGGTAGAGTGGTAGAGGAAGGGCGGTAGAGTTGTAGAGTGAGGGCGGTAGAGTGAGGGCGTGAGGGCAGTAGAGTGTGTGAGGTAGAGTGAGTGTGTGAGTGCGGTTGAGTGGTATAGTGAGTGCGATAGAGTGAGGGCTTGAGGGCGGTAGAGTGGTAAAGTGAGGGCGGTAGAGTAGGGCGGTAGAGTGAGGGCGGTAGAGTGGTAGAGGAAGGGCGGTAGAGTTGTAGAGTGAGGGCGGTAGAGTGAGGGCGTGAGGGCAGTAGAGTGTGTGAGGTAGAGTGAGGGCGTGAGAGCGGTAGAGTGAGTGCGGTAGAGTGGTAGATTGAGGACGGTAGAGTGAGGGTGATAGAGCAGTAGAGTGAGGGCGGTAGAGTGACAGCAAGAGTCGCCATATACAGAAGCAGTTGCTCCAAGTGCTGTTTGCAATAATCTATGAAGGGGATTCCTCAACTTCTCTAAACTGATTGGTAAGAGGCTGCCTCTTTCGACTGACCTCTGCACCCCTACATGTTTCTTCTCTAGCATGCTGGAGATGTCAGTAGATTTCTAGACAATCTGATGTATGTAACAAGCCGGCGAGTTTGGGGTTCATTGCAGGATGGTATAGACGAGAAGTAGGTCACTGTCTCGGAAAAGCTGATCGTGCTTCACAGGGGTGGAGACAGGATTGGAGACAGGATTGCCCAATATGCCAGCACTTCTGAAGAGCTACTACAGATAGTACAAACAGCTTGGGTAGAAGTGATATGAAAACAAAGACAAAAGAAGAACGCATGTTTGTCTGACTGCTGCAGCCTACACAGTACCATGTGCCTTACTGAAGCTTGCAAAACAGTTTTACTATGCAAAAGACAAAAAGACCGACTTTGTCAATGTTTGCATTTAAAAAATGAAAAAGAAAACGATTTCAAAGCCATTCATTAAAGGGATGTAAATGAATACTGAAACCATCAAACTAGCAAGATCTACTGCCAGCGGTAACTAAAAAAAAAAACAAGGAGCTGGCCAACGAGCAGTGGAGCCATTCTATTTAAAGGACGGAAGCCACACTATAACAGGGTGGACATGTGCAGAATGAACGGGATGCGGTGTAAAAGGTGTGGGGCAAAAGGCTCACTGGTGGGGCATTGGAGAGACACAGAGACGGGAAGGGACTGACCAGAGGACAGAAGAAAAGAGGAACACCTCTGGGACACTAAGGTGACACTGGGCATGGAAAGGGAGGCGACAGTGAAAAACAAGAAGGGGGAGCAGCAGGCCGTGCAATGAATAATTAGGGCAGGAGAAATGCCGGCCTGAGGCACAGCGCACGCTGGGAGAAGCTTGTGGGAGGGAGGCTGGGCTGCCTTTGATGTGGTGATGCGAGGCAGGCAGGGGGCTGGTGGCATTGACGAAGGGGAGAGAGAGGGGAGGGAGAGAGGGAGAGAGAGAGGAGAGCAGGCAGAGGGGGAGATGGGGAGAGGGAGAAAAAGGAGAGCAGGGGGAAGGTAAAGAGAGGGAGAGAGGAGAGGTCAAAAGAGAGAGCACAAAATAAGTGGGGAGTAGTATGGGATGACAGCGAGGGAGAGGGCAGGAGACCAAGGGCAAAAGAGAGAGCACGAAATAAGTAGGGAAAGAGAGGGCGCAGTGAGGAACGCCCTAAGAAAGACCTTTATAGAGTGTAGCTACAAGATGACCACATGCCTTCAGGGTACCGAGTTTCCTTTTACAAGTCATTGTTTTAGAAACGTTAGTCCTTTCTTTTTATCTGTTGAGATGAATCAAGACTACAGCTCCCAGAATGCAATAGTCTGTTGGAGGAAATTCTGAACTGGCCTATGGTCTCCCTGATGACATGGAAACCTCCGGGTAGCTGCGCGCTCAATAAATGTAATAATAATAATATAATAATCTTAACAGAATACAGGGAGCGAGAAGGTGGTAATAATATTACTACATTAGCAGTGTCAATTACATAAAAGCATTACAACCATACACAAACGAGAACCATGGACAGAAGAAAGACATTCATTAAACACAAGTTTAGAAAATCATAGCTGGGACTACCTTAATAATAACAAAACCTAAACAAGCAGTTAATCAAGCCCACCGTTCACTATCAAGACTTTGACTGGATTTTTTTTTACAAATTATTGGGTCCAAAAGCTGAGCATGATAGCCACAGCCATCAGTGACTGCACGTTCATGTCCATTCCTGGTGTTGCCACCACGTGCTAGTCCCTTTAATTTCGCCGCCGATATTTCCATAATGTTGATAAGACAGCCTGTTAACTGCTAGCTGTTTCCTGAAAAGCAAATGGCCCTTGCCAAATTCACAGTCTGTTTCCCAAAACGGTTGCAACAACACCAGGGAGGGGAAGAGTGTGTGTAAGGGGGCTCAGAGGGTGAGAGGAAGACCTCAGTAGAAAGCAATGCCAGGAGAAAACATTACATGTTGTATTAATCCAGGAGTTGGCTAACGAGCAGTGGAGCCATTCTATTTAAAGGACGGAAGCCACACTATAACAGGGTGGACATTTGCAGAACGAACGGGATGCGGTGTAAAAGGGGTGGGGCAAAACGCTCAATGGTGGGGCATTGGAGAGACACAGAAACGGGAAGGGACTGACCAGAGGACAGAAGAAAAGAGGAACGCCTCTGGGACACTAAGGTGACACTGGGCATGGAAAGGGAGGCAACAGTGAACAAGGGCGCAGCACAAACCACACGCAGATGCAATGGCCATAATGCAGGGAAGTGGCCTGCAAGACTTGGAACACCGAGGTTAGTGGGATGTTAAAACAAGGACAAGGACAGGCACGGGCACTGACTGCGGCACTTTCTGCAGATGTTGCATCTCTTGAAGGTAGAGTCAATGTGAAAGAAGTGTGCGAGTGAAGCACTTTACCGCCTGCCGAAGCAGCAGTGGCGACTGAAACACTGAAGAGATCACGTGGAAAGCCGACTGGGGCCCTGAAGCAGTTCAAACAAAAGTGAAGATCTAAGGAAGGGTGGGAGGGACTTTGGCATATGGGGGGTGAGGGGTTGAAGTAAAATCGAGACTGCAGAGAAATGTCTCGATTATGTAGTTAGTGTCCAAATGCTCATGTTCCAATGAAGTAATGCCTCTTCGGCAATTATGCATGAAGTTTGGGCAACGACGGTCTGCGACCAGGGGAGAGGTCCTCGGGGTTTGGGCTACCAGCACAGTAGGAGAGTGGAGCAGGGGGCGGGGGAGGGGGGGAGGCGGGGAGCAGAGCCTTTGAGGAGCGTTTTGTTTTAGGCCAGCTTTGAATGCGAGTCACGGCCTGGCGGCCGTGAAGTGTGAAGCAGTGGGCGGGGAAGCACAGGAGCAAATGGTAAGGTCGGGTCCGATGTGGCTTTGAGGTGGGGAAATGTGCGTGCTTGTGGTCACGTGATTTCACGTGAACTGTTGGAAATCCGCACTCGCAATCCGCCTGGTTTAACTTTTTGGTTTCACCGCAATAGGTCTCTCTGCGAGACCTAAAAAGGCACAGTAATAAAACGTACAAATAAGATAATTCATTCATATACTTTTTTTAAAATGAATTCCCTACTTATCAAAAGGACTTAATTGACAATCTATATATGTGCATCCAGCATACCACTATGGGTCTTAAGGGTGAAAGTATATGGTGGATTGTCCGGCTATTATTGCAGCCGCCTACTTTTCATGCTTGTTTGCAAGTTGAGCTCTGCCTGATACATATCAGCCTCTTAGAATACATTACTTATTGTTCATAGAACCCATGACCAGGAACTTGTGTGTATGATATTCAATGTTCTAAGAATTTAAAGGTACTCAATCAGACCCCCGGTGTGCAGTTCATGTAATCTTTCATTCAACAAGGTCCACAATTGATGCATACATTTGCCAAACTTTGCCAGGTGTAGCTTTGTTTCCAAGGAATATAATGGTTTTTGCGCCTCTACCACGGTACGTGCCCCGTGATGTAAGGCGGTGGGCTTCAAAAACCAACGCTGAGTATTGTAAACAGCTGCGCAACAGCATATCAAGTGTACCAACACATCTTTTTTTGTAATCACACAATCTGCATCGTACAATACTAGTAAGGGATTTCCAGCCAGTATTGAACTCTTTTATTGGAAGTGTCACTAACCTGGCCCACGGTATTTGTTTTAAGGCATTGCTTCCCCCGATGCTTGATGCAGATAAGGTTGTGCTTGATATAAGATGTTATTAATAGAGAGTAAATGCTTTTCTCAAACAAAGCCTTGAAGTCAGTTTCTCTTGACAGTTGTAACCCTTGCTTTTTTTATAGGCGCTTTAAATGCAGTGTAAATTATTGATTCTTCAGTCCAATTTTCTATAGCTAGATTTAACTTTTCTGCTGCTGTGTTTAGGTAATTATGCCATGGCTTGTTCCCAGTAATGAAGGCTGGTTTTAAAACCGCTTTCATTGAGTTGAGTGCTGAAATTCCCGTAAAAAGTGTTTTGCATGTGCGGCAGTGCATTCAAGTTTCTGTGTTAGTGTTAGTTTGTGTGTTAGAACGTGTAGTCAATTCCCACCGTATTGCATAAAGGTTCTAACACACATAGGCTCCAAAATATGGCTGTGTAATATAGAAACACCTCATCACCTGTAATTTCTGCTACATCCACTCCCTGTAATAGGATCTCCTGACAACCTCAAGTCCTGCCTGCATTCTGGAATGGGTTTCACTCCTGCTTTTCTCTCTGTTACAGTAAACCAGTGCCTGACCGAGATGAAGACCCGGGGGGTCGCTATGGTGCCCAAGCTGGCATTGGATGTGATGGCATGTGAGGTGGCACGAGTCCTGCAGCTGACTGACAACTTCATTGTGCCCATCAGCTACACGGTGCCCCGAAAGGTGAGAGAGAAGGGTGCCTATGATGAATCCTAATGCCCTGTTGTCATCAAAAGCATGTTTGCCCAGTCTTAACCATATTGCGACCTCAGCTAAGGGCCTGGCCCATTTTAGACTCTCCTGTGTTCACTGGCAATATCCTTTCTGCTGTGAAGAACTGACTGTGCGGCTTGTCTGCTGACCAGACATTTGCATAACAGTACAGAGAGAGACAGATTCTACTTTTTTCCTGGTTCCATGTGAAAAGATCGCAGTAAAACAGACAGCTGGTTAATTGACCTCTGCAAGACGACCTTTGGAGATAGGATTGAAATAGAAGAAAGACCTTTTAGCGAGGCAAGCAGAAGCTACTGGGTCCAACCATGGAGTTTGAGGCATTTAAATCCTTACGTCCTGGGGGCCAACTTACTTAGGGGTCTGAGTAACTGGTCCTAGTACTACCCCTTCAGCACTTGATTTGCTGTGGTAGTGCTGGTCAAGCAGTTTAAGGCTTCTCAGGGGGTGGTGGGTGCAAGGTTTACATGGATCAAGACTCAAAATTCGCACAGTAACCCTAATAAATGAAGGTCCACCAGATATTTGCTTTAATGAAAAAAGTATTATTTATACATGAACACAAAGTGAAATATGGCACACCACAAATAATATGGACAGTCTTTGTAGGGCCAGCACTCTAGTGTTGTCAGTATTAGATCTTGAGTCCCACTTCTCTGCCTACAGACTATGGTTATTCCCCATTTTCTTCAGGCGCCATTCAGGCTTGGCCGCAAGAGTGAGTCAAAGTCTTAGAAGTTCCATAATGGCTTTTATAAAAGTCCTATTCTCAGCGCCATAGTTGTATAGTCAGAGCAAATTTCCCTAGAGGCTCTGCAGCCTGACCATCAGTTTAACAGGCTCCCAGTAGTGTAGTGATATGAAAGGCCCAGGCTGTTTCAGTGGCCCATCTGGCTGCTGTGAGTGGGGTGGCAAGCATCCTTGGCAATCCTCTGTTTAAGTGGTAAGTCCTCCTAATTCCAGTTGTCGGTCTCGGGATGGCTTCTGAGTTCTAGTGGTTGACTTGCTGCTCTGCTTATATGAGTTGCAACCCGCGACGTTTCACTTTTGTATGCTGCTCAATTGTGACAGCCGCTCTCTTCACCGTGGCTCCACTGAGCATACAGAGGTTGTGAACTGTGGTACACAGGCATCTGCCCCTCTGGGTCACAGCAGTACACAGACCGACAGCCCACTTTGGTCACAGTGATTCACCAAAGAGATGGCCCTTAATCTTCACGGCGACACCCACTTGGCACATGTTGCTTGCAAACATGGTACACTGCATGACCATCATCTCACATTTCCATTCAGGGATCCCGCTCAACAGGATCCCCACTTGAACTTTCTCCCTCCAAGCACTCTCCCACTTCTGACAGGGTCCTCTGGTCTCAATGGCAGGCAGATGCTTATGCTCCCGCCTCCAGGGCACGTGTTCTTGATTCTACTGGGTCGTTGCCCCATCACACAAGAGGGAGTCTAGCAGACCTTTGTCCCCAGTCCTGCTCACAACATGCAGAAGTCATTCTGAGCTTCTGTACGCAGATGTACAACCACAGTTTGACCATTCGACATTTCACAATTTGGTAGATTCAAGCTCCCCTTTTTATAATCCGTTTTCAGACCAAGATATCATTTAGTGTGAAGTTCGGGTTAGGGGTGTTGATCTCATTGAAATGCCACTCCTCTATCCTGTGCTTTGCTGAGCGATCCTGTCATAGTAGGAGCAACTCCAACTTTGATAGCCCCACAACCCAGGAAATGGGAATTACTCCAAAATCACACCTGAATGACAGCCTCACTCATACATGCTTAACAAAAGGTCACAAAGGCCCAAACCCTGCCCGTTATGATTCCTTGTCTCTGTATAATGTTTCTCTTGACATCCTCATCTTCCTGTGACCTTGTGTTTAGGCTTCACTGACCAGTGACCTTTTCAAAATCAAAGAACCCTTTTGAAGTGCACAGGAACCATGGCTCTCCCTTTCTTCAGGATGTATCCCAACCTCTGGAATGCATCAATCCACAAATCTGTCTGGGATGGCTCCTCTACCTCCACGTGCCTTTCCAAGACCCTGGGTTCCAATATGGAACCCATGGGCCTCCATGTACTGTACCACAAGCATGCCCACATACATCACAGCAAGCACAATCAGCTACATGTGCACTGCTCAGAGTTGTATGCTAGCATGATGTAGATCAAGGGCGAGTTAAGCACACAGCAACAGAAGTTTATATGAGTGGGCCGGCAGGTAAAAATCCTATTCACTCTACTGATCATTATTACAATAGCACGGTATGCCACCACCACTGTGCCCGTGATACTTCTTTCTTGGTAAGCAAAGTAGCCCTTTAACACTGCGAGGGTAGTGCTTTGTGTGCCCCTCTTGCTTTAACAAGGCAGCAATCCATGAGACAGGCCTAGTTCATGATTCGTGTTCACCCACAACCAAAAATCGGTACCAAGGAGTGAGATATCTTTGCAAGTGGCACACACATGACAGGGATGCACCTCTGTCACAATGCAAGGAACTTTTTAGTTCCAACTACTGGCTTTACTTTTAATATGTAATCAAATGTCAGTTTCACTTAATTTAATAATGAAAATACCATGTTAAAAAATAGTTATCGAGAACTAGGATGTAGAGCTTAGTCAAGCAACAGTAGCTGTGGTAACTGTCAAAGAACTTCTAGCTGCACACTTATTGCCTCATAAGTGTGTCACCCTAGGCACCAGTATATATTTGCTGGAACCTCCAGCGTAGTTTTACTTCAACAATTCAATCTTCAATCGTTCTATAGAAATATTTACTCCATATTCTTGTTAAGATCAAAATCCAAAATTATTTTATTCACTTTTCATTCTTTTCAAAATTCAAGACAATCCATGTTCCAATGCATTTCGGTGTTTGACCACACCTTCGTCAGGGAACGTCTACAATTTAAATTAACAAAACATTTTCTCAGTGCATGTACCATTACATTTGACATTTCTTACGCGCTGTGACTGAGGAATCAAGCTAATCCTATAGTTTAAGTTGGCGTCCGTATGTTTAGTATAACCGTTATCAGTAACTGTATCAAGTTTTAAGGAAGTTTGTTAACACTCGGGGTTCGCTACTTAGTTGCGCGCTAGTTACATTTAGCTGTGGGCTCTACCCCTACTGCTCCGAGAATAACGGCTGTCTCTCTGTGGTTATGCCCGCCATTCCTCACCTTGTTCGTAAAGTGAAATCAACTCATTCTGCTCCCGCGGAGTCCCGCTCCGCTCGAAGTTCAAATAATCTTCGCTCACTACGCGCTGGTTCGCGCATGCGCTGTATGTAGGTTAGACTTTTTTTATCTGTTCTAACTTTATTGTTCGCTACGCGATCACTGCTGTTATTTACTAATAGATCAATCTCAGGCTCGTGCGGGCCCATAAATACAAATTTATCATACATGTGGTGCTATACTTGTTTCTGATAATACGAGAAATACAAGAATTTATCACAAGTAACAAGTAAATTCAGTCCTGTCGTTCATTCCATTGGGCTTCAGACTACAAAGATAGTAAATCCAATAGTTTTCTCTTTTTAAGAGATTTTTTTTGTTCATTGTTCCTTCTTTCTTAGGGACTATTTCCAGTACACATGCCCTTAATTGGTTGATATTATGGTGTTTTTCGGCAAAGTGCGTGGCCACTGTTGATTTTAATGACTGTGTTCTTATATTACTCTTGTGCTCATTGAGCCGAACTTTTAGTTTTCTTTCCGTATGTCCTACGTAGACGCTGCCACATGGGCATTTCAGTAAGTACACTATGTTGGTAGTATCGCATGTGGGGTTCACTTTTAAGGGTATTTTATGTCCTTTCATCGGATGGTTGTTACTTGCACCCTTCATAATGTTGTGGCAATTTCCACAATTTAGACAAGGTTCTGTTCCTTTAAAGGTCCGTTGACTTGACTTTTGTGTTGGTGTTTTTAACAACTCTCCAATGTTTTTACCCCTGGTATGAGCAAAGAGTGGTTCTTCGTCGAATACGCCTTTAAATTCTGTTTCCAGCTTGACTATTTGCCAGTTTTTATGAATTATCCTTTTGAATTGAGCGCTCACGTTTGAAAATTTGCTCACACATGTTATTCGTGGTTTTTTCTCTGTATGTTTGTAAGTCAGTAATTCTGTTCTGGTTTTCTTTTGGGCTCTCTCTTTTGATTCTTTGATAATGTCTTCCGGGTATCCCCGTGATAAGAATCTGTTGCCCATTATGTTCAGTTGTTCTTGGCGATCATCGTCTTCCGAGACCAATCTCATAACCCTGAGGAATTGCGAGAAGGGAAGGTGTGTTTTGAGTGACTGTGGGTGATGGCTTTTGTACTGTAACAGATTGTTTCTATCTGTTGGTTTTCGATAGAGATTTGTTATGAAGGTATTGTGCCTCTTGGTGATTTCCACGTCCAAAAATTGTATGGTGGTTTCATTTATATTCCAGGTGAATTTTATTCTGTCGTTCCTGTTATCCAGAATTTTTAGTTGCTGTTCTAGAGATGCTTGTGTCCCCTTCCATATTAGGAAGATGTCGTCTATGAATCTCACATAGGTGAGAAGATGAGTGGCCCATTCCTGGTTGTTATAGATGTGTTCCTCTTCAAAAGATCCCATGAACAGATTGGCATACGCCGGCGCGGCGCAATTTCCCATCGAAGTTCCATTTAGTTGGATAAACCAACGATTGTTGTAGGTGAAGTAGCTATTCAACAATGTAAATTGCATCAATTCCATCAAGAAGATTTGCAAGTCTTCTGGATAGGTGCTATGTAATAAGGCTTTCTCAATGGCTTCTAGGCCTTCTTTGTGTGGGATGGCAGTGTACAGAGTTTTTACATCAACGGTCGCCATGATAGTGTTGTCTTCCATTTTCACCTGTTGTAATTTTAACAGAAAATCAGTGGTGTCCTTGATATGAGATAAGTTTTTGTTGACCAACGGTTGTAAGTGTTTGTCGATGTATTTTCCGACTGGTTCATGAATGCTCATCTTTGTCGACACTATGGGACGACATGGTGGGTTGTGTTGATCTTTATGTACCTTAGGTACCATGTACATAGACGGACTTTTTGGATTCTCTTGAGTTAGGTAGTTTTTGGTTTTCTCACTGATGGTTCCTCTTTCCATTGCTTTTTTCAGTATTACTTGTAAGGTTTTACGTATTTCTTCTGTTGAGTCTCTTTCTATTTCCATATACGTGTTCACAACCCGATACACAGTAACTGTCAAAGAGCCACCGGCATCACAAAGTATCGCTGTGGCATGAAGAATCAGGAAAAGAGGGCATAAGAAAACTTAGCATAAACAAAGAAAGCACAGGACTGTTTCATGTATAGATTTGCTCTGTGCTTAGTGCCCTATGAGCCGGGTCTCACAAAGTGCCTGCTTTGTTGCCTTTGATATGCGTTGGAATTTGGTCATCTGGTGACGAGCTCTGATAAACTACCATTTGTGGGTTAAAACATTTTCAGAGACCTGCCTCTAGAGCAGAAACTGTTTCAACAGAGCCCTTTGTTACTCCAGCTCTGTTGCAGGGATAGTACGACCATGCAGCATCAGCATGACATGGCCGTAGACTTCTGCGCCTTTTCAAAAGCTTTGACTCCCTTGAAGCATTTGCTGCTCTGTCCAGTCCTTTCACTACATACACTGCCTCAGGCGATCTGGCATAGCGGAGCTTGATTATCTGCACAATTGAACTCTGTAACTTTGGAAGAAGGACAATTAACTGGGGAAAGCCACTGCAGCGATCAGACAACCTCATAGTGATTGTCTACTGCCAACTCTCCTATCCTACAGCAGTTTATTTGCTCCACCTTTCCCTCACCCAACGCTAAAGCTCTTTGTCTTTGTGAGCAGTAGGCTTAGTCATTGGTCGGTGTGATAGATAATCCTAAATTCTCACTCACTTCCAAAGAATCCACTGTTCACTCCTTATCTTTTTAAATCACAAATGTTCCAAAGTCTTCATCCTTTACTCATTCTGAATAAATATATAGCTGTTCACCTGCTTTAAAGGCCTCTTGCCCAGTTTATTGGCACCAACCTTTGCTGATCTATCTACTGTGCTTCTATGAAAGGAATGAATAAGATAACTGTGGAAGGAATTTATTCTGACTTCTAGTTAACTGTCTGTTAACTCCAACTACACCCTACTGGGAGACCTCAACTTCCACCTCGACAACCAACTGGACCCCAGCACCACATCACTCCTGGACAACCTCCACAACATTGGACTCCGCCAGATCGTGACAGAACCCACACACTCAGCGGGACACACCCTCGACCCCCTCTTCACAACAGGAAACTCCATCAACTTCAGCCACACCACTGAACTCCCATGGACTGACCATCGAAGCGTCCACTTCACCTTCAGAACACCCACCATCCACAGACACCAGCTCCTGCTCCCACGAAGAAACTGGACCAGAATCACAGATGACCAGCTAACCTCATCACTCAGCAACTCCACCCCAACCATCGTCAGAACCTACAGACTCAAAATTGTGTCATTTGCAGACGACACCCAACTCATTCTCTCTCTCCAACGAACCCAACACCGCCAGACACAACTTTCGAGAAGGTATGGAAGCGAAGCCAAATGAATGAAGAACAGCTGCCTAAAACTAAACACCAACAAAACGGAAGTACTCATCATGGGCCCAAACTCAGATCCCTGGAACAACGCCTGGTGTCCCCCCGCCCTCGGAAGCCTACCCACGGACCAGGCATGCAGCCTGGGAATCATCCTGGACTCAGAGCTCAAAATGGACCGCCAGATCAATTCCGTCTCGTCCTCCTGCTTCCATACTCTCCGCCTCATACGTAAGACCTTCAAATGAATTCCCTTCAAACACAGAAAGACCGTCACTCATGCCCTGGTCACCAGCAGACTCGACTACGGCAACCCACTCTATGCTGGAATAAACAAAAACCTCACCCGCAAACTACAGAACATCCAAAATGCCACCGCAAGACTGGTCCTCAACCTGCCAAGACACTGCCACATCTCCCAGCACCTGTGCACACTCCACTGGCTCCCCATCAAAGCTAGAGTCACCTTCAAGATGCTCACCCACGCTCACAAGGCCCTCCACGATACCGGACCAGCATACCCGAACAGCCGACTCAAATTCCACGCACCCCAAAGGACCCTACGATCAGCCAGGCTCTCCTGCCCCGTAGTCCCCCGCACCAGAAAGACCAGATCAGGAGGCCGCTCCTTCTTCCTCGCGGCCAAAGCCTGGAACGACCCTCCGCTCCACCTCAGACAGACAACACCGCTCCCCATCTTCGCAAGAAACCTCAAAACCTGGCTCTTCGACAGACCCCCTCCTTCATTGATTGGAACCTGCAAGTTGAGTTGGGAGAGTTCCATAAGTTTCTATTTACCCCCATGCAAGTTCTGTTTTTTGCTTGTAATGTTTGGAATTTCTGGAGTTTCTAGTAATTCTTCTTTTTTGCTTCTGGAACTTCTCAATTCTGTGTTAAGAGGCTGTTCTAGTACTTGGGGTTTTCCTGATATATGGCTTTGTGTGCTATGCATTTGATTTTGAAATGTATTGTAGACTTGATTAGAAGCCTGTGGAGGCCACCTAGAGCTGGCATGATGTGTCTATGAGTAATGTTACTGTTGTGTGTAGAACTGCTTTGATTGGACATGGTTGCTGGTATGAAATCCAGATGAAATTGCGTTGTAGTAATCAATTCTAGAGATTATTAGAGCGTGTGTTGAGTTTTTTTAACCTGATTTTCTTAGAAAAACTATATTTTCTTGAGTGCTTGCGTGTGATAGTGTACAGATTGTGCAGTATTAACACTGTTTGAGTAAGAGATTGATGTTCTCTGATTGTGAATTTTAGTGATTAGCATGAATTTTGATTATTGCGAATTGAGCATTAGACATTTTTCATCATTCCAGTTTTGTAATTTCTTATGGCAGTATTGGTGTTAGGAGGGCATCTTAAATTTCTATAAATCTCGGGTATAGTTGAGTGTCATCTGTATGGTGATGTATGAATCCTCAGTATGTCAGTTCAGTGCATCCATATATAAATTGAATATGGTCTGTGATAATTTAGACCACTATGGCATTCTTTTATTTCTGATATGTGTTAGCCTATTTTTACTAGTTGGCTCCTATTTGTGAGAAATTAATTTTGAGGACTTGACCACAGAAACCCATTCTGTAATGTAAGACGTTTACTAGGATTTCCACCAGGTTTTCAACAAAGCCAGCACAGCCATCGCACCCCACCTCCGGAAAACAATCAACTTCTCCTTCGAGACAGCAATCTTCTCAGAGAGCTGGAAGCACGCCGAGATCAACGCCCTACTGAAGAAACCCAAGGCGGACCCCAACGACCTCAAGAACTTCCTGCCTATCTCCCTGCTCCCCTTCCCGGCGAAAGTCACGGAGAAGATAGTCAACAGACAGCTGACCCGCTACCTCGAAGACAACAAAATCCTGGACCCTTCCCAATCCGGCTTCCGCAGCAACCACAGCACCGAGACCGCCCTCATCGCCGCCACCGACGACATCAGGATCCTTATGGACAAAGGAGAAACAGCCGCCCTCATCCTTCTGGACCTATCAGCAGCCTTCGACACGGTCTGCCACCACACCCTAACAGCATGCCTCCATGACACCGGAATCCAAGAGAAGGCCGTGGCCTGAACCACATCCTTCCTCTCCGGCAGAACCCAGAGCGTCCGCCTCCCACCCTTCCGCTCCAAGACCACCGAGATCATCTGCGGCGTTCCACAGGGATCATCCCTCAGCCCAACGCTGTTTAATATCTACATGGCACCGCTCGCCCACGTCGCACGACAACATAGCCTCAACATCATCTCCTACGCCGACGACACCCAGCTGATCATATCCCTCACCAAAGACCCACACACCACCAAAGCCAACCTTCACAGAGGAATGAAGGCCGTCGCCGAATGGATGAAGGACAGCAGGCTGAAGCTTGAATTCTGACAAGACGGAGGTACTCATCCTCAGCCCCACCCCCTCAGCATGGGACAACTCCTGGTGGCCAACATCGCTAGGAACAGCCCCAAAACCCAACGACCACGCACGCAACCTGGGGGTCATCCTCGACTCCGCCCTCTCCATGACCAAGCAGGTCCACGCCGTCTCCGCTTCCTGCTTCAACACCGTCCGAATGCTCCGCAGGATCTTCAAATGGATCCCCTCCAACACGAGAAAAACCGTCACCCAGGCCCTCGTCACCAGCAAACTGGACTACGGGGACGCCCTCTACGCAGGAACAACAGCCAAGCTCCTGAGACTGCTCTAACGCATCCAGAACGCCTCGGCACAACTGATCCTTGACGTCCCCCAAAGCGGCCACATCACACCACACCTGAGAGGCCTGCATTGGCTCCCCGTCAACAACAGGATCACCTTCAAACTCCTCATCCACGCACACAAAGCCCTACACAACGCCGGACCAGCATACCTCAACGACCGACTCCGCTTCTACACCCCACCCGCAGCCTCCGCTCTACCAACCTCGCTCTCGCTACAGTTCCAAACATCCGGAAAACCACCACCGGCGGCAGATCCTTTTCCTACCTCGCCGCCAAGACCTGGAACACTCTCCCTACCAGCCTACGACAGACCCAGGACCTGCCGGCCTTCAGAAAACTTCTCAAGACCTGGCTTTTCGATCAGTAGCAGCCCCTCCCTCTCTCGCCCCCCCACCTCAGCGCCTTGAGACCCTCACGAGTATGTAGCGCGCTTACAAATGTAATGATTGATTGATTGATCAGCAACATTTGATCATGAAATCAATCAATCTAATAATATATTAGCAGGCATGGTTCCCCTCTTTCTAGTATCTTGTGGGTATTGTCATTAGGTTTTAGCGTTTCTGTTTCCATGCTAAAACCTTCTCTCAAACCTGATTGTTGAGCATCCTGGAGGTTGATGACTTTAAGATATTGCTTGAGTCATAAAACCCCACCTATCTAAAATACTTTTGCTAGCTTGCTAGGTTCGTTACTGATCTGTAGTTAGCTAGGTCTTCCAGGTCTGCATTTATATTGTACATTTTCTTTTCAAAAAAACCTTTTATTTCCACTGAGTTCATTATAGCAAGCACCATATCAATATATATATAAAAACATCGTTTAGTGTAATTTGTCCAGATTTCGGTCTGCAGGGGGCATATGTCTTATTTCAAGAATGTATTGATGATGGTTCTCTACTAGCAAATACATTAAATATTTCATTTACAGTGATTGCTGGGATGAAATCTTTGTAACAGTGTGTTGAACACAGTTGTTTTATATTCTTTTTAAGGCCTTATGAGGTCTTCAATTGATATTTCATGGAATAATCCCCATGTGTTCTGATTACTCCCTGATCTTGGAAATCTTGTTGATGAATATATTCTGGGAGTAGTTTATTGCATTTTTCAGTAATTCGTGGGAAGGTTTTTATTTTTTTATTTTTACTTTTCAGTTGTATTTTCATGGAAGATATGAATAATTCTCTGATTTGGTTGATAAATTTGAATATTGTTTGTTTAAGCAGTTTGTATTGCTTTTTGTGTTGTGCGCTTCCTTTTTCCAGCTGCGATTGCTGTGTCTCAGAGATCAATTGTTTCCCCACTTTTCTCGCTCTGCGCCTTAGTAATAGTAGTCCTCATTGTACCAGGGTTGGTCTCATCTCTTTCTCACATTTCTCAGTGATTTCGGAGTTACCTTGTAGACAAATGAAGCAATTTAATGTTGGTATTTTTGCACTACCAGATCTATTCCTTGTGTGTGTGTGTGTGTGCTTTTTTGATGAGAGCAGATTTTTGTTTTGTTTTCATTTATGCTCTTGAATGCTTGAGTCCAGACTTTATTGTTTTGAGTTGTTCTGGATTTTGGTGGAGGTGTGAAAGGATGACTCAGCTAATTTGCCTCCATTGTTTTTCCGATTTATGATTATTATATCTTGATAGCAACTTTTTGTTTGAGGTTAGGAAGTTTAGACAGTCTTACGAATTAATTCCCACAGAAATGAAGTGCCAGACAATTTACAGAACAGAATATACTGTTGGTGTCAAGTAGAAGCTGCAGTCGCAGCTGACCGTCAAGTTGCTTTATTTTTGTCTATTCTTTCCTACTACTCAAAGGTCAGATCGATTATTTTATTCTCCCTGGGCAGAAATGTCCTGCCAGAAAATAATTTCCTTCAAAACCGCTCTCAAGATGGAGCACAAGACCAGCCACATAACATAACACAACACTTTCTTGCAAATCAAATGTACACAAAACTTGTCTAACAATAATAGAAAGAAGACCACCACATAACCACTACGCAACACAAGATCAGTGAATGCTTACCATCCACAGATCGACCCTTCATAATGACAACTAAGTTGACTCATTGTGCATTTCTGATGAGCCGTTAGCCCTAGTTTATCACAGATCGCAGGTGCAAGTAGAGTTCTCATTGGTTTGAACCTAGGCTGCTGGGAATTTGCCAAAATATCCCCAAAAGGTGAACATTTTTCATTCACCCAAAATCAACACCCAACATAACAGAAATAAACGGGATCCCTCCCCTGCCAAAACAATGCATTTATTGTGATAAGGACTCCACTTAAAATTCTTTGTTCTTAGGTTACAGGCTTTCCGGGGCTTCAGTTTTAGTGTATTTGGCAGTGAGCACAGTTCGAAAGTGACAAGTTATGTTCAAAACTATTTTTAGAGTCAATGTTCAGGAGGAAGCTACTGGATTTGGGTTAGTATCCAAAGTACATTACCCCGGGCATTAGAATTCTTGACCCGCATCTCGAAATTGGGCTGGTGGAGTCCGCATTTTCAGTTGACAGTTGCAGCCAAGGGATCTGGGTCACCAAATAGACCCACCGGTTCATCAATTGGGACTGAGGAGCGACTTTTAAAAATGTTTAAAATATTGTGTTCTGCTGTGACCTTGAGCTATATGGGCTACAAAAATGTTCAAAGATTCAATAATAAGAGCGACCAGCCTCTGCCACTTTATCGTAAGACCCATGGTGAAGAGGACAAACCTGTATTTCCCATCAGGCCTTAAATACATCTAAGGAGGGGGGAGGAGCTTCGCTGCCAACCAAGATGGCCGCGTGAGCTCGGAGCTCCGAAGACCTCCCGATCTCCCGCAATAATCCTGCTGTCTATCCTGTCCCACGATGGTGGGTATCGGTTGCTGAGCCGGGCCCGATGCGGCACCCGCAATCGGATTGAAAATCGGACACTCCTGACTCGAGTTGTGTCGATGTTCCCGGAGGCGCCTCAGCGTAGTTGATGCCAGGGTGGCTCGCAGCGGTGTCCCCACGGAGCTCCTCCCGGCCAGCGGCCCTCACGCCCGAGGGACGTTCCTGAGTGCCGATCGCCTTGCTGGCGGCTTTCGACCCTGAACACTGCACTTTGCCTTGTGTGCATCGGGAGAACTCAGCTGGACTCCTTCGCCCCCTGGTGTCCCATCCCCCCCTGTCCCGTGGCTGCCAACATGGCGGGCAAGGGTGGCTCGGATGTGGGCAAGACGCAACGGCTCAATCGGAGGCCGACCCAATCCCAGTCTACTATTCCCGAGCGCTTTTCCCAGTCTAAGGGATCGCCGGTGCAGGCGGTACATTCAAAAGACCCGAGACGGGATGAATCACCGGACGACTCCGACATAACGCTCAGGGACGTCATGGGAGCGATATCGGGGGTGAAGATGGAGATGCACTCGCTTCGTGAGGAGCTGTCCAGCAAGGTCGATTCCCTGAAAATCGACCTGAACCTTATCAGGACGGACCTTGGGAAGACGAACGACCGGGTAAAATCTTTGGACCTCAAAACTTCCAGCCTGGTCACGGATGTCTCGGACATACAGACGGAGGTGCGCGCCTTGAAACAGGCTAATGGCGTACTGGCGCGACGGCTGGACGAGTTCGAAGGCCGCGCGCGTCGCCAGAATGTCCGTATCACCGGAGTGCCGGAGAAAGCCGAGGAGGACTCTGCTGAACTTTTTGTGGAAGATTTGGTGGTCAAGAACTTGCAACCGGGAGGCCTGAGTAAGTTCTTCTCGGTGGAGAGGGCCCACAGGATTCCCGGTGGGCCGCCCAAGTCGGGTGCGACCCCGCGCCCCATCATTGCGCGGCTGTTTAACTATAGAGACAGGGATGCTATCCTACAGGCATCGAGGACGATGGGCCCGCTCCACTTCCAGAACTCAGAAGTGAACTTTTTCCCGGACTTCACTCAGGCTGTTCAGAAACAGCGGCAGAGCTTCGCAGGAGTGAAACGGAGACTCAGGGATATGGGCCTGCGGTACTCTATGCTGTACCCTGCTAAGCTTCGCGTTGAGCGCGACCACCGGACTTTCTTTTTTGAATTCCCTGAGGATGCGGGACACTGGCTCGACACCCTGCCCCAGGAACGACCTGAAGCTACCGACCAGACGGAGGACGCCACCGGAGGTGCTGCTGCACAGGAGTGACTTTCTGCTCATTTGTCTCCCGAGACACGGGACGCCGTGAGGTGCTTCGACTTTCGACAACTGTTGTACATATTGACTCATTCTGCTATTGATATGGGGGGTGACGGGAGGGGATGGGATGCCTCCTTTCTCCTTCGTGGGCTTTCTGTAGGTTAGTTTTGGGGGCGACAGGCACACTGCTAGTTGGGGTGGATCTTAATTTGATGCAGGGGTGCAGGGTGGGGGGTAGTTGGGATGTGTGGTCTTGTTTTTTCTCCATTTTCCTTTCTTGGCTGAGGTATTCCTACTGTGTAGTATTGTTGCACTGGGTACTGAAACGGGGGGTTGGGGGAGGGTCGCGAATGGTCCTTGACGATGGGGGGTAAACTGCTTCATTTGCTTAGCTGGAATGTTAACGGGTTGGGGGATCGTATCAAGAGAGGTGTAGTGTTGCAAATGCTTAAACGGTGTTCTCCTGATGTAGTACTATTGCAAGAGACCCACTTGGTGGGTCACGCATGTAAGGCCCTGGACAGACGGGGTTACAAAATGGTGGCTCACGCAGGTTTCTCCTCGGGCTCCAGGGGGGTGGGCATCATGGTGCGTGCGTCCCTCCCGTTGGAGGTGGAGTCTGTGCTGACTGCTGATAGAGGCAGATATGTGGCTTTGGTGGGTAGGTGGGAGGGCCGCACGCTGGTTTTGGTTTCGGTTTACGTCCCCCCGGGGTTGCAGGAGACTACGTTCAGGGATTTGGGAGGCGCCATCTTAGGACTCCCCGAAGGCCTGGTGCTGGTGGGTGGGGACTTCAATTGTGTTGTCTCAGGGGAACTGGACCGCTTTCCTCCCAGGGATCTTCGCCCTTCCCAATCCTGGATGTCTGATTTTGTGTGTTCCATGGGGATGGTTGACTGTTGGCGTCTGCTCCACCCTACACAGCGACAGTACTCCTTTCTCTCGGGCGCACATGGTAGCTTCTCCAGGTTGGACTACGTCCTGGCGCCGGCGGCCCAGGCGCAGTCCGTTTCCTCCGCACGCCTCCTGGCCCGAGGTATTTCAGATCACTCTCCGGTCTGGATCTCCTTCGACTTCCAGATTCCGGCATCCTCGCGGGTCGCCCCTATTAACCCGTGGTACTTTCGCGATCCGAAAACCCGTTCTCTCCTGGTCAAGGCTATGGATCGATATTTCGTGGAGAACACTGGATCTGTGACTTCGGCCGTCTCCTTGTGGGAGGCCTTTAAAACCGTGCTTCGTGGTGAGGCTTTCTCACTGATTGCTGAAGCGCGCCGCCGCCGCGATGAAAACGTGGTAAGGTTGGAATCTGAGATCGCGGACCTTAGTGCCCAGCTGGAGCTTGGCTCGTCGCCTGAATTGGTCCATGCCCTCTCTCTTAAGCAGTCTGAACTTCGGGCCACCGCTACTGATGCAGCGAAGGCCTTGAGCAGGGAACAGCAGGGACGGATTTATGATGCCGGCGATAAGGCTGGTAAGCTCTTGGCCTGGCTCGATAAGCGGGCATTGGCGTCCCGGGTAGTCCCGGAATTAGTGGGTGCGGACGGCATAACCTTGACGGACCCGGCGGCTATAGCTGAGTCCTTCGCTGACTATTTTGAGCAGGTGTATACCTCCGCAACCTCTCTCCCGATGTCCGCGTCAGTCGCCTACTTGGACGATATTGACCTTCCTTGCTTATCTGACCCTGAACGGGAGGATATGGACCGAGACCTGTCGGACGATGAGATCGCCCTGGCGATTCGCTCGCTGCGATCGGGTAAAGCACCGGGCCCGAATGGAATCCCGGTGGAACTGTATAAGCTCAGGGCTGACGCGCTGGCTGCACCGTTGCGTAAGATGTTTCTTGAGGCCCGTGTGCAGGGAGAACTTCCACCCGACCAGAGGCTAGCCACCATAGTGGTAATCCACAAGGAAGGAAAGCCGCGGGACCTGCCCCGATCGTACAGGCCCATTTCATTGTTAAACGCTGAACCCAAGATCTTGGCTAAAGTGTTGGCCAACCGGCTGGTGGGCGTGATCTCGGACTTGGTGCACCCGGACCAGTCCGGGTTCATCCCGCACCGGAACACGGCGCTTAACCTGAGGAGGCTCCACGCAGCTTTGGCACGTGCCCACTTGCTTCGCGATCCGGCGGTGGTGGCTTCCCTTGACGCTACTATGGCCTTTGACTCCCTCGAATGGGATTACTTGTGGGCAGTCCTAGCTAAGCTGGGCTTCGGGCCTTCGTACATTGGATGGGTCCGATTGCTGTACTCTGCTCCGCTGGCCAACGTGGCCGTCAACGGCAGGCTTTCGGCATCTTTTGCGCTACACAGAGGTACCAGACAAGGCTGCCCGCTCTCTCCACTTCTGTTTGCGCTGGCACTGGAACCCCTGGCGGCCAAGATTAGAATGCACCCAAATGTTTCCGGGATTGCGTGGTCGCCTGGCTTTGAGGATCGAGTGTCGCTGTACGCGGACGACATCCTCCTTTATCTTACCTCTCCTTGTCGATCGCTTATTGTGGTTTTTGACCTGCTGGGAGTCTTCGGGTCGTTTTCGGGGTTGGTCATCAACTGGTCCAAATCCTACCTATACACGATATGTGGGGACACCCCGCGCCTCCCCCGTGGGTGCTCAATCCAGGTGGCCGAGCAGGGCTTCCGGTACTTGGGCATCTACGTGTCGCTTGACCCCCGGGCCCGATACGCGCGCAACCTCCTGCCACCGCTGGAGCGCCTACGGAGAGATGTTGCATTGTGGAAGAAACTGCCCATCTCTTTGATGGGCAGGGCGGCCCTGTTTAAGATGATGGCGCTACCCCGCTTCCTGTACGCCCTGCAGAATTCACAGGACCCGATCCCTACTAAGTACTTCGGCGAGATTGAATCCTTGCAACGGGCACTGCTGTGGGACGGTCGGCCGAGAATATCGTTGTCCAAATTGACCATCCCTAGCTACGACGGTGGCATTGCGCTGCCGGATATGCGGAGGTACTATTGGGCGTCCCAGCTCGCGGCGGTCAACCACGGCTTATATGGTCCAGCGGTTAGTCCGGGCTATGCTATGGACCGATGGTTAGTGGGCGATGGTAACTACTATAGGGCTCTTTACTCCAAGACACTGGATCGTCGGTTGACGGGCCCCGCCAAGAACATGGTGCACGTGTGGCGTACGGTGACAGACACTCTCGGTTGGAAGGATAGGGTCACACTAGCCACTCCCCTGTACGATTCCGACGTGCTGGGGAAGCTGTGGAAGACCAAAGGCTTTGATCGGTGGGACACCATCGGTATATCTAAAGTTGGTGACATGGTAGTGCGGGGCGGCATTAAAACATTTGCTTCGCTGCAACAGGAGTACCAGCTGGCGCCGACGGAATTTTTCCGGCACGCCCAGCTAAGCCATGCCCTCTCCCCTCACGTCGCAAACGGCGAAGCCATCCCCGAGTCTTCGCCCCTGGAGGATCGGGTGCTGGACGGCCACATGCCAGACGGCGCCATTTCCCTGACTTATAAGAAGCTGATCAACGTGAGGGTGGATTTGCTTGAGCGATTGCGGACGCACTGGGTGAATGATGGTATAGAGATGGATGACGAGGAATGGCAGTCGGCGGCTTCGTCCCCCAGGGAGGTGGCAATATCGGCGCGGTTCCGCTTGGTCCAGCTGAAAATTCTCCACAGGGTGTATGTTACCGGCCCCAGGCTCATCCACATGGGGCTTTCTACGGATGGCCTGTGTCGGCGGGGTTGCGGTTCACTCGCCACCTTCCTACACATTATCTGGGAGTGTCCCGGTGTGGCCCGGTACTGGATGCGTGTGCATGAGGTGATGGAGGAGGTGACGGGCGTGGCCCTGCCAGCTGAGGCGCGACGTTGCCTCCTCAACGTGTGGTGCCCGAATGACTACAGTGTGGCCCAAACCCGGTGGGTGACTTTGGGGAATATGGTGGCCAAGAGGGACATTGCCCAGAAGTGGGGCGCGCCTGCTCCCCCGTCCCTCAGTCGTTGGATGGAAAGTATGGACTGGTGTATGGTGCGAGAGAAGACGGTGTATGTTACCAGGGGCAAGCCGAAAATGTGGAGGGCCGTGTGGGGAGCCTGGAACTCTTATCGGGGTGACTTGTGTGAACCCCCGCTTGAGCCTGAGGTGGACGCCTCACCCTCCCCTTAGAGAACTACCCTTCCCGTACTTCTGGTTGTGACATCCTGTACCGTTTACCCCCCCCCAGCTCATCGTGTTACATCTTGTGCTGATCTGGATGTGGGGCCCCTGACCCCCCCCCCAAAAGTGCCCTTACGTTAGGTCTGCGCTGTCCTCGGCCATTTCTCTCTTTCTTTCTCTGTTCCTTACCTATTGGTGCTTCGGCACCTGGTTCTTTAGTGGCCTCTTGGGGCCCTACTCCTCTAAGTTTATTTAGTAGTTCTCTATTATAAAATTAAACCTGATTAATCCTATGTGCTGTTTTGTACATGACTTATATGCCACTTCAATGCTGCCTGGCCTCCGGGATGTATGGCTGAATAGCGGTGTACTATTTTGGTCAATAAAGGTTTTTCAAAAAAAAAAAAAAAAAAAAAATACATCTAAGGAGGATAACATCAAGTCAGGGATGGCAAGGATGGGGGGCGCGGAAGATGCATGCTCATCTTACAGATTGTTCTAGAAAGTTCTCTGTGGGTCCTCCACCACCTTTGATAATGAGCTTCCCTTTGGTTCTGGCCTGTTAGGATATTGAGTTCACGTGGATCATGGGAAAGTCCGGTTCTTAAGAAGCACTCCATTCAGGCTTCTTCTCCTGAATATGATTCTAATTCTCTCTGCTCAGCCTGCAGTACAGCTTCTTCCAAGCCAAGTCACAACAGCTGGGTGTCCACCTGATCACTTGTCTTGTTCCCAGACTTGGCAAAAACAGATGGCCCTCTATGCTGGTGCAGCAGAGCTTCTGCCAAAGAAGCAGACAAACGCAACATACTGGTTTGGGGCTAGTGTCTTTTAAGAATGGTGGGCACATGCCCAATCGAGATGAGGAACAGGTTTGAAAATTATAACCTCAGCCAACCAAAGTACAATTCACCTCGCAGGACTTCTTCCCAGACGTTCACAAACAATGGGAAGTTGAGGCACCAACTGATCAAGGGAATTTGTGTGTAGACTATTTGAATAGGGTGAGTGTGATTTTCAGACAATCTTCAGTAGAACACAAAGGGAGAAGCAAGCTCCAGGCAGAGCTGACAAACCAGGCAGTGAAACTGATTTTGCTGAGTCGGGAAGCAGATGCCCAGGTAGTCAAACTGGTTTAGCTGAGTCTTTTATGTTCCAGCAGGCCTCAGGACTGATTTTATATTACAGACAGAAACAAGGCAAGGATGAAACTGCAAAGGAACCGAAACCATAGAAGAAGCAATAATGGCTTTACCTGGCACAGGGATCCACCATATTGTTCTGCTTGCAATGTGTCCTTGCAGAGGGAACGTTTCATACCTTGCACTGTCTCAATGGACAGTGCTTATACGTGCAAGCACAGAACACAGTATGTACATTGCAGGCAGTAATAAAGAAGGCAACCTGAGGGGGCTGAAAGTGATATGCTGGAGCGTGTTGCTAGACATATCTACCTGGAATACAGGTACAAAGTCCTGATCCCACCATTAGAATCTCAGATGCCACCAACCATTGGTCTCCTCATAGCCAGGCGAAGTGGCCATACGAGCTTTCTTTAGCGGGCGAGGCTGCACTTGAGCTCAGTTTGGGAGCAACACAAAAACACGTGTGGCAGCTCCCGTGGGCGCACTGAAGTCCAGTGCACTGTGGGATAACAAGAGAGCAAGCTAAAAAGTCAAACAAAATGGTAAGATGGCACAGCTGGCTTCATAGTGTGCCAAACTTTGACCCCATGCCCACACTTCTGACATTATAACCATAGGGTCTAGCTAGCGCTATATAAAACTTTATAAATAAATAAATAACTTCACACGTGTGGTGACAAAGGCTTAGTCTGAAACCTTGTCATGTGGGGTGCCAACAGAACCTTTAAACATCACACATTTATCGAAAGTCCAAATCAATTCAGGCTGGGGTGAGAGCATTGTCCAGCAGGAACTGGCGAACACAATGCAGTTGTAGAAGCAACGATGCATTAAAAAAATTAACCTGCACAGAAACAACTTAATACCTCATTCAGGCGCGAACCAAGCACTAATGCCTTGTGTGCATAAGTTTGTCCAGACTTCGGTTTGAAAGTAAAATTGATCATGTACTTCAACGTGCTGATTGTATGGGCAATTTTGGAAGAGTATCAAGCTTTTATTAGTAAAGGGAATCAGCACCTTCCTGAAACTAGGGCATTAATTACCCAGAGGTAGCTGGGAATGGGATCTGAAAACAGGCAACTTTCTAAATGCCCTTTAATTCATTCTTTTTCTGTAGACCACGAAAGAGAATAGCTCATAAATAGTTTGCCATTTAACCACAACTCCAAGTACTTTGAGGTTTCCGGAAGTCTGTGGCTACCGTAACTCAAGGATGGCTTGTGGCCAAGAAGGGGGCGTCAGGGAAACTAGAAAACTCCTGGAGGTGCTGCCAATCATTTTTATTCACAGGTCGTGTCTGTGCTCTTGACTTCACAACACAAGCCTCTCATTGTTCAGACTTGAATATTTTGTACAAAAAGTACTACATTAAGCCCTCGACTGCGCTCGCTCCTCTATCTCTGACAGTTTGTTCGTCTTCCGGATTTACTCGTCTCTCTGTGGCACTCTCAGGCCCAAGGTTTGTTTGCGGCGCAGCGGTAATCTCGCGGACACCAGTATCCTAACTCATGGATGAGAGATTGGTAGAATGTTTCCTCACAATGATCAGCATTTCACTTCCGTGGCGAGGGCGTGGGATTGGCATTTTTTGAGGACTTTGTTCACTGCATCTGATGATGTGTGATTGGCTGAGGCAGCGGCTGCTCCTCCGCTAAGGTGGAGGAGCGTCGCCCCACAGGAAACCTAAATGATAATAACACCATGGTATTATCATTTTATTTTTCAGTAGGCTCTGAAGGTGCAGGGCGGGGCTACCCACAGGGCAGAGGGGAGCACTTTCTAAGTGCGCATGATGGTTTGGCCGGCTGTCTAGGTCAATAAGTCATGCGCACTTTGCATGTTCTCCACTGGCTTTATTGTACAGCCTGGATGGGGAACATGCACAGGCTCCCACTATCTGTCTGAGCACCGAACCACGGTGCTCAGATTAGTCACAATGCTGCTGTCATGCTGGTGACTGCAACGTCGTGATTGGCTAGGGGAGTCTGCTTCCTGTGTCGACAGAAGAGGATGAAGGAGAAGTGGTGGCTGACAGGTAAGTGAAATGTTCTTTTTTTCTTAACCCCCCCCTGCCTCCCCTTCCCCACCAGCCCTCGCCTTACCACTACTGCCCATAGCAGCCACTACTAGGCTGAGGACATTCTCACCTAGTCAGCACTTCAGGAGTTGGATTGACTGAATGCATTCTATTAGTATCAGTGTTGTAATAGGAGAATATTAAATCACAAGGCATGTGGGGTTCTAAGTAACTTCACAAGTGTCTGATTACAGATAATCCCTTGGGTCGATGTCCTTAACCCTCTGGTTTTTATAGTCTTGAAGATTGTTCAGGGACCCTCGTTTGATGGTGGAGTTAAGCAAGCCACTGAATTTACGACCAACATCTAACTGCATAACTAGTGTTCCTGGCAAGTGGCTCCAAGGTCTGAGGGGGTCCCTGTGAGAGATGTAACGCTGACGCTTTGAGTCCTTTATTATTCATTATTTCTTTTATTTTACTCCATCTTTGTTATTGGGTTGGATTTAGGCGTAGTAGGGTTGGGAGGCAGGCATCATCTACTATACCAAAACGTGGATTGATACATTTCTTCCTTATGTTTTTCTTTTTCCATCCATCAGTCGATGAAGGAGTTCCACGAAGATCTGTTTCCAGAGACCCCTGGGAATATTGCACCCATGAAAGCCTCTGAGTGGTGGGCAGGAAGTAATGAACAGGTAAACTTATGTGCGCAACCCGATCATCCACATCATCGCCTATGCTAGGTGATCGACAACTAAGTGCCTGCGTATCCTCTCTATTTCCAGTTGCCCCTAATTGTTACATCTTTTCTGGCCTCTTTCCTTGGTACTTCACTGTTCTCATGGTTCCTGCACCAATAATTCAACACTGCTTTCTGGAATTTCTGACTTTGACCCATCTGTGGTTCTTCCATTTGAATTTTATGGCTCAAATTCTACTTGTGCTCTCCTTTATTTCCAAGGCATGTGTTCCATCTCTCTGTGCTTGTCAGTCTAAAGCCGTATCTAAAACACTACAGCAGAAGTAATCTACCTACATAGAGCATCTTCCAAGCTCATTTCTGTATCGACAACCATGACCCCATCCCACTTCCACGTGACAGCTCTTCTACCGCACCTTCTTCCACCATTACAGCTCATCCATCAAACCCAATGACCTGTACATTCTGTTTAGAGACCCACTGGCAAATATACAGCTGCAGATCCAGTCATACTACTAAATGTTCAGTTATGCTTCCAAGCTCACTGTCACAGGCAAGACCTTTGCACTAAACCCAAGCTAACCGCTATCTAGTGTTTGCCAGAACTTTCAGTTATTGTTTCTAAACCGTAGGCAGAATAAACTGAGGTGAAGTCAGTAACAGTAAATCCAAATACTGTGCTTACTTGAAGCTAACTATTGAAGCTGATTGGCTCCAGTAGGGGGTCCATTAGGAAACAACGGTCACATGCAAGGTAACTTCTCAAAATCTAAGATGGAGGGATATTCCAGTGATGGCCTCTGATTCATAGACTCAATTCATCGTGTACAGTTCTGGGGCATATTATAAGTCAAGAGAAATTTTGAGCACCTCTTCAGACCACAGCCCTGTGTACAGCTGGGACACCAAAGCCGCTGTCATGTGTATAATTGTATCCTAAACCCACATGAATCCATGCAGCCGAACCGCCATAGCCACTGCTTGGTATGGCAGTGCCCCCAACATATTAAAAGGTGTGCAGTTCTACAACAAAATCCATTATTGTGTGTGAGTGTGGCACCAACCCACTGCCCTATCATGTACGCCCATGGTTTGATCTCACTGCTGCTTGTAAAGCTATGCCACCAATCCAGTCATGCGTACAGCTGTCTCACCAAAGACACACCCATGTATACAGATCTCTTTATAAACCAATTGCCAAAGGTACAACTGTGCTGATAAATTTCTTTGCATGGATTTTGCTTCTCCATCTGAATCTCTGTGACTTTCACTCTGTCTTCAAATACTCTGGTGCTTGTACAGTCATCCACTAAACTGTTTGGACTGTATTAGCTCCAAGCAACCGAGCAATGTAATTAGTCACATCAACAAATGCCAGGCAGTAGCCCAGGTAGGCTTTCACCGCTTGTGGGCACACCACTGAAGTCTTACATGTTGTTTATCAGATCCAGAAGGTGAGCCTGAACCCATCTCGGAGACTGAAGCTGGGCGTCACCTCACGCCAGACACCTGAGAAGCCAGTTTTGGACTGCCAGAAGCAGAGCTATGACTCAGGAGATGGAGATGCTAATGTAAGTAGTTGATTCAATCCCCAGCTCTAAAGGAGGCTGTCATACATTGATGGTGCTTTCTGAGGCAAGGATGGAAAGGTTAATGTTTGGTTTCCTGCTTTATGTGAGCATGAAGAAGACTAATGCTTCAAAATATGTCCTTTTACTCAAACTGCTAAAAGTTTCATTAGGCTTCAGGTGTTGTGCCTGATGTATTGTCCTTCTGATGGTGTCCCTTCTCACTTTGAGGAAATCACCATGAATACTACAGCCGGACATGTGAACTCTTTACTGCTTCTTTTAAATGCTAACACTTCTGATTACGCTGGTGAGTAGGGCACGGAGAGGGTTCTCCTGGTCATCGGGAAAAGCTTCTGTCCACTTCCCATTTTCTTATTCCTCCCCACAGCTGACCACAACTGTGATCATGAATCCTGTGGTGTCCAACTACACTAGATGCTTTACTCCATCATTCCACTCTTGGCAGCAGAAGGAGTGTTCTTTTGTAGGCCAAAGTAACACCAGTGCCTGCTTTCATTCCAGTTGTATAGCCATGAAGTGGTTCTTTTGAAATCGAGGTAGTATTTGCTCACCTACACTAACCTTAAAGCCACGTCCTCTGGTCCTTGTTCATTCTGATCCTTTCTTTGGTCACACTCGGATGTGTATACTCTCACAGTCCTGCAAATTCTACACTCCGCTCATAGGATGAACCATTTAGTGGTGACCACGCAGAGGTAAGGGTGGCAGAGGAGGAAGAAGAGTGATAGAAAGAGAGTAGTAGATGCATGGAGATAAGGAAGGAAAGTGATCAGGAAGAGGAATTGCAAAAAGAGCAAGATAAGAAGAGGAAATTGGGGTCAGGTGTGGGGTATTTCTCCTGAAACATGCAAAACATAAACTGTACAAAAATATTTGTGTAGTGGTGAAGCGAATAAGTGACATACAACCGACGCATAGTGACCTATCTAGGAATCAGCAATTTGGCCGACAGGATAAGCCGAAACTTGAGTCTCCTGGTTCCTCAGTATGCAGTTGTGTCACTAGACCCATCACCTACACTCAGTGTCTTTCGAAGTCACACCATATGAACCCTAAAAAGAGGTCACCTTTCTTACACAGCAGAGGTATTAACAAAATGTCTGCCATCAATGTGAGGGATTAGCGCGGGACTGAATTATCTCCCCGCACCGAAGTTCATTCGTGCCCAGGCACGTCTGCAGAAACAAAGGACAACTTTTGAATGAACCACAGGAAACTAGGATAGGAGAACAAAGGTGAAATTGACACTCAATGATAGGGACATATCACCTTAAACTCTCATTGTTGCATAATCACAGCTAAAAATGTGCATGCTTTGTTTGTCTGACAGTCATTCTTTCAAAACGAATAAAGGAAATGTCTGCGAAGTGGCAAATAAGGGCTTGGCAATGACTCTCTATTTATATAAGGCACTGGGAGTGATTTTGGACATTGCTTAAGAGAGGCGAAAAGGGGCTGATGGGTGGTCAGGTGCAGCCCTTTTAAATCGCATCCACTGTCTATCAGGCAATGTAGTGTAGGGGTGTAGTGTCAGGACATGTAGTAACACACAACCACCAAGCTCAACCCACCCAAGTTTATGTGTCAAGGCAGTGGTCCAGCATCGCTTCAAGTCTCAGTCTAGCTCCTGCAGCCTGCGAGTCATGCTGTGGATTTAGGGACCCTCGGTTGGAGGTAGTCAATCTTTGTGAGCCCTTGGAAGCATGATGTTGAAGGAGACCCTGCCTAAAAGACCCTGCCTAAAAGTAGGCATTCATTGGATGGCATTTTAAGTACTTTTTGCTCTTTGTGACATGGTAGTGATTTGTTTGAATACATTGGTTTATTGTCAAATTGAACAATACAAAAGCATTTAATCAAAAGAATGATTTTGCTTTGCGAGAGACACTAAATAGAATTTGTGACTTTAAAAGGTTGACATTTTCTGACCTTGTCACCCACTATTTTATAGGAAGACTTTTTATAGTGTGAGGTGTTATGTAGTGTAAGCATGATCCCAAGGCGATAGAGCGCTTTACAACAAAAGGACAAAATGATCAGGGTAGAAAGGTAACAGTACAATAACCAAGGAATTATACCAAATCAAAGTACTGCAAACAAAAACAAATAAAACTGAAGAGGGAATGGAATATAATGAGTGGAAAATATACATTTCTGATTTGAAGATGCTTAATACGTCCGCATACAAAGGAAAGCACCGTAAAGAACCATTAGAGCGGACATTACAGGATGGAGAAGTAGGAATCCTCCAGGTAAGTATAAGTGTGTCGGTGAATGTCTGCGTACATTCCATGGAATCTCACCAACATGTTATGTTATGTTACTGAGTATTTCTAAAGCGCACGTTCACCAATCCATGTCTCTTGGCGCTGGAATGCTAATACAGCCTAAGTCCCTGATTATTGGTAAGCCTGTTTGAACAGCCAAGTTTTCACAAGTTGTCTGAATCTGGTGTAGTTTGCCGTGGACCTAAGGTCCACTGGCAAAGTGTTCCAGATTCACGGAGCAATAATGGAGAACATACAACCTCCCGTTAGTGGTTTTTTACATGGTGAGACCACCAAGTAATGTAGGTGGCTTGATCTCAGTTGTCTGGTAGGACAAGACTTGTTGATCAGTGACTTCATGAAGGCAGGACAGTTCAGATTCAGGGCCTTAAAGGCCATGTAGCACACCTTGAACCCGTTTCTCTGCTCAACTGGCAGCCAGTGAGGGCCCTTCATTACGTACGCAATATGGCCATTTTTGGGCAGATAGCATATCAGTCTGGCGGCCTGATTTTGAATTAGCTGGGGTCTGCGCAGAAGGATTTTAGGGAGGCCCTAATAGAGAGAGTTGGAATAGTCAATTCTGGATGTGACTAGGGCTATTATTACCTGGATCAGAGCCTCCCTAGTGAGCAATTTCCTTATCTTTTTTTATGCGCAGCTGTTGGTAGAAGGTTGCCGACGTAATGGCGCCTACTTGCTGCTTAAACGAAAGCTCCTCATCAATAATGACCCCAAGGCTTTTTACTGCCTTTTTAGAGACAGGCGGAGAACCCATCTCACTAGGCCAGAGGTCCCTTTAGAAAAATCAGTTGACTTCACGCTGGACTATTTTTTCTCCCTCAAAGGATACATTATTTTCAGCATAATGAAACCGAATCATTGTTAGTTCCACCTTTGTGCACAATATTAAGGAACTAAATGCAGGCCCCTTCCGGACAACGGTTCAAGCTCTAGTAATCACCCATATTGATAACTTCCTGCAAGAGGATCCCAAATTACTTTGGTTCTGCTAAAAGAAATATCACAGATCTACAAGGCTCGGAGTCAGAAAGTTTGAAGTCATCGCTCCACCTCCTTACCTTGCTCAATTATTATTACAGAGCTTTGTAGTGTGCTACCTGTAGCCTGTCGATTACTTGAGTATGCAAGAGGGGAAAGTGGCATAATATTGATTGAGAAAGAATGGAGGAGTTGACAGTGTCCAATAGGTTTGGGCAGATGCCCCTAGTTTGTATTGAAGATTGGTACCCTGGGAGCTTGGAAGGTTACTTGAAAAGCCACTTCTGAATATCTCCATTTCAGGAGTTTCCTGAAGCACCTATCATACAGCGTGGACCTAGCTGAGGAGCTTAACGGCATTCCAGTGTCTTGGACACTGTCCTCCCCGACACACCTGCCTTTGATATTCATTAATTTGTACAACTCTTCCTGGATCAAGGTGGCGGCTAATAAATGGAGGTTGCTGGCTGCGCTGTAGTTTGGAGGTAGGTTTTGCAAAGCATTTGGCCCTTTTGCCAGTAGGCTCAATGGACGGTGCAGAGATCCTTGACTTTTATCCTGCCTTCGACTGAAAGTCTGTTTAGAGATTTCATGTGCTCCCGCTTACACATGTTAAGGCACTTTCTAGCTATAATAATAATAATAAAGACATTTATAGAGCGCATGGAAAATAGTACGCCATCTCGGCGTGTCCCCGCGCTAAAAGAAGAGGCGAGAAACTCATAAGGGGGAGAAGACAGTACGAGGCAAGGGGCAATTAAATAGGCTATAAGGAGAACAGATGAGTTTTAAGTTGCCGTCGGAAAATGGTTTCTGAAGGCTCCAGGCGGAGATGGCTGGGAAGTTTATTCCATGCTATTACAGCCGCCACTCTGAAAGACCGACCTCCCATTTTTTCTCTCCTATAGCGGTAGGTCATAAGCGTGCCCATACCGCTAGATCTAAGTGATCTGCGTGGTTCATACCTGGTAACCAGACCTGTCAGATAGCTGGGGGCTTTATTCCAGATGATCTGATGACATATTAGGAGTGCTTTGTACTGTATTCTTTTTTTCACTGGAAGCCAGTGGAGGGCATCCAGGGTGGTTTTAGAGTTGGCTCTTCGAGGGAGTCTAAACACTAGGCGGGCTGCAGCATTTTGCAATATCTGGAGTCTTCCAATGCTTTTACAAGAAGCTCCCAGGAAAAGAACATTTCCATAATCGAGGCGTGACGTTATCAGTGCCTGGGTCATAGTGCGCCGGGCCTCCAAAGGAAGGAGATCTAGGGTTTTGTTGAGTCTTTAGGACTCCAAAGCACTTGCCTACTAGACGGTTGATGTGTGTCTCATAAGAGAGTGTGGGATCCATCCATATCCCAAAATTTTGGGCTTCAGTACATGGTCTAGGCATATCGCCTAAACAGCTTGGCCACCAATCACATGTCCAGAGCCGTTGATCACCACCAACCACCAGGACTTCTGTCTTGGATCCGTTTAGTTTAAGGCAGTGCGAGTCCATCCAAGTGGCCAGTGCTTGCATACAGGCTCTGAAGTTATTAGCTTCAGTAGCCGGCGTTTGAGTGAGGGTGAGTAAGAGCTGTGTATCGTCGGCGTAGGATACAATCTCTACGCCGAACGATTGAACTAACTCAGCCAGGGGGGCCATATATAGGTTAAAAAGGGTAGGACTTAAGGCAGAGCCCTGTGGCACCCCCTGTTCCAATACCCACTATTCAGACTGGAAAGAGCCACGTTGAACCTGAAAGCTTCTGCCTGTCAGAAACGATTTAAGCCAACCGAGTGCTCTATCAGTCACACCTCCTCTGTTCAGACACTGTAGCAAGGTGATATGTGCTACAGTGTCGAACGCTGCGCTAAGGTCTAGCATGACCAGTGCCATGGTCAGGCCTGCGTCAGCTCCTTGACGTAGAGTTTCGGTGGCTCTTAATAGGGCCGTCTCAGTAGAGAAGCCTCTTCGGAACCCTGATTGTGAGGGGTGTAGGAGATTGTTCTTCTCCGCAAATGCTATCAATTGCACATTTGCAATTTTCTCTGCAATTTTAGCTGTATAGGGTAGCAGAGAAATAGGTCGTAGGTTCTCCAGGACATTAAGACTAACATTGGGTTTTTTCCTGATAGGTAGTACAATTGCCTTTTTCCAGTTTCTTGGCAGGGTCTGGGAGTCAAAGGATGTTGCAAGGACATGGCGGATGTATGGTTCTAAAGTAGCTATACTTGCGCCCAAGACCTTTGGAGGAGCGGGGTCACGTGGAGAGCCCGATTTTATGCTAGTACAGATGGTTGCAAGTTCTTTACTGGGTGGTAAGGTAAAGCATTCTAACCTCGGTTTTGAATTTGCCAACTCTAGTTCCTTCAGTTCAGTGAAGGTTTCTCCAGCCACAGGATGTGTGGAGAAAGAGCTGTATATTTTCTTAACCTTGTTGGCAAAGTATTCTGCCACCTTGTTACATTCCATGACAGAATCAGCTTCCGGAGAATTGGAGAGTGAGACGACTGAGATTTCTTTATATATTTTGAAGAGTTCTCTAGATGAGCAGTCTGCCTCGCTAATTCTGTTTCCATAGAAGGTTGCTTTAGCAGCTCTGACCTGTTTTTGATAACTTCTCTGGGCTGTTCTGTATTGAAGTTTAGTGCAGTCATTCTTATCCTTGCGCCACAATCTTTCTAGCTTTTTGCACTCTGATCTGACCGACTGCAGATCCATATTGTACCATGGTGCCGATCTCTTAGCTCTATTTCCTTTTTTGGCCGTGGATAAAGGGGCTACCTTATTCAGGGCATCAAGGATTCGGGTATCTAGGTTTAGATTTGCACTTTCACTATCTGAGCCTCCCGGCATCCCACCTAAGCTTAGCGTCTCGTTAAAAATGTGTTGTGAAAATTTTTTCCATTTGCGGTAAGGGTAGCTATTATTGCCACTCAATTGGGGGGCACGCTTGCTTTCCGTGTTAATTTCAAAAGGGACTAAAAAGTGGTCTGTCCAGGGAAGTGGATTAGGAGTATTCGTGGTTATGCCCTCCCAGTTGCCCGATTTTGTTATCTTGTTAGCCTGATTATTAGCATTTTAGGGAGGCCAGTATAAATGATGTTACAGCAATCAAGCAGGACATGTCAAGTGCTCTAGTCTGTTCCATTCAGTGGTCGGGTTGGCGTAGTAGTATGAGTCTTTTACAGAGCAGGGAGAGTTGGGAATGGATCCCTTTGATCACTACATTGATTGCAGAATGAATTGCATTTCTGAGTCAAAGAGTATCCCAAGTTCCCCGATAAAGGGCTGTGAGACAAGATGGTCTTGCTTTCTAAGATTACAATGATCTCATTCTAGTTTCCATTCATGGACAAGACGGTCTCTCATCCTGTGGAAGATTGTCCACGTATAAGGTAATGAAGATTGTGTTACTTGTCTAAAATTATTCTGGGTGTCGTTGAAGTACATACATTTGGAAATTTACTTGGTCCTGTTCAAGAAAGCATGCCGAGAGGTTTATGTAGATGTTGAATTAGAGGCAAAAGAGGAATGAACTTTGGGGCGTGCCACAGTGTATGATGTGAGTGAACCATTAGTTGCGCTTATACTGACCTTTTCACTATGTTTGAAGAATAACAGTTTTACCCAGGATAGTATAGAGCCCTCTATTCCTGCCCACGTGTCTAGCCTTTCCATTAGTGACATGCACTAAGGATTGATTTGTGAGCAAGATAGCTGTTTTCTCATCTTTGTCCACTATGTTAGCTCTAGCTACTTTGGTGAACCTTGCAGGTCTGAACTCAGTATGACTGTCATGGAAGAGATGTTTTTATTCTGTGTACTTTTGAGGATCCTGCTGAGGGTATGTACCTGTAATTATCTGATGAGCGAGCGGGACGGCGTTGTTTAAGGCACGCAGCTGAGCACAAGTCGGATGCTTCTATACCGCTGTCAGCCAAGCTGAGCGTCTCAGCAGGCTCGCAGCGTTTGAACGGTATGAATGGAGGCAGTATTGAAAGCATTGTGATGAGATAATATCCAGAGGTGCCTGGGGAACTGGACATAAACTTGCGTATTATGCGTTTGAAAAACTCCAGAAGATATTCATATTGCTATTTAGATCCACACAGGCTTCTCGTCTTAGTTGGCATGCTCAGGAAGGATATTAAAGGTTTCCTTGGATTTGATGTTAACGTCTGTAATGCTGTTTTGCAATGAAAGTCTTTATGGCTCCTGTGATTGGTTTGAGTGATAATTAAAAAAATATATATCTTGCAGCAAGTTTTGCCCTCTTCAGACAATGATTTGCGCCGCTGGCGTACAAGACGGTAGCTGATGTGTTTGAGTTATTTGTTGCACCATTTGTTGAAGGTTTCATTGCCTTGTGTTGTGTGTGATTGCAAGGTTTGACTGACCACATAGGGTCTATATGTGGAAATCCATTTGTTGGATTCTAATGCCCTCACACACCTTTTCAGGTGTCATGCTTCATCATATGGGCTGCTCCTCGTTGGGTCGGCGGTGCAATACCCAACGGGCTCACCTTAAAAAGGGGCACTTTCTCTTCCAGGGGATCCTCATCAATAGTCATAAGCACTGAATATTCCCGCCCATGTGCGGGACCCCGGAAACAGTATAAAAAGATATATGTAAAAAACACATATGTCTCATTCCAAATATATGTAAATACATATATCATTTTTCTCACACCAATGCAGCTCCAAAACCAAGGCTAGACAATGTAAACACTTGTATATGTATAGCAATTAGAAAGGAAACAAGCATTGGAAATGCAATAGGTCTCGCAGCATTAGAGTTAGTGCTTTTAGAATTGTTTATGGGTTTTTTTGTAAATCTTTAACATTTTTGTTTCCTGTAGCCAATGCTAAAGAATTAAAAAAAAAGCCATAAACATTTCTAAAAGCTCTAACTCAAATGCTCCGAGACCTATTGCACTGTGTGAGGGTGAGGGGTTGAGGGTGAGTGAGGGTGAGTGAGGGTGAGTGAGGGTGAGGGTGGGTGAGGGTGAGTGAGGGTGAGTGAGAGGTTGAGGGTGAGTGAGGGTGAGGGGTTGAGGGTGAGTGAGAGTGAGGGTGAGTGAGGGTGAGTGAGAGTGAGGGTGAGTGAGGGTGAGGGTGAGTGAGGGTGAGGGTGAGTGAGGGTGAGGGTGAGTGAGGGTGGGTGAGGGTGAGGGTGGGTGAGGGTGAGTGAGGGTGAGGGTGAGTGAGGGTGAGTGAGGGTGGGTGAGGGTGAGGGTGAGTGAGGGTGAGTGAGGGTGAGGGTGAGTGAGGGTGAGGGGTTGATGTTGAGGGGTTGAGGGTGAGAGGGTGAGTGAGGGGTTGAGGGTGAGTGAGGGTGAGGGTGAGTTAGGGTGAGGGGTTGAGGGTGAGTGAGGGTGAGGGGTTGAAGGGTGAGTGAGGGTGAGGGGTTGAGGGTGGGTGAGGGGTTGAGGGTGAGTGAGGTGAGGGGTTGAGGGTGAGTGAGGGTGAGGGTGAGTGAGTGAGGGTGAGGGGTTGAGGGTGAGTGAGGGTGAGTGAGGGTGAGTGAGAGTGAGGGTGAGTGAGGGTGAGAGTGAGTGAGGGTGAGGGTGAGTGAGGGTGAGGGTGAGTGAGGGTGAGTGAGGGTGAGGGGTTGAGGGTGAGTGAGAGTGAGGGTGAGTGAGGGTGAGTGAGGGTGAGTGAGGGTGAGTGAGAGTGAGGGTGAGTGAGGGTGAGTGAGGGTGAGAGTGAGTGAGGGTGAGTGAGGGTGAGTGAGGGTGAGGGTGGGTGAGGGTGAGGGTGAGTGAGGGTGGGTGAGGGTGAGGGTGAGTGAGGGTGAGGGTGAGTGAGGGTGAGGGGTTGATGTTGAGGGGTTGAGGGTGAGAGGGTGAGTGAGGGGTTGAGGGTGAGTGAGGGTGAGGGTGAGTTAGGGTGAGGGGTTGAGGGTGAGTGAGGGTGAGGGGTTGAGGGTGGGTGAGGGGTTGAGGGTGGGTGAGGGGTTGAGGGTGAGTGAGGTGAGGGGTTGAGGGTGAGTGAGGGTGAGGGTGAGTGAGGGTGAGGGGTTGAGGGTGAGTGAGGGTGAGTGAGGGTGAGTGAGGGTGAGTGAGGGTGAGTGAGGGTGAGTGAAGGTGAGTGAGGGTGAGTGAGGGTGAGTGAGGTGAGGGGTTGAGGGTGAGTGAGGGTGAGTGAGGGTGAGTGAGGTGAGGGGTTGAGGGTGAGTGAGGGTGAGTGAGGGTGAGTGAGGGTGAGTGAGGGGTTGAGGGTGAGTGAGGGTGAGTGAGGGTGAGTGAGTGAGGGGTTGAGGGTGAGTGAGTGAGGGGTTGAGGGTGAGTGAGGGTGAGTGAGGGTGAGTGAGGGTGAGTGAGGGTGGGTGAGGGTGGGTGAGTGAGGGTGAGTGGGGGTGAGTGAGGGTGGGTGAGTGAGGGTGAGTGAGGGTGAGTGAGGGTGAGTGAGGGTGAGTGAGGGTGGGTGAGTGGGGGTGAGTGTGGGTGAGTGGGGGTGAGTGTGGGTGAGTGGGGGTGAGTGTGGGTGAGTGGGGGTGAGTGGGGGTGAGTGAGGGTGAGTGAGGGTGAGTGAGGGTGAGTGAGGGTGAGTGAGGTGAGGGGTTGAGGGTGAGTGAGGGTGAGTGAGGGTGAGGGGTTGAGGGTGAGTGAGGGTGAGTGAGGGTGAGGGGTTGAGGGTGAGTGAGGGTGAGGGGTTGAGGGTGAGGGGTTGAGGGTGAGGGGTTGAGGGTGAGGGGTTGAGGGTGAGGGGTTGAGGGTGAGGGGTTGAGGGTGAGGGGTTGAGGGTGAGGGGTTGGGGTTGAGGGGTTGGGGTTGAGGGGTTGAGGGTGAGGGGTTGAGGGTGAGGGACTGACTGCTGGCATCTGGCGAGAAAACTCTATGCAGCGGCAAAACAGCCTGAGCAGACCCAGCGGTGGCCATATCCAACGAAGGAGCGCACTGGCGGCGACGTCCTGCTTCAGGCTGGCTCTCCCAGGATGGTAGCCTGGTGCAGTGCAGTCCTATTGTGTTGCACCTCCGCCTCTGTCTAATCCCCGTTCTGCTATCTTGGAGCGAATGGCAGCATGTGAGGCCACCGGGCTAGATGACCGAAGGTCATGGCTCACCTGAGTTGCATGAGGGAGCTTACAGGCCGGAGAGAAATCGTGGCGCCTTTGGACTGGACTCAGCAGCCTCGACACTTGGGGAGGGGCAGAGGCAGCGAGTACACACTTTGGGGAGGATCCCCTTACTAACAGAGCACAGCAGAGGACGTGGTGCGGACCGCTGCTCGGGCCCCCGTGTACCAGAGCTGAACAGTGAGCACACACGGACGCTAGGAAGTGAGGCCAGAGATAATACGCCGGTGCCACAGCCGGACGTTGCCCAGATTAGATTACACCTCTCTGCTGGCGCCAATCAAGAATGCAATCTAAAAAAAACAAGCGAAAGGATCGGAGACACGGCGGGTAAAATAAACAAAAAAAGAAGCCGGAGGGAAGAGAGGGGAGGGGGGAGGAGAAATGCGACACGGCGGGAAGGGGAGGGGGCGGAGCGGGTCAAATAAACAAACAAGCCGGAGGGAAGAGAGGGGAGGGGGGAGGAGAAATGCGACACGGCGGGAAGGGGAGGGGGCGGAACGGGGGAGGGGGCGGAGAGGGGAGAGGTGCGACACGGCAGGCAGGCAGGGGAGGAGAGGAGGAGGGGGGAGGAGAGTAGGGGAGGCACGGCCTAGCGGCCGTGCAATCAAGTAGTGAGGGGGCGGAGCTGGGGGAGGCTGTGGAAGAGAGTAGGCAAGGCGACACGGCGGGAGGGGGCGGAGCGGGTAAACAAAGACGGACATGCACGCGCCCGTGACTTTTAAGGTCAATGCGCATGCGCATAAGCTTAATGCGCATGCGCATTGACCTTAAAAGTCACGGGCACTGCAAGGAATCGCCACGATTCCTTGCAGTGTGGATAAAGAGTGGATAACTCGCAATACTCTCGCCTTGCTCGATGCGCATGCGCATCGACAGGCGAGACCTAACAAAAACACATTAGGTCAAATAGTCCTTGAACTTTGTGTTTTAATGAGTAAAAACACCCATAAATTCTGCAAATTGCTCATAAAAGACATTGTCAGCCATAAGTTGCATTGAAAAGTGAATAACACAGAATGTGAAAGCATTTTCAGTTAAAAACTGGCACCGTGCCTTTAAGGCAGCCATGACCCGAGGCTTCCCATCATGCCTCAGGGGTGACAGTTAGGTCAGTTGTTCTTTCCGGCTCTTTCAGTCAGGACCCTGGTTAAACAGCTCCCCCCTTTTTTTGACTTTCTGTCAAAAATACTTGGTGTCTTCCTTCAATTTTTGTCTTCACTCGACGGCTTTTAGCCTTAAAGAGCTAGTGCTGCCTTTTTTGGGCTCAAAAAAGGTAAACTTTTGCTCAAAAATTCCTTTGCTTTTTGATCCCTGCTCTTCCTCTGGGAAGAAGAAAGCTAAGACTGATACACATCCTGTGTGTATCCTCTGTCTTCCTGACTCTAATTCTCCAGAAAGCTGTGATCACTGCAAGTCCTTGTCAAGTAGAACTCTCAAGGACAGAGAAAAAATCAGGATTTATGGGCTTTCTGAGAGAGGTAGGTCTCCAAAGAGACAGAAAAAGCGGAGGCCGTGGTCGACGTCGAGAGATGTCCCGGTTTGCTCTCCTTCGGCGTCGGGATCGGCGTCGAAGGTTCCACCGACGACGATGACGAGTCAACTCTCCTCGACGGTGAAGACTTCAGGGTCGAGAGTCAAGGTAACTCCGCTGCCGTCAACCGGGCGACGTGCAGCGTCAAGGGAGAGGTCGACGTTGAAGCGTAGAAGATCGACGTTGAGACCTCCGTCGTCGAAGCCTCAGGTCTAGTCTTCGACGCCGAAGCCTCCGTCGACACCTAGTCACCGGCGTTCGATGTCGAGGCATCCTCCGTCGGCGTCCCATCATCGACGCTCGACGTCGAGGCACCATCCGCCGTCGCCTGGTCATCGGGGATCAACGCGAGGCACCCTCCGTCGCTGTCTCATCATCGACGATCGACGTCGAGGCACCCTCTGTCGCTGTCTCATCATCAACGGTTGACGTCGAGGCACCCTCCGTCGCCGTTTCATCGGCGACGTCGAGGCATCCTCCGTCGGCGTCTCCATCGACGCTCGACGTAGAGACATTCCAGTCGAGGGCATTCAGCGACCCAGCATCCTCCTTCGGCATCCAGTCATAGGCGCTCGACATCGAGGACTCCTCCGTCGACGTCACCCTCCCGGCCTTCGACATCGAGACATGGGACTCCAAAGCAATCTCTTCTGATTCCTCGGCCAGTGGTGGCGCAACACACCAAGACATCGAGCCGGCCAGCTCTGTCTTCGAGTCATGGGCCACCATCTCAGAGGTCCTCAAAAACAGCTTCAGCTGCGGAAGGGGGTCAGGGCTCTCCAGAGAGCATCGGGCACGCTGCCAAGAGGAAGAGAACTCCAGAGCATCGTGGTTCTCACAGTCGCACTGCTTCTCCTGTGAGTCTGTCTTCCTCATCAAGATCATCTTCTGGCCCGGATGTGATCATTTACATGTCGGGCGGCGAAGAATCAAGGCACTCCCCTTCACCTCCTCCACAGGGGTGAAAGGATGTAGCACCTGCACGCTCTCCAGTGAAGGATGCCGCACAGCAGCCTCCTACCGTCAGACTGTCTCCACGATGGTATGCACCGCTGCACAACTGGGCTACAGATAAAGAGACGGCGTCTCGATTGCTGCAGCCTTTCTCTAGACCTAGAGAACGGTCTCATTCTCCGGTGAGGTCCAAAGGAAAAGATCACGCTCTAGAGTTCGTGCCTCCAGGCGTAGATCCAGATCTAGGAGCAGGAGGAGAGAACAAAGATCACCGACTACCTCTACGTCTCCGACACTCTCCCATAGAGAATACTCGCCCACTCTGACGGATTCCCCTCCATCAAGGGTATCTCCGATCGAGGATATCTTCTCCTCTCAGGACATACTGGGTAGGCTGTAAAGCTGGGAGTTCCCTTAACAACTCCGCAGGTCAAGACCTCAGTGATTTTTGAAACGCTGCATCACAGGTCGGCACCTAAACTCCTTTTGCCGTTAGTGCCTGGCATTATAGATCCGGTGATGGAGGTATTTCTCACTCCAGCAACGGTCAAAGCGGCTCCGGCGAGGATCCTGAAGAAATATAAATCTCCAGAAGAGGACCCTCTGTTTCTTCGAGCTGATCCTCCCTCGGACTCAGTACTCATCGCAGCAGCGAGGAAATCCAGTGCGGTTTCCTCTTCTGCTACTGTACCTCCTGACAAAGACAGCAAGACGTAAGATTTGTGGAGGAGACGAGTCTGCAGTACTTCGGCGTCTTTTCTTAAGTTTCTAAGGCAGAGGCCCTTTTGGGACGTTACGATAGGTCCCTGTGGGATTCTCTACAGCGTTTTGTGGAAAAAGTCCAACAGGAAGACCGTAAGGACTTTGAAGAAATCCTTCTGGAGGGAAGTCAGGTATCCAACCAAATTATAGGTGCCGCAGTGGATGGGGCGACCCTGGCGGCTCATGGATATGCCCACAGAATATTGGCAAGGAGATCATCCTGGTTGCACCTAACGGCTTTAAAACCAGAATCCCAAGCGCGTATTCTGAACTTGCCGTTTTCGGAGTCTTCACTGTTTGGAGCGAGCACGGATGACGAGATGCAGCGCATGAAAACAGAGCTGGATACTCTCAAGGCCGTGGGTCTCGAAAAGAAAAAAGAATTCAAAAAGAAATACCGCTCCTACAACAAGGGCTCTTCCAAACAGCAGGTTCAAACCCCTAACTGGCAGAAGAGTCAAGACCAGCAGGGTCAGCAAAAGTCCCAGTATAGAGGAAAGCGTAATTCCAGAGGAGGAGGGAATCAACGCAAGGGCAACAACATCGACAAAGCTCAGTCCAAGCAATGAGTCTTTCCTTCCCCCAGCGCTGTGGACCACTCCAGTGGGGGGAAGCCTTGCGGGTCATTTGGAAGAGTGGCAAAACATCACAAACGACAGATGGGTGGTATCTACACTTCGGAATGGTTACTGTCTTCGTTTCAGTCATCAGCCTTCACCTGTTCCCCCGATGTCAACATCGAATCATCAGTTACACCTTCCGCAAAAAGAAGTGGCCACTCTTCTCGAGAAGTCAGCCATCGAGAGAGTGCCAGTGTCTCAAAGGGGAAAAGGGGTATACTCCCGATATTTTCTTGTCAGAAAAAAGGGGCAAAAGGCAGAATTCAGACCTATTCTGGGCTTGAGAACTCTCAATCTGTGCGTCAAAAAGGAAAGATTTTGCATGTTGGCGCTTCACCAAATATATCCACATCTCAGGGGGGGAGATTGGATGTGTTTGTTGGACCTCCAAGATGCCTACTTTCATGTTCCAATACACCCCAGTCACAGGAGATTTCTTCTTTTCCGGTGCAAACCTCCCACTATCAGTTCAAAGTCCTGCTGTTTGGGTTGAAGTCGGCTCCCCGGGTGTTCACAAAGTGTGCTGCAGTGGTAGCAGCTGCTCTACACCGCAAAGGGGTCTTTGTATACCCAATACTGAATGATTGGCTGTTGAAAGGTCCCTCCCCAGACAGCGTAAGAAGTCAGTTCCAGACTTGCATACAGCTCTGCCAGCGACTAGGGCTACATGTCAACTTCGGAAATCAATCTCTCAACCCACCCAGAAGATTCACTTTCTAGGAGCTCTGCTAGACTCCGAAGTAGGAAAAGTGTTTCCTTTGGAGGAGAGACAGTTTTCGATAACCCAGAAATGTCAGCTGGTGCTTCGCAACAAGGCACAGAGAGTGCGCCGGATTGCCTCCCTGCTAGGGTCGATGGCATCATGCATCTTCCTGGTCCCGAATGCCAGACTTCGAATGCGTCCTCTTCAGCAGGATCTGGAGGACAAGTGTGACCAGCAATCAGCCCGCTGGGACGATCACATCATTCTCTCAGACGCAGCTCGAGCTTCCATTCCATGGTGGACCAAAAGACAAAACATGCAGGTGGGAATTCTTTTCCATCAACCTCCTCCTGTGCAGACTCTGATCACGGATGCTTCTCTACTAGGTTGGGGAGCACTCATGGGTCAACTGCAGATGCAAGGGCTGTGGTCGCACAAAGAAAGTACCTACCACATCAACATGCTGGAGTTGAGAGCAGTCCACCTAGCTCTCAAGGCGTTCCTTCCCTCGATTCACGAAGCTTCAGTTCTAGTACAGACGGACAACACAACCACAATGTACTATTTGAACAAGCAGGGGGGAACGCGCTCACGAACTCTGTCGCTGGAAGCACGACGGATTTGGCATTGGCTTCTGGCTCGCAAGTTGTCCATCACAGCAATCCACCTCCCAGGAGAGCAGAATGTGAGGGCGGATGCTCTAAGCCGTAATTTTGACGACAAGGAGGATTGGGTGCTACACGATCCAGTGGTAGAAGAAATTTGTCAATCCTGGGGTCGTCCCACCATAGACCTATTCGCGGACGACCAAAACACAAAATGCCAAGACTTCGCCTCCAGGTTCTACCGACCAGGGACGAGAGGGAATGCTCTTTTGATAGACTGGTCAGGGGAATTTGTGTACGCCTTTCTACCACTTCCGCTGATCCCGACGGTGGTGAGCAAGTTAACACACTCGTGCACAACGATGATCCTCATCTCCCCGGACTGGCCGAGGCAATGGTGGTACACGGACCTGATTCACCTGTCAGTGACTCTTCACAAGGCCGGACCTGTTGTACAAGATAAACGGGAGGATTTACCACCCCAACCTTCTGTCACTGAACTTGGCAGCATGGCTCCTGGGGTCATACAGTACGGGCATCTAGGGCTGCCAGAGGACTGCATGTTCATCCTAAAAGAGACAAGGCGGCCCTCCACAAAACATTTTTATGCATGCAAATGGAAGCGATTCTATATGTGGTGTATACAGAATGATCATAATCCTGTTCAATGTCAGGAAGAGGCAGTGCTTCCTTATCTGTTATATCTGGCTAAAGCAGGTTTAAAGTTTAATTCCATCAAGGTGGACCTAGCTGCTATAACAGCCTATAGGCGGTCACCTTCTCAAACCTCTTTTTTCCAGTTACCATCTGTCAAAGACTTCCTGCAAGGGTTAAAGAAAGTATACCCTCCAGTACGTCCTCCTTCTCCTCCCTGCGAGTTGAACCTGGTGCTATCGAAGCTGATGGGTCCACCTTTTGACCCCATTCATAAAGCTACTTTACAATATATTTTGTGGAAAGCAGCTTTTTTGGTAGCAATCACGTCGGCTCGCAGAGTGAGCGAGATTCTAGCTCTCTGTTCCTCTGAACCCTATACGGTGTTCCATTTGAATAGAGTGGTACTACGGACAAATCCACCTTTCTTGCCTAAAGTGGTGTCAGATTTTCATGTAAATCAGACCATTTCTCTGCCCACTTGCTTTCCCAATCCCTCTACACCATCTGAGAGGGCTCTACATTCTTTAGACCTGAGAAGAGTTTTAAAGTTCTATCTAGATAGGTCTAAGGTTATTCGTCGCTCTGATCATCTCTTTGTTAACTATGGATCGATCAGGACAGGTCATGCTGCTTCGAAGCGTTCTATCTCAAGATGGATCGTTTCACGTATTAAACTTGCTAGCTGCGACTGCGGCTTTCCTCACTAATGTGCCCATGTCTGAGATTTGTAAGGCGGCGACCTGGAGGTCCGTCCATAAATTTAGCAGACATTACTGTCTTGATTCTGACACGAGAGCAGATACCCAGGTAGGCCCGGCCTCCTTGAGGAATCTGTTTAACAGCTGATTCGGGCTGTTGTGATTGGTCTTTTTAAGTTGGGTCATGTACTTCTCATTTACCTGCAGGTGGTTGATGGGCTTGCTATTCTATTCAGTGCTCATGACTATTGTTGAGGATCCCCTGGAAGTGAAGGATAAGTTACCTACCTGTAATCCTAGTTCTCTTCCAGGGGTATCCTCATCAAAGTCATAAGCACACCCGCCCTCCTCCCCAGGTAATTGAGAGATGCAGGTTTCTGACTTCTAGTTTAGCCCTGACTTCAGGGTTATGCAAAGAACAACTGACCTAACTGTCACCCCTGAGGCATGATGGGAGGCCTGGGGTCATGGCTGCCTTAAAGGCACGGTGCCAGTTTTTAACTGAAAATGCTTTCATTTTCTGTGTTATTCACTTTTCAATGCAGCTTACGGCTGACAATGTCTTTTATTAGCAATTTGCCGAATTTATGGGTGTTTTTACTCATTAAAACACAAAGTTCAAGGACTATTTGACCTAATGTGTTTCCTTTCTAATTGCTGTACATATACAAGTGTTTACATTGTCTAGCCTTGGTTTTGGAGCTGCATTGGTGTGAGAAAAATGATATATGTATTTACATATATTTGGAATGAGAGTGTTTTTTACATATATATATTTATATTGTTTCCGGGGTCCCGCACATGGGCGGGAATATTCAGTGCTTATGACTTTGATGAGGATACCCCTGGAAGAGAACTAGGATTACAGGTAAGTAACTTATCCTTATAGGAGATCTTTTATCCAACAGCCATATGGTGAAGTGTGGGTATGGGGCCAGAAACGTGTAGATGTGCAGATGTGCTTTAAAAAGTAGGACTGGGAGTACCTGGCGTGGAATAATTTTATTCTGCGGGTCTCCTGCCCTAATTAAAAACAGTGAGCACAGCACTCATCTGCACATCTACACGTTTCTGGCCCCATACCCACCCTTCACCATACGGCTGTTGGATAAAAGATCTCCGATAAAGTGCCCCTTTTTAAGGTGAGTCCGTTAGGTATTGCATCGCCGACCCAACGAGGAGCAGCCCATATGATGAAGTATGACACCTGAAAGGGTGTGTGAGGGCATTAAACTCCAACAAATGGATTTCCACCTATAGACCCTATGTGGGTTTAGCTGAAACCAGCCTCTACTTGACTCTGCAACTCTACCACTAGAGGAACAGCATTTTCAGGGGCTCCTGTTTTTGCTGGACCTCCCACTCCCCTGTGAGTGGAAAAAGCCCTAGTACCCCCCCCCCCTTTTGAATACCAAGGTTTGACTGACATCACATAATTTTACACACATCCCTGAAAATACACACAGATGCACTGCCTGGGCTGAGTTCACGGAGTTGCGCTACGTGGAACTTAGTGAAGTGGCAAAAAAACAACGAGCATACGCTACCACTCGCAATGAGAAACCTGACCCCTCCCCCCGCATTAAGGAAATCTCGCCGGGAGGTTTGTTTTCCACGCTCGCCAACTTGATGTAGACGATTGTGAACGAGGAAAAATCTTGCCGGGAGGAGGATTTCCTCGCTTGCGCTCGACAACTTGAAGTTGGTGAACGCGAGCAAGGAAATTAGCTTTTTTTGTGGAGTTTTTCTGAACTCCGCGAGCTCCACGTAACGCGGAGGGCAGAAAACTCCCCAAACTCCGCCAGCGGAGTTCACCACCCAGGCTTAATATGGGTATCAATGTGCTCTCAACAACACTAACCGTAAAGAAATAAACCCCCTGCATACAACAGAGCACATCACACAATAGACTATATTTACTAAACACACACCACACCACATACATACACCTCTCCCTATATAAATATATGAATGATTGTATGTGTGTGTGTATAAACACACACATATATAAATATAGTCCCTGAAAAAAAACAAAGGTTAAATTAACATTATAGTTAGTTGAAAATGCAACTTTTTAAAGTCTAATAACCACTGAAACTCACCAGTTATAGTTAACTGAAGTAACTCTCTTTCGCGCCTCCGATGTGCACCGTGCTGTCCTCAATTGATGGCATTTCAGATGTCACATTGATGGTATCAATGATGTCATAGAACATGTCATGAGTGATGTGATATATGAAGTAATAAGCAGAGTATGAGGAGTGTGCGAGTTATAGTTACTTCAGTTAACTATAACTGGCGAATTTTAGTGTTTTGTTTTAGAATTTAAAAAGTTATATTTTCACCAAACTAAAAAACATCATTTTTTATGGTTTAAATCTTTTATTAATTTTTGAAACAGAATAAGAACAGGACCCTCAGCTCCCACATCAGAATGCAAAAGAGACCAAAAGGTCGCAATGTATAACATTACCACAGGCAAGAAGCATGGAGCGGGTCGACAGAATCAACAAAAGAAGAACAAATAAAGAGTTTCCCAAACTAACCCCCCACCCGCCCCACACATCCCTCCTCCACCGAAAAAACATAACATTGGAAGGGAAGAGGGAGAAGGGGAAGGCTACATCTTGATTAGCATAGTCTTTTACGACTTTTCGTGGAGCTGTCACTTGGAATCTGCATGTCTGGGAGACGCAGTAGTCGAAGATATCTGTGGCATGTCAACTCTAGGAATTCGGACACCAGGAGGGTCAAGAAGGGCCGCCACAGCTCAGGAAACTTTGACCCCCTACCAGCCAGTGTGAGTGTGAGTTTCTCCATACCCAGCACCATCCAAAGCCGTTGAAGCAGCCAGAGAGCGTGGGAATTTGGGCGGTGCGCCAATGGATCAAGATGTTCTGCAATGCCGCTCCTATGGCAGTCGCTATTAGTCATCCCCTTCTGGATTTAAGTGGGTACATTAATGGGTTAGGTAAGCCCAATAGGATGTAGGAGCGAAAACGAGAGAGCTGAGTTTCTAAGTGAAGATCTATTTCATCCAGTAATTGGGACCAGTATGGCTGTATGTGGGTGCAGCTCCAGAGGACGTGTTCCAGTGTACCTCTCTCCCCACACTCCCTCCAGCATAGATCGCTGCGTTGAGGGTCAAAGTGATGCACGCGCTCTGGCGTATAGTACCAATAAGTAACTATCTTGGTCAAGGTCTTCGTGAGGCCCATATGGTACGCTGAGTGCCGTGCCCTGTGATAAGTGCCCTCCCATTCCATATGACTTAGGGTTCTCCCCAGGTCCCTCTCCCATCGGGCGCGGCCTGCATTATAGGTATGGATGGCGGGGCCTAGGAGCATCCTATAGAGATCAGATATGATCCTCTTATCAGAGGTTCGAGTTATCAGCCATTTTTCATAAGGGGATAATAGTCGTTGTGCTTGTGGCCTAATGTGAGTGTGTAGTGCCCAGTGTCGGACCTGAAGGTATGACAGGCGTTCTGTTTCGGGGAGGCCATAGTGTTCCCTAAGCTGCGGAAACTGGATAATTCCCTCTAAGTCAAAAAGATGCCCCAGGGATCTACAAGGGGGGGAACGCCAGGCTTGAGAGGCTCCGCTTCAGTACCGGGTTGAAACTCTGGGTTGTCGAATAGTGGTGTGAGAGGTGATGGAAACGTGGTCAATTGTGCATGAGTGTTGGTGCGATCCCAGGATTCCAAGATGGTGCTTGTGATGTATGATGCATAAAGATTGGCTGGCCGGTGAGTCTTGTGGAGGGAGGGGATCTTTTGTAGTGGTCTGCCAGCCACCGCCTGGTCCTGGAACAGCCACTGCTTTTCTGATTCCAGCCTCTGCTACTCTACCAGGGCACTCCTACTCCTCCCTTCTCCGGAGGTAGAATTGCGACCTGATGGCGGAAGTGCGGCTTGCGGCGGTGCCATATGAAACGTGAGGGGTCTGCCTGTGTTTTCTGGATCCAACCGAACGGTGGTCGGAGGGGAAGGGTCTGAAATATGTATAAAATTTGAGAGAGTACAGTCATTTTAGGAGCTGCTATCCTACCCAGCCAGGATATTGTGCAGTGTTTCCACCTGCTCATTTCCTTCCTGACGCGTGTTTGGAGGTTGGAGTAGTTAATGTCGGAGGTGGCTTGAATGGTGGGAGCAAGCTGGATGCCTAAGTATGGAATTGCCTCATTTGACCACTGCATCGGGTGTTCCTCTTGGAGGTGGGCAAGGACATGTGGAGAGAGGGAGAGACTATGATTTATCCATGTTAATTTCAAACCCGACGCCTGAGTAAAATTGTGTAGTTCCATGAAGACGGCTCGCACGGACGTAATCGGGTCAGAGAGGGACAGTAGGACATCTTCAGCATAAAGGCTAATTATGTGGGTGTCTCCACCAAACTGAATACCAGTAATTAGAGCATGGCAGATTGCTAGGGGTTCCATATGAAGTGCGAAAAGGAGGGGAGACAGGGGGCAACCTGTTTCTAGTGCCCCTCCCGATAGAGAACCGGGAAGACGTGTGGCTGTTAACGTGGACTGTCGCCATTGGCGACCTGTAGCAGTTTAGGATGCGGGTGCGGAGCTTTCCACCAAAGCCAGCTGCAATCAACCTCATCTCCAAATAGGGCCAGTGCACCCTATCAAAGGCCTCTTCTGCATCGATGGCCAAAGGCATATATTCGCCATGGGTGCGGGACACTTTCTCTTTTAGGTGTAGTATGCGCTTAGTGTTTTCACTAGTCTGCCTCTGAGAAATAAATCCGGCCTGGTCAGGTTCGACCAATTGTGTCATGTAGGGCGCCAAGCGGGTCACTAGAATGCTTGTGTAAAGTTTAAAATCGATATTAAGCAGTGAGATCATTCTATATGGGCTACAGGTCGTAATGTCTTTTCCGGGTTTCGGGATTACGACCACTGCCGCCTCCAGCATCTCTCCCGGGATAGCGCCAGTGTGTTCAAAAGAGTTAAACAGTCGTGTCAGAGTGGGAGGCGAAATGGTTGCAAAAGGTCTTGTAGAAGTCGGCAGTATAGCCGTCTGGGCCTGGCGATTTTCCCACTTTGAGACGGAAAATTGCCAAGATTACCTCCTCCACTTGTATGGCTCTGTCAAGATATTCAGCCTGCGCTGAGGAAAGGGAGGCCATGCCTGACCCAGCTATGTAGTCTGCACTACTTTGGAGATCAAGCGGGTCTCCGGCGTAAAGGTCCGCATAGAAACCCCAAAAGATTTCAGCTATGGTTGCGTCATCTGTCACTGGCTCGCCCTCTGGCGTACGTATGGTCTGGACCCCTTGTCGCTGTCTCGCCTCGCAGAGTTTGTTAGCAAGAAGGCGACCGCACCTGTCCCCCCCTGTGTAGTAAGAGTGTCGCAGCTGAAGAGCTGCATATTCCGCTTTATCTTGATCTAGGGCTGCGAGTTGTTTTCTCTCTAGGCAAAGTTGGCGCCATGCTCTAGAAGCCCCATGTAGCTGCTCAAGTTCTGAGACCCTTCGGGTGAGTTCTGCCCTCTTACTTTCCCTATCTCGATTGTGAGCTGAAGAGATCGCTATGAATTCCCCCCGGAGGACAGTCTTTAGGGCTGCCCACTGTGTAGCTAGGGGCGTGTCCGGGTTAACGTTGAAGGAGTTAAAATCTGTGATGGCAAGATGGCGGCGAGAACGGACGTGTAGTCGCCCGGCTCCCCGATCCTTTGTTCCCTGCAGCGCCATCCTGCTCCGGATCCTGATACAAAATGCACGCGGGCGGTAGCTGACGTCGTGCTGATACCGGAGGTGCTCCCCCGGTCTCTCTAGCTGTCCGCAATCCGGAGATGGGGCACGCTTCTCCGCGGACCGGGACTGAGCCCTGGACCTAGGACCCTGTGTCCCTGAGCAACGCCGGAGGGAGGCGCGACTCGAAGGGCTGATGAAGCGGTGGACTGTCGAATGATCCCAGGCGGCCTGTGGGCAGTGAGAGGGCTGGCCTCTGCCCTTGCTGGGGAGTGCGTGTCGCCTGCCGGTGGTTCTATTCTGCCTCTTAGCTCCCACGCGACACAGAGGTGAGACGCGCTGCTCCTTCTTGCCGTCCATGCAGCGGGCGGCCATGACTAGCCGCCTCACTCGCTCCTGCCAGTGAATACGTGAGGGGGTTTCTTCTTAACTTTTGCACAGGCGAAGACGGACCCGGCTGTCCGGTGCTACCGTCTAGTCTGCGCATTGCTTGCCTGCCTCCTCGATCGGAGGAACCCCTGGCACCACGATATGGCGAACTTTTCCTCTGTGTTCGTAATGGGCTCCACATCGGACTTGGCATCGGCTGTATTGTCGGCATGTTGGCAGAGTAGTGACCGTGGTGCTGCACCCTATGCTATGGACGCACGTGGCTCCCCGCCTGAATATCCTTATGCCTCTATTATGAGCGCTCTCACTGCCCTGAAGGTGGATATGTCTGAGTGTTCCCGAGTGCTGGGTCAGAAACTGGATGGAGTTGCACGCGTAATTCAGGGCATCAAGTCAGATTGTTTGCATCTTCCCTCCGGCCGACCCCTGCATGATGGTGTGCTGGCTACATTGTCTCAGAGCGCCTGTGATTCTGTGCACACCTCTCACTCTACTGGCTCGGAAATCTTGCTGCCTGCCGGTCCCGGAGTCGCTACAAAGTTACCTATCCTGCCTAAGACCTCCGTTTGGGCTACTGTATCACCATCCTTCCGTGTGTCCCGGCGGGCGCGGCTCTTATCTCCCTGTAACACCTGCACGCCTCACTACGCTACTTTAAACCCCAGCGCTCCACCGCTACAGATGGACATTGAACTGTTGCCTTCCTGGTCTGCTCAATCTAAGTCTGCTTGGACGTGGCCATTTTGTTTTCAGGGATCGTCTCTTCACCGAATGCGGCCATCTTATCTCTTTGTTCTACCTGAGGCGGGGCTTACATCGGAGCTCTGTTTGCGACAGCGTTTGCGAACTGGCCAGGGTTAGACATGCCCTTGTTGAACGGACTGTGCTTATGGATGGTTGAGACCCGGGCTGGAGTGCTTCTTCAGCACGAGGATGTGTTCTTTGACACTCTTCTACTTCCCATTGTTGTTTGGTTCTCCTTATTTGCTTAAGTTGATTGCGGGAACGTGAGGGTCGGGATTGGGGTTCTTAGGGTGACTTGGGAATTGCTCCTCCTCCTATATTTGCGTGGGAGGTCAAGGATAGATTCTGTTCTTACTCCCTATATCACTGGATTATGTTTCTTTCACCCTTTTCCTTTCCTTCCTCAGTTTCTCTTTTCTTTCTCTTTCTTTTCCTTTCTTACTTCTCTTTCTTTCTAAATTTCGGGTTTATTGGGGCGACAGACACTCTGCTAGGGGGGGGGGCAGGCCGTAGCCTCTGCATGTGTGTAGGGTGGGGGGTTATATTTAGTTTTAGTTAGTTTCTATGGTGCCTATGTATGATCTCCTCTTATGATTTTTCTTTTTTCTGTTTTGGGTCTGTGTTAAGGATTAGTGGGGGGTGGGTAGCAATGTGGGTGGTATATAAATGTGAACTGACTCTCCTGTTGCTCTACGCCGTACCGCTGACTTGTATGGGACTCCTCGTTATTATTGCTGCTTCTTGATGCTGCCTGCCCATGTGCTGTAGTTAATATACGGACTCGAATCTCCTTGGTTATTCTTCATTGTTTTCTCTTGGACTAAATTCTAGAAAATCTAAACCTTCATTGCTCCTCCTCCCTAGCGCCACTATTCCGTTCAGTGTAACTGCTGTGAATTATTGCTATATTGCCTGGTGTCGCTGGGAAACGTAATGCTTACTCATGTGCTAAATAGTATTGTGGCCGGCCCGAGGGTTGTAGGCCCGTATTTGTACTACTCTTCATGCACAATAAAGGTTGTCAAAAATTTTTAAAAAAAAAAAAAAAATCTGTGATGGCTTTCTGGGTTTGAGTCAGTACAGGTGGGAGCTGCAGCAGCATGTCAAGCAAGCGCCAGTATCTGAGGGGGCGCGGTGAGCTAGGGAGGTGAAAGCTGACCAGGACAGGGGAGTGGTCCGAGAGAGAGGCCGTCAGAATATCAATGTTGGTCATATGGGTCTGGAGGGAGGAGGAGCCTAGAAGATAGGCCTGGTGCGCATAGGTTTTGTGTGCCCCTGAGTAAAAGGTGTAGCTACGAGTGGGGGGATGGGAATGGCGCCAGAGGTCAGATAGTCCCAGCTCCTGAAGCAGTGCCTGCCCTGAGGGCGGGAAGATCCTGGCTTGAGTCGTCCTCTGGCAGGAGCGATCTCGGTCATTGTCAAAAACTACATTGAGGTCTCCCCAATCAATAAATGCCTATCTGCGGCAGCAGCCGCCTCCCTTATTGCCTTGAGGAGGAACTTTGTCTGCCCTTCGTTAGGTGCATATATAGATCCCATGACAAAGGTTGTTTCTCCTAGCGAGAACTGGTACGTCCAGTAAGCGGCCCCTGACCTCTGCTTGCTTCTGTAGAACCCTCCCCGAGAAGGATCAGGAGACTAGGATGTCCACCCCGCTGATTTTGTGGTGTTGGAGGAGAACAACTGGGTGGGGAATGCCTTAGCCCTCAATCTGTGATCTTTGGAGAGGAGATGGGTCTCTTGGGGTAAGCATATGTCAGCCTTAGAATGTTCAAGGTAATGTAGTATGGCCCTGCGTTTGATTGGGTTGTTCAGATGTGAAGGGTAAGGACTTTAAGAGAATTGTGCACCATCAGAGATCTGGGATCGAGGACAAAAGCAATACATGGCGCTGGTCATGTTGTGCAGCCACTAATCCTTCAAGGTGGGGGAGAGCGTAAAGGGGCCAGTGGTATAGAATATGACAGTTTGCTAAGGGCACCCAGGGAAGGTGGACGAGGAAACCCAAACCCAACAGAAAAAAAACCCAAAACAGTTCCATTAGCACTAATGTCTCTGCCATCAACAAAAAGTTCAAAAATGCAGAAAAAACCCAATCACTAGGGTATAGCCTGCCAACCCGGAGGAGCAGGGCGGTCGTCAAGTGGGGGCTCATGATGTGACAAAGGGGAGAGGACCCGTTCCCCACGCCATCCACCAGAAATCAGTGAATTGCGACAAGGGGACATGATGGCCAGTGTCTCACTCGGTGGCAGGCTTCTTACCGGCCCGGGCATCGGCCCCGGAGGCAAGGGCTTCCTGTTGCCCCCTCACAACATCTGCCTTGTTCGGCTCTCAGGCTCGCCGCCACCACCTCTGACTCTACCATCCTGAGGGTGTGATCTCAGGCCCAGGGCTGCCGCAGCGGCGATTCATCGTCATCCGGCACCGTCAGGCCCAGCAACTGACAGGACTCTGTGAGAGAGCGCATCTGGTGGAACTTGCCATCAAAGCGGAAGATGAGGTGGAATGGATGCCCCAGGAGTAAGTGATGTTGTGTTGTCGAAGATGATCCGTCGCCGGGCGGAATTGCCTGCGGCGCTTTAGGGTGACCAGGGCCAGGTCCTGGTACAGCACTGGAGAAAGACCTTTATAGGAGAGAGGGTGGAGGGTTCTCGCCTTTGCCAGGATGGCTTCCTTGGTTTTGAAGTCCTGCAGGCATACTAAGATGTCCGCCGGGGAGGCGTTAGGTGCCCTCGGGGGGCCGACTCTGTGCGCTCTATCTAAGACAATTTCCACGTACTGAGCAGCTGCCAAGATATGGCGGAAGAGGCCCTGTGCGAAGGCAAAGAGATCCTTGGTATCCTCAGTCATCTTCTCCCCTCGGATCCGAATGTTATGCCGACGCGATCTGTTCTCAAGGTCCTCCAAGTGTGTTTGGAGATCCAGCTGCTGATCTTGGAGCCGCAGGACTTCCTGCTGGAGCATGGTCACCTCCGTCGTGGTGGAGTCGTGCTTAGTCTCCAGCGTTGCGACCTGCTCCCCCATCTCATCTACATCTCTGCGTAGTTCCCGCATCTCGGCCGTCAGATCCGTGTTCACCGTTTGTATGTCAGCCCTGAGAGTGTTGAAGAGCGATTCTAGGAATGCCTTAGTGATAGGCTCCGGTCCGGAGTCGGGGGTGGGCTGCGTAGTCGCCATTGAGTGGAGTACTGCCGTGGTGTCAGAAACAGTCTGGACCTTCCCAAAGATGTCTTGCAACGTTTTCTGCTTCCTCGTCCGAGCCGAGGACATAGTCTTAAGGGCTCCAAGAGAAAGCCCGGGCCAGGGAAAGCGGTTGTGTGTGATGTGGAGGAGAGGGGAAAGGTTCCCAGCACCATCAGCCACTGTGATATGGATCTGACCTTGTAGCCTCCGTGTCCCAAGGAGCCACGCACGTGTTCAGCAGGAAGAAGCCCCCAGCAGGCCAGAGAGATGTTGATTCGCGGTCACTAGAAGCACCACCGTCAGCAATAGGGCCACTCGGCCGGCAAGGTGGGCCAGCACGACAGATGTGTCCTCGGGAGGCGGGCAGTGAAGTAAGCGAGAGTGATCAGGGCAGATAATGCGCACTCCACCAGGGCATTCAGACAGGCCTACCCCACCGTGGGCCACCGTCTCTTTCAATCCTCAAAGGTCCCACTTGGCTCACCCCCGCATGTGTCACCGCAAGGCAGTAGAGGCCTGTGATCTGTGGACTAGTCACACTCTTGAGGTAGTAAAGTTCGCCCTACAAGGACAGCCAGGGTGGGGGGGGCGGAGGGTCGGGACCCTAGCGCTGGAAGCCAGTTGCACCACCTACAGCTGCGTATCTCCACCGAGGGGCTCTCCCTGTCGCGCTCCGTAGTGCCCTGCCTCCTTTGCCTGCCCTCAGGCTATCTCCCTCGCCGAGCCTCTCAGTACGCAGCAATCCCACTGTTTTGTGCTCTGTCCTGCAGCCAGGTCACCGCACGCAGTCCTTCGACATTGGGTCCTGAGCCGACCCAGGCGAGCCCGCCAGTGCCTCTTTTCCGGTAATCGGGGTGGATGAGGTTGGATGGGTGCAAATCTAGGCTCCTCTGGCCGGATCAGCGGCTTCCGCCAGGTGTCTTGGTAGCCTGCGCATGTGTGTGGTGGGCGAGGCAGATCTCGCCGCCTCCCAAGTCTATTAGCGCGAGGCACTGCATGTTAGTGGTGGCCTCCCACGGAAGTTGTACTGGGGTGTGGGCCCTTCCTACCCTTTCCGCTAAATATCTGCAATCCCCGTTGGCTCCGGTCCCCAGTGTCGACTCCGGTGCCACGCATAGCAAGCTGGCGTCTCCGAAAACCGGCGTGGCGGTGAGGTAGGTAGGCCACAGCTCGGGGCACCCTGGGTGACTCTCCCCCGGTCCGGGGACTCCAGCGGCGATTTCGTTCAAACACTCAGAGGGCTACCCCCACACTTGGCCGGCCGCTGTGCCACTGAAGTTATATTGACGCAGGAGAGGAGGCGGTCGCCGCAGGCCCGGCCCGGCTCCCCAGGTCCCGCAGTGCACTTCAGCCGTCGCTAGGGCCGGTTCACACCCGATCTCCGGCTCCACGGGTCCCACAGACCCCCGACCAGGAACGCAGCCCCCACTGTGCAGCAGATGATGTGGCGGGCAGAGGCTGTGGTGTTGAGAGCCGGCCTCGGCGGTGTCCTTCTCGGGCCGCCATTGTTGCTTGGCCCCTGCCACGCTGGTGTTGCAGCCGCCGGGCTCCCCTCTCTCTGGCCCGTGCGCAGCACCCGCTGCCGGTCGTGGGACCACCGACGGTAGAAATGGACAGCGGGGACTCCCGCCACCGATTTGGGCTTTTCCCAGCTGTCTTGAGAGAGATTTGATTCTATAGACGGCGGACGGCGAGCAGGAGCTCAGAAAAACACGTCCTGCCTCGCTGCCATCTTGGCCATGCCCCCTAACATCATTTTTTAACCTTAATTTTTTTCTGTGAATTCCTGAGGGTTTTTTTTAAATGTAAGATATTATTACCAGACAGAACTATAACTGTCACTTTAACCTTTGTTTTTTCCAGTACATTTCTAGATTTTTTTTAACATAAAGTAACAATATAAAGCATTGTTATTTTAAGTAAGAGAGACCTACTGGATTTTTCAAAGAATCAGAGCACCAAAATAAAAGCGGCAGGTCTATTGGTGCTAGCAAGGGGTCAGAACATCAACCTATATAAAGCAGACCTATTGGTTTTACCAATAAGCCACCACAGTATTTTATCAATAACCATATGGCAATATTTCCCTTATAAATACACACATGGCAATACAGAATAATTACTTTCACCAAAAATGTAAATAAACATTTTTATTCCAAGCAACTTTGAGTGTTTCAAATCTTTCCTTAACACCTTCAGAGCGGCGCGAATTTTCGCGCTGTGCTGAAGGTTCTAATGAGCCAACGGGCTCATGACGGAACGGTTCCGTCATGAGCACAGCTCAACCGATGCTCATGACGGAACCGTTCCGTCATGAGCATCGAAGGGGTTAATACTATTCAGGCCACAAAATGCAGTTATAGAACCGGCCACAAAGGGTCCTTGGACTCCAGCTGAAGCGCATACAGCTCCAGCTTAGTGTTTTAAAAAAATGATAAGCTCTCCTGTGGGCGTCGACTCAGTGACCCAGGAGACTTATAGTTTTGTAAAACTTTCCTTGAGGGGAGCTGTGCTTCCGGCATCCTCCCACAACACTTTTTAAAATTGTAGGTGGGGGCTGTGCACCACAATACCTAAAGATTTTATCCAAAAGCCCATAAAGGTCATTATAGGGCGCTCCCAGTATGGAACAGTTAATATTTGATTAGCAGCCTTGCTGCTTCAATAATGAAGTGGCGAGGCCGTTTTTATTTTTTTTATATATTCTTGGGTGCCAGGGTATCACCCAAGTCAGACACAGCCTGCATTGTTTTTTTATTTTTTTAAAGGCAGCATAGGGAGCCCACTCCTTATATTTTTAGTGGGTGCCTCTGTCCCACCCGGGACATCCACAACATAAGTAATTGTTGGGGGCAGTAGGGGGAGCACCAATTCCCTGGTGGCCCCACTGTGTTCTCTGCCATCAACCATCCTTGGTGCCGGCATGATCCAACTCCATTGGTTTGTTTCCAGCTAGTGGGAGCAGCTTTTTGTTCTGCTCCCATCTGGGAGGGGCAAAGCAGTTTCCCTTCCAGGGAAAGGGCAGGCTGAGAATTTGATTTATATTCCCTGCCCGCACTCTCCCTGGCAGGGAACAAGTCTGCGTCCCTGAAAGATAGGGCCCCCATAAATAACGATATCGTCACTGGGGTGATGTCCCCGAGGCCTTCTGATGGCGCAGAGAGGGGGGATGCATGATCACTGCAATAAAGATATCAGCTCCAGGGAATGGTTTCCACGGGCCTTCTAAAGGCCTGAGGAGTGGGGCCGCACACCACCCTCCCCTAAATATGAAATAGGGCCTGGAGCATTGGGGTCTCGAGGGCCATCCAATTGCTCCGGAGGGGGGGCTGCATGCATGCTTCCTTAAAAATCTAATTGGTCATGGAGTGCGGTCTCCAGGGCCTTCTAGTGGCTTGGGAAGGAATGCCACACATGCCCACTCCCCAAAACATCAATGCACCAATTCCCAGGCCCTGACCCACCACTGGTGGCTTTTATTTAACAAGCATTTACAATGCATCGATCTCGCCTTTGCAAAAGTTAGAGATATTGGCATTGTAAATGACAACATTTTTATTTATGTGTTAGTTTTGAAAAACGTTAAATAAATGGCATTGGCATTTACAATGCCAATAGCTTAATCTCTCGCAAATGCCACACACAGACCCACACACACATAGAGCCCCCCACACACACACAAACCCCCCACACATACACACAGAGCCCCCCGCACACACACAGAGCCCCCCACACACACAGAGCCCCACACACACAAACACACACACTCAGCCACACACACAGAGCCACACACACAGAGCCACACACACACACAGAGCCACACACACACAGAGCCACACACACACACAGAACCACACACACACGCAGAGCAACACACACAGAGAGCCACACACAGAGAGAGCAACACACACAGAGCCACACACACACATAACCACACACACACATAACCACACACACACAGAGCCCCACACACACAAACTCTGACACTCCAAGCCCACTCAAATAAGGAGCATTGACAATCACCTCCAGTACTAGGGGGCAGTAAAATGGCTCTTCCCGCCATTATAAACAGAAGATGGGGACTATAATGCATACAAATGTAGTAGATAAATGTTGCTAGGCCTATTCGCTCACAAACTTTGCAACAGTGTATTCATATGTACAGCACCACACCATGCTTAGAGCACACCTTCAAAGGTCATCCACCATTTCCCATGTAGGTATAATGCATCCAACACCGTTAACTGTACTTCTGAAACGGTTCCCAGTTGCCAATGCTTGTCTGCCTCGTCAGCAGTTTGGAGTGTTACACAAAAGTTGAAATACAACACATCACAATGCTTAAAAACAGGCTTATACCCCGGAACAAATAGGTGCTTAGTACGAACTCTCTCCAGCCCTGACCAGGTCTCTGTGACAGAGGCCCTCTCTGTACCGGTTGGACATTTTTTGTATCCCTCAAGGCGCCCGAAATAGAGAGGCAGGGTCCTGGGACACTAAAGCAAGTTAACAATTTCATGGTCTACGCCCCTCTCTGTGGACAGGAGCGGCTTGCACGGAGTGCCTCGCTCTGTCTGGGGGGATGGGGGAGAGAGCTATGTAAATCAACCAGTTAGCTTTGCCTGGGTACTGTTCACTACACCACATACAAAAACATTTAGCTTAGTGACTCCATTAATGTGTTTCATCTCGGCTCAGTGGCTCTCTGGGTGCTGGGGGAGAGGTGCGAAGACGTGTCGCAGGAGGGGGGAGAGCCAATGCGCAACGCTTTGTAGACTTGAAAGCTGTCGGCTGTTTTGTTCTCTGCGCCAGCTCCGCGCACACAGTTTAAGGCACGCGGGGCTTCCATGACAACACCCAACGATACCTTTTATAAAACTTAACATAATTGGAGCCCCCTCCAACTCCCCTATGTTGTGCGCTTCCATTGAACCCAGCTAGCTTCTGCCGGCCGGTGCGAACGGAGTGGGGTGTAGACCCCTAGCACGAGCAGGACACGGGCCCCGCCCTCACCGCACAACTGGGCCTGACAATACAGCGCTACACATGGATTTCACAGAGCTGCAGAAGGATTTCCACCTTTGTGCATTGCGAGGTCTGGTGGGTGAATCGTTTCCAACTTAAGGCCTAGAAACACAAGCAGCAATAACTCGTTTGAACAGCATTTATATTAATAAAGTCACTAAACAACAAGACGAAGCTGCGACACGTGCAGCAGGGAAGAGTAAAGCTGAGACCTCAGAGCATGTAAACAAGCACTCGGAACAAGCATTCAGCATGACGTAGTCTTTCCTCTTTTTGAACCGTCCGGACGAGTTTGGCCTGACTTACGTGTGTGGTAAAAGGTTTATTATCTTCTTTATGGGGCCATCTGTTTCGCCCCATAAAGAAGAAAAGAAACCTTTTAACACACACGTAAGTCAAGGAAGCCAGTCTGAAAAGGACGGGGCTAAAAGAGAAAGAAGTACGTCACTAGGACCTCTTTTCCAATGGCTGGCCACTGTTTAGCATGAACGGTGACGCCAGCCAATGGAAATGAGGGGCGGGGCTTAACCTCACTAGTGAAACTCAGTCTAAGTCATTAAGTCTCGCCAGCGAGACTGCTCATGTGCGCAGTCTTACGCTAGCCGAGACCTAAAAAGGGATGGAGACCGCTGTTTAAAAAATATATATATATTTTAGCGCAGGTCCATGGTTCCTCTACAGTGAATTTTTGTTTTTTTAAAGTAACTTTGTGGCTAAACCCCCCCACCAGCCCTAGGGCATCAGGGTAAATTTTTTTACATCTCATACTTGACAGTGGACTGATTCTTCTAGTCCTAAAATGGCTGCTGCTACGTGTTTGTTGATGTTGTGGCAGCCAATCAGATGTTATCTTTTCATCTGTTGAAAGGCGTGGATCCTCTATATCTCTATATAAACATACATTTTAACCCTTAATATCTCAAAAACTACGTAACGTATTTACACCAAATCACATAAAGCGCCCTTTCAGGGTAACAATGTAGCTTTCTGCCAAATTTGGTGTAATTCCGTTCAGCCGCTTTGTCTATAGTTGTCTCTATAGTTGTGTCTAATTATCGAGAAAATAGGTTTTAGGGCCCTTCTTTTTCCTGGTCCATACTTGACAGTTCATCCAGAAACTTTCCAGGAAGTAGCTGAGGTGGATGAGACTTTCTTTTTGTAAAGTTTAATGAAGATTCGTCAAATGGCTCCAACTTTATTAGCAAATCCAAAAATCCATGGCCAGTGGAAACTTGACGTGGTCCTAATTACAACTGCCCATAGGCAACTGCCCATGTGTGGTAATAATAGAAAAAACACACACACACATACCACTACCCCCTTCATAAACACACCACCCTCCTTCATACCCACCAATATGAGGACTGGCCTTTGACCGTAAAGAAGTGTGTATTCACTATTCTAACTTTAAATGCGCTCAGATACTGGGGTAGATTATAAAGCAGATCGAGGCAAATAAAACTACACTTTTAGTTTTTTGACACACTCGCTCTAAAGTACTTAAATATACTACGGGGACCTGTCCTTACACAGATAGCGTTTGCCGGGTTCTGTAAGGGTTTACACACACTATGAGGACCAATCCGGTCCTCACAATGTGGGATATTTTTGCACACTTTCTCTCACTATCTCTCTCTCTCTCTCTCATACATACATTGCTGGGTCTCTCCATGCTCACAACTGCACTAACCATGAAGAACAACACTCGTATACAAAAGTCCTCTGCACATACATCCTACACATCTCAAACCTGCCACATAATTGAATATCACTTTACACAACTGTAGCCCCCTTCATGCAATCAGAGATCAGTAAAGAGCTTGCTTACATGGTACTCAACCGGGGGGCGTGGCTACGAGCCGAGCATGGCGGACGTGTAGCGATTGAGCTCCGTCTATAGCCCGCAATACTAGCTAAATATCCTGTTGCCCTGAGGTCCCATCCACCCGACTCAGGCCCCTGACAACGCCGTAAGTGTAGGGGACGCAGCGACGGAAACAACTAACCCTGTGGCACCAGCTGGGACCGTGTGAGGCCACCGGGACTGCTGAGGCCTGTGCCCCTGGGCGAAGCCGCGGCCTAGATTTCGGGCGTGGCCCGGGCAGGCCGAGGGCGGCTGGCGAAACACCGAGGAGACAGCGGAGGCAAGCGGCGATACTAACACCTGCCGTGGCACCCGGAGACCAACACCCGCTCCCTCTGCACACAACCGTCACACGTGGGACACCCCGGGAGCACACCGAGGCCGCCCTGGTCGAGCCGCTTGGATTCGCGCCCGAACGGCGGCGCGCAGCACCATTTTGATACCGCCACACCAACCGGAGCAACCACGACACGGCATACATCATAGCCACTGCACGAGTGCTGAACCAATGCTGGCGACAACTGTACGCAGCAAGATACAGCCTACAGGAGAAGGCACTTGGTTACAGGCCACATACGAATTTTCCACATTGAGAGCTACTGACTGTGAAGCGTACCGGAACGGCGGTCCTTGTCCGAAACAACGCTCCCTTCCCACAACCAGAGTCTGCGGTAGGCCACAGCTGCTTGTACCACCGAGAACCCTGCCGCGACCGAGTGAGGGGCGATATTAACTGCGCCACTACACTCGAGCGTAGGCCCTGCAGCGTCGGTGAGATCCTCCGTCAGTCCCCACTCTACCGGACGAGCTGATAAAGGACATATCCACATGAAGTAGGAAGAGGACAGACGATACGTGGTGCCCGCTGAGATATTGAGGGGGATGTTGAAGCCGGTCCACCGCCACCCTGCTAACGAGATCCATGGGAAATCACAGGGTCAAGGCCCAAGACCAGGGCATGAACGCGGACATGCAATCTACCGGATCGGAGGATCCACTTGCCTCTTCCAACGTGGACATCATATCGCCGACTGGAAAGGGCAAGCAAGATGCCAAGCTGGACCTTATACTAAATGAAATAAGAGCCGCAAGAGAAGCGCTAGAACTGCGGATGGACAATATGGCCACTGGCCTGTCGCTTCTACAAGCGGATCACAATAAACTGGCTGAGAAGGTCTTGGAACACAAGCTAGCACTGGATGATCTGATACCGCAGCAAACAGACCACTCCACGAAGATTGAGGGTATGGAAAAACAAATTAAATTACTGTGGGACAAGATGGACGATGCGGAAGGAGGGGCCCGCCGCAACAACGTCCGAATCCTGGGAATTCCGGATCGCAGCGAAGGGAGAAATCCCACGCAGTTCGTGGAAGACTGGCTCAAGACGGTTGTTGGCCCACAAGACCTGACCCCGCTGTACAGTGTGGAGCGTGCACACAGAATGCCAGCGAGACCGCCGAAGCCGGGGGCACCACCACGTCCATTGATAGCACGACTCCTTCATTATAAAGACCGTGACTCAGTCCTACGTGTGGCGAGAGAGAAGGCGCCACTAAGATACGAAGACAAAACTATATCTGTGTATCCGAACTTCACACCGGCGGTGCAGCGAGCCAGATCCACCTTTCTAGGAGTGAAACGTAAACTGCGGGACAGGGATTTAAATACGCACTGCTATTCCCCGCTCGCCTTAAAATACTGTACGAAAATAAATCACACTTCTTTGAAACTCCTGAGGAAGCGGAGGAATGGATGGAGGTAACACTGACTCCGCCGACCACACAAGATCCATTTGCTGACAACGGAGGTGTCGGACCCTCGAATCCGACGGACCGTCATCATCCCAAACACACCGCTGGAAAGGAACACGTGGCACGTTCAACAGCGAGTGGAAAGTCAAATGGTGGCCGCTCTGGGAAACATACAACTGTGATCCAACTGACGGAAGAGGCTCTGGCCGCGCACGATGCAGGAGGCGCAGCTGGCTCAGTCAGTACTTCGGGTACACATATGGAGGTATCCGGCTCTGCAGACAGCTTGCAGCTCTTCCCCAAAATCACAGCACAAATGGCGGATGAAATTTGACAGCGCCCTGGTCGGACTCCAGGTGGTAACGTATGAACCTCACGCACGGGGGGGAATGGATGGAAGCGGGGACACATCAGTTAGGGCTCGCTGTAACACCACCGACAGGTACCAGACAGGTGTACGTGGACTACTCCCCCCACCGTATAGACATGTTCTGGTTTGACATTTGCCCACGTTGGGCAACCTGGTTTAGACCTCGGGTTGTTCTGCTTGGGGACCTTCATGTTAAGGGGTTATACGTTCATATGGCACTTGACTCTTCACACATGGTACACATTGCCTGCCTGCCCAGAAGTCTCATGGACTCACGCATCACGAACAGAAATGGGGTCCTTTAATACCTACAAACTGTGCACCTGGAATGTGCGGGCATGGGGTCTGTACACAAGAGACACCGGATACTGGCACAACTCAACCGGAGAGGTGTCATGTTGGCCTGCCTCCAAGAGACTCACCTGAACAATGCGGAGAGCACGAAACTGCTAAAGAAGTGGAGGGGACAACTGTTCGCTACCTCTTACTCTGTTTTCTCAAGGGAGGCAGCCGTTTGGCTCCGGAACTCAGTTCCCTTTAAGGCAGTAGAGCAGAGGATAGATAAGGAGGGCAGATATGTATTTGTGCGTGGTCTGCTAGACGGCTCCCCTATTGTAATTGGAAGTGTGTATGCACCGAATTCAGGACAATCGGACTTTCTAGCAAGCATGAATGCGATGTTGGCTGACTGGGCGGAATACAAATGGATTATAGGCGGGGACTTTAATGCGGTGTTGGACACCTCACTTGATAGATCGTACCCTCCCTTACACGCCACTGAGAGCAGAAGACAGGCAGATGCGCTAGCGCAGTGGGCGATAGGTTAGGACTTGGCGGACACTTGGCGCTGCAAACACTTACTCAGCAGGGAATACACTTTTTACTCCCCGCCTCACAAATTACACACTAGGATAGTCCGAGTTTTCTGCTCCACACCCCTATTAGAGGCGATACCCACGGCAGAACATATGGGTAAGACACTTGCCGACCACAACGCCATGGAAATAGCAATTCAATGGGGCCGGGTCCCAACGCCGATACCAACATGGCGCTTAAATGCGGAACTGCTAGAAGATACTGTCTTCAAGACATCGCTGGCAGATACCATTGTCAATTACTTCACCATAAATACAAACACTGCTAGTTCCAGGCAAATGGAATGGGACGTATTTAAAGTGTCGATTAGAGGGGAAGCAATGGCTGCTAGAGTGGGTAGGAGACGTGAGGTGATAGTCAACCTCAAAGAAGTTGAGGGTAGACTAGCAATGCTGGAAAGTGAGGCTGCAGGTACGAACTTGCCCTTCACACCACTGCAGGAGGCACACATACTTCACGCTGAGCTACTAGAGGAATTGAGGTTACTAGACTATAGGGAGTACACATGTAAACAACATACACAAGCTGACAGAGCAGGCCCCCTACTAGCCCGCATTATACGCGACGCCCGACACACCTGCCCATCTTGGAAGTTATGGACCAAGAGGACTCAATGGCCACAACTCAGATAGACGTTAACAATGCCTTTAGGGATTACTATACCACACTATACGGTCCACACCAACAACTCTCAGACACGGCTTTTGAGGAATTTATGAGGGACTTAGACCTGCCCCAGCTAGCGGATAGACAACGAGACGATCTGAAACGTCCCATCACGATCGCAGAAATCCGACAGGCCATTCACGCACTACCAAGGAACAAAACCCCTGGGACAGACGGCCTCCCAGCAGAGTTTTACGAGACATATATTGACCTGCTTGCTCCGCACCTGCAGGTTATCTACCAGGAGGCACTGCGAACTCAGTCATTACCACAGTCGTCCCTTTAGGCCCTGGTAGTTTCCCTCCTAAAACCGGGCAGGAATAGACTGCACCTGGCTAATTACCGGCCTTTATCTTTACTAAACACTGATTATAAAATACTAAGCAAGGTACTGGCGACAAGATTAGCCCAATACATCCCACAACTGATACACCCCGACCAATGTGGGTTCGTGCCCGGCAGGAGCACGGCTATGAATCTCCGGAGGTTGGCCCAACTCATGCTGTGCGACCACACAACAGGAGGAACAGAGGGCTGTGTATCCTTGGACCTAAAACAAGCTTTTGATTCCCTCAGATGGGACTTCATGTTTTCGACTTTTGCAAAATTCGGGATACCGCCTGAGTATATTGCCTGGGTCAGATTGCTATACACTCGCCCAACGGCGAGGATACGTACGTCCAGATGCATATCGGAGACCCTGAATGTTGCGAGAGGTACAAGGCAGGGATGCCCGCTGTCCCTGCTCTTATTAATTTTAGCACTGGAGCCACTGCTCTGTAAACTCCGGACATTGGCGCCACATAGGGGCATATCGAGAAGCGGGACAATACATGTGGTATCCGCATACGCTGATGACATTATTCTGTACCTACGAAATTTGAGAGGCGATTAAGACCCCATACCCCAAATATTTGAAGACTTCTGCACGCTCTCGGGCCTCACCATTAGTGAGCCTAAATCATACGGATACTGTTTTAACACCGCTGGTGCGTCCACCCCATTGCTCTTTGCTCCACATAACTTTCAAATGGCGGAAACAACTTTCCGTTACCTGGGGATACAAGTATATAGGGAGGCCGGGGACATGGTAGACGGCAACCTGGGTAGATCACTGTCGGCACTGAAGTCCCAGGTACAATTCTCAGCCACACTGCCACTATCTGTGGCCGGTAGAGTGGCTATCTCCAAGATGGTAGTACTCCCCCGCCTAATTTATTACTTCACCAGCCTACCATTTCTGATCCCAACTGCATTGTTTAGAGCGATACACAACCCTAACTGAACTAATATGGGGATCAGGACGGAGGCGTATCAGTCTTGCCAAACTACAACTCAGCTCGACAGCTGGGGGTATGGGCGTTCCAGACTTCCGGGCATAGAACTTTGCCTGCCAACTACAATGGCTCGCCTACTGGCTGGCGGGTCGGAATTTGCATGAAATCGGCATAATGGAAGAGGATTGGTCGAGAGGGAAAATCCATACACTGCTCTTGCCTCGTTCGGAGCTTCCGGTGGCGTCGCCCCCACTCCTCCGACTAGCCATAACCTACTGGAGGAAAGCGGTGAAATACACTGCACCGACGACCTCATATGCCCCCACGATCCCACTACTAGGTATCCCACTGGGGACGGGACTGCTGTCTACCCAAACACTCGCGGTGTGGCATGACGCGGGAGTCACACAAACCGGGGACCTGTTTGCAGATGGTCACATGATGCCATTTGAAGACTTCCGCACCACACATAGTATTCCGGGAGGATCGTTCCTGCTGCATGCCGGTATACGGCAGTACATATTAAAGACATGGACACAGACTGGGGACGAACCCCCTACTAACCCACTGCTAACAATTACCTTATGGGAACCGGCAGCCACCTAACTAAATGGCTTACCTCTGGTATTAGAGCAGGAAAAGCAACAGCTCTCCAACCCCTAAGAGCGAAATGGTAGGGTGAAATTGGCAGACCGCTTAGGGATAAGGAGTGGGAACGCATCCTCAAATTTCCCAAAAAAGTGGCTAGGAACCCGAAGTTCAAGTTCATACAATTGATGGTGTTACATAGGGCGTATCTTACACCCCACCGCATACATGCTATGTTTCCCAACTCGGCTGACACGTGCCCCCATTGCAGAATGGATGATGCACGGCTGATTCATATGCTATGGGACTGCCCGAAGCTAGGCTATTACTGGAACACGATACATGAGGCGCTCACTAGCGCAGCTACCTCCAGACCGACAGATACCATAGAATACGCCATACTAGGACTAGGGCCAGTGGAGCGCAAAAGGAGTGTGGCAGCCCGTTTCACTGACATGGCCTTATTGCTTGCAAAACGCACAATCACAATGCGATGGAAATCGGCCAGACCACCTGACCCAGAGCTATGGAGGGCGGAGGTATTACGCTGGGGTAAGGCGGAGGGCGAGGCGTTACAACGCGAAGAACGCAGGGGCCTCAGAAAAACGCCAATTTCCCTAGATTGGTATGCTATATTGGGGACATTCGGAGCAGAAGGGACCAGCGGGTCTGACCACTCATCAAATGCTGGTTGAGGAGAGGATTTTATATATAACTGTCACTAACTCATGCCCACGTGACATTACATGATTCCAGGTGCAGCATTCATTCACGCACCCTATACATTTATTGTTTGTATGACCCTATATGATTGTGATGGAACCTATAATGATGTAGACTGTAATGGGCAACGCCAAGTACTAAGACTTTGAAACGTAATTGCTTAAGAGTGCCGGAGGAGGGAGGGATGGGAGGTGGGATGTTTTTTCTAGGGTGTTGGTTACATAAAAATGAAAAGAAAATTGAAAATGCCTAATACTTCACCAGGGCACCGTAAATGTATGAGCATGTCACTGAACAAAATTTTAAGAATGTAAAGTGCCATTATCGCTGTACCTTTTATACTGATAATAAACAGATTTAAAAAAAAAAAACATGGTACTCAACCGAAATACTCTTCCAACAAATCAGAGATAGGTCACAGTATGGCTAGTGTGGCTCTTCTTCACCACACTTCACTTTTTTTTAACGTTCCTTACTCAGATACTTCAAGGTTGGCAATGTGCCAGCTAACCCAGACAGCACACGTTCAAGGTGGTTACTCCTGTGGCCTCACCTATGAAACCTTTACACTCATTAACACACCTACAATTATGTCATACATAATGAAAATTGCAATGAAACCGCAACTACATTGTAGATGACACAACTAAAACTCAATGTATTGACTCACCGATCTATGGTGGAATCCTCAAAAGCAGTGGCTATTAACCCCTTTGATGGGGACCCATGGGGGTTTGTGAAGCCTACTCAGGGGGTCCGTGACTGCCTACAAAATTAAATAATACTAACAGAATAATAAGGTGTTTATAAGTAAAGAACAATGTACACATGAAAATTTGAAAACATTCTGTAAATATGAAAGAATTTGAAATTAGAGGCTAAAAATGAAGTTAGTATCCTCAAAGTGTTTCACAGGAGCAGTGCAAGGGCATCCAACAGAATATAGTATGGATGATGAGTAGCCTCAACTAAATTTAGAAAATCTCCAACCTTCCCATTAAAATTAAAATGTACTTTTTTTACAAAGATTTGTTTGTGAATTAAATCAAAATATTTAATAATTTGTATATTGTTTGATAAATGCTTGTTTCTATTTTTTTATACATTGGTTTGCTGTTCAAATTAGCAAAAATGCTCAGTCCTAGATCCCTGGCTACTAGTAATTACTCAGTGGGGAGTAACCCGATTCCAATAACTATTTAGTGGAGGTCCCTGGGTTCCAGTAAAGATGAAGTGGTAGTCCACAGATGTCAAAAGGTTAATAACCACTGCTCTAAAATATGGTTTGCAGATACCCAAATAACAGCAATGCTACAAGGCCATACATACTAAAGGCACAAAGCACTCAGTATAATCCCACTAGAGTAACAGCATTTCCCGGAAACCCAATCCTGCCTATTTTTTTTAGAACGCCAGGAAGTTTAAACCGACCTGGATCATCCACAATAATACAATGCAATGAGTAAATAAAATTATATGATATTATGCAGTTTCAGCCTTTTTCTGAATGGTCCGGGGTCAAAGTCCTCTGCTAAGGGGTATGAGTAGCTGTTTTTGATTCAGTGAGTTTGGCATTCCCTCGACGAGGAGCAGCTCCATGGAGCTTTCTTGATACTTGAGAGACGAACCCGGTATGAATGACCAAGGGATCAGCCTGGTTGAGCACTGGTCTCTGATAAAAAGAAAATGAAGCAGGGGTTTAAGACTATCTATATTAGTGTGTTGTTGGGGGACGAGAGTGCCATAACGTGAAATCAAGGTTCCAACTTACGATGGTCAGAGGTATGGCAGTTCCCTACACAAATACCTTGCTTGGACCTTGATCCAGTTGGTGCACACACACCACTAATCTGAAGGCACTACATTTCCCAGGCTATCACTCTGGTGTCTCGATTTGTCGAATGTGCTCGATCTGTCACTGATAAATAAAATTTATAATTGTATGGCTTTAGCTTTAGCTATCATCATGCCCGTTTTGTGCTCACAGTCTAGCGTACAGTCAGTATACATCTCCCACATGACCCATTCTAGAACCCCCACTGATACTCAAAGATATATAGGGTCATAGCATGACTTTGTCCATTCCTTATTTTGTTTGATTCCATCCTGTGTTGGGCTGCTGTCCAGACTGTTTATAAGGAGGATTTTCCTTCTGTACTACTACAGCTCAGAAGGATTTTCCATTTTCCCCGCCCAGCGGGGCATTGCATGTGGAACTTTGAAGTGTGGCTGCGTTGACACACATGGTTCTTGCAGTGTAGTTGCATTGCATCCATCCTAGGGACGTTGCCGTACATTGTCCGCTGCATAGGTTTTATCCCAGGTTAGGGACCCGATGATCTGTGTGTCATTTCCCTTCATTGATTCCAACTTGCATCAGGCTACCAGTCTTATTTCTGACAAAAAAGACTTTCAGTTCCACAAACTTGAAAGATTCGATACATCCCCTTCACCACAGAACGTCATATAGTGAACTTTACAGAATGATCAGTTAGGATAACATGATTCGCGGAATGCGGCTGCATTGCTTTTATTCTAGGAATATCAAATGTGACTGCAGGTTATCCACTGGATATGGTCTTGGAGTGACTTTCCTGAAGAAGTGGCCTGGTCGCCGCAATGCACGTAGAAAAAAAAACAAGGGACAAAAAATATAAGCCAAATGTATTGATCACCCTAAGTTGTATTTTCAGTATTTTATGGTTAGATTGATGGACAGATTGATTATACTGAAATAAAGCCACTTACCTGATGTCCTCCTATTTTAGTTGGCCTAATTTAGCAACTGTTGTTACTACTAATTCTATCAAATATTCAGAGAGTTTACTTTGGCTCCACCCAGTGAATTGTTAACTCACTTCATCCTATTTGATATACAATTCTGCCTCCTATGGAATGTCTGCATTGTAATGCATGAGGAACTGTAGTGTATGTTGTTAATTCCCAAGTATGTGCACTCCTTGGGTAGGTTATTCTTTTAGTTTTTGCTTTTGATATTTATTATTTTCTTTGTGTAGGGGTGTGGTGGTGTGGTGCTACCGCACAAAGCTCTCAGTGTTTTCTTTGAATGATAATCTGTTGAACTATCCAGGTTTAAACTGTTCTCACTCATACACATATCACGAAAATATGTATTTGATTCTCACATGGTACATTTGGTTTACTTAGTCATCAGAGTATATACGAGTGAAGTATTTCTGGGTATTCAAAAAAGGTTTATGGAGAGACATAGAGAAATAGGAGGGTAAATTTCAGAAAGTATGCTAGAGGTAACACTAGAGATGAGGGAGGAGGGGCGATCAATGGGGTGGCACACATGGGGTTTAGCGTTGGATGACACTGCTTAATTAGGCCACATGTAGGTGTATGAATTTATCCTGAACAGGGAGGTGGGGTTTGAGGGTAGAACATACCAGAACTGTACTGTTTGGATAATTATCTGCTGATGTATTAATGGGGTGCTCATACACTTATTGTTCGTCTACATATGATAAGCAATAAAAAATAATTACAAACAAAAAGGTTTATGTATAGAAAACACTTTATTCATATTCGTAATCCAAATTCATTCAGGATATAGGATATGTGCTCACTTCAAACTGTGAGTAATAACACATTAGGAGCCAGAGGTACAAAGAATTGATTCGCAAAAAGTTGTTGCAAATTGCGCACCAACTTTTTGACAGTCGATTCTGGTTTTGCAAACTGACCTATGCACTACTAGGTTGGTTTGCAAAATCACCTTTTGAAATGGGTCGCAATTCGACTTACCTCATCAGTATTCATGAAGGAGGCAACAAATTGCAACTCATTCCAATTGGATGCCATCGATCGGAGGGTACCCTGCAAGGGGCAGCAGACCACCAGGTTTGTGATTGCATTTAAATAATTTACTTTTTAATGCAGCCCATTTTTTTTCTTAATGGAAACTATGTATTTACGAAAAAAGGGTACTTTAAAAAAAAAACGTTCAAGAGCTGACATTGGTTCCGTAGACCATTGCCCACCTCCAAACAAACATTTCTTTCCCTTTCGCAAAGGGGAAAGGGGTCTACGGAACCCCTTCCCCTTTGTGAATAGGGTGCCACCTTATTTAAGGAGTAAGTAAACTATCAAGGGATTGCAACCAAAATTGTGGCCGCTGATAATTGATACATATTATTGCAAATCGCTGTTTGAAAAGTTCGCCCTAAGCACGTCCCTTCCAAATCAAGATTTGAGATGCATTTCTGAACCCAGTTTGCAATTCTATAACTTGTTGCTGAACCGCAAAGTGGTTTTAGAGCATGTAATTAAGTCATTGAGTCACAAACCTGCTGATTTAGTGAATTGCAGGCTTTGCAACTGCGAAATGGCTTGTGTACATCAAGCCCTAGATGCTCCATCTCATAGTGTACTGTACATAGTCATTGCTTTTTGTTTCGTTTTTTTCACTGCAGCAGGTTTTTTTTAAATGTTTACTCAGGACTCAAAATGTAACCAGACTTGTTGGCTTTGCAGTGCTGGTTATTCTTGTGACTAATGAAACATCATGTAATGAAGATGAGGCATTTGGATGGGTGTGAATTCGTGAACGATTTTGAGGAGTTGATCTGTGAGCAAGCCTTCAAACAATTCTAGTGCTGGTTCCATCAGAAATCCATGTTCTGCCTCGGTAACCAACCTCAACATAGTTCCTGTGGTGAGGAGACTGGCCAGCACGAATTGATCCTGTTTACGCAAATGTGTTGTTCACTGAGTCTTTTTTTAAGGCTAATGGAAAAAGAATGGTGAAGCAGAGAACCATAGTAGCTTGCAGTTTACCATTGAATGGTCTGTTATTGGGAGAGTTGTGGTAGTAGGGGATATGCGCGAATTTTATGTCATTGTCCTTTTGCGTAATTAAGTGGGCTCTCCAGGAAATTACGTGTAATTACGCGAACTAGAAACCCGCCATTTGGTTCTTTACATTAACTTCACTCTAAGGAATGTGCAAGAAACACTATGGAAGCAAAAACCAGCCTCTTACATTTTGGTTGTTTTTCGACAACGTTGTTCATCGAAATAGAAAACCGGCATTTGGCTCTTTGAACTAATTTCACTCTAAGGAAGGTGCTAAAAACAAAAACCAGCCGCTTACATTTTGGTTGTTCTCATTGCTTATGTGCGCAAAATGTTGACCTTGAACAGCGTGCAATTACGCGATGTGAAGGAATAGCGTAATTTCAGGAATGCCATTCCATGGGGTTAACGCGAAATTTGCAAGATAACGCCCACGTAATGGAGCTTTCGCCCGGGCCTAGAATAAACCTGCTTGGCACATTCCTAATGTTCACTCTGTCCTCATGTTGAATAGATTGGCTTGGTCTCTGGTGTTCTTCAGTGTGTAAGTGTAGAAAACAAAGCGCTGGAATGGGATTATATATTAAAGAAGGAGTTGTTAGAAGCCCTGACGCCTGTTTTCCTGGATGTCCTGACGCTGTAACTCTCTGTACTTGATTGAGTACTTGTGGCTGTGTTTCTGCTCCTGGAATCATATTGTTTTAGCTCGTTCCCATTCTAAAGTTGTTAGCATAGCCTGCCACCTAGAGGCCAGAATGGAAACTGCCTGCAGCTGCTGTTTCAGGAATCGCTGTTGACATACTGAATTGAGTGCTTTGCAGATATACGGGCTTCCTTCCCTGTGAGTGCTCTTCGCAGTTCTCTTTTCTTTTAGTAAAGTGCATCAAAACCTGCTCCCCTTGTGCTGAAATTAACAATTCTCACCCTGCTCCAGTGCTCTTTGGTCTTGCAATCTTTTTGGATGTTTTTATTGTTTTCCCCTTCTTAAGCACATGGAGTAAAGTGCATAAGGCAAAAGTCCACAGAGTTACCCCTGACATTGCGATGCTCGTGACCCTGGTAACTGTAGTTATCAACCCTGAATGATCTAAAAGAGACCCCTTAATGAGGCATAAGTGGCGAAGTGCCCACAAGCCAATAATGGGAAAGAACCACAAACCTGGGTAACTTAACCGTAAAATGATTTCATGTAAGTGATTGACAACAGATTGTGAATAACATGTCTTCATCCTAATTCCTTATTTCTTATTGGTAGGATATAGACAACCTATCCTCTCCACCCAGTTCTCTGACTTCACCCACGACACCCTCCAGCATGGCTGTCTCTATCTCCAGTACCAGTGGCTTCATCTCCAGCCCAAGCCAGAAGTCCCTGCAAAGCATTCTGGGTAAGTGCATCACATACTACTCTTGAACCCCAGCTGATGCCTCCGATTTGTTTGTGGTAGCATTTAAATATCTTCCAAACCACCATAGAGCCTACTTTTTTTTGTCATGTTATTTTCACAAGTGATGGAGTTTAAAGAAGTCTGCGGTATAATGAGAGGAGGAGGAGTCGGGACATTGTGTCTGTTGCAGATGGGGGGTGGGTGCACATTGTGTGTGATTTACAGAATAGGTGGGAAGAGATGTAGAATCAGATTGCTGGGTGTGTGATATACAACGGAGGGCCGTCTGGTTATACAGTGTATAAGAAACAAAATACCCTTTGGCATCTATCAATCAGAATTTATGAAGCGCGGCTAGTCACCTGATAGGGTATCCATACCCCGGATGCTTATTCTAGCAGTCAGGTCTGTAGGGTCATTCGAATTCCGGAAGTGAGGTGCTGGTCTGGAGGTGCGTGGGGAGGCTGTTCCAGGTCTTTACTGCGATGTGGGAGGAGTGTCCTCCACCTCTGCTTCAGTAGATGTGTTGAGTATGGGCAAGTGAAAGGGAGGCGGAGTGTAGTCTTCTCGGTGGTTGGTAGTTGTCAGGTATTGCAATTGACTTTGAAGTTAAAGGTGCCTATAGTGCTATATGCTACAAATGTGTGAGTGTGTGTATATTAGGATGATGCTGCATTTGAGAAGGCAATGCATCTGCACCTTGCGTCTCGTGCCCCAAATTTACATTTTGCATTTTTAACACTCTGACAGTTTTTTCTTGTGATAATTCGGAGACATTTGCACTGGCCGACTAAATTTCACCTTTCACCCATGAATGGTTTTTTTCAGGTCCGAGTTCCAAGTTCCGTCATGCGCAAGGGGTCCTCATGCATCGGGACACCCACATCACAAACCTAAAGGGGCAGAACCTGACCACACCCGGAGAGTGCGATGGGTTCTGCGTGAACCAGGAGCGAGTGGCTGTCCCACTGCTAATGTCTGGTGGACAGATATCTGTCTTGGAGGTAAACACTCCACTGCTACACTGTGATTCAACTCTAAGGTCTTTGTGTCCTCTTCACCTAATGTTCATCATTTCAACATTCAGCATATTTGCACTACTAATTCGTAAAGGTTATGGTTTTTTGTATCTGGATCTTTAAGGCTTTTGCGTGACAACATTACAGCTGGAGGTATAGTCAGTGATTGACCAGACTGGCACATATATTTTGTGTCTCACAAGATCAGAGCAGGGGTGTTATCAAAGGCGGGCAAGAGATTCACCAGTATTTGAGGGGTTAGTGGGATATGAGTGGTACAAAGGACCTGCTCCTTATAGAGAAGTGCAGGTTCTAAGTAGCCCACTTCTAATGAGAAGCTGGAAGCCTTCAGGGCTATGAAGATTTACTTGAGCAGGTTGTTAGTAAATTATTTCTAGTGAAATGTGTGTTTCATTCATTCATGTTAATAATTATGTGATCAGGTAATGAGCACTTGCTTCTATAGCCTACTTGAGGCATTCCACGTGGCTAGAACCTAGTAAGGAGCCACTTAGTTTCACCTTTTCTAATTACATATTTAGATTGTGTACTATTGTGAGCCCCTCTCCTCAGCCTGTTGTCTTTTCTCGTTGTCATTGCCTTTTCTATCAGTTGATATGGGGGGAATTATTCATCTGATGGAGATCCATCACCATGAAGCCAGCCAGTGCTACAAGTCCATCACTTTTCTTTCATGTTCTTCCCTTCAGCTCAACAGGCGTGGCCGTCTTCCAGATACTGCCCTTCCAACAATTGAGAATGGGTCTGCGGTGGCTGACTTCTGCTGGGACCCCTTCTGCACTGAGCGCCTTGCAGTGGGTATGTATGGAGGTTTCTGCTGCCTGTGGGTGGCAGTGCAGACGATGGGGTGAATGAGCAACCAGGTGTTAATGCAAGTAAGTGAGAAAATTGGGATCAGTGAGTGAGCAGACAGAAGACAAATAAGTGAGCTGAGACCAAAGACGAGCAGTCGGAGAGGGAAAGCTTTGGGTGAGCAAGAAGTGAAGGCGATGGTGGCTCCTCCGCTGAGGCCCCCACTGCTTTTCAGCAGTGTAAAGAACAATAAAACGGTTATAATTCAAAGTTATTAATATTTTATTTTTTCCTGTTGTGACAGCTTTGCGGGGCGGGCCTGCTCTGCAGGGGAGGAGTGTTTTTCACTCTCTAAGGGTGAATGAGTGTTTGGCCGGCCTTCTCAGGCCGGCCAAACTTTCATGGGCACTTAGCATGTGCTCCACCCAGGCTCATTACAGCCTTGCTGGAGAACATGCTCAGGCCTCCAGTCCCCGCCTGAGCGCCGAACCACGGCACTCAGACTAATCACAATGCTGCATTGCAGGGTTGTGATTGGCTCAGGGGAGCCTGGGTACTTCTGTTCTGGCCAGAGGGGTGAGGAGAAAAGACGTGGCGAGGGCAACATGGTGAGGTGGTAAGTGAAATTAATTTTCTTTTTACCCACGCCCGCCACCCCTGATCTATGCCAGCCGCCACTGAGTAAAGGATTATGTGAGAGTGAAGGCAGGTCATTGAAACGTAGTGAGCAAATAGGGACGGTAGGGTGAGTGATTGAGAGAGACTATAGGTGAATGAGTGAGTGAGTAGAAATGTCGAGCAGTTTGATTTTGATGGGTATGTGACTAAAATACTGAAAATCCATAGAACTGTTAACCTTTGTAGATTTATGTACAGTATACCTAACATGATAGTCCTGTACTATCAAAATTGTCCTGCTAATCAGTCGAGGGTTTATAATGCCCTGTAAAAGTCACATGGCATCAGTAATCACTTGTCACAATTCGCCTGCACTGTGCCATTGGTTTGAAGCAGCTATATGTTGTTTATTAATGTTTCATAGTAAAGAAATACACTGATACAAATATAACTGTATGTATATTTGTTCCTCACATACGTTTTGTTCTGCCAAGGAAGCTTAGGCTCAAACCATCGTTTCTTGTTGTGAATTTACTGCCCCGGTACCCAAGAATACAGGGTTGGTCCACAATTTGTGTTTTAGGACAATGCATGAGCATGCTACATTTTGCTAAGAGTGAAAACTAGTGACTAATATTAGTGACTGAGGTGAGCATTGCTGAGCTTAGCGTCTGTAGTAGAGACTTAGGGCCATATGTATGAACACATTTTCCCTTAGACACAGAATGGGTAAAACCCTTTGATACATCTGGCCCTTAGGCATGGCGTCTGCTTGAAAGCCGTGCAGCTGATCACTGAGTATCTTTTGTCTTCTTGTGCAGCTGGAGAAGATGCTAAAATCCGGATCTGGTGTCTGCCTGAAGGTGGGCTCCAGAAGACGCTGTCACAGCCAGAGACAATCCTGAGAGGTAAGAGGACATGATGGTGTGTCATCCTGCTTGGACAGAGGGTTAGCGTTGTGGAACAAACCTCTGTTGGTTCCTTCTCTTATTTGTTACTTCCTTTGATGTCAGGCTGCCATAGTTCATTTTTGGAGATCAGGGACATGATGCATACTGAGGTAGTCTTTGAGAGAGCCAGCATCTACCTTGCCCGAGCCAGCATCTACCTTGCCCATGCCTGTGCACGAAAATCATCCCAGGACAAATAGGAACTTGGAATATTGTGCCAGACTGTATTCCTCAGAATATTATGGCAAGATAAATATGTCATGACAATCAGTTATCATTGATTTTCTTGTATTGATTTGAAATCATTGTGTTACTATTTATTGGCAGCATAGACTTATTTTGTGATGTTTGATTGGAGCATATAAGATACTCCTTCTATGTCCCAAATGCATCTCTCTGTACCCTATTTTTAACATTGACAGAATTTTCCTTTTCTAAAGAAAATAATAATCTTTTGAATCAACAACCTGGTTATTGTATTATTTTTTCAATTCATTGTATTCGTTCAATATATTGTGTTAGTGTGGTAACCTCATTGAACTGTATCAGAGAAATTATATCCAGCTACTAACTAATGAAAGTGTGGGTACCCCATTCAACCTGAGTCCCCCTTTCTTGCTGTAATTGATAATTTTCAAACAAAATCCCTTGCTGGCCCATTCTTTAAACATACTAATTGCCCAAGCCTGCAAGGGTGTATTGGGTTGCTCACCCCTTTTCATAAAACTTCTGGGTTGGGGCAGCCAGCTGGGAGAGGTGAAGATGAGGACTCTGGCTTCCGGTAGAATCCGGGCTCCACATCAATTTGTTGGAGCTTCAGGCGATCCGGTTGGCATTGAAAGCCTTTCTTCTTTCAGTAAGGAGAAGGCTAGTACAGATGTTCATGGATAACACCACCACCATGTGGTACTGCAACGAGCACGGTGGGGTAGGGTTGTGGACCCTTTGTCAAGAGGCTTTGCACCTCTGTACATGGCTGGAATGCCAGGGCATATCCCTAATGGTTCAACACCTGGCTCTCTGAACTCCAAATCAGACAAAGTCAGCCGTCAATGCTTATCGGAGCACAAATGGTGTCTCCTTCTGGAGGTGACGCAAGTTCTCTTTCGAGAGTAGGGAGAACTTTAATTAGATCTGTTTGCCTACACTGAGAACATGCAATGTCAGCAGTTTTGGACATTGGAGTTTCCAAAAAGCTCTCACTCGGAGATGCCTTTCGTCTTGAGTGGAGCTCAGGCCTCCTGTATGCCTTTCTGCCAATACCACTCTTACCCAGAGTTCTCAAGAAGATAAGGAACAACCGGCCCAAGTCATTCTTGTGGCTCCAAATTGAGCTTGGGGTGTCTGGTACCCAAGCTGTTGAGCAGAAGCATTGGTGCTCCTATCAGGCTGCCTCTTCAGGAAGATCTTATATTGCAGCAACAGTCCAGGGTTCTTCACCCGAACCAGAAAAGTCTTCACCTTCATGCATGGAGATTGAACAGCAACTGCTTACAGTTTTCGACCTTCTGCCCCAAATTTGCAATGTTGTCTTGTCAGCCAGGTGTCTCTCCACCAAGACGGTATACAAGTGCTGTTGGCGCAAGTTTGTGGCATTGTGTGCAGGCCAGCACGTTGACCATCTGTCTGTACCCCTTTTCCAAGTTCTCCTGTTGATTCTTTCCTTGGGCCAGCAGGGCTCTGCTTTGGGCTTGTTGAAATGTTACCTTTTTGACATCTCTGCATGTTTGCGGTTGCCAGACCAGCCATCCCTCTTTAAATCCCCGCTGTGCATAGGTCTGTGAAAGGTCCCCAATATATGTTTCCACTAGGGGCTTTTATAATGCCCCAGTGGGATTTGAATTTAGTTCTTCCATTCCTAATATGAGCTGCTTTTTGAGCCTCGCTACACCAACCCACTCAGACCATCATGATGGCCTTTTATGGTCGTGACTTGTGGTGATAACATCTGCCCAGATGGTCATTGAGTTACAGGCACTGTCAGCACAACCTTCATACCTTACAATCTACCCAGACAAGCTGGTCCTTCTACTTAAGCATCCATTTTACTGAAGATCGATCTGTCACTCTGCCTGCCTTCTATGCTGTCTGACACCTCGAAAGAAGAGGAGAGATTCCAGTGACTGGACCCTAAAAGAGTGCTTTAGTTCTACCTTGACCACACAAAAGAGTTCCAACTGGACGGTTAGCTCATTGTGGGGTACACCGGGGCCAAGAAAGGAAAGGCAGAGCAGAAACGGACCATCTCACAATGGATAGTGCGCTTCATCAAAATCTGCTACGCATTGGCCAAAAGCAACCTCCTGACTGCTTGCAATCTCACTCTACCAGGGCCAACGCTGCGACCATTGCGTTAGTTCCAGTCCTGGATATCTGTCAAACAGCAATGTGGGCTTCCTTACACACGTTTATAAAGCTCTACTGCCTGGACAGTCCGGTCCGGCGTGACAGTAACTTTGCCCATTTGGTCCTACAGGACTTTTTAGTTTAATCTGCATCCTAGCGCCACCTCCAGGGAGGTAGTGCTTTGGTATTGTTCTAAGATAAGGAATCTGTGGTCAGAAGTGTCTATCAGATGCACATGTTACTTAACTTTGGTAACTCTTAATCTGGTAAAGCCTATCTAGCCGCAGATTCCTTACCGACCCTCACTTCCTCCCTGCTGTACAAACAGATTTCAGATTACAGGGTTCACCCCTTCTATGGGCCCAAGCTTGGCATACCATTGGTCAGTGTTCTTCATGGTTCTGCGCTTCATGTGTGGAAAGTCGCAAAAAGTTACTGACAGCGCGCTGGGGTGGCACCTACATAAGCACCACGCAGGTCACTTCCACGTGGAGCTGAATACCTCACCTACTGGTGTGAATGGGTACTGCTCATCCAAAATTTCTGAATCAAGTCTGATGCCTGGGGAATATTATACAGTAAGGAATCTGCGGCTAGATAGTCTTTACCAGATAAGGCATTACTGAAGTTAAGTAACTTGTCCTTTTGGAAAAAGCCCTCAAAGTGGGTACTGTTTCTGAAAAACAAAAGATTGAATTCTCCTTGATACACTAGAGGTTTTTTCCCAATGTATGGTGAAAATCTATGTTATCCTCTGGCCGGTAACAACCATGAAGGTCGCATGCTGGAAAAATCAGAATCCAAATCCAGCTCTTAATATGGCTAGCCTTCCGAAACACTACAGCCAGCAGTCCTGTAGCCAATCGGCTACTGACAAGCAGTGTTTAATGATGGAGCTGACTGAGAGCCTGCCACCATAAACTCTGCAGTTTCCCTACCTGAGATGGGGTGACCATGAGGTGGGCAGAACAGGGCATCCTCCGATTTGAAGTAGATCTGCTGTACCACTCACTTATGAATGACTGCTTATATATTCTCAGCAACCTTTGTGCATGTGTAGTTCTTATGATGTGATGTTATATGGCAATATTATGTAGAGAGAAAATAGAGACACAATATTATTTATTTTGTTTTATTAAGTATTTATAAAATGCAGCCCAGTCATTTAGTATTAGGGTGCCCACTATGTACATTTGAAATGCATCTTGTAACACAACAGGGAGCAGGATGTGCAGAATCCCTAAGAATTCATTCAGATTGCATCATGCAATCAAATATAGGCCTACAGGCAGTGTATGCACAGAATACATGCAGAATAAATATTTAATTTAACATCTGCAACAACAGTCAAAACACATGCAATAGGTGTATTTGGTTGAAAAAATGGATATTGGAAGCTAATAATCTATATTGTGTAGAATGGTACCCTTTAATGCGCTCAAATATGTACTCAATTGTAACTCTGGACATTTTTTGAAAAAAATGCAATAAAGATATTTAATGCATGTAAATATAGAAGGCAGAAACCTATGTTTTTGTAGCTGAATGGTGAATCCTAGGAGAAATAGCGGAGCATGCCTATCCCTGCCATCATGGATGGGATTTGAAAGAATTGATTAAAGTTAAAATCCTAAAAAGTACCTAAGATTGGGCCATGCGTGGTAACTGAACAGCACAAGAATACATTAACACAAAGCCAACCCTTTTACTAGACAAAGAAACATTTCACGGCACACCAAATGAACTGCTGCAGAAAGGGAGTTCAGAGTGTATAGAAACTATGAGGAAAACACTGCTCTTAGACAATGCAATGTTTTGGGATAACGAGTCATTACTCCAGTATTGGAACTTTCATAGATTCACATGATTGAATCATTTCCCGTTGTTGAGATGGGAGTCCCCGGTACATCAAAATTGCAATGCACAGCAAATACAAAGCAGAAACCAGGCCTAGGCCCATTTCAATTTTCTAACTTATCTCTATTGTTTTGTAAAAGAGACCAAAAGTAAATCCTGAACCAATCAGGACTTCCTACCCTCTGGAACACTCCTGAGAGAACCCTAGACCCTCAGATTTTCTACCACATGTTATGCTAGGGAGTCTCCTCTGAGCTCTGGTCAGCTTCTTCTACATCAGTGCTGATCTACAGGATTCTGGCATAGCCATGTCAGATAAAGATAAAAAAAGAGTATTTTTAGAGCCTGTGCCATCTGCTCTAAGAAAGGGCTTCATACAGACTACCCTCACAGTGACTGTATGTATTGCCTGTATCCCAACCATAAGGCAAAGGAGTGTAAAGTATGTTGTACCTTTTCTATTAAAACTTTGAGGGATCGTGAGGGGCGCCTTCTTATATGGCTCCAGAACTTAAAACCAGAAAGGAAGTAATCTCTAGTGAGGACAATGATGAGGCTTCCTCTTCGTCATCCAGAAGGTCCCATAAAGGGGGGAGATCACCTAACGCCCATTCCTGTGGTAAGCGTCCAAAGAAGGCCCTAAAAAAGATGTCTCATGGGTCTCATGGTCAGAGCTGATTTGCATATCGCCATTGTCTAACCCAGGGTGGTGTGGAGTGCAAAAAAACGATGGATTTGGGCCCAGATCTTTGGACTGGGGTGAATGTGTGACATTGATCCACATTCGGTCCATCACTTGTTTTGTTTGCAAATTCCGCCCTAAGTGCGCTGGGGATGCTCAGACGTGGGTCCCAGGCACTGCACACCACTGGAGTCAAGCTAGCCGGGCTGATGAGAGGTGTTACCTCGAAACCGGTCCGGTCCTCGGATGCTTGATTCCGTTCTGGGAAGGACATGGCTTTTGTAGTTCGGACTGGACTGTTCCCATGGGGCACAGGGTCAGAGCTGATTTGCATATCGCCATTGTCTAACCCAGGGTGGTGTGGAGTGCAAAAAAACGATGGATTTGGGCCCAGATCTTTGGACTGGGGTGAATGTGTGACATTGATCCACATTCGGTCCATCACTTGTTTTGTTTTCAAATTCCGTCATGGGTCTCATGGGTACAGTCTCTCAAAATCTCTTCATAAACATGAAAATGATAGAAAAGGGCATTCTGTGTGGGACAAACGATCATAAAAGGCTAGTTCTGAGTCTTCTACTACACCCCCACAAGGCAGACGCTCTTTAAAGAAGCCTTTCTCAGTGCCTCTTGAAGAAAAACTATTGACGAAAAGTCCATAGTCGATGGAAGAAGCCCTCACCTCAGCAGTGTTATACAAGGCAGGCGCGTGTATAACACTGGTGAGCATTTTTCTTCGATGTCAGCTCTAGTTGTCTTAGCAGCTAATGTTCTTGCCATTCTGGGTCGATATGATCGGCAAATGTTGTGTGATCTGGCTCCATATGTGGATCAACTTCCTGAAGATAGTAAATCGGAAGTGAGGAAAATTCTCCAGGAAGGGGAAAGAGCATCTGCAGAGGTGATAGATTGTGCGATGGATATCATCACAACAGCATTCAGGTCGCTGGGTGGCCCGGCAGTATTGCACCATCAAGGATAGCTCAGACCCACTTCATTTAGGCCGGAAGTGAAAAATAAGATTCTGGACCTTCCATTTGATGGAGAAACTTTTATTGGGAAACATATCAATGACGCGTTACAAGATATAAAGAAAGATACCTACACAGCAAAGGCGTTGGGGATGCTTCAATATCGGAAAGTGCCCTTTAGGGGAGCTAGAGGAAAGGGCCTTTTTTTCCTATATCGGTGGATATCAGCAATGCGGGTATCCCTCCTACGCTACATCTTCCTAACCATATCGACTGCAGTATGTTCAACAACAGCCACATTCAAGGTTGTATTCTCAATCTATCCCCAGAGGAGGACCAGGGCATCAGGGAAAAGATACCTCACAACGCCAATGACTGATTTCAGGCTCCAGCTATTTTTGTTCCAACCTATCCATAGATTTCTCTAGGGGGGCACATTTCTTTACACCTTCACCAGTGGCAAAGAATAACTACGGACCTATAAACCCTCAAGCTCGTACAATTCGGCCATACTTTAGAGTTCCTTCATATCCCACCTTGTACTCCTACACGACGGCAAGAAGTAAAACACTGACATCTCCTGCGTTTGGAAATTCTTGAAATGCTCCAAAAAGGAGCAATAGAACCGGTGCCAAACACCCAAAGAGGGAAGGGATTGTATTCCTGTTTCTTTTTGGTATGGAAAAACGTGAGACAATGGCATCCGATCTTGGATTTAAGAACTCAAAACCTGCCTCAAAAAACAGTCCTTTCGCATGGTCACTCTTCAGGACATTTTATTGCTCCAAAACCCAGGGGATCATATAACCACCTTAGACTTACAAGATGCATATTTTCACTTCCCCATCCATCCATCCAGTACTTTCGATTTTCTCTCTCGCTCTCGCTCTCGCTCTCTCCCTCTCCCTCTCCCTCTCTACCTCCCCTCTCCCTCTCCCTCTCTACCTCCCCTCTCCCTCTCCCTCTCTCTCTCCCCCCCCCCCCCCCACCCTCATGGTTCTGGGAACAATGTCATCTTGTATCCCTCTTATTCCTTTCTACCGATTAAGAATGCGTCCATTGCAAGAAGAGCAGGATTTGCAATGGTGTCAGTCAGTAGGTTCTTTCGAGGATGTCATTACAGTCACACCAGGCATTATCAAAGCCATACCTTGGTGTACCCATTGTCAAAATATTAACGTCGGACTCTCTTTTCTCACCACGCCTGCTCCACAAGTAATCACCACCAATGCCTCCCTGGAAGGATGGGAGCTTTCCTGCAAGACCTACAGGTCAGTGGACGTTGGCAGTTTCAAGACCAGCATTGTCATATCAATTTGCTGGAACACAGGGCAAAGAGATTGGCACTGCAGGTATTCCTGCCAAAGATAAGGAACATTACTGTGTTTCTCAGAACAGACAACACAACAGCAATGCATCATGTCAAAAAGCAAGGCGGCACGAGATCCGTTCCCCACTCTCAGGAGGCTCAGTGCATCTGGAAGTGGGCAATGCAGAACAAAATCTCTCTGAAGGCGGAACACCCTCCGTGAGGTCTGAACACAACAGCAGACACATTAAGCAGGCTCAAATCGGCCTGCCACAAGTGGGATATCCATCAACAGACACTAGACAGCATTGTTCTCAGAAGGGGCAGGCCAACAGTGGACTTCTTTGTGACACTGCAGAACAAGAAATGCCGGTACTTCGCAAATTGGCATTGCCAAACGGGATCCTGGGGGGAATGCATGGTCAGGCATCTTTGCCTATGCTTTTCTGCTGATTCCACTCCTGCCACAATTGCTCATGAAGATCAAGGCATAGCCCTGTAGATTGTTCCTAATAGCCCCATCGTGGCCGTGTCAACATTGGTTCACAGAACTTCTCCTTCTTTCAGAGAGACAACTTATTCTCCTGTGTCCCATTCCATCTCTTCTGACGATGTCCCAGGGTCAAGTGCTACATTCAGAGCCCAAATTGCTTCGATTAGCGGCATGGCTCCTGAACTCCGTGAATTTCAGCATCTAGAAATCCCATCTGAGTGTTTAGAAGTTCTTTCAAATGCTCAGGCACAGAGCACTAATAAAACGTACAGATTTAAAATGGAGAAGATTCTCTATATGGTGCCAGGATTCAAATGTTCATCCTCTGCAGTCCTCTCCTCATGAGATCCTTCCTTACATTCTCCTGGTTGCAAAATCTGGATTAGTACATTCCACAATTAAAGTCCATCTAGCTTTTGTATCCCGATTAAGGAGGACATCTTCAGGGTAATCATTATGGTCTCCTGACAATACAGAAACCGTTTCTACAATTTAGGGATGACCGAGTAGTCCTTCGTACTAATCCCAGCTTCATCCCCAAAGTTCTGTCAGACTTTCATTTGAACAAGCCTCTTATCCTTAAAACCTTCTTTCCACTAACAACACCATGTCAGAAAGAGCTCTTCATTCGCTAGATATTCAGCGCTGTCTGAAATTTTATCTGCGAAGAACAAAGACATTTCTCAAATCTACTCCACTTTTTGTATCCTACAGTACGCCCAGGAAGGGCTATCCGCTATCCAAAAGGGGAATTGCCCATTGGATCCTGAGTGCAATCCAGTATTGCCATCAAGTGACAGGAAAACCTCTGCGGGCACGGGTGCGAGCTTACTCTACAAGAGCAATCTCTACATCTACTGCTTTTTTTTGCTGGAGTACCTGTCCAGTATATCTGCAGAGCTGCAACCTGGAAGAGTACCCATACTTTCACCAGATATTACTGCTTGGATGAGGCCGCTCACAGTGATGTAGAAGTAGGCCAGACGGTGCTGGGGAACTTTTTCCAGTGACGGTGAGCACCTCCTTCATCACTCCTTCCTTTCTGCGGTAAGACTGTGCACATTTTATCTGTATCTCTAGGTATATTGATATATATACAGGTATATGTGTTCATATTCTGATCTTTTAACCTTATAAGGTCTTATTTATGGTATGTTTAAAATATGCTAATGTTTACATATACAATTATTATCAGTTTGAGGACTGATGGTTTAAGTTAGATCTGCTTCTTTATAGATTGACAATGTAGAGCACACTCTTAGGGTGATATGAGAGAAAGTGTGCTACTGACTGCTACCTACTCTGATTCAAGCATGTGAATCTATGAAAATTCCAAAGCGTGAGTAAGAAAAAAAGTTACGTACCTGTAACTGTAGTTCTCCAGTCTTAGAATCTTTCATAGATTTACATGCAGCCCAGCCTCCTCACTTGAGAGACTCACCTTTGGATTTTTGCAGGTGTATCTTTGTACTTGTGCAGTGAAAATCAGAGGGTCTAAGGCTCTCTCAGGAGTGTTCTAGAGGGCGAGAAGTCCTGATTGGTTCAGGATTGACTTTTGGTCTCTTTTACAAAACAATAGAGATAAGTTAGAAAACTGAAATGAGCCTAGGCTTGGTTTCTGGTTTGTATTTGCTTTGCATTGCTTTTTTGATGTACCAGGGACTCCCAGCTCAACAATGGGGAATGATTCAAGCATGTGAATTTATGAAAGATTCCAATACTGAAGCACTACAGTTACAGGTAAGTAACTTATTTTCCTTTGACCTTGATACATAATGGCCTGAGGGGTATGCTGCCTGAGGGGGTATGCTCTGTGGATCAAATGTCACAGCTGTCATTCGTACACAGTTTGCAAGGGTAGACAATGAGCCACATTTGCCATTGTTACTCTGTATACAAAGGGGCAGACTCTTTGGATCTTAAGGCAGGTCGTAAGCTGTCTTTGCTGTACTGTTATATGCTTTGTTCGATCCTGTGTCCCTTCTGTCTTTGTCTCACAACAGCGTAGGAGCATACATGATTAAGCATACAATAACATTGGTCTCATGTATCTTCATCTTATTAAGTGATGTAAAAGAAAGACATCATTAACCATGAAGACATTTATCTCAACATGGCACTTTATGGTGACAGAGGGCTGATGCCTGCAACTCCTATTTGTCCCAATGTTTCTTTGTTGTACACTATGATGGGTAGAGGTAGGATGGCTATCCAGAATGATATTTTGTAAAACATTGAGCCATTACTTGTGCTTGCCAGCCCTGCTGTTACTCCCCATTGCCTAAAATGTGTACTCCTGCTCATTGTGGAAATCCAGGTATTTTAAGAGGGTCCACTTCCTATGTATGCCTGGAAGAAGGACAAATGCAAGAAGAGGTGTTATACTAATTATTTTATATATTGTCAAGGTCACACAGAGAAAATTTACTCCATCAAGTTCCACCCTTTGGCTTCCGATATTCTGGCATCATCCTCCTACGACATGACTGTCCGCATCTGGAACATCAACACAGGAAAACAGGAACTGCTATTGAAGGGACATACTGATCAGGTAAGGGGGCAAAAGAGCTGCTGCGGAAGGGGCACAATACTAGGATGTCATTGAGAACAGCTGAGAAGGGCAAGTGAGGGATTTTTGTGACACAAGGTGCAGGTTAATGGGCTAGAGGAGCCAGTAAGGCAAGACAGGCAGTACAAAGAGGGGAATCGAGAGCAGGAAAGTGGGGCACAAGCAACAGGTGAGGGGGAATCTCAGCAAGTGAAAATAAGCAGCCAGCTGTGGATGGGGCTCAGGTCGAAGGGGAAGGGGCTGAGGGAGCAAGTAAATTGACCAAGGAGCAGGTTAAGAGGGGCAGAGTGAAGGGCATAAGGGGAGACAAGGGAGCAGGTGAAAGAGAGTCCATGGCCGAAAACGCAGACATCAAGAGTAGCCCAGGGATCAGAAGTAGCAATTGATAGAAGAGCATCAGAAATAACAGAATGAACAGATGAAGGGGTACACTGGATTGGTAAACAGAGAGGCATCAAGAGTAATTGAGGAAGCCGGGTCCAGGTGCATAGGTGAAGACGCACAGAACAGGTAGGTGTGACACAGGAATCGGATGAGTGGAGCACAAGCAACAGGAGGGACCATACCCACCGTCCAATTGGAAGGGTGTACAGGTGGGATCTGATAGGGTGACATGAGAAAATGACAGAGGCACAGGAACCAGATGAAAGGAGTACTGTGACAGCTTGAGTGAAACATACGGGCTAGAGTATATAGTACAAAGAGCTTGAACAGAGGGATATAGAAATAAGATGGTGGCACATAAAAACCAAGAGAGGGGGAAGATAGAGCAAAGGAAAGTGCCACTGGGAGCAGAAGAGAGTAATCCAGTGTGGTGTGAGTCAAAGGAGCTAGGGAAGCGGCTCAAAAGACAAGACAAAAGGGACACAGTAACCAGGTAAGAATGATACATGATCTGTTTACATTTAGACATGCAGTAGTTGAGTAACGTGGACTGTAGACAAGTGGTATTCATTGATGTGGAATGTGAGTGTGAAGTTTTTCTATAGGGTGTGCTCCTTGTGTGTTATTTGTTTGGTCACATCTTTATTTTATAAACAGATGGCTCTCAGAGAAGAGAATGCTTTTGTAGAGATTGTAGACATATCACTTGCATTTGATAAAAGGAGACCCAGTGAGAGGAGGATGCATTAGCTATGAGCAATGAATGTAAATCCACTGCACATTGACAGGTATTGGGAGGGCTTTTGGAGTTACCAGTTCCATTGCTGAAAATGGTGGAAGTAGCAAAAGTTGGTCAACGGGGGCATGTTGTAAGCATTGATTGTGAGAATGAGAGCTATTGAATGTTGTGGCAAATGTAGCTTTTACAGGGTACAAAGTAGGGTGGTATTAAAGTTGTAAATTGTATAATAGGTGAGATGGATTTCAGAGACTAGGTGGTGCAATATGGTTTGCAGGGTTTAGAGGGTGCAGCGGAGGCCTCAGTTGGATTGCAGAAAAGTGGTTGAGCAGTGAACCATATCTGATAGAGACTTCTAGCCGCAGATTCCTTACCTTGGAATGATCACCAGGCATCGGACTGGATCCGGAAAAAATGTTGTGCGCAGTACCCCTGCTCACCGGTAACTGGCGTACTTTGGCTCCATGTGGTGTCGTTGGCATAGTCTGCACTGGAAGTGACGTTTGCGCTGCCTATATAGCCGCCTCCTAGGCATGCTGTCAGATCTTTTCTGTCCACACCAGCCAGAGCAGATCCAGGAAGAGCTACCCTTTAGTCATTTACTAGGTTTTTTCAACTTTTTGTCAAAGTCTTTTTTGAGGTTTTCCTCCTGGTGTGGCAGGGATGTCCTCTAGAAAGGCCGGCTTCAAGCCCTGCGGTGCCTGTCATCGACAGATGTCAGTGACGGAACTGTACAGTGTATGTCTCTGGTGCAGCGAGCGATATCACGACCCAAAGGCCTGCTGTGACTGCTGTGCCATGCATCCGCGGGCCTTGAAGTAGTGCTCCCTCAAGGTCATGGCGGCTTGATGTGACGTTCACGGTCCCGGTTTAGATGAAGCTCTTGGTTTTTTCATTCAAGGTCATCAAGCCACTCGGGTAAGTCCAAGTCTCTCAAGAAAAAGAAGAAGTTGAAGCATGCTTCGGCTTCTCCTCGTCCATCAGCTGACCAGAAGACGGAGGATCGCCACTGAAGGCCTGTCTCCACAGTTGAGCCAGCGAATGGGTTGGCTCTGCGCTTCCCCAAGTTTCCAGGTTCCAAATCGACCCTGCCCTATTGAGAGAGTTCCATGAGGCCATGTACCTTATCTTTGGGTGGCCCCTTCTCTACAGTGTGCCTTCTGGCCCCCTACTGAATCTGGCGCCAGTCGGGCCTCAGGGACCCACAGATGGATCCAGATGAGCACCAGTCGTGCTACCTCGACCTACTCCAGCGCTGGCGGCACCTCCGGTGGCGCCATCCACATTCTCATCCCCAACTCCAATACAGAGCCGGAGGGACATCGTCCAATGCTGGCTACAGTGCCGACTGGAGCCCTGCCTTCCAGGCTGGAGCCTGAGCCCTATTCTTATGAGCTTGAACTCAGGAAGGATTGGTAGAGGTTCCTGTAGCCTGACGAATACCATCATTACAAAGAACAGTATATGGACTGGTGTGAGGATCTCGGTGAAGCTAGTGGACTGGATACTTCTCCAGATACTGGTATGCTTTCCCCCCCTACTGTGACTATGGAGGAAGGAGTTTTCTTCGCAATGGTGGTGCAAAGGGCGGCTTAGGTCAAAGACCTTAGCCTGCCCATAGTCTTCAGTCAGGAGTGTCCCCATCACAACCTATTCTCCTTTTCAGTGAGGCACTTACTGACGTCCTGCTTGGCAGCACAGGTCCTCCTGTGAACAGGACAGTTGCCTGCCGCCATTGCACTGCTCCTGGGAACCCAGAGTTTATCACCCAACACCTTCACATCTTACACCCGGAGAGCTTGGTGGTCTAAGCCTCCATGTAAATCCTGATACATTCCCTACCGCAACCTTAGTCGGGGAATCCAAAAGACTGGACAATCTTGTTAAGAAGATGTTTTCCCCTGTCAGCCTGACACTGCAGTTTGTTAACACTGAGTGCCTTTTGGGCTGCTATTCCCATGCTCTGTGGGATACAGTTTCTCAGGTGTGCCCAACATTCCCAGATGAGGCACAGGCCGTGCTCTCCCAGGCTTTTGCTTATGGGAGTAACGCAGCAAGGTTCACATCCGTTGTGCAATTGACACCACCGACTCACTAGGCTGAGCGGTTTCAACAGTTTCCCCTCAACGCTATGCCTTATTGAGGACTGGCTTTTCTGGGGATGTCCAGTCCTCACTCATGGACATATCCTTTGATGGCTCCTGTTTCTTCAGAGACCAGATGGATTTGGCGCTGGAGCGCTTAAAGGACAGCAGGGCCTTGGGCCTTTCTATGATCCCGTGTTACCCTCAATCTTCCTTTTACCACTTTTGTGACCGTAGAAGGGGGCACACAACTGCATCTATACCCATCCAGCTGCTGCGCAAGCTTACCAGCCTCTGTGTGACCGCCGATGCTGTTCCTACTGGCCCTGTGGGTTGGGTGGCCAGCTGCCAGGTCAGTCCACAACCCCCCCCTGCAGCCCAAGCCTCCAAACCCACCTAGTTTGCCCACTTATCATTGTTTCCCACCTCCAGGCTACGGCGGACCTCCGGCATTAGGTTCAGTATCAATATTTCAAAATCACACCTGACTCCCTCTCAGATTTCTCTTCCATTGGAGCTGTTCTGGATACTGTGCAGTTTTAGGCTTATCCTCCCGAACGGTGAGTACAGGATATTGAACTGATGGTTCAACCTCTATCCTAGATTTCGGTGAGACTGACTCTGAGGCTACTGGGCCTCATGGCCTCCTGCATTCTGCTTGTGGCACATGCCCATTGGCATATGCGGGCTCTGCAGTGCGGCCTGAAGTTCCAGATGGCACAGCATCAGGAGATTCTCTCCGACATGGTCCAGATCTCAGAGGAAACGGCAAAGGACATTCAGTGGTGGCTAACGAACCGCAATTGGGTCAGTGACAAACCCTCTCCCTTCCCCAACCAGATCTGACAGTAGAGGCAGATGCATCACTCCTGGGAAGGGGCGGCCATCTGTGAGAGGTGGAGATCAGAGGACTCTGGTCTCCAGCAGAATCCGGACTCCACATCGGCCTGTTGGAGCTTCAAGCAATCTGATTGGTACTGAAAACCATTCTACCCTCTATTCAGGGAAGGCTAGTGCAGGTGTTCACGGACAAAACCACTGCAATGTGGTACTGCAACAAACAGGGCGGGTGTGTTCGTGGACCCTTTGTCAAGAGGCCCTGTGATAGAGCGCACCGGACCACTAGCTCAATTGTACCATACTCATCTAGGCCCATATAAATTCACACGTTGAACTAATAGCCCTTTCTGTTTACTACTAACAATCTATCAGTACTTTGAGTATTTTTAGGACTTATACCTGTAAACTATGACTTACCAATCCTCGTCATCTTAACTATAAGTCCTAGAGATCGAAAAAGGAGTTTGAATAAATAAGTAGTATTTAAACAATTGTACATTTCCTGTAATAACCACAGACTCAGCAGAAGTTTTGAAAGCTTTATCTATGCACGTTTTAAGTGAGTCTTCATCCAAATTACAGAAACCATAAATTTCATAAGTAAGAAAATGATTAATAAAATATAAAGTTTGTAAAAAATCACAGTAACACCTTTAGACATTGGTACCTGGGAAGGGTGAGAAAGGTAAATAGCGCAAGGACATACTACATGGATTTATATTTACCTAGAATGGTGCAAGGACCAATCCTGTCCACGGGTTGGGGCAAAAGACAAGGCTCCCGACTAATCAGGTGCACACGGGACAAGACAGGTGCAGTTCAGGACAGGTGACCTCTGCTAAGTGCAACGCCAGCGTCACACCCCTCTAGGTCAAATTAGTACCCCGACTGGGTAATCGATAATTTCCCCAAACACCTCCATTCGTCTGACAGAGTGCTCCGCCAGCACCTCTGCTCTCGATCTCCTATAGCATGCGTTGGGTCAGTGACAGGTCAGCTATTCAAACAAGTCGGACAATTTCTCTATCTAAGCCTACCTTAGTTATACCATTTCGAGGGCAATGTACCACCCCTATGTGTTCCTTTTCAGTGATTGGTCAGAAAGACGAGGAGAGGTCATCACACCATACTAAGATGAGATCATTTTCATTAAGTGTATTTGATCATGTTCCCACCCATAATTTGTTTTCTTACGTTTTTATTCCACCCACCAATATTATTTCATTTAGTATACAATGCTGTTTAAATTTGCAAGTTGTCTTCCTTTTCAGAGGTCATGGGGTGAGGTTCCAAGCCGCATCGTGGGTATGACAGTCCTTGGCACGGTTTCAATGCCACAGATCGAAGTCTCTGAGTTCTCCCGGCACATGTGCTGTATATATTCAAAATGCCCTCCCAAGTCACCCCTCGGGCCTAAATACGAGCTAGTAACAAAGTCAAAGAGAAACCTATTAGAATACAAAAATAAATGAATGCACTGTATACCATTTATCTCTATTCTAACTCCATTACTTTATTTATACTATAGCATTATTGGTTAAGCAGAACAAACAAGTTTAGTACAAGCAGCAGAATGTGCATTAGTATGAGTAAGCATGGAGCAGCCATCTTGGCGCTAGTGCGCAGAAGCGAGAGTTTCCCACCAAAGCAGAGGTACGTCTCAACATGTAGATGTGGTGGATGCATGCGCAGTACATTTCCCGCGTTTTCGGCGGCCATATTAGGACACTCGGGTTACTGTTAATAAAAGCACATAGACAAGCTTCCCCAGCCTGCTAAATATGTAGTGTAATGCAAATATTAATGGACAAAACATGTTGATTATTATGTTACATGTTATTTTGAGTATTTCGAGAGGACTGAGTACAAGCAAGTTTCAGTAGTGTGAAACCTTGCTCCATCAATCCCCTCTTTGATGATATTTTACATCATTACAAATTAAGGAACCAGATGCCAGCTTTTAGCACTCTCCCAGTTCAATTTCTTCAATTACTTTGGGAGTTTTCTTTTCACTTTTATTCTGGTAAACTTTTATTCTCTTATATATGTCCCCCTTTAATTCTTCCATTTGAATTTCATCTAATTTTCTTTTATTCTTTTTCCCATTCACTTTATACTTTTTTCTATTTCTGCAGCATTTGCATCAAATCATTATCACCAACATTACTAGTGATATCCCCATTATTGGCATTAGTACTTTACCTACTATGCTTCTTCCAACATTAGAAAGCCAACTACTTACTGAGGTGAGACCATCAGTTAGTCTCTTCCATGCACTATCAACCTCCAGTGGTTCTTCTTTTAAATGAGTGATATTTCTTGCATACCTTCTGATTTCAACACTTTTATCAGATATGTAAGTGCAACAATGTTGCGCCTTCAATATTCTACAGACTCCGCCCTCTTTTGCCAATAATATGTCAAGAGCAAGTCGATTTTGTAAAACCATTGATCTGATCGAAACCAATTTGGTATTGATCAATAAGAATCCTCCATTAGTGTCAGTCGATAAGCGATCCACCATGGTAGATAATTAACAAATTCTTTGAGTATTCAGAATTACTCCCTCTGAAGCTATTAATGCACTAAATATATCCCCTACAATTTCTGAAAAACAAGCTTTTTTTATATTGTGTTAGTTCATTTTCATGTTCATTGCTTCCAGTGATTCTCTTTACATGGTATACCTTCGGGAATACTATTCCGAAATAGCAACTCCCATACCAATGATCAGGCAGTTTAAAATAAGCTTTGTCCCACAAATATAATACTGGATCTGTTCCCCCTTTTAGTCCCCAACCCCCAATTATGAGGAAATTGTGTTCACATTCACTGGAACCGATGAATACATTGTTATACTCTGTTTTCTTTCTATGGAGACACATTTTCCCCTTCTTTTCAAAATCCAGAGACAAAGCAGCATGAGTCTTGCCAGTTGCCATAAATTCCTCCCTTTCAGACGATTTGGGTACTTTGGGTTTTGGTTCAGTGGCTTTTCTATGGAAATCCTGTCTCATTTTCTCTACTAAATTAAAAAACACCTTTTCTTGTTCATATAACTTGTATGTTAGATTTTCGTAATGTGCTTCAGCTATATCTATTCCTTTCATAGTCAAGAAAAATTCACCAAAGAACTGGGCAGATTTAGCACTAAGGACAGGCTTCATTTTTACACGTATAGGGATTTCAGAAAAAATGACGTCTATGTTAGAATAATAATACTGTAACTTTCCAGTTCTATAAAACAGACTAGTTAATATGCTACATGAAATACCATAGGTCAGTCGTAAATGGTGGTATGTAACACCTTCAGCTACTGAGGTTGGTAACTTCATACAAACATAACAGTCACTAATTTGCATTGTTTCTACATAATGTACTAATAGATTAGCTAATACATTCATCTCAGTTTCATTTCTATTTCTAAAGTGATGTAATTCTATCTCATCTGGTGTTTCTAATACTATATCTTGTTTGTGGTGCGCTATCTTTCCGTGTATACTAGTGTCATTTTGTTTAACAGCCATCAAGTAAGGTATTGCTATCGTCCGTCCTAGCCATACAATTAGCACAATCAATACACTACATATGCATATTCTACAGCATGTCTTTATACAATTTCTTTCCGAATTTCCAGTAACTCTTTTATCAGCCATTTTGACTAATGAGGCTTAACCCCCTTTTGAGAATTTTCCACAGAATACTCCTGTGATTTTTTATCTCAAATTGGCCTCACTTCTTTAATAGATTGATCAGCAATCAATTCTTCTTCACTTTCCTCACTGATTTCCAGATTCTTGAATTCTTCGAGGATGATGTAAGTCCATTCAGGACCTCTGTATTTATTGTTCAGTCTTTTCAACTGTGGACTTCTCCTTCTTTGAGTGCTTGTAGACGGTTCAGTTGGACTGGTTACTTCGTCCACTTGTTCATGTTCTTCATCTAGTGTGACTAGGCGATATTTCAGTCTTTTAACAAAACCAGGCCATTTATTGCCTTTTCTGAGTCTTTTAGCTGGCACTGTGCTTTCTGATTCTTCAAATGTTCTTTTGTTTTCTTGAAGTTGTGGCACAACTTGATTTTCATCAACTTCAGGTATCCTTTCTAACTGACCTTGTCCAGGGCTTATTGCTGTTGACATTTCTGCCTGGATGGTTTCTTCTAGACTTATCTGACCTGGTTCAGGATATAACTTTGTTGGGCCTGGAGTTTTTTCTTCGTCCTGAACCCGTTTTGCTAGTCCTGTCTGGCCCTGCACAGGTCTTGCAATTTCTTGATTGTCTTCTGCCTGCGCGTTTTGTCTAGTACCTGCGCGTTTTGTCTAGTACCTATCTGTCCCTCCTCAGACAGTGGTGTTCATGTGGGAGTTTCCTTGGTCTGAGTATATCGCTTCTTCCTTAACTGTTCCTTCTCATGATTACCATTGGCTTTGATTTCTGTAATCTGAGTACATTCTTCTATTCCTATCTTGTCCTCACTATCAGTGTGAATATCTAGATACGTTTGGCTTCTTGTTCTTCTTATTTCAGGTATGTCGACTACTGGGATCCATTCATCCTGACTGGTGCTCGGTTGTTCATCGTCAACTATTTCAGGATCAACTTCTTGAGACCCTTCAGCTGCGCAAACTTCAGCCTCAATTTCGTCAGGTTCTGGTACCCTTTTGGTGTGGCTTGCGTGGATCCAATTTGGGATTCTCTTGCACTTTACAGCTGTGGTGGTGACCAATATCACTTGATGTGGCTCTCCCCACCTTGGTGCTAGGCAAGGTAAGAAGCACCTTGCTAAGCAGGCTTGATTACTGCAATTCTCTGTATTCAAGGCCCCCACAATACATCATCCAGGGATTGCAGAGAGTACAGTCTGCAGCAGCGAAATTAGCACTCAATAGGCCGTGAAGCTCATCCACCACTATTGCTCTGAGAGAGCTGCACTGGCTGCCTATTAAGGAAAGGGTCCAGTTTAAATCCCTATGTCTGATTTTCAGAGCAGTGCATAAGCTGGGCCTAATCCCCTTGCAGGAAAAGTTCATGTGGTACCAACCCAAGAGGCATCTCCGCTCCTCCAGTGCCAGCCTTCGTCTGTCTCCAAGTTCAAACGTGCCCTGTCAGGAGGAAGGGCATTCAATGTGGTGGGTGCCCGCCTTTGTAATGAACTTCCCCTGAACCTTAGACAAACGGACACTCTGAGTGAATTCCGAAAGAGCCTAAAAACCTGGCTCTTCCCAAAAGCTTAGATCTACGTCTCCTATACACACGGCCCAACCTTATTTCCACACTGGTCTCTGTCTTCAGTCGGAAGCGCCAGGATACCCGTAGGGTGACAGTAGGCTCTATATAAGTACTCAATCAATCAATCAAGATTCCCGGGTGTGATTTTTTATCACTACCCAATCTCAAGGGTTCAAATCATGTACTGGAGTGGTGAGAGATAGAACGCACTTGGTCAGCCAACTCTTTGCAGTACTCCAACACTAAATCATCAGATATAGTTAACAGCTGATGTCCTGGCACACATGCTTGCCTCATTGCCCTTCCCATGAGTATTTCATGGGGACTCAAGCCTGTTTTCTTGTCTAGAATGCTTCTGAGTCCCATCAGGACAAGAGGTAAAGCATCAGGTCACTCTAATTGGGTAGATTCACACATCTTTCCCAATCTTGCTTTAATTGTGCCATTCAATTGTTCTACCACTCCAGAAGCCTCTGGGTGATATGCACAGTGCAGCTTTTGCTCAACTTTGAATGCTTCACAGATTAGACCAATGATTTCATTGTTAAAATGTTTTCCTTGGTCTGACTCAATCGTTACTGGAAAACCAAACCGAAGAATGAGCTCTCTCAAAAAGAGTTTGGCTACAGTTAAGCTGTCATTTCTGCGTGTAGGGTATGATTTTACCCATTTTGAAAATAGGCAAACAATTACCAAGCCATACTTTAATCCTCGACAAGCAGGTAACCGAATGAAGTCAATTTGGAGTCTAATAAATGGACCTTCTGCCTTTCCAATTTTCCCGGGACAACATACCGTTTTCTTACCAGGGTTCATTCGCTGACATGGTTAAGCATCTCTGGCAAACACTCTCTGCTATGTTCCTGAATTTTGCATTGAACCAATCCTGTCTGAACAATCGGATCATTGCATCTCTACCTATGTGTGTGTCCCCATGGTACATCCTAGCCATTGGTGCAAGCATACAGTCAGGTAATACTGGTCTCCCATCTAGGTAAACTATTACGCCATCTTCAGGTCTCGCCTGACACCCTATTTTCTGCCAGTCTTCCTTTTCTTTGGGCTCTGCTTCACCTTGTAAATCTTTCACTTCTTCCCATGCATTCACTCCTCTCAATAGCATAAGTTGGCAGCTGTTTCCACATGCTTCAATTTTCTTATTTATGGCCATTTTATGTTTGGCACAATGTTGGTCCACTTGGTCAGCATATCGGTTACCAACTGTCACTTTGTATTTTCCAGATTGATGAGCAGCGCACTTGACCACTGCCAATTCTTTTGGCAATTGAATTGCTTCAAGGAATTCTTTCACAAATTATCCATTTTGAATAGGAGTTCCTGAAGAAGTCATGAACTCCCTTTGCATCCATAGTTGGCCAAAGTCATGCACAACCCCGTAACCATATTGACTATCAGTGTAGATGGTTACGCTCCAATTTTTCCTAATTTTGCACACTTTTATTAAAGCAATCAATTTGGCTACTTGTGCAGGCTTGACTCCGGGAAAATAGGATGCTTTGACTATACCAGATAATGTACACACAGCATAATCAGCACTTAGTCCTCCTTCCTCATGGCACATACACAAGCCATCTACAAACAGCTCATGTTTTGGGTCTTTTAAAGGGTCTTCCTGTATGTCTGCGTGAGGTTTAGTACTGAGTTCCGTGAGGTCGATACAATCATGTTCGACTTCCTCAAAATGAGAATCTGGCAGTAAGGTTACTGGACTTAGAATCGTGCACCTCACTAGTGTCATATTTTCTGAACCAAGAGAATTCTTTCATATTTAGTCATCCGACTATGAGTTAAATGCTGAGTACGTGTTCTGGTTAACAGAATCACAATTGAATGTTGGACATACACTAATAATGGATTCACTTTGCTCAAGACTCATACAGGTTGCAGCTACTGCTTTCAGACAACCTGACAGTGCTGATGCCACTGGGTCCAATGTGGCAGAAAAATATGCCACAGGTCGTCGCATTAATCCGTGGGTCTGGGTTAGAACTGAAAGAGCACAATTGTCTCTTGTGTCACAGAATAGTGCAAACTCTTTTGAATAGTCAGGCATCCCTAATGCTGGAGCTTCACACAAACTGTTACGCAGTTTTAAGAAAGCAGTCATGCTTTCATCATCCCATTCTACTGGGTCCTTTGCTCATTTCTTTGTCATCTGAATCAGTGGTTTTGCTATCCCTGCAAATCCCACAATCCACTGCCTGCAGTAACCGACAACTCTGGGAAACATTCTGATCTCTTTTTGAGTTTGGGGTAGTTTCATGTTTTGAATTATTTTGATTCTTTCAGTTGTCATCTTCTGGTCCCTCTTTCTATCTGGTGTCCCAGATACTTGACTGAGTTTGTATAGTATTGTAATTTCTCTGTGGACACTTTATGACCACCTTTTACTAAATGGTTCAATAATGCAATGGAATCGATCACACAGTCATTTCTGGTTCTTGATGCCAATAAGAACTCCGCAGGCACACGCCGGGAGCTGTGATTCATGAAAATTTTTAAAATTTGATGATTTACTCTGTTTTAAAACTAAAAACCCACCTAAACAGTCGAGTGTGTCACTGAGAACACGCAGGCTGCAACGATTCCCGACGCCACTCCTGGCGAGAATTTCGGCCACGCCCCCCGGGCTGACTATTTAAGCGCCAATACCGAGCGCTGTTAGTTAACCCTGACAAGAACTCCGCAGGCACACGCCGGGAGCTGTGATTCATGAAACTTTTTAAAATTTGATGATTTACTCTGTTTTAAAACTAAAAACCCACCTAAACAGTCGAGTGTGTCACTGAGAACACGCAGGCTGCAACGATTCCCGACGCCACTCCTGGCGAGAATTTCGGCCACGCCCCCTACAGGCCACGCCCCCCGGGCTGACTACTTAAGCGCCAATACCGAGCGCTGTTAGTTAACCCTGACAAGAACTCCGCAGGCACACGCCGGGAGCTGTGATTCATGAAACTTTTTTAAATTTGATGATTTACTCTGTTTTAAAACTAAAAACCCACCTAAACAGTCGAGTGTGTCACTGAGAACACGCAGGCTGCAACGATTCCCGACGCCACTCCTGGCGAGAATTTCGGCCACGCCCCCTACAGGCCACGCCCCCGGGCTGACTATTTAAGCGCCAATACCGAGCGCTGTTAGTTAACCCTGACAAGAACTCCGCAGGCACACGCCGGGAGCTGTGATTCATGAAACTTTTTAAAATTTGATGATTTACTCTGTTTTAAAACTAAAAACCCACCTAAACAGTCGAGTGTGTCACTGAGAACACGCAGGCTGCAACGATTCCCGACGCCACTCCTGGCGAGAATTTCGGCCACGCCCCCTACAGGCCACGCCCCCCGGGCTGACTATTTAAGCGCCAATACCGAGCGCTGTTAGTTAACCCTGACAAGAACTCCGCAGGCACATGCCGGGAGCTGTGATTCATGAAACTTTTTAAAATTTGATGATTTACTCTGTTTTAAAACTAAAAACCCACCTAAACAGTCGAGTGTGTCACTGAGAACACGCAGGCTGCAACGATTCCCGACGCCACTCCTGGCCAGAGGAAGCGCAGCGGACGAGCGCAGCGGGAGCGCAGCGGGAGCGCGCCTAAGGCAAGCCCGTCTGCGCCCGTCCGCGACCTATCGGGACCAGGGGCCCGAACCCCTTCACCTCCCACACGCCACAAACACTGCTATTCAAGCAGTAGATTGAGAGACCTTTGTCCCATCATATCCACCCTCTGTCATAATACAATGGAGCCACAGGACCTAGGTCCATGCCCTCATTGCTCATTTAGAGGAAGCAGCTTAGCGCCAGCTGCCATTAACCCGGAAATGACTCTTGTCAAGGGGGGTCTTTTAAACTGCAGGTCCATTAGCAAACACACTCTTCAGCTATGGGATCTCATACTGGAGGAGGACCTGCACGTACTGTTCTTGACGGAGACCTGGTTGGGAGAACATTCAGACCCAGATATAGTAGACACCATCCCACCAGGCTATACCCTCCACAGACTTGACAGGACAAAAGGTAGGGGAGGCGGTATCGCCATCATCGTTAAACACCCATTCAAGTGTGTTTTAAAGCCAGCAAAAATTGATGACAGCGAAGCAGGCGAATTCAGCATAAAAATGACTCAACATGAGAACATCTCGGGCATCCTGATTTACAGACCCCCTGGGTCCTTGGGCAACTTCCGCAGTAGCTTACTAGAGGGGGTTGCTCAGACCGCGATTAAACATAAAAAAGTTTTGGTGCTGGGCGACTTAAACCTACACCTAGAGGATCAAGGACACAAGGAGGCAGAAGACGTGCGTCTGGTCCTACAAGAACTACAATTTAAACTTCTAAGTGTCGCAGCCACTCATCAAAGAGGGCACTGTTTGGACCCCATCTTTGCAAGCTGGGATATGATAAAAGTTCTCACTCCATGTCAGCTTCCGTGGACTGACCACTTCCTGGTCCCATTTCAATGCTTCTACCATACTGCTAGGACCATTGATCATGGGAAAGGAAACATTAAGAAACGCAAATGGAGATTATACTCCGAAGAGAACTTTATAAACGTAATCCAGAAAGCACTACCCCCCCAGCCCACGGACAGTGAACAGGCGAACAAGAATTTTAATCTACTTGTTACCACCACTTTAGACGAGATATCCCCCATGTGCAAGGGTAAAACCAAAGAGGGCAGACAGCGCACTGCCCCTTGGTTCACTACAGAACTACAGCAACTAAAATCGAACTGCAAAAAGCTTGAAAGGACCTGGAGAAGGAACCCGACTGTACAAGTCAAAACCAGCTATAGCTCAGCCCACCGAAGCTATCAGTACGCGGTGCGTAGAGCAAAAGCTAAATACTTTCAGACGCGGATCGAGGATGCTGAATGCTCCTCACGAGAACTGTTCAGGATTTATAAAGAAATCTCTCTAGTTTCTAGCTCTAATACCCCTACGAATACCTCCACGGAGGGCTGCAACAAAATTGCAGATTTCTTCTCTAATAAAGTCAAAAAGATCTACGCCTCCTTCTCTCAGCAACCAGAAAAGGGTTCAGACTTCATAGCAGACAGTCCATCGACAGCCCCAGAGTCCTCACTACGAGATTTCAATGTCCCCGCAGCTGATAAACTTACAAAGATATGTCGAAGTGTGAAGTCTGGGTCCCCTAATGATCCGGCCCCGGCCTGGGTATTCTCAGAGGGCCTAACAGCCCTGGAACCTCACATTAGACATGTCCTACAAACCTCCTTTTCCACTCAACGGGTACCGATGGAGTGGAAGAAGGCCATAGTATTGCCTATTAGGAAAAAACCAACAATAAGCCTGGAGGTTCTGGATAACCTCAGACCCATTTCCCTATTGCCATACGTGGCAAAGGTGGCTGAGAAGGTGGTCAACGCTCAGCTCACAGAACACCTGGAAAAATGGAATGCACTCCATCCTTCACAATCAGGTTTCAGGGCGGGCTACTCCACGGAGACAGCCCTCCTTAGAGCTACTGAGACCTTAAGAGCAGGGGCAGATGCAGGTCATACTATGGCCTTGATTATGCTTGACCTTAGCGCGGCTTTTGACACCGTAGCACATTCCATCTTGCTACGGTGTCTGCAAGAAGCCGGGGTCGTTGGTCCTGCGCTGGGCTGGCTACAATCATTTCTGACAGAAAGATGCTTCCAAGTACAGCAAGGGACTTGTCGATCAGTGGAGATGTCATTAGACCAGGGAGTGCCTCAGGGCTCAGCCCTAAGCCCTACTCTTTTTAACCTATATATGGCCTCACTAGCGAAAGTTGTACATTCCTATGGGGTGGAACTGGTGTCGTACGCTGACGACACCCAGATGCTCATCTCCCTATCACAGAACTCCTCCAACACCCCTCACAACTTCAAAGCCTGTATGCAGGCCCTAGCAGAATGGATGGACGCCCACTGTTTAAAACTTAATGGCTCTAAAACAGAGGTGTTGGTGGTAGGGGGAAAAAGGGAAAACTGGTCGGATGAGTGGTGGCCTTCATGTCTGGGTCCTACCCCTATACCATGTCAGGAGGCAAAGAATTTAGGGATCTGGATGAACCCTGCCCTCTCTTATGATGGCCACATCAGGCGTCTTGTAGGCAAATGTTTCGGAGTGCTGAAGACTCTAAACAAAACTTTAGACCTCCTCCCTTTATCGGCCAGAAGAACACTAACGCAGGCACTAGTGACCTCGCGATTAGACTATGGCAACATCTTATTCCTAGGGGCTACCGAAGGCAGCATAGGTCGCCTACAAGTCATACAGAACTCCGCCGCCAGACTGGTGCTAAGAAGACCCAGGAGAGCCAACTCGAAAATGGCGCTGGATGCGCTTCATTGGCTACCTGTAAAGAAGCGTGTGCGATATAAGTGCCTCCTCTTCTGTCACCGTATCGTCTGGGACAGATCACCAACTTACCTCAAGGATTTAATCAGCAAATACGAACCAACTAGGTCCCTACGATCAGAGGGCGCCGGACTGCTGACAGTACCTAGAATTAAGAAGGCTAGAATGGGTGGACGCTCATTTGCACTCCAAGCAGCCCAACAGTGGAACAAACTCCCCTGTGCACTGAGACTGGAGAGCAGCGAAACGCGGTTTAGAGCCCTGCTCAAAACTCATCTATACTCCTCATAAATCCGGGTAGTCTGTATGCTGATTTCTTGGACAGTGTCAGCGCGGGGACACGCCGTGATGGCGTTACTGTGCGCTCTACAAACTTTATATTATTATTATTATTAAGAGGTCATCCATATACTGCACCAGGACTGATTGTCCGGACAGCACCAGTGATTCAAGACACCTTTTCAAAACTTGATTAAAAATGGATGGACTTTCCGTGTACCCTTGTGGAACACGATTCCAAACGTAAGCATGCTCGTCAAATTTGAACAAAAATAAAAACTTGCTATCTGGATGCAAGGGGATGGAAAAGAAGGCATGGCATAAATCAATTACAGTGAACCATCCTGCTCCCCATGGTATCTGATATAGAATTACTGCTGGATTCGATACTACTGGGCAACATGGGACGACAATTTTATTAATCTTTCGGAGGTCTTGGACCACCCTGTACTTTCCGTTTGGTTTCTTTATGCCAATTATAGGTGAAGTGCAAGGACTGCTCATTATTTCTTCTAGAATGCCTTGTTCAACTAAACGCTCTATTTCTTTTGCCACTCCTGCCTTTATTTCCAGACTCATTTTGTACTGTCAAATATTTGGGTAAACTGCACCTTCTTTCACTGTCACTTTTATGGGATAGACATCTGCCATTAGACCTACTTCTTTCCCAGAAAAATCCCACACATTAGGGTTAACAGTTTTTTTAGTTCTCCTGGTAAATCTTTTAGGCACAACTTTTTAACTTCTGTTTCTTGTCTGGCTAGCATAATTTTGTACACTCCGTCTTCATTTGGAGGCTGAATTTCGACACCAATTGGTGTGCAAAAGATTGTGCAATTCATTTTACACAATAGATCTCTCCGTAACAGGTTTACAGGGCTAGAATCGCACACTACAAATTTGTGCATTTCTTTAAAATTGCCAATACAGACTTCCATTGGTTCTGTGACAGGTGTCCTAATTTGTTTATTAGAAACTCCCACTACTTGGATCGCTTCTCCCGAGAGGGGTAGGTTTGAGATGTCTGTTGTTCTTACAGTAGAACGGGTAGCACCAGTGTCCAACAAAAATGTAACATCATTTCCCTCCACTTTCCCTTCAATGTACTGATATACTGGTAAGGATGTGCCAAGTACGCATTCCTATTCCCCCCCTCTCGGGCACCGTCAGTAGGACTCGTCCTCAAAAAATGTGTCCTGTAAAAGAAACTGTGGTGTTACTGTATTTTTCTTACAACTTCCCTCCCGAAATCCGGTGTCCACACTGTATTTGGGTTGACTCACAAAATCTGGCATAGGGGCTTGAGGTAACTGATTTTGTATCACCTGTTGCGGTTGTCTCATTGACACCTCATTCTGCATCTGTGGATTCAAATTTTGATTTTGGACATTATTATTCTGTATTAATTTACACTTGTTTCTCCAATGCGTCAATTTTCCGCACCCATGACAAGGAAACTTTTTCTTTGTCTCTTCTTTACTCATCTTTCCCCTTGGTTTACCACCATTTCCTTCACCTTGGCCTTCCCCTCTTTTCTGATTATTTGCTTACTGACTTAACTGAAGTTCCTGTTATTCTGCCTTTTTTACTCGAGCCGACATTATCTTTACTTCTAATTTCATTAGTTTATTATCAGTTTCATCCTCACAGTATTTTGCATACTTGAAATCTCGTCGACAGGCTTCGCTTGCCAAAATAATTTATGTTCTTTATTGTTTGAGAGATTTCAGGTTTTAATCCGGACACAAAACGATAGATAAAAGATGTCATGTCCTTATTATCAATGTTTTCTAAACCACTGTACTGTTTAAATACCTGCAAGAGGCTTTCATAATATGCATGTACAGATGAATCTTTATTTTGGGTGGTTCTGTCTATTTTAGTCCAATCTGTTTCTTTTTGAGGAATCTTTCCCTTTAAGTAAGTTATCACCTGATTATATTTTTTTCATTACATCTTCTGACGGGTCTCCTGTCATTGGGTCTCTAGGGTATTCATCATTTGGCCAATCTACTGTAATTTTACATTCAGTCCACTAATCAGCTGGAACAACAAAGTTGAATAAACAATCTAAATCTTTTAACAGTACCTTCAACACTTTCACAAACCTTTCAACTTGCCGGTACCATTCTACAGGTTTTTCTCTAAGCTTAGGGAAATCATTAGTAAATGATCAAATATCCTGTCGGGACCATGGAACATGTACATTACCTCCTCCGGGTACTTCTCTCATCGGACACAACTGTTCGACTTTTTCTGCTTCTTTTAGTAAATACTCAAAATTGGTTTTATTTCCGGTTATCTTAAAATCCCTCCGATCCGAAAATCTCTCAAAACCGCCACCAAGCATTACTTCCAGGAGAACTCCGGCTCGGTGTCCTCACCGACGATACTATGGGAGGTGTACAAGACAGTATTGAGGGGCCAGGCAATCGCGACCATAACCGATCACAAACGTAAGCAAAAACAAGAACTGGTAGATCTGGAACTGCAGTTAGAACAGGCTAACGTAACTCATATGACCGCACCGTCAGACGACACTCGACACGCTCTGACCCTTTGTCAGCAAAGACACGACGACTTTCTCCGTCGACGGGTGTTAGAACATATAGAGTCGACTGCATGCAGAGTGTATGATGTGGGTGACAAAGCCAACAAATTGCTGGCCTGGTTGGACAAGACACGGGACGGAGGCAGGCACATCCTGCAGTTGCGGGACCGAGAAGGGACATGTCATACGCACCCTCCTAAAATTGTCGACCTCTTAGCAGACCACTTCCAAGGGGTATACACTCCAGAGGTGGTGGTCACGGCAGAGGCGGCAGAATTAGCACTCCAAGATGTAGAATTAGAGACATTATCACCGGAGGCGGTGACCGAGCTGGAAGCGGACCTCACGGTAGATGAGCTCCGTATGGCGACAGGCGCGCTGCATACAGGCAGAGCATTGGGCCCCAATGGGATACCAATCGAATGGTTCCAAACAATGTCAGACACACTGGGCCCGCCACTGCTGGCCATGTTTGAGAACTGCCGTGAGACCGGAACACTGCCTTTGGACCAGCGCTTGGCGACGATAGTGGCTATCCCAAAACCTGGCAGACCTCCGGAGGACTGTACGTCTTATCGCCCGATCTCGCTCATTAATGCAGAGGCGAAGATCCTAGCGAAATTGATTGCTAATAGGCTGACTCCATATCTCTCCCAGTTGATCCACCCTGACCAATCCGGCTTTATGCCACACAGGAGTACAGCGCTAAATCTCCGTAGAGGGCACGGCGCACTGGCACGAGCACATTCCCTGGAAGAACCGGCGGCCATCTTGTCACTGGACGCCAGAATGGCTTTTGACATGGTAGAGTGGCAATACCTGTTCGCAGTTCTGACCCGGATGGGCTTCGGACCGAAGTTTCTATCATGGGTCCGACTGCTCTACAAGGCCCCAGTAGCCCACGTGGCGGCCAATGGCCACATCTCACGAGCGATTCCTCTAGCGCGTGGGACTCGCCAGGGCTGCCCCCTATCCCCATTATTATTCGCACTGGTCCTTGAACCTCTCGCTATTGTTATTAGAAAGACACCACTATTGAAGGGTATTAGATGGACGGAGGCCTGGGAAGATAGAATATCATTGTATGCCGATGATATGTTGGTTTACTTATCTGCCCCCGAATCGAGTGTTCCGATACTACTGGCACGCTGCGATAAACATGGCTCGGCCTCCGGCTATACTATCAACTGGACGAAATCGGTCCTCTATGTTCTGAAGGGCCCTCGGCCAGTCCTCCCTGAACACTGTCCTTTAGTGTTGACCGATGTCTCCTTCAAGTACTTGGGCATCCATGTCACCAGCGATACGGCCGTCTTCTACGACCGGAACTTGGCACCCCCCCTCCTTCGTCTAAAGGCGGACGTACGACATTGGTCATCCCTGCCACTCACGCTCCTGGGCCGCGCTGCCCTGTTTAAAATGATGGCGCTTCCGCGCCTCCTGTACGTTTTGGAAAATACCCCAGATGTAATCCCGCCCTCCTACTTTCATAAGATCACCGCAGTTATCACCACCTTGCTATGGGGTGAGCGTCCTCCGAGAATATCTCACCTTAAACTTAACCGCGGTTGGTACGATGGGGGGATAGCACTACCTAATATGCAGCTCTACTACTGGGCGTCTCAACTCAAGGTACTCAACCAGTGGCTCCATGCACTGCACGATGACCCGGCATACCTGGCTGACAGGGCCCAACTGGGAACGCAAAGTCTGTTGGCCCCCTATACAACCCAAGTCTCCTCAAAGACCTGATTGGCCCTACTAAACACACAGTACACCTTATGGTACAAGGCGCTCACTAGATTACAATGGAAGGGGATCATCACGAAGCTTACCCCGCTTTGGGATACCAAGAAACTGGGCTGCCTCAGGACCAGTAAGGGGTTCACCCAGTGGGATAATATAGGCATTTCTACAGTGGGAGATCTCTGGTCGTCCACAGGGGTGATTCCCTTCGAGCAACTTCAACAACAATATGCCTTAGGCCCCACTGAAACATACAGATACAGCCAAATCAGGCACGCTCTCCTGGCGGTGCTGGAACCAGGGACCACGGTCCCGGAGTCCTCACCCCTGGAAGACCGGCTTCTCACTGATTTTTTACAATCACGGGCCACCTCACTCACATACCGCAAATTGCTTAATAATCTTCCAGACCCCCTACAGAAACTGCGAGAAAAGTGGGAGGATGAGTTGGGAGCTATGGATGAGACGGACTGGAATGCTGCTATGGCGTCTCCAAGGGAGGCTGGGGTGTCGGCTAGGTTCAGGCTCATACAGTTAAGTGCTGCACAGAGTGTATTATACAAGGACCACCCTACATAAAATACACAGGGCTGACTCCCCCCACTGTCTCAGGGGATCTGGGGAGGACGGCACATTGTTACATACGCTGTGGGGTTGCCCTCTCGTCGCCAGGTATTGGCAACAAGTCATGCGCACAATCTCACAGGCCCTTGATACCTCCCTCACACCAGAGCCACGCCTCTGTCTCTTGAATATATGGGAGGGCACTGATCTTAACCTCAGACAACAGCAGTGGGTTACAATTGGTACAATGGTGGCTAAGCGCGATGTGGCGCAGAGATGGGGGGTGGCGGAGATACCTACTTTGGCATTATGGTGTAAGAACATGGACAAATTGATGCTAACTGAAAGAACTGTCTATAAACTCAAAGCGAACCCAAAGAAATGGAATAAGGTATGGGAGGCGTGGAATAGGTACAGAGGGGACCTGTGCGACCCGCTGCAGGAGGATGAAGACGAAGACTCGGATGATGAAGAGGAAATGATTGATTAACCTGTAGGGTACCATGGGGTGGGATTAGAAATGTAACCTTGTTGTTAGGAATTCAGTTCACACTGTGCTTGGGGGTGAAGGGGTATGGCCTGGGTGGTGGGGGTCGGCATGTTCTACTAGTAACTCTTTTTCCATATTGCTTTATGTCTATTCATTACAAATGAGCCACTACGTTTGGTTTGGTTTCTATTTTTATAAAAAGTACAAAACAAAAAATGGACTTAAAAAGTAAAACTTCATGGCTCCGAAAAATGCATCCTAAAGTTTTGCCATATTGTCCTCACCATGCGCTGCCGGACCGGAGGGTTGTCGGCTGAATAGCTGTGTAAACGTACATACTGTTCTTTTCCCTCACGTCATACTTATTGTATAAATGTACTGCTGTCACCTGGATGATGACTGTCAATAAAAGTTTTACACCAAAAAGAAAAAAGAAAAAAAAATTGGTTTTAGGGGGAGGAGCCAAGATGGCGGCGGAGACGGACGTGTAGTCGCCCGGCTCCCCGATCCTTTGTTACCTTCGGCACTATCCTGTTCTCTATCCTGGCACAGTGTCGTCGCGGGAGGAAGCAGACGTCGCGCTGGTACCGGGGGTGTTCCTCCGGTGTCTCTACCCATCTGCAATCCGACGATAGGGCATGCTGATCTGCTGTCCGTAATCGCGCCCTGGAACCGGGACCCCGTGTCCCTGCGCACCGCCGGAGAAGGCTTTGATTCTGAGGGCTGCTGGAGCAGTAAAGTACCGGACGCTCCCAGGCGGACTGTATGCTGTGAGGGCGCCTGTATCTGCCCTCGCAGGAAAGTGCACGTCGACCGACTGTGGGTCCATTCTGCTTCTCAGTTCCCGTGTGACGCAGAGGTGAGCCGCGCTGCTCCTTTCTTCCGTGTGTGTGGCCGGCTGCCATGATCTGCCGTTTCACTCGTTCCTGCCAGCAACTACGCGAGGGGGTTTCTTGCTAATTGTTGCCCACTGGAGACGGACCCAGCTATCCGGTGATTACACCCCGTCTGTCCATTGTTAGCTTTGCCTCCGCTATCGGCGAAACCCCTAGCTGTGCAAACATGGCGGCCGTCCCCTTTGTGTTTGGTATGGGCTCTACCTCGGCTTCTGAAGATGTTACACTGAATGCACTTGGGCGGTGTGGGGGATGCGGTGCTACACTCCGGACTGCGGACACGGCGACTTCCCCGCCTGAATATACCTGCGCCTCTATTATGAGCGCAATCACTGAATTGAAGGTGGATTGGTATGAGTGCTCCCGAGCGCTGGGAAAGAAACTAGACGAAGCCGCGCTTGGGCTTAGGGATGTATCGCCTGGCTGCTCTCATCTTCCCGCCGATCGGCCCCCTCACGGCGAGGTGCGGGCTACATTGTTGCAGCGCGCCTGTGAACTGGGACACACTTCTGATTTTGATACTTCAGATGCGCTGCTGTCTGCCGATCCCGGCATTGGTACAATGTTTCCTATCCTGCCTAAGATTTCCATTCCGGCTACGGCATCGCTATCCTTCCACGTGGATCAGCAGGCACAGCTTCTGTCTTTATTGAATATCTACACCCTGCACGATGCTACTCCATATCCCTGTGAACTACAACTCCAGATGGACTGTGGAATGTTGCCCTTCTGGTCTGCCAAAACTGTGTGTGCCTGGAAGTGGCCATTTTGTCCTGGGGGATCATCTCTTTGCCGAGTGCGGCCATCTTGTCCCTTTGTTCCACCTGAGGCGGGGCTTTCATCGGAGCTATGTTTGGGACTACGTTTGCGGTCTGGCCAGGGCTAGAAGTGCCCTTACTCATACGAACTGTGTCTGATGGACGGTTGAGACTCGGAATGGGACGCCTCCTCAACGCAATGTTGTGCTATACGATGTCCTTCCCTATTCATTTTGTGCTTGATAATCCTTGCTTTGTTTATGATGATTAGGGGGAAGTGAAGGCTATGATCGGGGAAGTCCGGGAGACTTAGGAATTGGCCCTCCTCGTATAATAACAAATGTTTTCCTTTTCTTTTCCTCCTTTCTTTTTCTATACTTCGGGTTCTTTAGTGGGCGACAGGCACAATGCTGGGGGGGGGGTAGGCCGTAGCCTCTGCATGAGTGTAGGGTGGGGGGTGCAACTTAGTTTAATTTCTTTCGTTTCTATGGGCCTTAATTTTTTCTTCTTATCTGCGCTCTTCTTACCCTGTTTCAGTTCTGGGTCCGCGGGAGGATTTAGTGGGGAGTGGGTGGCGATGTTCATGATGCTTTCAAAATAAATAAATGTGTATGTGCTTGCAGACAATCCTGTTGTTTCTACCTGAACCGTCATGCGATTTGGAGGGTGTTCGCTCCCATTGGTGCTTTACGTACTGCTGTTACCTACTCATGTTGCTTAGTTATAGTACGGACTCAGTTCTCCTTGTACACTATTCTTCATTATTTGTATTTAGACTGGAAAAAACTTTTTAAAATTAACCTTCAATGATCCTTTTCTCGGTGGTATGTCTCCACTCCGAGTACCGTCAATTGATTGCCTAAGCTTATTCTGGTGCCGCCGAGAACCTGCATTGATCACACTTGTGCTTAAAAGTATTGTGGCCGGCCTGATGGTTGTAGGCCCGTATTTGTCCTCCTGCTAATGCACAATAAAGGTTTACAAAAATAAAAAAAATAAAAAAAAATTGGTTTTATTTGCCTGTGCCTCTTCCTTTTTCTTTGTCTATCTAGCTTTCCATTTGTCTAAATCTCCCCATTTTTGCAACAACGACAACAATTCCTTTATCTGCAAATTACGTCCTGACACATTCATGTTTTCCAAATCATTGTCAGAAAATTCAGCTCTATGCGGTTTCTGCAATACCTTTGATTTACCAATGTCAATTCCCATTTCAGAAGACAAATGCATTAACTTTTCATGGTATATTTTTGTATTTCGGGTAATACTCCTGCATATAAACAACAATTCATCTTCATTAAATGAATTTAGTCTGTCCAATCCCACATTTTCTGCTATTATTTCTTCTAATTCTACCCTCAATTTGAATATGTCCAATACCTTTGGCTGTGATTTTGGCTCCTCTATGTCTCGGGTCCATCAATCTAATTCTTCAGGGCTTACTACAGTTGCACTTCTCACTCCTGAGGATGTCGCAATCTGTACTTCCTTTGAACATCGGGGAGTAATTTTCCTGATCGAGTCACCCACTGGTTCTCGTATAGGTAAATCCATCAGAGAAATTACTGATTCGCAGTCACTTGCTTGATCATCAACTGTTAATGTTTCTTTTCTAGGCTGTACTATGGGTGTAGTCAGAACAGAAGCTTTAGGGCTTATCTCCATATAAAGGAACTACCGGACCAATTATTACTGGTATTGTCAGGGCTTCAGGACTTGTATTTAATTGGGAAATCTTTTGAATTAGTTTACTACGCTGTTTGTTTAAGGCTTCCTTTTCTCTTTCTTGGAGTACCTTTTCTAATGAGGTTTCATGTATAATCTGCGGAACTAAAGGTGGTTGTAAAAATGGAGCACTAGGAGTAACTCTATGAGTTTCTTCTTGGTAAGGGGGCAGATTTTTCATTAACAAATCATCTAAATAATCATCTTCCGAATCACCACCACCAGTCATTGAATGTCTCTTTTTCTCAGTACTTTTACTTCCAGTCGGTTCTTCTGTGGTAAAAACAGGATATAATCCTTCCACTAGCATAGACTGTCTCCATTGTTACATTTGTTTATCTCGAGTATCTTTTGGAAATCTGGGATAAAATCTATTAAAACATGTGTCTCCTCAAGATCTTTCTTGCTCAAAAGCCTCTGTCTCCCACTCTTCTAGGGCTTCATATTGGGTTAATCTCGGTCTTGGATCCAATTCATTCATGCGAGTTCTTAAATTGTGCAATATTCTACTATTAAAAGTACCATGTTCTGGAAATGCCAATATGCCATCATCTTTGGTATATTCTATCCAATTTTTTAACCACACACAAGTGTGATAGTCCCTTTCTACCATCATGTATGATGCTGGCATTTTTGGTGGTGGAATAATAATTCCTTCTCTAGTTTTCACTGGTTTATCTTTTTTAAAGTAATTCTTGATTTTCTGCATGAAAGACATTTTTCGTTTTTCTCCGTCCATATTGTATGGTTTACCTCTAATACTCTGTTCTCTGGCAAAACCTAATTGTCTTCTATCTGGACGATTTCCTTAAATTGCTGGATCTAAATGCCACATATACCGCTGCTTAATTTACTACGAGGTCCAAATTTTCTATTTTAGTTTGTTTATTTCGCAGAAATATTTCTCAAATACCAGCCCGTTTCTTATTTTTAATGACCAATAAGGTTTAGACTTACAACCGGCGTTAACCAATGATTGCGCAGCTTTTTCTGTGACGTCAATCTCACTCTCTGCACTCACCCCTCCTTTACAATTTTCTCACGGTTACACACCCACTGTTTCTACCAATCCCTGCGCGGCTCTCTATGTCGTCATTGCTGCACCCGCGACTTACTCCCTCCTCTGCAAGGTAATACGACAACTCAACTTCTTTCACATTTTAATTACACATTTCATTATTTGACAACATGAAAACAATCTCTACTGTGCCTGATTGACTAAAAAGAAAAGATAATTTCTTTCACAACGAGTAAACCTAATTCCGTCTACTCTTCATGCACTGCGAGTAAAACAACCCTCCGTTTTACTCTTCACTTAAGCAAAAAAAAACTGCTACTCCTTCAGAATTACCCTTTCTAGGTGATATAAGACCAAACTTTCACCAGCGAACTCTTTTGCTACTAATCACTCTCCCTTTTATACTAGAAAATAATCCCTAACTAGTGCCTTAAGTCTTACCTAACTTTCAGCACCTATTCCATCAAGGCCAGTAACCTCACAGCAGTGTGGCTTCTATTTACCAACCGCTTTCCTTATCCCGGGATATTCCAAACAACATTGAACACAACAAGCGGACTTTAGTTAGTACATATAAATCAGTAAAAATTCAATAAGCAATCAATAATCAATACGCAACTAACTACCTATTCTTGACTAATCCCTAACCATCAAACTGCTACCAGAAAAGTATACTGATAGAGCGCGCGGGACCACTAGCTTAATTTTACCATGCTCCCTGGGTCCATATTCATTCACACGTTGAACTAGTAGTCCTGCCTGTTTACTACTAACAATCTATCAGTACTTTGAGTCCTTTTAGGACTAATTGGTCGAAGTCTGTATTGTTTGTTTTGTCGAGAGTGCCGCCAGTGATCCCACAGTCATGCCAGATTAAGATTGAGTCGGTTGGATTTAAATATCTTGGTATCTATGTTTCCCTAGACCCGAGGATGAGACATGTTAATAATCTGAAGCCCCCTTTGGATCGGTTCGCAAAGGATATGGAGCGCTGGAGGGCTCTCCCCCACTCGTTATTAGGGAGGGCGGCGCTATTCAAAATGATGTCTTACCTCAGTTTTTATATATGCTCCGAAAAACTATAGATCCTGTGCCGCCCTCATATTTTAAGGAAATTGAGATGCTGCAGCGGCAGCTTCTCTGGGAAGGCATGCCCCAAATAGCGTTCGCCAAGTTAACTCTCCCGTGGTACGATGGAGGCATCGGGCTCCCGGACTTGAGGAAATATTATTGGCCCTCACACCTGGCGGTGGTGAATCATATGATATTCGGGCCCCCTGGGGACCCGGGTTATGCTATGGATCGTGGACAGGCGCGAGCGGAGACATTACCAAGGCCCTGTACGCCAAACCTGGGAGGTTCAAGCTGTAGGGCCCGACCGCACACGTGGTACACGTCTGGCACGCTGCGAATAGAAGTTTGGGGTGGGAGGGAAGATTGACGTTGGCCACCCTGCTGTTCTGTTCCGAAAAGCTAGGGAGCTTGTGGAGATCTAAGGGGTTCGATAAATGGGACCTCATTGGGATTAGTCAGATTAAGGATGTGTGGGGGAAGGGCAGTGTGCAGACATTTGAATCTCTGAAAGAACAGTATAAGTTGCACAATAATGAACACTTTCGGTACCAACAGATTAGACACGCTCTTCTTACCCACATACCCGGAGATGCGGATCTTCTGGAGGCTTCTCCGCTTGAGGACCGGGTGTTGGATGGCCACATCCCAGTTTAGACTATCTCCTTAATATATAGGAAGCTTGTCAATCATATGAAGGACCCGATGGGGAATATCCGAGAAGTGTGGGGAGCGGATAGCCTAGAGTTAGATGATGAAGACAGGGTAGAGGCGGTCTCCTACCCTTAAGTGGTTGCAATTCAGATGAGGCTCCGGCTGGCGCAGCTTAAGATCTTGCATAGATCATATATTACGGGGCCTAGGTTGGTGCGTATGGGGCAGCTGATGAGTAGAGAATGTAGGAGTGGTTGTGGGGAACTCGGCACTTTCATGCACATACTATGGCACTGTGAAGAGATACAAACCTTCTGGGCAGCGGTGCACAATGAGATCAAAGGAGTACTGGGAGTTGAGATACGACCGGAGGCCCGAAGGTGTGTCTTGAATGTGTGGGAGCCTACGGATTTGAACGGATATTTGAAACAGTGGGTAACGCTGGCATGCATGGTGGCCAAGCGAAATATTGCTCAGTTGTGGGGTGCCAGCAGACCACCTGGGATCATAAATGGGCCGAGTATCTAGATTGGTGCATGTTCAGAGAGAGGGCGATGTATGTGGCCAGGGGTTGTCCGGAGAAGTGGGGGAAGATCTGGGGGACATGGAATAGCTATCGTGGTGATCTATGTACACCCCCGATGCGACAAGGGGAATTAGAATCGCCGGAATCCCCGTGATCCCAAGAGATAGGTATATTGTGATTATCGTTATTGTACGACTGACAACCCAAACCTTATTATGATGTCAATTATTGTTCACCTGATACCAATGTTTTTATGTTTATTTCAATAAAATGATATTTTTTTTAAAAAAGCACAGCCCTGGTTGCCCATAGCAGAACCCATAAGGTTTAAATCCCTCTGTATTGCGCACAAGAAGCTTTGGGGGACAGGCCCAAAAATCAATCACTTTCTTCTAACGTTTCACCGACCTATGCGTAATCTAAGATCTGCCAATCTCTTTCAAGGCAGGGTACCAAAAACGAGGAGGGTACGATCAGGTGGACGCATGTTTTCCTACAATGCCTCCATTTTATGGAATTCTCTCCCTCCCCAGCTCAGATCTACACCACATCACCTTACATTCAGGAAACATCTAAAAACGTGGCTATTCCAGAACTTTCAGTGAAGACCCTATACTGTCCGTTGTTGCTCAGCGCTGGGATGCCTAAGGGTAGCCATGCGCTTAACAAGAATCAATTATTAATAATAATAATAATATCATTCCTTTCAGCCACTCCCATGCTGACCTGTACCTGCACCTTGGCTTCCTTTCAAAGTTCCACAAGTGTATTGTGTAATTCCTCCCAGGTAGATCCTTCAGCAGCTAACAAACCCTGCAGCTCTGGCAGTGACCTAGCCTCCAACACCTGATCTGCTTCAGGTTTCTTCTCTTCCTCTGTCGAAGGGTCAATGGATGCATCGACTTATGCTTTCTCAGAGTCTGCCCTGTTCCAGTCACTATATTTCTATGGTTCTTGTAAATTGGGGATGGCCCCAGTCTCTTCCTGAGATTGATGTGCAGACTGTGCTCTGGTCAACACACCTGACGTGGTACAAGCCATTTAGGATTCTGGTCCTGGTAAAAACTTTGGGAGCGTCAACATATTGCCAAAAAGACATCAATCACCTTGTTTCCCTCTCACTCTACATCCACTTGCTATTGATTTCAACTCAATCCCGGACAATTGGATACTCCATTCTTTCTCCACTGGCTACCAAACCTGTGCCATTGGCACCAGGGAGAATCTCTTATGGTTTGAGATACTTCCTCTGAACTGTAGTCTTGTAAGCAACCGCATCCCTCAAAACTGTATTCTTCCTCCCTTTGATACTGGTTCCCAACACAATTCCCCTGGGTTTTTGGATGGATTTTCTCAAGGGCACCTTGGGCCCTTTCCCAGATGTCTTTTGCTGCTGGGTTGAGTTCTATGGGGCCCTCATGGATCCTCCCACCCATACTCGACAGTTGTTATAATGTATGCTGCTGATACAGGATCTTTCAACTGATAGTCTCTTTTGCAATGCCCCTTCTTGTGAGTGACACCTATAACAAGAAGTCAGTCAGTCAGTCAAAACAAACTTTATTTGGTTTGTTACAACCATTAAAGTACAATTTACCTCTTATCTTACTAAAACAGGAAAAAGTAAAAGCAACAATAAATACAGAGCACGGCGGTATCGATAAACATATTACATCTTGATATACGTATACTTCAACTATCATTTTTAAAAGCGGAGTATTATGACAATTAATTTAAATAAAAACACTTAATTCATACCTATACAACACCTCCTTAATCATGCAGCACTATTTTAAACACTAATTGTTTCACACTTATTTAATGTCAAGGACTTATATTATTAGATCTTACTCTGTGCAGGTGAGGAACACCTTAACTTTTTTCATATATTTCCCCAAAGCACAGGCTATATCTAAGATCTCCATTTCCATCAACAATTTAGCGGCTTACATCCTATTTGTAATATTATAATTTAAAAAAATCGGACATAAAAACTCCTTTCGTAAATCCAAAAACCACATACAATCTAGTAAAATGTGTATAATATTACAGGTAGTGCCTAAAGTGCAAGTGCAGATCCCGTTACATCTTATCATTTGATTTTGAGCTCCATTATTAGCGTAACATGGGTTTATTCCAATTCTCATTTTTAGGACTTCCCGCCTTAAGTTATGACTTGGTAGCCGGTCCACATACGGAAAATGTTGGCCAAGCTCCCAGGCAGATGTCATGTGGGCTACAGAGTTTTTTTGTGAAAGGTACCCCCGGTCATAAGTGCGGGACATATCGGTTCCTTGAAGCCTTAGTTCTTTCTTACCTATTATTATATGATCTTGTAGCGGGCAGACCTTCAGATCGAGCACCCTGTATGCATTCCTTATTGATGCTCTAGACTCTTTTGCCCAGGGTAGGTCGCTCTTTGTAATTTCCTCTTTGGCCCACTGGGAGATTTTGAGGAGCTCATCTGCTCCCAATCGCTGCCAGAATCGTACAAGGGCCATACAGGCGGTTATCGCCCATGAGGTAATTCCCAGCTCAAGTCTGGCCGCCTGTACCATAGAAGATTTGGGCAGTATGAATAGGCTTTTTAATATATTTCCCTCCTCTCTATCCCAGGAGGTCTTACTGCTTAAGTAAATAACTTCGGCTCCATACATGAATTGAGGGGCACCATTGCTTGATAGGCTTTCAGGACCGGTCTGTCCGACATTTCTCCGTAAGTATTATTGAATCTTTTTAAACCTTTCACAGTAGCCAATGCCCTAATTTTTAATGCTTGTAAATGAGTATACCATTTCAGGGTACCAGAAAACCACATTCCCAGATATCTATAATCAGGTACCCTCTCAAGCAATACTGTGCCCAGGTACCAAGAGAACAATTTTTGTTTTCTCCATGTTTACTACTAGTGTTTTGGTAGTACAGTATTCTTTGAATCGATTTAATTTTCTTTGGAGCCTAATCTCCGTCTGATCCATGATTACCAGATCATCAGCATAGAGGAGGCATGATATCTGGTTTCCTCCCAGTTTTGGGTTTGCCCCTCTAACCTCTCTTAATTTTTGGGGCAGGTCTGCTAAGAACAGAGAGAATAGTAGGGGGGGCAAGTACACATCCCTGCCTTAAACCGTTCCCAATTGGGATTCTCTTCGTCAATCCTCCCTCCTTATCCAGAATTATCTGTGCCCAGTTTTCTGTATGCAGTTCTTGGATTAGAACTAGCAGGTCACCCTGTATTTCATACTCAACCAGTGATGACCACAGCTGCTTCCGGTCCACCAGATCGAAAGCTGCACGGAAGTCCACGAAACAGGCGAATAATTTTCCCCCCTGATCGATCGACTTCAGTGCAATGGACCAAAGAGCGAAACAGTGGTCAACCGTCGAGTGGCCTTCTTTGAACCCCCCCCTGTTCTGGTGGTACTATCTGTTTGTTGTCCACCCAGTCCTTTAATATACCCAAAATTGCTTTAGAAAAGACCTTTTCGCCTATATCCAGTAGGTTTATTAGGCGGGAGTTTACATCGCCTTTTAGGTCTCGCGACCCATCGATGTGCGCAAGCGCATCGAGCGGAGCGAGAATTCAAGTGGCGAAAACATCGTGAAACCAAAGGGCTTTCAGCCCCGCGGTTTTCATGCAGTTCCCGTGTACATGCACGCGCATCGCATGCAAGCCCAGCCTCTCGCATTCCCAGGCTCTCCCGCCCCCATCCGGCATCAGGCTTCTCCTCCCCTAGCAGCACTCCTCCCACACCAGCAACTCCCCCCTCCCACACCAGCACCTCCCCTCTCTCTCACCGCAAACACAGCCTTGCCCTAGCAGCACTCCTCCCACACCAGCACCTCCCCCCTCCCACACCACACCTCCCCTCTCTCTCCCCGCAAACACAGCCTTGCCCTAACAGCACTCCTCCCACACCAGCACCTCCCCCCTCCCACACCAGCTCCTTTACTCTCTCTCCCCGCAAACACAGCCTTGCCCTAACAGCACTCCTCCCACACCAGCACCTCCCCCCTCCCACACCAGCACCTCCCCTCTCTCTCCCCGCAAACACAGCCTTGCCCTAACAGCACTCCTCCCACACCAGCACCTCCCCCCTCCCACACCAGCACATCCCCTCAATTTGACGAGGGCTGAGACGTAAGCCTCTCGTTGTAATTCTGTACTGGTACACACTCGCCTTTGCACTTCAAGCGGGGTCCCAAGTCAGACAGTATTTGCCCATATGCATATTGCACATGTGGTATTTTCCCGTGTGCAAACTGCATCCCATGTGCAATTTACTCCGATTTTCAGTAGGTTTAAGAAGCAAGAAATGTAAGTGTGCTGACCGAGAAGCGAAACAAAACGTGCAAAACAGAATTTCGTATTATTTTCAAACAATTCCAAAAACAGATCAAAAGACCAGCTGCCAATTGATCCAGTTAATTTTTGTACCGATGACGGCAGCAGAGAAGGCAGTGAAATGTGCACTGTGCTGAATGAAGAACATTAGAACAAGCTATGAAAGGTAATACTTTCATGACCTGCAGAGCTCTGGCTCAGCTTTTGCCCAGTATTTGACAAAAAGAGTAACACCTCCCTACTTCTTCCATACTTGCATTGTCGTGAGGTAACTCTACCGATAGGCAATGGATTGTTTTACCGGCTATTGCTGTATGCAGAGTCAACAGACGTGTTCTCTAATGCAGATTGTGGCTTTTGATTCTAGGCACAGCACTATACGATACAAGAGTCTCCACATTTCTAACAGCATACAGGCCTTCCTGGCTTCCATGAACTGACAAACTTCCAGCCCCAAAGCAAGCCCCCCGCCACTGGCAGTATCCTCCTCGTGCAGCCCTGGGCAGTGAAGGGTTAATGCTTATCTCCGGGACGCTGGCACAGCTCATCCACAGCAGTGACTCATCTGCCCATCACCGGCAAACCCCTCCAGGCCCACACTCCCCCACCCTCGGGCCATTCCGATTTCCAGAGTAGGTAGGCAGGGACACGGCCACATACGATTTCATGACACCTGCACCTGCCCGCACACCTACCAACCAGATAAAGGCCGGTATCTATGCATCAACCACACCAACCACCTCCTCACGCAGGCTGCACCCCCACCCAGAACTCCACATGAAAGCCACACACACTTCAAAGGCTCCACACCCCGCCCCCACTTCGCACTTTCCGACTTCCCCTCCCACCGCTCTTCCCATTCACGCGCTCGTTACCATTTGCTCCCGAGCCACATTTCTCCCCCCCCCCCCTAATCTTAGCAATGCCAAGAGCTTGTTTTCCCCAAGGTCTCTGACTCGATTTCATCTTGTTCTCGTGCTCGCCAAGGATGTTTCACCGTGATCAGTTTGTGCCTTTGATTTCTCCAAAGAGAGATCCGAGTCCAAGGGCTCCCTGGTAGTATTCTGAAGCAGGCAGTGATGTCTTTCGTATAATCCTGCAGCAGCAGCTGAATGACCCCTTAGTCGGCGGTGCCTGAAGATCTGCCAGTGTGGGGAAGTCAACTGTCCTTTGCTGTGCTGAAGAAGCTGGCTCAGGGCCGCCTCTCTTTTCAGGGTCTTTCTAGAGCTTTATTCTTCGCAGACGTGTATTTGTTGTTGTCTCATCATCTGTGCACCACCCACCACAAGTGAATTAAATTATTAGCATCTTACACAGTTGTTTTTGACACCAAGACTCAATCAGCCAGTGTTTTCGAAACACCAGCAGACCTGGCGCTCATTCATCGTAGCACTGCATTTCAAATAAAACCTATGCTGGGAATATATGTTTATATGCCAGAATTAGGAGGGAACTTCACTCTGCCTTATGTAAATATAATACCACCGAACTTCCAACTTGCCACTCACCCACGCAACGCCACTCACCCACGCAACGCCACTCACACACGCAACGCCACTCACCCATGCAACGCCACTCTCCCACGCAACGCCACTAACCCACGCAACGCCACTCACCCACGCAACGCCACTCACCCACGCAACGCCACTCACCCACGCAACGCCACTCACACACGCAACGCCACTCACACACGCAACGCCACTGACACATGCAACGCCACTCACACATGCAACGCCACTCACTCAAAGCAACGCAACTCACTCACACAACGCCACTCACACACGCAACGCCACTCATCCACGCAACACAACTCACACATGCAACGCCACTCACACATGCAACGCCACTCACACACGCAACACAAATCACACACGGAACAACACTCACACAGGCAACGCCACTCACACAGGCAACGCCAATCACACAGGCAACGCCAATCACACAGGCAACGCCACTCACACACGCAACACCAATCACACACGCAACGCCAATCACACACGCAACGCCAATCACACACGCAACGCCACTCACACACGCTACACCACTCACGTTGCCAATAGGTCTCGCAGTAGGAAAGTTGGAGCCATTACCATTGCAAATAACAATGCCTTTTATTTTTTTTTCATTTTAAAAACATAAAGGGCTTTGTCATTTACAAAACCAATAGCTCCAACTTTCCTACTGCGAGACCTATTGGCAACGCCAGTGCTTGTTTATGTATTGACCCGACAATCGCCCCTTTCCAATTATCTGGGAACTTGCCTGTGTTTAGGATCTCTTGAAACATATTAGAAAAAAACTCCGCCCATCAATCTATATTAGTTTTTATTACAATTGCTGGTAAATTATCAGGTCCTGTAGCCCATGTTAGGTTTAATCTCCTTATTATACCTCTAATGGCATCTGGGGAGAAGTGTACTTTAATTTCTTCCCTTATTCTAGGCCAATCATTGGCCGTTCTTCCCTCCCTGTCTGGCCATATACCATAGATTTCTTCCAGATATGTCACCCACTTGACCTCTGGCACCGAGCAGTGTAGGGTTCCTGAGACTTTCCCCGTACATTCCTGAATTAACTTCCAAAAGCCTCTCACATTCTTTTCTTCAATTGTCTCAAGTAAATGCCCCCAACATTTGTCCTTAAAAGTCCTTTTTTTATCTCTAATAGTGGCCTTATATTTTATTTTTAGTTTCTTAAGTTCTATTACCGCTTCATCACTATAATTTGCTCTTAGGTATCTCTCCTGTTTTCTAATACTAGCCTTGACCTTCCGACAGTCATCATCGAACCAATGGGAGGTACTACTGGATATGGTTTCACATTATTTACTACTTTACGATTACCGTGTTTTAATTTTATCCTGAGGCATTCCACCATATCCCTTATTGTATCCTCATACCAGGTTATGCCCTCCTCTGGTGCTAGGTTATCTAAATTCACTGTTAACTGGTGTGCACTCAGTTTTTTTATATATTCATCGGTAATTCTCATAGTAAGTCGTTTAGGGTATTCCACCTCTACTGATAGCACTTTTTGTCTATGTGGGGAACTGAGTACCTGGAGTTCTACCTGCAGTGGGTAATAATCACTACCCTCCAGCCTAAGAATTTCAAATTGTTTAATTAGGTTAAAATTCCAGGCCTAAATGAATGCATAATCTATTGGGCACATTTGCTGCCCTATCTTAAATGTTACGATTTGCAGGCCGGTCAGCTACCTTCCTTCCATTTACGCAGACCAGACCTATAGCCCCCAGCAGTTGCCCAAGCTCATCATATTGAGTTGAGATCTCACAACGGGGAAAATGTGCAAGCTCTATTTTATATACTCCCAGCATATCCCTCAACCAGGGGTCCGTTTTAATGGGATTTAATCTATGATTGAAGTCCCCCAGTATCATTAGCACATCTCTTGGATAGCAATCACATAGGAATTCCAGGTCTGATTTTAAACATTATAGATCAGTCTTATATTCGTTTGTTTTCCCTTTCTGTATGTACACATTTATGATACATAGATTTTCGACCCCAACATATTGTTTAGGGTTCACACTCTACTACCCAACGCCCAATTGCACTTGAGTTCGTGGGATTCCATATCATTGGCTATCCTTGTTGAGACCAGCGTCATCTGGCCACCGGAAGGTCTACCTGATTGGTTCTTTTTTGCAGGTTTTACGTGGTGAGTGAAGCCTTCCGTTACAGGGGTTTCGTCGCACAGCCAAGTTTCCTGGAGGCATACAATATCATTTTTGTTCAAGATGTTTTTGAAATCTTCCTGTGACATTATTCTATTGTATCCATTTACATTCCAGGACAGAATGGATAGGCTGTGCAACGACCCTTCTTCCTAATCAATGTTACTCATATATCCGTCTTCCTCACCATTCATGTAAGCCAGTTCCCTATATCTATTCCCAGCAAGGACATCTTCCACATCCCACCTCTGATCTTTTGGTTTTATCATAATTTCAAGGGCATCTTTCTTGCCTCTCCCCAGGCTAATAATTTTTATTTGTCTTTCACCTAGGGCTGCATGGTTCCTAAGGAATGAGTTCCCTGTCTTATTCAGTAACACCTCTTCCCTTTTTACTATTCTAATTTCTTCCCAAAGCATCTCAGACTCTGCCTTTTCTATTGCATCTTTTATTAAGGCTGAGTGGAGTAGGACCTTAGTTATTTCCTCCCCCTTACTATTCGCCATAAACCCAACTTCTTTTAGATCTGCAGTACTGACATATCTTAGGCTGGGGCACATTGCACAAGACGATAGGAGCTGTGAACGATTTAAGGGGTTTAATTTCCTAGTTCTTTCCCCCCCTTTTCCTGTCCTAATGGTCCTACAAAAACCCAGTTGTCTGTAGGCAGTTCTGGCTGTCGATGTTGTAATATTCCATCTGGTATCTCTCCCCTAGTATGCCTGCTTGCTTCTTCTCTGTCTCTAGCTCTAACCCCCTTCACCTGGTTTAGGTTTGTGGGCCCCAGACCTACAGACGTGTCCATCCCCCAATCTACTGCTGTGCTCTCCTTTACCCCAGGTTGGGTCCTCCTGGTAGCCTTTTCACCTTTTCCCAATCTATTCCTTATTATCCTCCTGCTTTGATCGTCAGAACTGTTGCTACTTGCTCTTATTTCAGCGAAGTTTAGTTTTTTGACTCCATGCCTTAGCTCCTTATCCTTTATCTTATGGGCTGGAGAGGCCCCCCTCCCATGCTCCTGTTGCTTTTCGGGGTTGCAGTTAACCGGGGCTTTTTTCCCCCTCCTTTGCTTTGTTGTTTTTTGCGTTCTATAACTCCTTCCCCCATACCTTTTTATTATCAATGGGCAATAGGATATATATTCTGTGGGTACATCCTCTGAATGACTACTCGCCCTTCTCGCTACATCCTCACTATCCACTGTATTCTCTTTCTGATCTTCTACTGGTCTTACTAAAGCGGGCATCAAGTTTTTAATCTGTACCAATTCTCCAATTATATCCTTGTATTGGTCACCTTGTCTTTTTATAATGTCATTATTTAGGACTGAAACCTATGAAATGCCCTGTAAGGTCTTTTGAAGCATTAACATGACCATGCATGGATAAGCTGGTGGATCCAGTCACCTCCAAACTGCATAGAGGCACACCTGTAGCATTGAGGCCGATAACATTTGGGCTCTTTATTCTTTGTTGTCCATTGAAACTAAATTCCCGCTCAGCAGACTTCCCTTCCCCCAAGTGGTTGCTACTGTCTATTTTATCTTCGTTCACCACCTCTGCTCCTATGTCCTGGGTGAATAGTGACTGCCACATCCTTGGTGAGGAAGACAGTCGGGGTTCCATTGGTATCTCAGCAATATTGAAGTCAGACTGGTTCAGGGGTTCCATGCTAGATACTGCCGAGCCTTCGATGGTTTGCGGGGTCTCTAATACACTTGTCTCCTTACATGCTGTCTCTTTCCCTTTAAAATGTTTCCCGATGAAATCCTTAATGGTTTTTGATACCGCCGACCCCCCTTTTGTGCCGGCTGACTTAGAGGATGCAGGCGCTGGCAAAGGAGTTGAACTCGGGGGTGAAGTTTCTCCATTAACCATTACTCTACTACCGGTTGGTGTTGCCATATCTTTATTTGCGTTCTCCAGGCTTTTCGATACATTGGTCACGTCCACCATTCCGGATTTATTTCCTGCTTTTTTAGAGTTTTTCTGGGTCTTACGTGGTTTTGTTTTCCCTAAGACCATTTGTCTTTCCGAATTCTTCTTTGCTACGTAACCGAGGGTGCGAGGGAGCTTTGTTACACTGGAAGGCTTCTGTTGCTTAATGTGTGAGCAACTACCCTCACCCCCAGTTAACTTCCCTTAATTATTTAATTTAGGGCAAAATAATCAAATTAGTAAGAATTGCCTCTTTCACTTACCTCTGTTTCTGTGAGCCCACACTCCTTCCTCACCTCACCATTCGAAATCCAGGCACCTCTACAACTTCAGTGTCAGTGGTCTCCTCTCCTGGTCATTAATGGCTTTTCTTCAGCCACCAACCGCCTCTCCGTTATGTGTGCTTAACTGGCTTCTCTCCAAGCAGTCCTTTTCTTACTGACTCGGATTTATCTCGCCCACGCTCTGCCCCACGTTGGTGAAGCTTTTCTTGGCGCTTCCCACGCTGTAATGTTAGTCAGCGCGCCGGGTTCTGTGTCTGTGGCCCTCCCCCGCGGGGATGCGGGCGCCGCGCCCCCTCTGACCTCCACTGCACGGCAAGACGCGGCTTCAGTACTTGCCGCTTAACGCCAAGGAGAGTTCGGTTATGGTTTCGTGGAGGCGGCGGTTGCAGCGGCCGAAGGTGGCGCTGGCGTTCTTGGCGAAGCACTTGCTCAAGAAACCGGAAGTCGAGCGACGAGCGTCGAGAAGTTCTAAGGTGGGTGGTCCGGTGGGAGTGCTGCAGTCGGGCACAGAAACAGAGTTAATACTAGTCAAAGACACTGGACCCCTATAACAAGTAATTACTTTGGGCTTCGAAGAACCTTCCTGACTTCCTTTTTGCTTGTGTACCTAACTCACAACCCAATTCTCTTTTTGCCTGTGTCCCCCATTGGGTCCTTTGAAATTGCCATGACTTTTACCTTCAGGTCTGCAACCTGTCTGTTGAGAGTACCTCTTTTTCGATTAGCTTAACGCCATTTGGCTGCTCAAGCCTTTTGTTAACTCAGTTGACTAATCGCTTGTCAGGAAAAAAGTTGCAAACCCTGTCTTAGTTGTGGTTGGTTAGATATCCTAAACCATATCTCCTGGATACAGTTTACCATTAGAATATAGTATGATTCTTTCTAACCCAATGACAAGGTGACTGGAAAAAGAATACCAAAAGCAAGGCAGGGCAAGGTAGACAAAGGGATAACGTAATTACTTAGGATTAATAACACTAAGTAAACAAAACTTGTCAAAAGTAAAACTTAAAATTTATTACCTCCCGAACGGGTTACAATCTAAAAATGTTTTAAAAACAATTAATACAGGCCACCTACAGTGGTCAAATCATACATCAGTATGCGGTCAAGGTAAAACAATCTTGTACAGTCAAGAGTGAAAACAGTCGACGCGGCGTTTCGGTGCTTTGTATGATCTTCACACCTTCTTCAGGACATTTACAACAATTGACTTGATATCTGTGGTATTTTTGGGAAGAGTGTATCAATTCTTTTACGCTGTTCTTTAATAATTTCTCAGCGGTTCTAATCTCACTGGAGCTTCAATGTAAATGCACGGGTATTCTGTGTGCACGGAGGGGCCACCGAAGATGAAAAGGGGTAAAACCCTAGGGAGATGTAGACCTGTTGTTATTTCAGGTTCATCATAGTGCTCTCGGCCCTTGATGTTTGCCGATTCAGATTACTCTTCTTAAATTTGAGGAGAAATTATGTGACTCTTATATAGCAATTCCGGCCTCCCTGCTCCTCCGTGCTCTCGTGTCTGTTGATTCCTTCGTGATGATTCGAGGGGACCCTCCATCTTTATTGGATACTAATCGCTTGTCAGCCAATACTACCAGTTTCTCTAAATCCTTTTTCTGACAAGTCAAACTGGTATTGCCTATGTGGGGTGACGCACTCTTTGAGTTTATGTCATTAACTGGCTAAAGGTATTAAATCTGTGGCCTTCTTCCCTCCACCATAAATCCAAATTTGAAATGGGCCACCATCAACTCTCTTGCTTTCTTTGATTTCCTGAAAGTACTGAGCTGACTTCCCAAGCTGTCTGATTAGAGTGTCATTCATTTGTTCATAATTCATCTGATCTGGGCACATAACTCATTAAAGCGGCTGCTCTAAACACATCATTCAAAGCCTGCTCTCTACTAGCGATCTAGAAACTCACAAAGCATTCCAGATTATTCTGGCCACGCTCATCTGGAACCTTGGAAGGTACTCCGGCAGACATGGAGGTGCAACACGATCCCCAGTTGTAGCTCTCTGCTGCCACCCTGAACTTTTACTTCTCTAACGTTTTACTCTCTCCTGTGTTCTCCTTTTCTTTTTTCCACCTTTCTATTATTTTTCTTGCCTTTTCTTTTGCTTCTCCCTCTCCTCTCTTTCCATTCTTTCTTCTTTGGCCAACTCCTCCTTTTTCTCCAAACTCCTTTCCTCTTATTTCTGGTGACATAATCTCAGCTTCTCTTTCTGAAACTCCCTTTGCTTTGCCTCTTCCCCCGCTTTCTGGAGAGCCAACTATATTTCAAGGTCTCTGATTGACTTAATCCACCCAAAGGAATGGATCATAGAATAGTTGACAATCTAACCCTTGAAACCCAGGTGGGGGAGAGTATTGGTGGGAGGGGATAAGTGAATGTCTTGAGGAAACCATGGAAAGCAAATGTGGAGACACACTCCGAGTAAGGCTGGGCTTAGCAGCTATGAGTGCCTGCCACCACAGTACCCCCACTCTGGGTTCCTAGGAGGGTACCCACCCCAGAGTCCATTACAGTTTCTTCCCTACTGCCGTGTAGGGACTACAGGGCCCCAACCATGGTGGTTGAGATCATTTGCCCCTGGTGCCCTGCTGTCCATCCTACTATAATTCTCTCCAAACTAGGTCAAATGCAAACCTTTTTGCATTTACACAGGGTAGTGACGGCAAACAGGATACTCAGGAAGATAGCTTGAGGGAACAAGAACTCAGAACTCATTAGTCAACCAACAGATGCAACAAGATTTTGTCCAGCCAAGTGCTTCTTTTGCTTTTTATAAAAAAAAAAAAAACTTTAATCTCACAAGAAAACTAAATCTGCTACAGTTCAATAGCATTACAGCTACAGTGGTGTACTCTGTTATGATCTTCAATATGTCTCTACACCCTCCTTTCGCTATTCTGTTTCCCTGCTGTCGAAGATATCTAATGACTACAGTTCCCAGTATGCTTTGGGCACAGGCATTGATTAGGCGCAGGTGCAGATTACCTCAAACATCCTACTTATCTAATGTCCAACTCACTTTAACTTTTTTGCGCTCCTTGTGTTTACTTGTCAAAAAGTGCTAAGTCCTCGCAGCAAATTCATCTGCGCATTCTGGTCTCTTATTCCAGTAGCAGACTAACCCTGCTTTTATCTGCTGCTTGGGATTGTAGTTCTAGCAGTGTGGCAGGTGCAGTTTGCATTCCTAACTTTGCAGTATTGAATAGGTGAGATTATAGTAAGCAGTCCGAAAAGTCTACCTAGTTGCGATCGCGTACAGTTCATGTGAGGCAGGCTCGTGCACATCAAACACCATCGGCCTTGGCATCAGACTTCAAAGGAAGCCGCTCGCACACCACCATTTGTCTGAGCCTCTGCATCAGACTTCAAAGGAATCCGCTCCCAAGCCACTCACCTGCCCCCCATCAGACTTCAAAGGAATGCGCTCCAGCTCCCCCGCCCCGGCCACAGCAATGCAGAGAGCTTGGTTTTTTTGCATCCATTTCGCGGGGAAGCTGTGTTTTGTTAAGAGTTCTCTGCACCTTTCTCGGTTTTTTTTCTGGGCAAAAGTGAAAGCCTACCGTGCTTGTTTACAGTAGCCTTACTCCTCAAATGCTGTTGCTGTGTTGCCATCTCTCTAAGGACACTCAGCTTGAAAACACTCGACTTGCTAGCTGCAATGCTACATCGGCCTTGCTTTGCCTCTAGACACGTTGATCCCTCGCAGACTGTGCTGACTCTGCCCCTCCTGATTCTGAAACTGACCAACGCAGTCACCACGCAGTCTCTCCAGAGTGATACCGCCGCCCAACACCAATTCCCCAGTAGGGCTGAGCCAGTTGCTGTTTCAGTGCCCATATATCTCACCGAAGCGGAACAAGTTGCCGAGTTTTGTCACACTCACCTCCAATCCACACTGCCGCGTTTTTATTCATCCCATGCTTGTTTTCTTTAATTATTCTTTTGTGGCCCTGCTGTGCGGCCAATGCTTGTTTGTAAAGTCTGCACTGTATTGTAAGGCTGATTAGTTGGTGGTTTACTTAATATATAAATATTTCTAGCAGTTTGACTCAATCATAACTCATGCCAGCACAACTCTTGGCAACAAGCACTTGCACGCACATTGAGTTTGTTTTACCTGTCCCTCTCTCCATAACACGCATTAACAAAGCAATATCTGTCCTGGCATTTTGAAAGAGAGTTGGCTGAGCATGTACAATGGTGTGCATGTTGCCTGTGTTCATTCGCATGTTTCTGGCTTCTCAGAGTACGCTTACTAAAAAGTGTATTCAAAATTATTTACACAAGTGCCACACTACCTCAAACCTATTGACTGCAACCTTATGCCCCGTGTTACCACCTTGAAGCGGAGAAAAGTATTATTTCAGAATGGGCCATGGATTACCACCCATTGCTCACAGTACATCAAGAATTACCCCCATTCTAGCTCAAGTTGAAGACATGCCACTATTCTGCTACAGACAACATTGTACCAGGGGTAGGCATCATGTCATGGATGCCCACAGGTTGCAAAGAATTGCCATCTTTGTGCCAGGGCCATCATCACAGTGGGAGTAGGTAGAGGACATCATGCTATGGATGGCCACAAGTTTGCTAAGAATTACTATCCAAGGGAAAGCATTTGATCCGAGTGGGCACACTGACGTACCCACTCCCATGCACTCATGGACACCTATGAGGGCACACACAAACATGTATGTAGCGTTGATTCATTTTGTTTATGCTAATCTTCAACTGTTGTCCTGGCTCCGGCTACTGTCCTGACCACACACACTCCCCCCCCCCTCACCCACCCTCACCCACCCTCATTCACCCACCCTCACTCACCCACCCTTACTCACCCTCTCTCACCCTCTCACACCCTCACACACCCTCACACACCCTCACACCCCCTCACCCCCTCACCCTCACACACCCTCACAACCCCCTCACCCACCCCCACTCACTGTCACCAGCATAGCATAACAAAACATAGCATAGCATAACAAAACACAACAAAACATAGCATACATAATAAAACACAACATAGCATAGCATAACAAAACAAAGCTTAGCATAGCATAACAAAACATAGCATAACAAAGCATAGCATAACAAAACATAGCATAGCAAAACAAAGCATAGCAAAACAAAGCATAGCATAATAAAACACAACACAACAAAACATAGCATAGTGCAACAAAACATAGCATAGCATAACAAACCATAGCATAGCAAAACACAACAAAACATAGCATAGCATAACAAAGCATAGGATAGCAAAACTAAACATAGCATAGCATAACAAAACAATGCATAGGATAGCAAAACTAAACATAGCATAGCATAACAAAACAAAGCATAGGATAGCAAAACATAGCATAGCATAACAAAACATAGCATAACATAACAAAACATAGCACAACAAAACACAACACATAGCATAACAAAACATAGCAAAACACCACAAAACATAGCATAGCAAAACAAAACATATAATAGCACAGCAAAATATAGCATACCAAACACAACAAGACATAGTATAGCGTAACATAGCAAAACATAGCATAGCAAAACAAAACATAGCATAACAAAACATAGCATAGCATAACAAAACATAGCATAGCATAACAAACATAGCATAACAAAACATTGGATAGCATAACAAAACATAGCATAGCATAACAAAACAAAGCATAGCATAGCAAATCAAAGCATAGGATATCAAAACATAGCTTAGCATAACAAAACATTGGATAGCAAAACCTAGCATAGCATACAACGTCACTCAGCCCCACCACAGCATCACTCAGGGGCACCACAACATCACTATGCACTACCACAGCATCACTGAACGCTACAGCATCACTCGTTCGCCATCACAACATCACTCCGCACCACCACAGCTAAAATCTGTGCAACCATTCAACGTCTGGTTCAAATATGTTCTCTCAATGTTTCAAACTTTATTACAAACGTAACAAAAATATGTTACTATTTCACTTCTGTTCTTGGATTTTCGTCACAATAAAATACACTTAACATAATCTTCATAAAAGTTATTTACAAAACTTTAAGCTATTGCCATTATAAATTACGATAACTTTTATTTAAGTATTAATTATTGAAAAAAATGAAAAGCCATTGCTATTTGTAATATCAATACATGTAAGTCACGTAAATACAACACATATTGCATTACATTTCCTCTCTATACATGTAGGCAGGCTTCTAGGCACTTTAGGGCAACCTTTAGCTCCTCTAGCAGAAAGTACAGACATGAGGTGATGTCCTTTTACCTCTGGGAATCTGGTGTGAGGCGCACAACAGCCCTGGTAACGTAGCAGGCATTTGACAAGAAGAACTTGGAACTGGAAACAAGAGAGATGACACTTTTATATGTGTTTTCCTGACAAGAGATATGGATCCACAGTCTTTAATGCTTCAGCGCCAGTTTGGGTTGGCTCTCTTCCAAATGCATTTTTCTGGCATGCTCCTCAAACACACACTTTGTGCAAAGTGAAAACACTCACAGCAAGTAGCAAAGGGGCTTTCTCCAAACAGTAGTATCCAAAACATGGGCACATTGAAGTGTGAGGCCTTTCCATTTGGCTGGCATCAGCTTTCCTGAAGCAGCAGTCAAAGACAGACAAAAGGTCAGGGCCTGGTCATCTGAAGTGGATGTCACTGGATCCAGTACTCGAATGTATGACGTTACAACGCATACATTTACAACACAGTTTTTACACCGCAACATCCCTTACTTCGCATACATTTACATTGCATGCCATTACAACTAATTGTTTTAAAACTACATTTACAACGCATTCCATTACATCACATTATACCTTTACAACATATACCATTACATTGCATTTAAGGTAAGTGTTGGATAGTGTATGGGTAAAAATTACTATTCTAACTCCAGGGGGTGCAACAGTATGGTAAGTGTTGGATAGTGTAGGGGTACTATACGTTGTATTGGTATGCGTTGTAATGACATGCAATGTAATGCCTGCGTTGTAGTGTCATGCATTGTAATGTCATGCATTGTAGTGACATGCAATGTAAATCGGGTGATCAGATCCGCAAAACAAAAAACGGGGACAGGTCATAGGCATAGAAGTAGGACTACTGTTTGTAGTAACCATAGACATAAAAGTAGGACTATTTGACAGTTGTCGTAGACACATAGACATAGAAAAGGGACTACGACAGCTCCCTCCACAGACTGAGTGTGCACTGGCTATGCAGAACCTGTAGGTTGCGAAGGAAACTCACACTGTCAAAGGCTGTTTGAGCAGGACCCTGGGTGTACATACATCTGTGAAGGAAGTTTACAGTGCCACTGTCTGTGCTGAGCCTGTACTGTATAAGAGAAACACGCACTGCCACTGCACAAGCTGCCAGGCAAGTGTGCGTGTGTGTAACGCTTGCATTGGTGCTGTGTGCATTATACCTGCTCTCTACAAGACAAGTGTTTTCCCTATCACTGCCTGTGCTTTCGCTGGTGTGTGTATGTGGTGTGTTGCAGCCTGAGTGGAACAAATTTAGCAATGGAGGTATTAGCGCAGTTTTCACGCTTGCACCTCAGGTGATGGGGTTTAGTTGATATGTCACCTGTAGGATTAAGAAGACCTGTGTTGTTATCCTGGCTGTCCTCACTTGACCGGATTGTGGGATCCTATGCATGACTTGCTCTTATGTACTTTTCAAGAAAAGCGCAGGATGTAAGCAGGCACGTTTGAAAATGAGCATGATGGAAATTATAGAAGATGCAATCTAATTCTTCGCCGCATACTTTGGAAACAGAAGACTGGCGCTGACAAATGTAACTTGATTTCCTTTTCTGTGCCTCAGTTCACAATGTGGGCTACTCGAGAACATTAATTAATTAATTCAAGAGGTTTACACTGCATGTCACATAGGGAATTCATGGGTGTTCCGTATACATGATATGTAAGAAAGAAAGCCAGTTTGTCTCGGTGTCACAGAATGTGCACTCATCAACTTGCAGGGTGTTCGCCATACAGGTGTATGCCTCGGCTAAAGAGTGTCCCCACCTGTGAATCCCTCATGCATTATATTGATGTGCAGATAAATTCCTCAGGTGCTAACCATGTTTAGGGTGAATTCGTAAAGTACGATTTTGGTAAATGTCCAAAGGAAGACTTTAAAACTTTATAAGGAGCATCAGTTTGCAACTTTTTTTTATTTGCAACTCTTTTTTTTAAAGCGCTTCAAATCATCACTTTATTCAGTTCGACCAGATGAAAGTCGTCTGTGGGGCTGCAGAAAACCTCACCGAATATACCTGACAAAATGGTCAATTTAGCTGAGCAAGTATACGTTTTAAAGGAGAATATTAGTGTACTCAGTAGCGGCCTGCTGTTTGAAAAACTTCTTCCAAAAAATGCAACACCCAGTCGTTCCAGTAAATTAAATCTGACTTTTTCCTCCTAAAAACGGACAGTGGCTGAGCAGTGTATTTACCGGTTTGACTAGACATTTGTTGATCCCCCCCCAGCTTTTCCTGATCAGACTGATGGACTATGATTGCCGTCAGCAGAGCAGCTTCTCCCTTTCATTGGCAGAGACTTTTGAGATCCCATAACTGCAGAGACTTGCGTTTGCACCAGGTACCGAACCAGCATTAGTAGGCGGCCACAGCAGTTAAAAGGCCCGTGTTGTACCGCAAGCAGGGCACGAGGATTTGTTCTAATGTGCACATGAGGCCTGATTAACATCTTTGCAACACGCCTGTGCGGACACCTCTTGGAAGTCAGAAAATGTACGTAGGTGGCGCTGCGTGGACAAAGAGAAGGGAAATCCAGAGAGAAAATGTCTCTTTTCAAATGATTTCCCTTCCTGCTACAGCGCTCATCTCAGTGACGACACACGCAGTGCAAACAGAGCATGCGCGCAACCGGACCAATGAAATGTGTGTTTAACCCGGACACTGTTAGAAAACGGGGACATTTGACCCATTTGGAGAAAAGTGTCGGGACACGGGGACACTTATCCAAAAACGGGAACCGTCCGGGGAAAACCAGGACGTCTGGTCACCCTAAATGTGAAGGATGTTGCAATGTAATGACTGCGTTGTAAATGTAGTGGGATGTGATGACTGCGTTGTAAAGGTTGTTGCCCCCAGTACTCAGACCCATCCCACGCACAGAGTACCACTACCATACATTTCTTATACATTCACTACACACATGCAGACAACATGCATGTGGGATGTCAGCGCAAGGTTCTGGGTTTTCACACAATTGAGAAGGGTCAGTAGAGTGCACTTCATTTACACAGAAAACAAGTATTTGCAAAGCCAGTAGGTCTCCCCTATGTGAGAACCACTGGCTTTGCATTGGTCTTTGCTATGTTGCACATCAGCATGAGTAAAAGTTAGTGGAGTAGAGTGGCATGGATGAGAGTGAAGTAGAGTGGAATGATGTGGAGTTTAATGGAGTGTCATAGATTGGAGAGGAGTATCATAGGGGTAGAGTGTCGTAGAGTGGCGTGGAGTGGCATAGAGTAGAGTAGCATAGAGTGGCGTACTGTGGAGTGGCGTAATATAGAGTGGCCTAAGTTAGAGTGGCTTCATAGTGGCATTGTGTTGAGTGGCGTAGAGTAGTGTAGAGTGAAAGTGCCATAGAGGGGTGTGTGGAACAGGCTGGAGAGGATTGGAAGTCAAGTGGTGTAGAGTGGAGTGGCATAGAGTGTGGTAGACTGGCTCTGTGTGGAGTGGCATAGAGTGGAATGAAGCGGCATGGAATGGCGTAGAGTGCCTTAGAGTGGCACTGAGTGGAGTGGCCTAAACTAAAGTGGTTTAGGGTAGAGAAGAGTGATCTAGAGTGGAATTGCATAGTGTGGAGTGGCGTAGACTAGAGTGGAGAGGTGTACAGTAAAGTGGTGTAGAGTAGTACAGTTGTGGGTGTAAGTTTCTAAGGTGTCACTAGAGACAGCAGATAGGGTGAAAGCAACCTTAAAAAGGGGTATGCCTGCATCAAAACTAGGGAAGCGTATTGCATGTCCAGAAATAATACTGAAGCACGTACGAATGAAAAAGTACATTTCAAAAAGATGAGAAAGAGCAAAGACGAGGAAGAACATATATACTTTATCTGTGCTCCAGGGAGGAGATAACAAAAGATAGGAAGGGAATACCTACACAAGCTAAGCAATCCAATGATTGCAAATCATTGACAAGGAAAACAACTAATGGCCTGTTGTGAGAGGTTAGTGTAAGCCCAATTAAATGCAAACAATAATTTTTGCAGGACAGCGCTGTGTAAGCGAGATCTAAAAAGGTCTGGTCACACTAAAGATTCACAAAACATGGTACACTGCCACTACCGCTTTGTGTTTCTCACTCCAGACATAGACAGTAGCCCTTTGTCACAGTGAAGGCAAGCCTAGTGTGCTACTCCAAGTCACAGACCAGGTTCTGGACCAAACATTAACCATGACAACCCCAGGTTTATGGGCGAATGCTACACTACTGTGATTCTAGAGCCAAAGAAGAAGTCAGGGTAACATTTTCACTTGCAGTTGGGCACTAAGGTGATGGGTATGCAGCTCTTACCTATGCATGGGACATTGTAAACAGCATAGGATTCCCCTCCTATCAATCTGTAATAAGAGAAGCTAATTTGTCAAACTTTGGAATCTGGTGGTGACTTATTGAGGGCGTGACTAAAGGGTACAGTGTTGATGCATCGATTGAGGGTTTCCATCCTACTATAAGAGCATCAGGTTGACTAATAAGAGAGTGAAGTTTGTGGTACATGGCAAGGGAAAGCAGAAGAGGGTCTGTGTGACACTCATGGATGGACAGAGGTGTTTGGAAAAAAACGAAGCGTGAGCAGGTACTGGAGAAAATTCGCTCCCCACAAATTGAATCCTATCTTTCTTTTTAATTTAATCAAGCAAAAATGTTTTATCTGATCAGGTTCAGGATGGGTATTGCTCACTTGCTGGTTTCGTAGCCACGTGATGTATATTGTGACGCCAAATTAGACTTGTGTCCTTGTAATTTAATCTCTGCACATAGCACTTTGCATTTTATGTTTTTTTGTAAACTGTATCGTAACCCAAGACGCACTTTTTTAAAACCATTATTAAGATTTTTAAATATCAGAAAGTGTCAACCTGCATTATGCCATCTACTTCTTTTAAATAATGAATTTACTTGTCTTATGGTTTATAAGTATATCTCCTCTGCAGTTCGACTCCGTAATGTTGTTGGAAAATGAATTCCTGAATATTAACTGGGTTGGTTAAGATCTTACCTTATTGTGTGTATCAATGTTAAATATCGTTTTTATCTGTACTTTTATGGCTGTCATTAAGCAGAATAAAGATTTTTGGCTGACTGACTGACTGCCATTCTAATCGGATAATCGGGGCAAAAGATGTAGCCCCTGGGAGTCCTTCCTTAATGCCCTAGAAGTTTGTTTTTTCAATGTTAACAAGTCTATTCTCTCTTCATTTTTTCTTGTTCTTGTTGAATGGAATGCATCCTCAGAATAGAATTTTCTCACCATATCGTATCACTTGGTGTTCTAATATATTTCTCACTTGTAGAACAGTTGCGTTTAGCCAGAAATTATCAACCATATACTCAGGGCACGAGTCGGGGTACCACGCGGGTGGACGGCATCCCCCCACTTATTTCCGAGGGTTTTTCAGGGTGGACGCCGTCCACCCTGCTAAATCAAAACCACGTCAGCCACCGGCTTGGTATGCTGAGACAGGGGCACACGAAAGCATTAAATCCGTTTCTAGCCAAAGATGCTACGTGCGATCTGCAAAGACTGGAATGCACAAAGCATTGCGCCTATGTTTAAAAGTAAGGCCGGGAGGAAACCGAGTCCAGTGCGCTGGAAACGTGAAAAGTTATAACGCAGAATGTGAGAAGCCTCTGCCCCCTGATGGGGCGCCTCGAACTCTTCATCGAGGATAAGTGCAGCCCACCCCGCCCATTGTTATTCTGTCTGCGGCTGATTGCCCCATACATAATGACAATGGGCCAGTTTAACTGAGCTGTTACACCCTGCTCTCTTTAGCTGTCCTTTTGCCCCCATTGGTCTGCCTTGGTCTTCTTCCTGTGAGTGTCGTGATTACGGTCATTAGGCACATGCTGTGAAGACTGCCCTGGAGCAATCTGTTAAATGCCCAGTGTTTCACACCAGTTGAGCCATGCTTGCCAGGGCGGCAGGAGCAGCGCTGATCAAATAATTTGACAAACCCTGCTCCCGCACAATTGGTGCCTGCTGCAGATTCACCAGGTCACCCACGTCCAGATTTGCCTCCAACACGCTTTCTCGATCCCAAAACGGCAGTTCTTTCCTTTGAAGATTATGCGCTCATGTTTTTAGCTTTAATACCTTTATAATCAACGGAAACCACCTTAAGCCTGATGTGATCTGTGGTCTCATGGTTATTTTTTAGGAGATGTTAATTCATACTTCCCTGCCCCTCCAAACTGTTCCACACTTTCGATCTGTAAACAGTTAACCCCGTGCTCACCAGTTTCAATACACAGATGCTTAATAATTAATCTATCAATGGCTCGTAGTTAATAAACCCTAATGACGGATGCTCCCTAACTTTCTTGAAGTGTATTGTCTTAAAGGCAATTGGAAGCTTTGGGGTGAAGTTGGTGCTTCTGCGGGACGCTGTAGTTGGTAAACACCTTTGTTGGACTTGGCTGTCTCTTGCGCGTTAAATGATGCGTTAGTTTTAGGTTTGGCCCAACTCATGCTTTCTCAAAAGTTTATCATAAACATGAATTTATACATAGTGAGTGAAACCATAATGGAGCGAGAAAGGTAGGATATATGGACGGATGAGTTAAAGCATGGATGAATGATTGGCAGAATGGATGGGGGGAATGGGTGTCTGGATGAGTGAAAGGAAGAATGTAAAGATGTATGTGTGAAAGAATGCATACATCAGTGAAAGGGGGGTGGAGAACTGGGAGAAAGGATGGATGGATGAGTGTAAAGTTGAATGGGTATATGGATGAGTGACTGGTTGATGGATAAGTAAGTGAAAGGATGGCTGAAAGGGCAAATGGGTGGATGGATGAGTGAGTGGATGGATGGAAGAGTGGAAGGATGAGTGAAAGGTTGGCTTGGATGAAAGGGTAAATGGCTGGATGGATGAGTGGATGGATGGGTGGAATAGTGGATGGATGAGTGAAAGGATAGATTGGGTGAAAGCAGGGCACAAGTCCTAAAAAAAGAAGTGGGGGGACTCTCCAAGGTAGGCGTGGTCACAGGAAGTGACATCACGGCAGGAAGTGACATCACGGCGGGAAGTGACATCACGACAGGAAGTGACATCACGACAGGAAGTGACATCACGACAGGAAGTGACATCACATGACATCACGTGACATCACTCTGTTTTGATAATTAACACACAAATAAAATTCATTGTCATTTAAAAAGGTCTGCCTACTTGGGGCGGATTTGCTGAGGCAGACCACTCAGTGTCTGCCATGCCCGGCAGGAAAAAATAACACTGCCCACCATTTGTAGGGGAAAATCTCCCTGTGGGTAGGAGACATTTTTATTTTTCCGAAACAAACCCTTACTATGGTAAGATGGCTAGTGTACAAGACTGAAAGCCTTTAACAAAATGTGCTGTGGTCCCGGATGGCAGTGTAGCCTTAATTGAGCGAAGGTGACATGAACACATTTTCAAAATGCTACAGGAAAGTTTGACTGCAAGATTTTTTATACATTACAGGTTCCCAGAGAGGCTGCTTCCCACACTCGACAATGACTATTACACACAGTAGGGCTCCATATTCACGTTATTCTATCGATGAGTGTTATATGTTATCTCCCCACCTATTGTAAACTAGCGACTCTGTATTAAATAGTTTTGTCCCAGCTGCCTCTCTCTAGCTGTGGCTAGATTTATTTATTTTATTTATAAAGTTTTATATAGCGCAAACTTGATTCCGAAGGATATCAGAGCGCTTTACAATTTGCAGCAAAGGTAACAAATCAGAACATAAATCTAACATTGGGAATCTTGGCTAAAGACAATGGAGATGCCGGGCATTAACTTGGGTCAACAAGATACATCTTTCGCCAGGCAAAACCTAAAAAAGTTCTCGTTTTTAGTAGGACTGTTCTCTCCGTCCCGGGATGCTTTTTTCAAAGAAAGAAGTAGGGGAACGGGCTGAAATTATTTTTAGAAGTAGGGGCACGCCGTGCCCTTCCGTCCCCGCCCACTTCTACCGCTGCCTACCAGTCCTGGCTGTTTAGTGAACAGCAGGTTGCAATGTGGGACTTGTAGTTTAGATGGTTTGGTTTTTTGGTTAGTATTAACTCAGAGATCCACAATGCAAAGTGCTGTTACCAGGGCATTAAGTGGGATGAAAAAGGTGGAGGGTCTTTACAAGGCGTTTGGCCAATAGAAGAGGCGTGGCCTATGTAAACTAAAATCCTCTGAATCGCACAGCATGGTCTCTGTTTGGTGCCCGAGTGCCTCTCTGTCAAGGCCACCGGAATTATGCGATTATTTGGTGAGTTGAAGGTGGCTGGGATTTCAGACCATTTTAAGTGCTGCCTTCAAAAAAATCACTTTCCTGTTCTATGTTATGTTATGAATAAGCCCTCAGTGGCCTCAGACAAAGCAGCCCTGTGGAAAAACTCACCCGCTTGGATGCTTCTAAACAGCTATAAAGAGGGCCACTGGAAATATGCGGAAGGAGAGGCCAAAATTAGGCGGCAGGGAGGGAAACATTATGTGACAAGAATCGGCAAATTATGCAGTGTAACGCGGCACATTTTCTGATAGTATTTTTTCATTATTTTGTCATTTTTACACTTGTTTACACTGTATGGGCATAGGCTGCACCTCATTAGTACCCAGTTTAACACCCAAACATAGCAAAAGGCAACAGAAAGACGACCAGCCCAGCTTTGCAAAGGGCCTTTCACCGCGCAGCAACACGTGTCCCTTCGTTTTAGTAACTTTTGAACTGTGTTAGCTAGATTTTTTTTCTTGTTAAAATCTACAGATTATGCAGCAGTTGCTGAATTATGTGGCAAATGCGGCAGATCCATACATATGCAAAAAACATTGTGGCCGCACAGCCGCATAATTCCAGTGGCCCTCCCTTGAGACGGGTTACTCTCTGTGTAGGAATCAGAGGTTCGTGGGCTCTGCTTTTGACCTCACCCTGCCCCTGCACAGCTAGGGTGACCAACTGGCATGGGTGCAAATTCAGGACGGTAAGTGTAAAAATTCAGGACAAAGGGTCAAAATTCAGGACAAAAATTCAGGACACAAGGTCAAAATTCAGGACAAAACTTCAGGAAAAAAGGTACGTTTTACAGACACATCAGAGGAAGTTGCACAATAGTATAAAAGTGAGTAAATAGACAACCATTTAAGTACAAGTCAAAATAAGTTTAGATTAGATCGTGCACTTTATGGTTTTTTGGTATGCGTGCAGCTTTGAGCAACTGTGCCGTTTTTTGGTTGAACTTCATATGATAGTAATCTATTTATATGGTTACTGCACTGGGTTGTCCAGTCCGATATTTTGTTTACAACTCATGGTCCTCAGCAGGCATGTTTGGTGAGAGAAGTGGTCAGGAAGATCTGCCTGGATAGTCTCTGTTACTAGCATCTCATATCTAAGTGCCATTGTAAGATGAAGTGCGGCACGCATAGGCCAACTAAAGGGAGGATTGCTGTGATGAACCCGCTATAGGGAACGCATTATGGGTGTTTCAGCAAGTTGAAATTAAAATATGGAATTTGACTTTGCTTATGTAGGCTTCCAGAGAGTTGCATTAGCTGACGAAGTCACAAAGGTGCTTTTCCCTGCAGCTTTCTTAAAGAAGGCACTGTTGATACACTATTACTTCGTTTATTTTTGACGCTTTGCCTTTTGCTACAAGCACAATATACATCTCAAGCACAGCTCATGGCACTATGAGGCTTTCCCTAAAACAAAACATGCAAACATTTACAAGTATTAGTGTAACATTCAAGTAGCAGTTGGGTGTCACTCAAAATGTGACATGTATGATGTATAGATCACACACATAAGCACAGAGCAAATACTGAATAGTAACATATAAGCAAGGGAGTAGCCAGAAAATTAAAATACCTCCCACTTTGAACTAAAGCTCCTATGGCACCAAGAAAGCAAATAAGTCATCACAGCCCTCCCCAGAAGAGCTCTCTTGTCCAAGGATCTAGCCATTCATCCTTCCATCTAACTCCTGATATCCACCATTTCAAATTTATAGTCTGTCATCTATTAATTCTTTCATCCATAATTCAGTCTTTCACCATTCATTCTGTCCTTCCATCTGTGTGCCCATCCATATCCAAACATTTGCAAACTTATCCATCATCTATCCTTCCATCCATTATTTCACTCATCCATCCCTCCATCCACCCTTTCACTCATCCATCCACCATCCACCCTTTCACCCAATCTATCCTTTCACTCATCCATCCACTTTTCCACCCATCCATCCACTCATCCATCCAGCCATTTACCCTTTCATCCAAGCCAACCTTTCACTCATCCTTCCACTCTTCCATCCATCCACTCACTCATCCATCCACCCATTTGCCCTTTCAGCCATCCTTTCACTTACTTATCCATCAACCAGTCACTCATCCATATACCCATTCAACTTTACACTCATCCATCCATCCTTTCTCCCAGTTCTCCACCCCCCTTTCACTGATGTATGTATTCTTTCACACATACATCTTTACATTCTTCCTTTCACTCATCCAGACACCCATTCCCCCCATCCATTCTGCCAATCATTCATCCATGCTTTAACTCATCCGTCCATATATCCTACCTTTCTCGCTCCATTATGGTTTCACTCACTATGTATAAATTCATGTTTATGATAAACTTTTGAGAAAGCATGAGTTGGGCCAAACCTAAAACTAACGCATCATTTAACGCGCAAGAGACAGCCAAGTCCAACAAAGGTGTTTACCAACTACAGCGTCCCGCAGAAGCACCAACTTCACCCCAAAGCTTCCAATTGCCTTTAAGACAATACACTTCAAGAAAGTTAGGGAGCATCCGTCATTAGGGTTTATTAACTACGAGCCATTGATAGATTAATTATTAAGCATCTGTGTATTGAAACTGGTGAGCACGGGGTTAACTGTTTACAGATCGAAAGTGTGGAACAGTTTGGAGGGGCAGGGAAGTATGAATTAACATCTCCTAAAAAATAACCATGAGACCACAGATCACATCAGGCTTAAGGTGGTTTCCGTTGATTATAAAGGTATTAAAGCTAAAAACATGAGCGCATAATCTTCAAAGGAAAGAACTGCCGTTTTGGGATCGAGAAAGCGTGTTGGAGGCAAATCTGGACGTGGGTGACCTGGTGAATCTGCAGCAGGCACCAATTGTGCGGGAGCAGGGTTTGTCAAATTATTTGATCAGCGCTGCTCCTGCCGCCCTGGCAAGCATGGCTCAACTGGTGTGAAACACTGGGCATTTAACAGATTGCTCCAGGGCAGTCTTCACAGCATGTGCCTAATGACCGTAATCACGACACTCACAGGAAGAAGACCAAGGCAGACCAATGGGGGCAAAAGGACAGCTAAAGAGAGCAGGGTGTAACAGCTCAGTTAAACTGGCCCATTGTCATTATGTATGGGGCAATCAGCCGCAGACAGAATAACAATGGGCGGGGTGGGCTGCTCTTATCCTCGATGAAGAGTTCGAGGCGCCCCATCAGGGGGCAGAGGCTTCTCACATTCTGCGTTATAACTTTTCACGTTTCCAGCGCACTGGACTCGGTTTCCTCCCGGCCTTACTTTTAAACATAGGCGCAATGCTTTGTGCATTCCAGTCTTTGCAGATCGCACGTAGCATCTTTGGCTAGAAACGGATTTAATGCTTTCGTGTGCCCCTGTCTCAGCATACCAAGCCGGTGGCTGACGCGGTTTTGACTTAGCAGGGTGGACAGCGTCCACCGTGAAAAACCCTCGGAAATAAGTGGGGGGATGCCGTCCACCCGCGTGGTACCCCGACTCGTGCCCTGGGTGAAAGGGTGGATGGTGGATGGATGAGTGAAAGGGTGGATGGAGGGATGGATGAGTGAAATAATGGATGGAAGGATAGATGATGGATAAGTTTGCAAATGTTTGGATATGGATGGGCACACAGATGGAAGGACAGAATGAATGGTGAAAGACTGAATTATGGATGAAAGAATTAATAGATGACAGACTATAAATTTGAAATGGTGGATATCAGGAGTTAGATGGAAGGATGAATGGCTAGATCCTTGGACAAGAGAGCTCTTCTGGGGAGGGCTGTGATGACTTATTTGCTTTCTTGGTGCCATAGGAGCTTTAGTTCAAAGTGGGAGGTATTTTAATTTTCTGGCTACTCCCTTGCTTATATGTTACTATTCAGTATTTGCTCTGTGCTTATGTGTGTGATCTATACATCATACATGTCACATTTTGAGTGACACCCAACTGCTACTTGAATGTTACACTAATACTTGTAAATGTGTGCATGTTTTGTTTTAGGGAAAGCCTCATAGTGCCATGAGCTGTGCTTGAGATGTATATTGTGCTTGTAGCAAAAGGCAAAGCGTCAAAAATAAACGAAGTAATAGTGTATCAACAGTGCCTTCTTTAAGAAAGCTGCAGGGAAAAGCACCTTTGTGACTTCGTCAGCTAATGCAACTCTCTGGAAGCCTACATAAGCAAAGTCAAATTCCATATTTTAATTTCAACTTGCTGAAACACCCATAATGCGTTCCCTATAGCGGGTTCATCACAGCAATCCTCCCTTTAGTTGGCCTATGCGTGCCGCACTTCATCTTACAATGGCACTTAGATATGAGATGCTAGTAACAGAGACTATCCAGGCAGATCTTCCTGACCACTTCTCTCACCAAACATGCCTGCTGAGGACCATGAGTTGTAAACAAAATATCGGACTGGACAACCCAGTGCAGTAACCATATAAATAGATTACTATCATATGAAGTTCAACCAAAAAACGGCACAGTTGCTCAAAGCTGCACGCATACCAAAAAACCATAAAGTGCACGATCTAATGTAAACTTATTTTGACTTGTACTTAAATGGTTGTCTATTTACTCACTTTTATACTATTGTGCAACTTCCTCTGATGTGTCTGTAAAACGTACCTTTTTTCCTGAAGTTTTGTCCTGAATTTTGACCTTGTGTCCTGAATTTTTGTCCTGAATTTTGACCCTTTGTCCTGAATTTTTACACTTACCGTCCTGAATTTGCACCCATGCCAGTTGGTCACCCTAGCTGTGCAGGGGCAGGGTGAGGTCAAAAGCAGAGCCCACGAACCTCTGATTCCTACACAGAGAGTAACCCGTCTCAAGGGAGGGCCACTGGAATTATGCGGCTGTGCGGCCACAATGTTTTTTGCATATGTATGGATCTGCCGCATTTGCCACATAATTCAGCAACTGCTGCATAATCTGTAGATTTTAACAAGAAAAAAAATCTAGCTAACACAGTTCAAAAGTTACTAAAACGAAGGGACACGTGTTGCTGCGCGGTGAAAGGCCCTTTGCAAAGCTGGGCTGGTCGTCTTTCTGTTGCCTTTTGCTATGTTTGGGTGTTAAACTGGGTACTAATGAGGTGCAGCCTATGCCCATACAGTGTAAACAAGTGTAAAAATGACAAAATAATGAAAAAATACTATCAGAAAATGTGCCGCGTTACACTGCATAATTTGCCGATTCTTGTCACATAATGTTTCCCTCCCTGCCGCCTAATTTTGGCCTCTCCTTCCGCATATTTCCAGTGGCCCTCTTTATAGCTGTTTAGAAGCATCCAAGCGGGTGAGTTTTTCCACAGGGCTGCTTTGTCTGAGGCCACTGAGGGCTTATTCATAACATAACATAGAACAGGAAAGTGATTTTTTTGAAGGCAGCACTTAAAATGGTCTGAAATCCCAGCCACCTTCAACTCACCAAATAATCGCATAATTCCGGTGGCCTTGACAGAGAGGCACTCGGGCACCAAACAGAGACCATGCTGTGCGATTCAGAGGATTTTAGTTTACATAGGCCACGCCTCTTCTATTGGCCAAACGCCTTGTAAAGACCCTCCACCTTTTTCATCCCACTTAATGCCCTGGTAACAGCACTTTGCATTGTGGATCTCTGAGTTAATACTAACCAAAAAACCAAACCATCTAAACTACAAGTCCCACATTGCAACCTGCTGTTCACTAAACAGCCAGGACTGGTAGGCAGCGGTAGAAGTGGGCGGGGACGGAAGGGCACGGCGTGCCCCTACTTCTAAAAATAATTTCAGCCCGTTCCCCTACTTCTTTCTTTGAAAAAAGCATCCCGGGACGGAGAGAACAGTCCTACTAAAAACGAGAACTTTTTTAGGTTTTGCCTGGCGAAAGATGTATCTTGTTGACCCAAGTTAATGCCCGGCATCTCCATTGTCTTTAGCCAAGATTCCCAATGTTAGATTTATGTTCTGATTTGTTACCTTTGCTGCAAATTGTAAAGCGCTCTGATATCCTTCGGAATCAAGTTTGCGCTATATAAAACTTTATAAATAAAATAAATAAATCTAGCCACAGCTAGAGAGAGGCAGCTGGGACAAAACTATTTAATACAGAGTCGCTAGTTTACAATAGGTGGGGAGGTAACATATAACACTCATCGATAGAATAACGTGAATATGGAGCCCTACTGTGTGTAATAGTCATTGTCGAGTGTGGGAAGCAGCCTCTCTGGGAACCTGTAATGTATAAAAAATCTTGCAGTCAAACTTTCCTGTAGCATTTTGAAAATGTGTTCATGTCACCTTCGCTCAATTAAGGCTACACTGCCATCCGGGACCACAGCACATTTTGTTTAAGGCTTTCAGTCTTGTACACTAGCCATCTTACCATAGTAAGGGTTTGTTTCGGAAAAATAAAAATGTCTCCTACCCACAGGGAGATTTTCCCCTACAAATGGTGGGCAGTGTTATTTTTTCCTGCCGGGCATGGCAGACACTGAGTGGTCTGCCTCAGCAAATCCGCCCCAAGTAGGCAGACCTTTTTAAATGACAATGAATTTTATTTGTGTGTTAATTATCAAAACAGAGTGATGTCACGTGATGTCATGTGATGTCACTTCCTGTCGTGCTGTCACTTCCCGCCGTGATGTCACTTCCTGCCGTGATGTCACTTCCTGTGACCACGCCTACCTTGGAGAGTCCCCCCACTTCTTTTTTTAGGACTTGTGCCCTGCATATACTACTACTTTACGAGTAAATGATCCTTGTTATATGTGTGAGGGGTGTATAATACTGAGGGTGGTGTGGGAAGGTGACAGGATACCAGGTACGGATTGTAAAATGTGAGTGGAGGAAGAAAGAACTGGACACCCTGAGGGTGGTGGTGGGGAACATGACACAAGATGGACTGTAGAGCACGGGCGTAGGCAGGCAGCCCATGTTCTGTATGTCTTTCCTATGGCACGTCTACCCCTTGCACTGGTGATGAGTGAAAGGCAGATGAAATGGAGATGTCATACCTAACATCAAACTATCGATGTGTAGCGGTGACTAAAGGGAATGATTTTCACTTCACGGTTTTGACTGATATCTTTGACAACTCAAGTTTCGCTCTCCTCTACTTAACTCCGCAGCTAAAGGCATTTCTGGTATTCACAGTTAACCATCTAATTCTGTCTGTAATAGATGAGATAGGCATTTTTGCTGTACAATAGAGAAAGAATGATGCAGTGAAAGTTGGTGTTTTTGATGCAGGCCAGCCGTTGCAGCTAGAGGATTGGGGCGCAATCAGTTGGTAGTCAGTGAAGCAATGAATGGGCCTGTGAGATTTGGGCTCAGCAAGATTACGCTGTTGGCTTCAGTATTTTAAATTGGGTTAAATTGAGAATTGGAAGTTTGAGTTGAACTGGAGAATTGTTTGTAGTGTATGAAATGAAATGGTGTGTTGGTAGGTTTCAGGTGTGGGAACAATGCCTATATTGCAGAGGCCCTATGTGAGTGGGAGAGGCATCAGATGTAAGGCAGAGAGTAGAAATAGCAGTCTGAGTTAGTGAGATCAGCTGCAAGGCGGCTGGAAGCCTTGACCTTGCATCTCTCTTTGTCCCCTATAGATCTTTAGCCTGGCCTGGAGCCCCGATGGACAGCGCCTTGCATCAGTCTGCAAGGATGGCAAGGTCCGCATCTATGAGCCACGCAAGAGTCTCGAGCCTGTGCAGGTGAGATGGGAGAGAGGGTGGTGAAGGGTTTAATGAGTATCAAGAATCATTTGTCGCTCAGTCAACATTTCAAACTCATTTGGGCATCTAAGTTGGTGGGTCTCAGCTCTCCAGGAAAATAAAGGACATATACAAATACAGTAAAGAGGGGCAGTGGAAGCACCTTGAAAGTACTGTATTCTGTCTTCTAGCCCAGTGGAAAACTATCAAGAGGTGCTTTATTAGGAAACGTCAACAGATGTGAACAAAGGCCATTTCAAGATCCCAAAATTCTGTTTCATCCACTCTTGGGCTGTTTCCTCTCCAGCGTCAGTCCTTCCACTTCATAAAGCAATATAAGTGGGCTCTTTAAATTCTTGGCTGTCAGTACCTGCCTCTTAACCCCTTGGCCGCGGGGGTAATTCCCCCGCTGTGCTGGGGGCGGGGGGCACGCACAGCGCCCCAGGGCTCGTGACAAGCTCCGCTAATCATGAGCCAAGGTGGCAGTGTCCTCATGAAGAGATGAGCTCATCACGGGCAAACCCGTTTCTTTGAAATGCTGAGCACAGTGGGGGAATTAGCATCGCTTGCGAGCGTTGGAGCCGTTATGACGAGCTGAGCCTGTCATGAGCACACGGCAACTGTGCCTCATGGCGAGCTGAGCTCATCAAGAGCATGAGAGGGGTTAAAGTCCTGTTGTCAATGAGTATGGTGCCTTGTCGCTTTTCCTGGGGATAGGAAAAACCTCTGCACCTCCTACCATGCAAGGCATAAGGGGTGCATTTTGACTCGTTTAATTCCTTTTGTAGGAGGGTCCAGGGCCAGAGGGTGGACGAGGAGCCCGGGTGATTTGGGTATGCGCTGGCAAATACATCCTGGTGTCTGGATTTGATAGGTAAGAAAATGTTTCTGTCTGTTCCACCTTAAGTTTTATTTATTTCAAATTGGTATTTACTGAAATCAGAATGAGAAAGAAATGCATGCATAAGTTTCCAAATGTTAACGTATTGTATATGAGCATGCATCAGCATAATACAAACCACTTGTATATCAAGAAAGATTCTGTGATCACATTGACATTTTTTAAGGGTCCCACGTTAGTACATATTTCCGACTGGTTGAAGATATAACATTTGTTTCTAAATGCAGTGTACAGCAGTAGGCAGGCTTATACAGTTTTTACCCTATACATATGGAATATACTACTCTCTAGAATCAGTGGTTATTATATCTGTCAGAGAGTGCTTCCGTTTAGTCTCCTTAAGTACCCCATCGCTAAATATTCAACTGTAAATGTATTTCTTTGTGGTATTTAACAGTATTGTGTACCATAATGTGGCTGAAACATTTTTACCACTTGGTAAACATCAATAATGGTGTTTTCTGCTCTTGCCCACTTCTTTAGTTAAGTCTGTCAGAGAGATCCGCCGGCCTTGAGATGAACTCCTTGTCATGTTTACCTTCCTTCTAGTTTACACGAGGACCAAGACGCAAACCTGCCACCACTTTCTTCTTTTTAGACCCAACCATAAACCCTGGTATTTGTGTCCAGAGTTGTTTACAAATACCAGCTTTGATGGTGAGAGTCAAAACTATGTTGGAGATTTCCGTCCAATACTGTCTAATTGCAGCCCATTCCATACCTGTTAGTTTCCCCCTATATTGGCCCCCCCATTCATTATTTAGATCCCCCAATCCAACTCCTGTTATCCCTGGAGAGCCCCAGGTTAGCCGTCTCGTGTGTTAAGAACAGTTCTTCTGGAATGTCATGTCTTTTCCTGTGGCTGTCCAAAGGTGTACATCTTGTCAATGGGATATGAGTCTATTTGTGAGACCCAAACCTCTTTGAAATTACTTGTGTGTGCACATTCACAAAATCTTAGGAGACACAAGAGCTGGATGCCCCATGCATATACAGTGTTTGACTTTCTTCCCTGTTCCCTTAATGCATTTCTTAAAGCTGTTTTTTTCCTGTGTGCACCAATTTGGGATGCCTAGCCTTTTTGTCCCCAGACAAACACATGTTCTCCAGCGCTTGCTCCCACTAGGCTTCTCATTGCAATTATGCTGTTACGGAGGTCTACTCTACATTTGCTGGTGCCTCAAATCAATTTGATTACCAATGACTTCAAGTCTTTTTAAGGTAACTTGGGTTATGATGATCAGAATGACCATTTCGGGCAATGCTTCTCCACCTGGCACTAAAGAGGGAGACTGATCCCCTGAGTGCTGTGAGGGTTCGAGCTCGGTTCCTAGCAACATCGTCTTCATCCCTGTAGTATATTGAAACCCCTAAATATATGAGGATTGTTGTCACTTATTGCAGGGCCATCCTGGGTAATACACATCATTACTGAGGATGTTGAAGTTGTACCACATTTTTCTATTCACCCGCACAAATACATTTTCCTACCATTCTGAAGACTGTTCAAGGCCTCTTCAAGCATCGCTGAGGTACAACAAACTGTCATCTGCCTATAGTGATAAGTATGTGATCTGATATCTACAAATATACCCTAGTCTTCCATTAATTCATAACAAAGTTGTCCAAAGACTTTTCAGATAATCTTTCCATGAGCCACAAAGCAGAAATGGTTCCACCTGCCTTAAGACGAGCCATGGATTTAGTATGTTGTGGACAGATCTATGTGGTAATCTCATCATTCAACCCCATCATGTTCAATACCATGGACAAATACTCCGACCTCCGGGTGTTGAAGGTTTTTGGGGTTGGAGTTCTATGTTACTTTGTCAGGTTGCCAATATATGTTTCTTGAGGTCTGTGGGAAGCAGAGGCATGTTATTTTTTTTTCACCTTGTCAAATTGCAGTTCTATATTTATTCATACCATCACCCGTCTAGAGTGATACATTCGCATGGCAGAATCCCCTATCTTCTTACTTCGTGACTCTAAAGTTTTTTACTTCACAAGATCATTGTGTTTGTTTCCAGCCGCAGCGAGCGCCAGCTGTACCTGTACACTGCAGAGGATCTCTCCGCTGGTCCTGTGGCTTGCATCAGCCTGGATCTGGCTCCTTCCATCCTTATTCCTTTCTATGATGAGGACACAAGTGTTGTCTTCCTGACAGGCAAGGTGAGCACAGTATCCGTGGGTTCAGTGTTGCTAAAATGGACAGGGTGGGGGTAAGATGAAGGTAGCAGAGATGAAGATAAAACACTTGTTAAATAGCATTTGGCTTAAAGAATTGGGAATATGTGGTTAGAGGCATCTGTGGAGGATTACAATTCTGTTGAATTAATCAATTGCTGTCAACGTTTGGTCATATTGAAGAAAGTGTCTTACGTTGACTTGCACAACATTGGTCATAGTATGTGAACTAGGCACCAATGTGGGATGAGTCATCACTCTGCCCCTGTGTGCAGTATTCAAATCTGTAAATAAAATGAAATCAAGTAAGTGGTTTCATTTGCAACGTCTATTAATGCATAGGATTTTGAGATAGTCCATTCTGCCATGCGTGACTTCTTTCACAGCGATAATTAACTTCTAAGCAGTGTAAAATATTTTTTGGCAAACAAAGAATACTTTACTCGGAGTACCAGTTAGTTCACAAGGAGTCTGAGAAGGCTTCAACTATCCCTCCCCAGTCACTGAGTCCATTGTTGCAGGAGAGGCTTGTGTTGGTAGAGAATATGTTTTTTATTTTCTCCCTTTCCATCACACTTTTTTTCTTTTGACTAGGGGGACACAAGAGTTTTCATCTATGAAATCATTACCGAAGCTCCCTTTCTCTTGGAATGCAATTTTTTCAGCTCCACTGATCCACACAAGGTAAGGCTTTCCATTTTCAGACTCCTGCAGCCTTGTGCAGGCACCCATATTGTGAAAGCCTGGTGACTTTGCCACGTGCAGTATAACAGACCCGTGTCTGCAATGAGCGTGACAAAGATACTGGAAGCTGTATGGACTTGCAAACATCATAGCCATGTGATGCCCAAAGCACCACTAATTGTATAAACCTCTGGCTTGCGTGGAAACATTGTTGAATGTCAGGATGTGAAGCCATGAAATTCTGAGGTTGGCACCGTGGTCTAGTGGTCTCTGCTGTTTCTTTGATTGTTTCAGCAAGTACTGCATGTTTATGTTCTTCGAGTGATTACAATATTTTCTAATAGAGAATTCTAACCACCGATTACTCACCCTTTGTATACTTCCTTGGTGTCAGACTGGATCCTGCTACTTTTGAGCAGTACCTCTGCACTCTGGAAGGTGCTGCCATGCAGCTCTGTCCTGATGGAGTTCTGCTCCCGAAATGACATGCGAGGCAAATATAGGCACTACTCCCACAAGTTGAAATGAGTTCCTTTCTTTGTGTGTCACCAGACATGGATCTGAAACTTCTTCTAGTATCTCCATCGACGTTTTTACTTCAAAAAATGTAATTCGGTGTGCAAGGGACATTTCAGATGGATACATCTACCTGTGGATTCCTTACCTTTTGAATATCCCAATGCAGTTCCAGGAGGACATCATAATGCCACAGCTCTGCACGTGACTTCGCAAGACGTCACCAGAGCCATAAAAAAACCCTGTTGGCGTGCTGACGTCAGTTCCATTTTTCCCGCTCCTTCAACAAGTAACATTTTTTCTCAGGCTCCCTGTCGTGTTAGGACTCTTGCAACATTTTTTCAGAAAATCACAACATTGTAGCAGGGAAGAATGTCTCCTCCAAGAAAGTCTGGTTTCAAGCCTTTCATGGAATGTGATGGTCAGATGTTCATCACTGATCCTCAATACGACGGTCTCTGGTGTTTGAGCTCGAATATCGTCGACGCCTGATCTTCGTGCTAGAAAATGAATCCTAAAGCGTTGAAGGCGAGGGGAAGTAGCTGTTTATGGCCAAGGTGAGGAAGGAGAAAAGAGTCATCGGAGGTCTCGTCCTCAGTCGGAGTCACTGTCTAACCATTATTCGAAGTCGTCGAAGAAGAAGCATAATAAGATGCACTGTCATGGTTCCTGGCATCGGTCTTCTAGAGATGACCCTCTGAGGTTGGTGTCCCTGACTTCAAAGACACGTGAAGAGAGAGGTGAGGTGTCTCCAACTCCATCTCCGGGGGCTGCTTTGGTTTCACCCTTTAGTCTAAGGGCTTGACTGTGCTTGGACTCCCTCACTCGGAGCCAGTACCGGATCCAGTTCTTACACCGGTTCCGCCGCAGCCTATGTCTCCTAGACAGGAGCGGGAGTATCCGGCATTACAGACTCTGGGTTCTGACCCATCAAGTTTTCTGAATGCTATAATTAGCAATTTCAGTAGAGCTGTGACTGCATCTGGTGCACCTGTAGGCCCCATGGATCCACTTTCCTATTCATTGGGTTTTCCGGTGCAGTATCTGGAAGCTCCATTCTTGCAGTTTATGCCAATGGCTCAAGTTAACTGGCCCCCTCTGGGTCCAAGAAAGGAGAGGTCAGCGCCAAAGGAAGAAATTCGGCAAGAGTCTCCGGCCCTGGTTTAGCCTCTGCCAGCGGCAACTGGATCCGTACCGGCATCGCACTGCTCCACTTCAGTGCCACTGACATCTTCTGAACGGATGCCGAAGTCCTGGGTGCCGATGCAGTCGTTGTCAGTTTTGCCTTCATCAACTCCTGTACTTTAGCATAGATCCCAGAGAGGAGTACTTGGGGCTGAATCTCCGCAATGAGATTTCTCCTTGTGGAGATTTTGCCCTGAGTGAGGAGACTCCCCCCACGAGTGTGGGGTCTCCACCACGAGTAAGGAGGCCCTTTGTGAATCAAGCCCTTAGTTGTGGAGCTAGAATTCTGAGAAAAGGGGTGCAAAGAAGGAAATGTTAAATTGGTGTACATTTTAATATCAGATGTACATGTGAACAAGTGGCAGCATAATCTTAATCCTTCTTAAATGAGGATCAGTGCTTCAGTTTATCTCTGCCAAGCATGAGAGCTGAATCAAATGAGCTTCACATGTGTTTTTGCTGAAGAATAGCAACTTTAATATTAAGTAAATACCTAACTGTTTTCGAGTAAGAGAGTCTCCATAGATTCATCTTCTCTGAATAAATCCTGGCTGCCAGGTTGAGTCTCAGTATGATTCAGAAGAACAGTCCTTATAAAGGAATGCAGGAGTTGGCCGTTCCTGTAAGCTATCAATTCCATGTTTCCTGTAGGCCTCTGGAAGAATTGGTAAAGCAACAATACACCTCAATAAGCTTTCTGATGGCAGTGATGCTGGCCCCATATCACAAGGCCAGCTGTCTTTGTTGGTTGCTCACTGGTACAATAAATGTTATGGGAGTGTATCCTATCAATAGTCTAGGGGCATCCATGTTAAAATTGGGATTTCAGATTATGCTGGACACGTCTCTTAGTATAATGTCTATTTTCCCAAAATCTTGTTATGATCAGCTCTTACTGTGTTCACGTAATATGCTTGTTTCTCCTTCCAGGGCTTCCTGTTCCTTCCGAAAATGGTGTGTGATATACGAGAGGTGGAGTTTGCTCGGGCTGTGCGACTTGGTCAATCTTCGATCGAGATGATCAGTTTCAGAGTTCCCAGGGTTAAGGTGATTCTCAATGAGGAAAATTGACTATTCTGCTCAAGATCTCTTTTTTTACTTGGGTCATTGTGTGAGACACAGTCAGCTTGAATAGCATGGGACTTTCTAGTCCAGTGTCATGTATTCAGTACAATCATAATATGAGACTAGGTCTTCTGTCCCACTGGCTAGCTGTTTTCACAGTTTGCATTTATTGTGAAAGGGGTACAAAACACACTTACTGTATGTATTTAAAATGTTGCTGCATGACCGGTAACAGTGCACTGTGGAGTACTCCTAGAGTCGTTCCAGTGGATACCTGCTAAAGGTGTTCCACGCGGATGTTTTTTTATAGACCTGTGTCTGATCAGTCTGCTGAGTAGTGCAGAAAGGGGTTTTACAAATTATTCTTGAAAGCCTGGGCCACTATCATTAAAGAGCTTTTTTCTTATCAGTCTGCTGGGTTTTCTGGCACCAGTCAAAATCCTCAGTAGTTGATGACAAAGATCACTTTTACTTGATTTCTAATTATATTTGGTGTTCTTGTTGTTCCACAGAAAGAATTTTTCCAAGATGATCTTTTTCCTGACACAGAGGTGTGGTGGAAAGCTGCCCTTACAGCCTCTTCTTGGCTGTCTGGTTCCAATGGGCAGCATGAAAAGATGAGTCTCCGACCAAAGGATATGACTCCTGGTAAGAACTTTGTGAGGAATGTGGTGGGGAAAGTGACACACACCACTGTTTCACAGTGATTGGATTAGTAGGCGATTGGTCAATAGGATTAGGATGTTTTATGATCTGTGTAGCTGTTGGAGGCAATATAATTCTGCCATTTTGTTGCCGTAAAGCTAGATTTTTGCAAATGAAGGTGGGAAAGTTGATGATTAGAAAAACAGAGACCTGTATTTTGAGGACGAATATGTTTGCATATTCAAGTGGGAAAGCTGCAATTGGTGAAGTTGAAGATGATTTAGGGTTTAAAAATATGGTTTTGGAGGAAAAAGTTGTGCATGAATTTGTAGTGATATTGAATTACAGAAGGATATTTGATATTGGGCAAGTAGCTGAGGTGGAAAGTTTGTGTGAGATGTTAAAGGTGTTGCGCTAGAGGGATGATGATATAAATGCAGAGGAGATAGCAATATTGAAGCAGGAAAGTTGGGACTTAAGAGGTGCAAGCCGGCATGGTGAGTCATTGAATGGTTGAGAAAGAGAAATTGGGAAAAAAGGGGTGAAAAAGGTGGGAGCAGGAAATGTTTCACTTAAGATGCTGAAGATGGAGAAGAGTTTGTCAGAGTCTTTGGGAAAAGTCTCTTTGTATTAAAATGGTGGAATCTACGGGATTGCTAAAGACACTAAGGGAGACTGAGAAGAAGTATTGGGTGTGGTGAAAAAAGTATAGTGACTGAGGTGGATGAGGCAGGGGCACTGATGTGGCGGAGGACAAGTATTAAGGTAGAGGAGGTAGGGTAGATGCAAGTGTTACATTTCAATAGTAATGGAGAATGTTGTACCACAAAATATCGGCCTGCGAAAATGTATGCTTCCAGAATATCGCTACGATTCCTTACCTTAGAATATTCCCCAGGCGTCAGTCTGGATACAGAGAGTTTTCTGCTTAGCAGTACCCCTGCGCGCCAGTAGGTGGCTCCGCGCCCGTCACTGGCGTCATAAGCGCCAGGATGACATCACAGAGGCTACTTAGGCACCATCCATGCGCGCTGACATCAGTTCTTTCTTTTTCCACGCCGAAAGAGCAGATCCGGATTGAGTGCGTACCTTGGTCATTTTTTGACCACTTTTTTTAGACTTTTGTCTCCTTCTTTTATCTCCTGGTGCACGTAAGGATGCCTGGCTTTAAGTCTTGTGGGTCGTGCTGCTGTAATATGTCGGTGGCGGACCCCCATATTGTCTACCTCTACTGCCTGGAGACCGACCATGACTCCCGGGATTGTCGGTACTGCCGTGCCATGGCCCCGAAGGCCTTGCGAGAGCGGCGACGGAAGTTGCTGGAGGTCCAGCACTCCTCTCACCTCCGCTCCGGGTCTAAGGGTCGTTCGTGGGACCGCTCGCGGGACCAGAGCCGTCGCTAAGACACTAAGACTTCACCTTCAGATTCCGGTAAGCGACGCCATAAGAAGAAGTCGAAGAAGCGTGTTCACTCTCCGACGTCCCCCGTCGCTCCTCGGAGGCGGACGAGGGGGACAGGGCTCCGCCCCTGCGGCTCCTCTGGAACCTGGGAGTCCCACGGCCTACCCGCTATACCCGGGTCCGTCGGCGACTCCCGAACAGATGCAAGAGTTTCTTGCTGCCATGGACTACCTGTTTGGTCATTGGACTCGCGCCTGCGGGCCCCGCGGACCCGTGTCCAGATCCTGTTGGCCCGGCGGCACCACCTCTGGCGCCGACCCCGGAGCCACTGGCTCCAGCGCCCTTGGCGCCACAAGGTGCAGCACCGCTGGCTCCGGCCCCAGTGCCACCCCTGGCTCCGCCACAGGCGCAGCACTGGGTGCCGTTTATCCCGCCCCTGCCTCGGTTCTCGGACCATTTCATTTCGACCTGGGATCCACATTGGGATGCTGCTCCGGTTCGGCCCAGGCCGGCGCCACTGGCACCCTCTCCGGCTCCGGCCGCCGCGGCCGGCTCCTTCTACCCCGGAGCGGGATGAGGACTGGGACGGCTCCGAGGACTCCCTTGCGTGGCAGTGTGGCTCCGAGCAGGATTGGGTGGATGACCTTCAAGATGCGGCTGAACTTGATGTGTCTTCTGACCCGGGGTTTGCCTCCCCTCCGCCTATTATGGAGGAGGGTGCTTCCTACTCTATGGTTCTGCGTCAAGCTGCGGAGGCTCTCCATCTCGACTTCCCTATGGTGGCCCTTAAGACCAAACTCCTTACTGAAGTGCTCCAGACGGCGTCTACGTCGTCGGAACCGCTGCTCCTGTTGTATAGCGTTATAGGACCCTAGAGTAATTTTCCCGATTCATGCCCTTATATAGGTATAATTCACATTACCCTTATATAGGCACATACATCATAACCATATTTAGACATGACCCATCCAGTCCAAATACGCATGGCTACTTCCACTAGTTCCAAAAAGCCACATCGATTTCTTGGAAAACTCGGCTTCAGCAGTCAGGGACATTCCCTTTCTTGAATATTGATTTATCCTAGAAATCATGGCGTTTTCAAAGAACTACTGTTCTTTGGTGACGTTATTATGTCCAACCGTACGTCAATCCAGGCACCTTCAAGGTATAAATATGCCTACACTTGCCCTAGCAAACACACGGTGGTTTGAAGCAGTTCGACTATCTACTTGCTCAACGCATCTCGCTACAACAAGTGCCGAAGGAAGCCGAACCTCCAGCTGACGCACTGACAGAGAACCTGCCTTTCTCTTGCTGAGAATCCAGCTCCAGTGTTTCCAAGCTCCCCTTGCGGGGTGTTGGGAAATCGAGTTCGGAGACAGAGATACCAGACCTCCTTCATTCTAAACCAAGGTACGGAGCTGATTAGACCCTAAGAGAAATATTGGATAGATTCTTGGCAAAGAAACTAAACTTATGCTACACCTCCCTTACTTCTTCCCTCATACTAGACTTAGGTTAGGTACATTGGGGTAGGAGTATTTTAGAAGCACCAGTTGAGTACTTTTTAGTCTTTGTTATTTATGTATGTATTTATGGCTTAGAAACCATACCATGCTTTTACAGTATTATTTCATAATACTCTTCTTGCTGTACGTATTATACTTTACAGACAGTATTACGATTGTAGCAGTTCAATAAATACTTTTATTGAAAACGCCTGTATCTCTATTTCTCTGCACCTCTGGTGAAACAAAGCATGCACGATTGACTGAGTGAAATATCTATCTATTGTTTACACGACTCTGAAGATCAGTTTTATTCTTGTGGAAACAAAGTTGTCATGTTTATGCCATTGTCAGAAACGAATCCTTTCTTGTGGATACGAGAAAGTTTCTAGTGACCTCTGAGCTAGCTGGCACTCACAATTAAGTCTAATATATTCGATAGAGACCTAGTCGACTTAAGTCCTACGTCACATCTATAGGATATATTATTCCAATGCGCAGAGCCTATTTGCAATATAGGAACTACACTACATGGCGCCCAACGTTTGCTAAGGCACTAATTTAATGCTAGATACTAGAGTAACTCAGTCGTGCTTTTCCCAGAAACCCCTTTTTCCCGTAAAATACTCCAATAGACGTCTGGAGTGGGTAAAAGGATAAAATATCTGCCATAACTGAGTAGGACTAAAATTCTATGTATTCGTTTTTGGTTTGTTCAACGTTGAAGGATACAGTGTTCCAAAATATTGTGCACCTTATCTTTGTTTCCTTCAAACTTGCTCTGCAAACTTTCAGTCAACAAAATGACTGAAAACGAGAATGATGGAGCTGCAGCTGCCCGACCAGGTTTAGATGTTATAGGTTTACAACAAAATGACCCGGATGCTATAAACATCCCGGAAAACTTAAGGAAAACCATCACTATAAAGCTAATAACAAATGGCCTATCAACAAGAGGTGGTAGGGTAAGTTTTGTCATAGAGGCACATGAATATCTGCAGACAGAGATATTCTATTCATGGATTGTTTTCCCTGAAGCAAATCCAGTAACAAATGTGTTCCACTTCTACAAAGTAGAAGACCCTCCAACGGAATACGTTGCTTTTGAGGACATTGAAATTCCACTAACTTACCAAGAGCATCAGCTCTTATTTATTTATTTTATGTTGACAGTTTTGTATAGCGCGAACAAGACCCTTGCGGGTATCAGAGCGCTTTACAGGGCAAATATAGGATGACAAATACATATAGAACATAGAATTATGCGAGTACAGTACTGATAATTGTTAAAAATTAACATATATCTACAGGAATGTACAAGTAACAGCTCAAGTGAATTTAGACATGAGTATCGATTTCACTTCTTTTTTTAAAAAGGCTGCAGACGGAATTAGTCTTGTTTCTGGGGGAAAGCGTTCCAGATCATGGGAGCCATTCCTGAGAAGGTACGACTATATGTTTTCTTCTTGGAAAAACAAGTAGAAGATTATCCGAACTCCTGGTAGATCTGTTACCACCCGATAGTACTAGTTTCTCCACTAGGTACCTCAGGGTTTTTTTATGCAATGCCTTATGAGTCATACAGGCGATTTTTAGGTGGATTCTGGCCTCAAAAGGAAGCCAATTGAGGGCCTGCAGGTCAGGTGAAATGTGGCAGTTTCTTTTTTTACCGGTGACTAGTCTAGCAGCTGTATTGACTGCGGCTCTTAGCTGAGCGGTCGTTGATTTAGGAAGGCCGCAGAGAGCGACCCTTCCATAATCAATTCTGGTAATTACTAGAGTTTGGACTGCCTGTTTAAAGTCATTTGCAGGTATGAAGGGTTTCAGTTTTCTCAGGGTATTTATCTGAAAATTTGCTCCTTTGGTTGCAGCGCTGATATGCTTCTGCATATTTCGGTTATTGTCAAGTGTTATACCTAGAGATTTGGCGAATCGATGATGAGAGGTTGACCATCAAGTGCAGTCAGGTGTTTCATCCAATCGCGGATGGTGGTTGTTTGGTTGGGGGGAGCGATTAAGAGGAATTCTGTCTTTAGTGTGTGTAGTTTTAAGTGGTTCCTAGCTAGCCAGGTTTGTGTCTTTTGGAGCGTAGAGTTAAGGGACTTGATGTCTTCGAGAAAGTGGACCTTAATGTAGAGCTGTGTGTCGTTGACGTACATGTGGTAATTGATATTTGCGGAGATGAGAAGCTCAGTGAGTGGTTCCATGAATAAATTGAAGAGTGTTGGGGAGAGGGAAGATCCCTGGGGTACTCTCAAGGTGACTGGGATGGGGTTCGATAAGGATTGGTTAATCTTGAATCTTTGTGTTCTATTTTGGAGGAAGGAGGTGAACCAGTTTAACACCGGACCAGATAGTCCCATTCTTTGCTTCAAGAGATCCAGCAGGTTGCCGTGTTTGACTGTATCGAAGGCTGAGGATAAGTCCAGTAAAATTAGCAAACAGGCTTTGTTTTGATCCAGTATTTGTAATGCGTCATCTATAATGTGGGTCGTGGCTGATTCGGTACTGTGCCCGGAGCGAAAGCCTGATTGGAATTGATCAAGAAGGTTGAAATGGTCTATGTGGTTGCTAAGCTGCATGTGCACACATTTTTTGAGCAGTGTGGCCAGGGTTGAGATGTTCGATATTGGGCGATAGTTGTTTAAGTCTGAAGGGTCTGCAGTTAATTTCTTTAGGATGCGGGAAACCTGACCGGCTTTGAGGATGTCTGGGATGGTTCCTTGAAGAAGAGAGGTATTTATAAACTTAGTCCATAGGGGCACTATCAGTGGAATGAAGGTCCTTAAGTGGGATGCTGGGAGAGGGTCAGTGAAATGATTGGAGCGATTCACAGTAGTGAGCATGTTTAGGATAGTTTCTTCGCTATAGTAGTTGAAGGTGGTCCAGGAGGCGTTGTTCTTGAGGTCGTGCCTTGTAGAGCAGTTCAGCGGTGTCCCAGGTGTGGACAGCAAGGAGATTGAGTGTGGGTCAGTCGTGGATAATAGGTCGTTCATAAGGTCAGTCTTTAAGTTTTCAGTTTTTGTTGTAAAAAAGGAGGCAATATCTTCGCAGTTGGGGAGAGTATCGGGATTGGTTTGGGGGGAATGTGAGACATCCTTAGATTGTGCTTTGATTATTTCAAATAGTTTTTGGGGGCGTTTTTTTGCTTGGTCTAATTGTTTGCATATAAAATCAGCTTTTGCGCGCCTAATCCTTCTGCAGTATGCATTTCTGGTGCTTCTTAGTATTTTAAGGTGGGTAGCGGATGGGGCGGCTCTCCGTTGCCTTTCAATAGCTCTCAGAGATCTTCTGTCATCATTTAGTCTGCCATCATACCAGATTTTGGTGGTGACTCATTTTAGTTGCATGGGAGCTAAGGTGTCAAGTACCCTGTTCATAGAGTTAAAGTAGTAAGTGGTTATGTCCTGTACATCCATGGAACCATCGGGTGGGGGTGTGAGGATGTGACTGGCAGAAGCAAGATCGGCAGGACTGATGTTTTCTAGGTTCCTCTTCCAGATTTTTGTCCTCGATAGTTGAACAGAGAGTAGTTTAGCTACTTCCCTGATATGGAGAGTGATTATGTAATGATCAGACCAATCGCAAGGGAAAATCGATTCCAGCTGGATTGAGTCTGCTTTAGAAATTACTAGATCAAGGATTGAGCCTTTTTCGTGTGTGGGGATATTACAAAATTGGGATAGATTAAGGTCAGACAGGAACGTTTTGAGGCTATTGACCTCTGGGGCATCAGGGTCGTTCCAGTGGAGGTTGAAATTCCCCAGGAAGATATGCGTATTCTGTTGTCCTGCGTTTGTGGCTAGGATATCCATCATGTGTTCGATGAAGGTAAGGTTGTTACCGGGAGGATGGTAGAAAGAGAGTAGAGAGCATATTGGCTTATTATTGCTGTTGATGTGTAGGCAAAGGTATTCACAGGAGGAGTACACCGTGGTGTTGGAGCGGTTTACAGAGAGGTTGCTCTTATGGATGCAGGCAATACCACCACCCAACCTATCTGGTCTATCCAGTCTGGTGATGTGATAGTTTGGGGGAACTAGTATGTCAAAGATGGGTGTGGATGACTTTAAAGGTGCCCTACAACATCAAAATCACATTACCAGGCTCGGTCCACTAGGTAGACCAGGCGCAACATGGCCGGTACTAGCCAGCTATACAGCACATCCTGACATTGAAGAAATGTCAAGTAAAGAACTATTAGTTCAACTAAAACAATTATTCAAAATACATAGACAATTGGCTTAATATGTCATGCGGACTCTAACAGTCCAACCTGCTATCAGGATTCCACAGCAAACCCCTCATCAGGGGAACACAAATAAAATTACACCACAGACCATACAATCAGTCATTGGTAAATTGCCCGCAAAACGGGAACAAATTCCATTTTGGTTAGCTCAAAAATTACTCAAATCGAGGCAGTATTTCCTGACAGTACACCTCATGAGAAACACAGAATTTTAACAATCTGTTTACCAATGGGGATCGCACCACATCTGGAGGACTGCGACACTTGGGGTCAGTTTTTGCTGCAATCTACCGTCTATGGCGGTAATACCAGACGTCCTGAAACAGATTCAAAATGAATACGGCCAGAGCCTGCTTTGAATCTAGGTATGAAATTACTTAAAGATTTCAAACAGGTCTCAGCTATAATATTCGCTAATATTAAAGGTGAAGCAGCAACCGTGGCGATCCGCCAAAAATTAAAAGAACTTGATGTAACTGAGCAACCATATGAACTAGCAAGAATAATTGAAAAATCCTATGAAGAACTAGGTAGAGATAGTTTGGGTGGAAAACCAGTAAAGCCCCAACTAACAGAAAATCCTGAAAAGGTTTTTATTAAAAACACTCTCACTACTCCTAAAAAGAAGTGGGAAAATACTAGACAGACACTTCCTAAAGAGAAGCGTTCTCAATCCAGAGGGAGGTCTCCTTAAATGGAGCCCTCTGAAAAGAGGTAAAACCTGATAGATATTAAGCTACTGATACACGTTCCTCTCGTACCTTTCAGAGTTCTTCACAGAAATCGCAAAGAAGAGGACGGTCAGAACACAAGGAAGAACGTGTGAAGTCCAAAAACGATCCACATGTTCCAAAAATTAAGAAAACACAACTCAAAAAAAGAAGGTAGCAGGTCTAAAAATCAGACATGCCGAGGATCTTGAGGACACACCTCAAGAACGGGGAGTGGGCCCAGACAAAGCTGGACAACGCAGCAGAAGTCACCATAGCTCGCAAGATCCTGAAGGATCATCTGGAGACAGTGGACTTGAATTATTATATTCAAGTTGAAACTGCCTATACCAGGGTTTGTGTACCCCATAAGTTATCTGAAGTAACACTCTGGATGGAAGGGGACATAACTAGGAAAATAAGAGCACTCTTTTGGGAGAAGCTCTCTAAGGGTTATGACATTCTTCTAGCTGAAAAAGACTGGCCACTACAATTTGTCAGGGAGTGCCCACATGGTGAAGCGATCATTATGCCAGCCTTCTCCAATCATATTCCGATTCATAAAAATTATACTTATGCCAGAAAATGGGCTGTAGCCCAGGCTCCACCATTATATAAAAATCATGTAGGATGGGATGAGGATTCTCCTCACCATAAAATCCAGTTAAAAATCAACCAACTGCTCAGACGCAGTATCCAGTTAAGCAAGAGGCTAAAAAACAGGTCAGGGAGATCTTAGATCGACTTGAATACTAAGGGGTGATTGAAACATGCACCTCGTCCATGAACAATCCGATTGAAACATGCACCTCGTCCATGAACAATCCTTTGTTTCCTGTCTCCAAACCAGACAATACATATTGTCTAGTTTTGGACTACAGACATTTAAACTCTTGTTGCAAAACATTTGCAGTACAAAATGCACACAGTGCAGCACTGATGAATAACATTGTGTGCAAAAAGTATAAAACTGCATTAGATATTTCAAACGGTTTCTTCTGTCAAAATATCGCACCTGAAAGAAGGTACTTGACCGCTTTCTCAATTATGGGGACACAGCATCACTTCTGTCGTCTCCCCCAGGTATTGAAGTATAGTCTAGGGTTATTTTCAGTCAGAGTAACAGAGTTACTACAAACGTATGATGATGAGACATTATCTTATATCGATGACATCTATCTTACAGACGATGACTTGGACTGGCACTTGAACAGGGTGAACATCATAATACTTGGTTTCGCATCTGAAGGGTACAAATTCAACTTTAAAAAATCAAGAATAGCCCACCTCAACGTCCTATTCTTAGGATACAAACTTTCAAATGAAGGCAAATGCCTGGCAGTAAACTTTTTAGAGAAATGTGCGCTGCTCCAACCTCCAAAAATGCTGAAAAACTCCGTCAATTCAAGGTTTCCTGAACTTCGGAAGAACTTACATTCTAAACTACACAGAAAGGGTAAACCTCTCTAAGAATTAATCAAACCTGATTTCAAAACTACTAATTGGACTCAACCACACACAGGAATTTTACGTTCAGTACAAACAGACATTTTAGCAACAACACATTTACAGACACGCGTAAACGAAAGCAACCTTGTAATCCGAATCATCCCAGGAAGATGCGGATTCACGTACTTAACCACATGCGTGCGAGCGGAATTCCGCTCGCACGCTCAGATTTAGTAAATCCCATTATTCATGACGAGCTGGGCTCGTCATCAGCGTGCGAGGAGGCTACGCCATGACGAGCCCAGCTCGTCATCAGCCCCGAAGGGGTTAACCTTAAAAGAAGGTGAAAAAGTACCAATTGCTAACAAATCACACTTGTACACACAAGCTGAAATGAAATTCACTTCAACAGAAAAAATTCTTACAGCGGTTCAAACTGCTGTCGCAAAAGAGAGAGCTCTCGCACAGGGTAAACGCATAAAAGTCGTTACTCCTGTACCTGCCTTAGAGGCAGTGACAAAAGCAAGCATTCCGAATGCAAAGGCTTTACATCCAAGATGGATACAATGGGTTAACTCTCTTGCTGCAACAGACGTTGAATACTTCTTTGACCCCTCCTTGAAAACTCAAGAATTTTTACAATATGAACAAGAATGTCCTCTGCCGACTGAAATTCTCCCTCTGGAACAGTACGAATGTCTAATTTATACAGACGGATCAGCACAGCCCGCAATTGGGGGTAAACAAGCTTATTGTGCTGCGTGCGCGATTGTTAAAGGTCGCTGGCGCGATGGTAAATTCAGACCTATAGTAACGAAAACTCAATCTCTCGAAGACTGTACAGCTCAGCGAGCTGAACTACAGGCTTTCAAAATGGCGCTTGAGAATACCGATCGCAAATTCCCCACACTCATAGTGTGCGATTCGTATTACTGCGTCCAGTCTTACAATGAATACTTGCAGAACTGGGTTCAAAATGGTTTCAAAGATGCAAAAGGTGGCACAATCAAGCATAAGTTGTTTTGGGAACAAGTAGTTCAATTACAGAAAGAACTACAAAAGACTCACGTGATCCATACACTGAGTCATCAGCGTGATGGCGTTCACGTTGAAGGGAATTCATTGGCTGATGAAGCCATAAAGGCAGCTGTGCAAAGGGCTTCCGTAGCTGCAATCACTCGTTCAAAAACAAAAATAGACAGCAAAATAATGCAGGCTGTCGCCGCTTCCAATAAGGACAGCGGTAAAACATTACCAAAAGGCTTTCCACTCAAGTACTCATATATAACTGATACAAATAGTGTTCCTTTTGCTCAAATCCCTGGAATGGGGGATAGAGTAATTCCAAACATGGAACATACATTAGGACTAATTTTAGCAGCACATGAAGGGCTTGCCTCTGCACACACAGGTGTTTCTTCCACAGTGTCATTAGTAAAGCAAAGATACTGGTGGCCACGCATGAGGTAACTATGTTTTGGAATGTGAAATTTGCCAGAAAATAAAAGTTTCAACAGTGAAACGCCCAGCGCAGACGCCCCTTCTAATTTCAGATAAACCATTAGCATGTGTTTACCTGGACCACTGTGGTCCCTTACAAAGGGGTGGTAACTATAAATATATCATGGTTGCAGTGGATTCATGCTCAAGATTCATTTGGATGTGGCCTCAGCGCTCGGCTGACGCCCGAACTGTTATAAAAGATTTGCGAGTCTTTATCGGCACATACGCAATTGGCACACTACATTCTGATCAGGGTCCTGCGTTTTGCGCTTTGTTCGCCCTAAGTGTGGCAGGGTATGCTCAGACGTGAGTCCCTTGCTCACTTGTCCACTGGATTCAAGCTAGCCTGGCTCATGAGGATTATGAATCCGAAACCAGTCCCAGGATGCTTGTTTCCGGTCCAGTCAAGACATGGCTTGGCAGTTCGGGCTGGACTGTTCCCATAAGGCACAGGGTCAGACTGATTTGCATATGGCCATGTCTGAACTGGGGTGGCTGAGTGAGTTAAATAATGGTGATGGATTAAACCCAGATCAGTTGACTGGGGGTGAGTGTTTGATTTGCTCAAATGCTCCGTCCATCATCCCCTTTTGTATCGCTTAGTATTTAGTAATGTCAAACATAATAAAGTGGAGTGGGTGTTGTATAGCGTTTTAAGACCCTAGTGTAATTTTCCCGATTCATGCCCTTATATAGGTATAATTCACATTACCCTTATATAGGCACAGAAATCATAACCATATTTAGACATAACCCATCCAGTCCAAATACGGCATGGCTACTTCCACTAGTTCCAAAAAGCCACACCGATTTCTTGGAAAACTCGGCTTCAGCAATCAGGGATATCCCCTTTCTTGAATATTGATTTATCCTAGAAATCATAGCGTATTCAAAGAACTACCGTTCTTTGGTGACGTTATTATGTCCGACCTTACGTCAATCCAGGCACCTTCAAGGTATAAACATTCCTACACTTGACCTAGCAAACACACGGTGGTTCGGAGCAGTTCGACTAACTACTTGCTCGACGCATCTCGCTACAGCAAGTGCCGAAGGAAGCCGACCCTCCAGCTGACGCACTGACAGAGAGCCTGCCTTTCTCTCGCTAAGAATCCAGCTCCAGTGTTTCTAAGCTCCCCTTGCAGGGTGTTGGGAAATCGAGTCCGGAGACAGAGATACCAGACCTCCTTCATTCTAAACCAAGGTACAGAGCTGATTAGACCCTAAGAGAAATCTTGGGTAGATTCTTGGCAAAGAAACGAAACCTATGCTACACCTCCCTTACTTCTTCCCTCGTACTAGACTTAGGTTAGGTACATTGTGGTAGGCGTATTTTAGAAGCACCAGTTGAGTACTTTTTAGTCTTTGTTATTTATGTATGTATTTTATGGCTTAGAAACCATATCATGCTTTTACAGTATTATTTCATAATACTCTTCTTGCTGTACACATTATACTTTACAGCCAGTATTACGATTGTAGCAGTTCATTTCTTCTGAAGACTGTTCAATAAATACTTTTATTGAAAACGCCCGTCTCTCTATTTCTCTGCACCTTTGATGAAACTAAGCATACATGATTGACTGAGTGAAATATCTATCTATTGTTTCCACTACTCTGAAGATCAGTTTTATTCTTGGGGAAACAAAGTCGTGATGTTTATGCAGTTATCAGAAACTAATCCCTTCTTGTGTATTCAAGAAAGTTTCTAGTGACCTCCGAGCTAGCTGGCACTCACAATTAAGTCTAATATATTCGATAGAGACCTAGTCGACTTAAGTCCTACGTCACATCTATAGGATATATTATTCCAATGCGCACAGCCTATTGGGAATATAGGAACTACACTACACTTCCTTTCAATGAAGCCCTTACCGAAGTCCTCTTGGGGACTTGGTTGCAGCCAGCCTCGGGGGCACGGGTGGATAAGAACGTCGCTAGGCGTCATCGCCCGGCGCCTGGTGACCCTGCTTACTTGACCACTCATCCCACGTCTGAGAGCTTGGTCATTCAGGCCTCAACGTTACAGAGTCCCTTTCCCACGGCTCTGCCAGATAAGGACTCTAAGAAGCTGGACTAATATGGCAAGAGGTTGTTCTCCTCGGCCAGCTTGGGGTTGCGGTCGGTTAATATCACCTGCTTATTGGGCCGTTACTCCCACGCCGTGTAGGATACGCTAGCAGAGGTCCTGCCTCAGTGTTCTGAAAAAGTCCAGGCCGTCCTTTCCCAAGCGATTGCGGAGAGCAAGGATGCGGCGAAGTTTGCCATCATGTGTGGTCTGGACACGGCTGATTCCTTGGGCAGGGCGATTTCCACGACTGTGGCATTGCGGAGCCATGCCTGGTTGCGGTCTACCGGGTTCTCGCTTGATGTCCAGAGCTCGCTCATGGACATGCCCTTTGATGGCTCTCGCCTCTTTGGCGACAAGGCGGACAGTGCCCTGGAGCGCTTTAAAGACTACGGGAAATGGCTAAGTCTTTGGGTCTTTCCACAAAGAGGTCTGCCACACCGGTGTTTTGTCTTTTCGTGGCCAGGTTAAAGACGCCCACACGCGCTCCTCCACAAAGCCTGCATAGAACCTGCCCCAGGGTGGCCGCAGACGTGGCTTCCGCAGGGGCAGGTCTGGTAACCAGTGGGCGGGTCAGTCCACCTCCACACCCGCTGCTTCCACCTCCAAGCCTTCCTAATTCAAGCTTCAGGGGGCACCCCACGCCGGTAGGAGGCAGGGTCCGTCACCACCTCCACCACTGGCGCAAAATCACATCGGACACGTGGGTGATACAGATAATCTGCCAAGGTTACTCGCTCCCCTTTCTGTCCTCCCCTCCAGCCATGCCACCTCGGTACCACCGCATGTCGGGGGATCATTTGGCTCTTCTCCGTCAGAAAGTCACGGCCCTCCTGGCCATGGGGCCATCAAGTATGTTACCTGCGGTTCATGGTAGGCTAGGAGCATTTTCAGTTTGCTGTGCATCCTTTTGGTCTTACCAGCGCCCCTCGGGTGTTCACGTAATTGATGGCGGTGGTCGCAGCTCATCTGTGCAGTTCAGGGGTGTCAGTCTTCCCCTACCTCAATGACTGGCTGTTGAAGGCGGGCTCGCTCCTGGCTGTCGTCTCCCACCTCCAGACTACGGCCGACCTCCTGCATTTGCTGAGGTTCTCCATCACTGTGCCGCAGTCGCACCTGAGTCCCTCTCAGAAGCTCCCTTTCATCGGAGCGGTTCTGGATTCAAAGCTGTTTCCGGTTTATCCTCCCGAACAGCGAGTCCGGGATATTCAGGCTATGATTCCGCTCTTTCAGCCTCTATCCCGGTTTTGTCAGAATGACCCTCCGGCTTCTGGGCCTAATCGCCTCCTGCATCCTGCTGGTGACGCATGCCAGATGGCATATGCGGGCTCTGCAGTGGAACCTGAAGTTCCAGTGGGCACAGCATCAGGGCAAAGGGATATTCAGGCTATGATTCCGCTCTTTCAACCTCTATCCTGGGTTTCAGTCAGAATGACCCTCCGGCTTCTGGGCCTGATCGCCTCCTGCATCCTGTTGGTGACGCATGCCAGATGGCATATGCGGGCTCTGCAGTGGGACCTGAAGTTCCAGTGGGCACAGCATCAGGGCAACCTGTCCGATCTCCTCCAGATCTCAGAGGGCGCTGCACGACATTTGCAGTGGTGGCTCACGGAACGCGATTGGGTCTGTGGCAGATCCCTCTCCCTTCCCCCAAACGGAGCACACAGTGGTGACGGATGCACCCCTCTTGGGATGGGGAGGCCACATGGGAGAGGCAGAGATCAGAGGCCTCTGGTCTCCGGCGGAGTCCCAGCTCCATATCAAATTTCTGGAGCTGCGGGCGATCCGACTTGCACTGAAGGCATTCCTTCCCTCTGTCTGGGGAAGTGTAGTGCAGGTGTTTACAGACAAAACTACCGCCATGTGGTATTGCAACAAACAGGGCGGGTGGGGTTGTGGACCCTATGTCAGGAGGCTCTGCACCTCCGGACATGGCTGGAACATCAAGGCATTACCTTGGTGGTTCAACACCTGGCAGGTTCTCTGAACGCCAGGGCGGACGAACTCAGCTGCCGATGCATGATGGATCACGAGTGGCATCTGAACTGGGACGTGGCTCAAGATCTCTTTCTGCGATGGGGAGAGCCTTGGTTAGACCTATTCGCCACCGAAGAGAACTCACAATGTCATCAGTTCTGCGCGTTGGAATTTCCAAGGCGGCACTCGCTCGGAGACGCTTTTCGTCTTGAGGGGAGCTGCGGTCTGTTGTACGCTTTACCACCTATACCACTTCTGCCCAGAGTGGTGAAGAAGGTCAGGCGCGACCGGGCCCAAGTTATTCTTGTGGCTCCGGACTGGGCTCGAAGAGTATGTTATCCTGAGCTACTCAGTATGAGCATCAATCTCCCGATCCGTCTGCCTCTTCGGGAGGATCTTCTGTCACAGCAGCAGGGGACGGTCCTCCACCTGAACCTGTCCAGCCTCCACCTCCATGCGTGGAGATTGAGCGGCGACAGTTGACAGCTTTCGACCTTCCTCCTGAGGTCTGTAATGTCATTCTGGCATCTTTCCAAAAAAGAGAGTTTCCCATAAAACCAGAAAGGACTGGGTAATACAAACAGTACAAAAGAAAAAATTCCTTTCTGTGTTCTTCAATGTAATTATATTCAAGACCTTGTCATACAGTTTAGATAACCCCTAAGCATATAACATCCACACACAAAATTGCATATATTAACTTGATTTTATTTAAAAACAGGCATTATTGCCTAAGTTCATAGTTTTTTATACAAAAAATACAGTGTTCATAGTATAGCCAATACTGTCAGAATTTAACAAACACACAATGTACAGCCATTAAAAACAAATTTCAGTTAAAAAGAAGTCCTTTTGTCGACGCGTTTCGGTGTCTTGTTCTGATTTTGTAAACACCTTCCTCAGGACAGATCAAAATTAAAAACCATCAAATCTGAAAGCAAATACATACAATTAATATTTGAAAGATTTATGTGGATTTTCTACACCATCTAAATGGTGTAGGTGTCATGACAAGGTCTAAAAGGTCTTACTTCGAAGTGTATCTATCACTTTTTTTCAATTTTTATTCGAAGTTGACCAGTAATAAACTTTTGGTCCTTCTTCCAGGAGTTCAGCGAGACGTCCTCCTGTATTTATAAAATAACATAGATAGGCTCTTAAGTATAGGCCATCTGTTGGTAAGTGTCACCTTTCCCTCTTATCATTTCCCAATTGGTGGCTAGTTAACTTACTTAAAATTGAATCGATGTTGTCACCTCGTAGTGTTTCTCTAATGCAGGGCCATATTTTGTGATACTATTGCTCCTGTTAGGAAACGATTCTTCCTTGGCGTTTTTTTACAATGTTTTCACCCTTATCCTTGTGGTGCCACCTTTATCTCCTTGGTGTATATAATTGGGAATGCACCTACAGTCAAAAAGAAGTTTTATCAGTACTTCTATTTATCTTTTGTTTCGTTTTACTTATAAATAAGCTAAACATCCAGATCGAGTATCTGTGAACCATCAGGTCTATATTATTAACCTGTGGCTCTATTTATTATTGGTTCAATGATTAATACTCCCACAAGGTTGGGTGTACATACAGGCTTATTTTTACCTCTATTTTCATGTGTTTTTTTTTATTTCATTTAGGTGCTCTAACAGTTAAAAAAACGTTCTCTAATTCAGAATTTCAATCCAAATAGTTTAGTCTCTACCCAACTCCAGCCCACAAACGTCTGATCTAATCACAACTCCCGAGCATTTTGGCGTATTCCCTTACCTGGCGTTTCAAGTGATCGTCCACGTCGGCCACCTCCTGGGTTGTTCAATGGCATGACTGCGGGATCCTCACTACGCCTATATATACCCCACGCCTAGTCTTTTGTTTGAATAATTGTGCTGGCTAGTTATCCGATTAGCGGTAATTCTCATGTTTGTAATTGCTCCCGTAGTTTCAGACCATTGCGCTTCCGCATCACGTGATATAACAACGTGCACGCGCATCACAGGATGTTGATGCATTCTTAACTACGCCCACCATTTTTGTAGTCCTAAGTCCGTTTAATGACAATATTATCACAATACGGCAATTAAAACACCCCAATATACGCAGTATTAGCGTTTTTGGTTTAATCCCTCGCGTTATAGATCTTACTAGTATTATTTTGATAACATCTTTACAGTCCAATTTAAAGTTTGTTAAACACAAAGGATCTGGCTCTGACACAACAAACAGTATCCCCTGCGCTCTAAATCCGCTTAGTACCCAATGGGGGGACTTTTTCTAACATGTACATGAAATATGTCAAAAAATAACTTTTATGCATGTAGAGTTCTTTTTATAACACAGTGTACTGAATAGTTATTTTAAAATTCACTACATTACAACACATCAGGAACCTTGTGAATGAATTAAACAGGAGCAATAGTATCACAAAATATGGCCCTGCGTTAGAGAAACACTACGAGGTGACAACATCGATTCAATTTTAAGTAAGTTAACTAGCCATCAGTTGGGAAATGATAAGAGGGAAAGGTGACTCTTACCAACAGATGGCCTATACTTGCCTATCTATGTTATTTTATAAATACAGGTGGACGTCTCGCTGAACCCATGGAAGAAGGATCAAAAGTTTATTACTGGTCAACTTCGAATAAAAATTGAAAAAAAAATAATACATACACTTAAAAGTAAGACCTTCTAGACCTTGTCATGACACCTATACAATTTAGATGGAGTGTAGAAAATCCACATAGATCTTTCAAATATTAATTGTATGTATTTGCTTTCAGATTTGATGGTTTTTAATTTAGATCTGTCCTGAGGAAGGTGTTTACAAAATCAGAACAAGACACCGAAACGCGTCGACAAAAGGACTTCTTTTTAACTGAAATTTGTTTTTAATGACTGTACATTGTGTGTTTGTTAAATTCTGACAGTATTGGATATACTATGAACACATTGAAGAACACAGAAAGGAATTTTTTCTTTTGTACTGCATGTCATTCTGGCAGCCAGGCGTCCCTCCACTAAGACGGTACACGCCTGCCTATGGAACAATTTTGTGGCATGGTGCACAGCAAAGGCTATGTATCCCCTTTCTGCCCCTCTTTCTGAGGTTTCTGTTCCTCCTATCTTTGGCCCAGCAGGGCTCTGCTCTGGGCACTATCAAAGGCTATCTTTCTGCCATTTCAGCCTCCCTGAGGCTTCCTGATCAGCCTTCTCTTTTTAAGTCCCCGGTGGTCAACCGCTTTCTCAAGGGCATTATGCACACCTTTCCTCCCGTGCCCTTCATAATGCCTCAATAGGACTTAAATCTTGTCTTGACTTTTCTGATGTGCGCTCCCTTTGAGCCTCTTAACTGTCCTTTACGTCCTCTTACTCTTAAGACAGCTTTCCTGGTTGCTATCACCTGTGCCAGAAGAGTGAGTGAGCTCCAGGTCCTTTCTTTCAAACCTCCTTTCCTTTCCGTTCATCCGGACAAGGTGGTTTTAAGGACCTGCCCTTCTTTTCTGCCAAAGGTTGTCACGCCCTTCCACATTAGGCAGACCATCACTTTGCCCACCTTCTTTCCGCCTCCGCATACTTCAAGAGAAGAGGAGAGGCTCCACCGTCTGGACCCAAAACGTGCAATCGCTTTCTATCTGTAGCGCATACAGTAGTTCCGGGTGGATGATCAGCTTTTTGTCTGCTACGTGGGCGCCAAGCAAGGTCGGGCTGTTCACAAATGGACCATCTCCCAGTGGGTCGTTCTGTGCATCAAAGCATGTTACTCCTTGGCCAGGAAGGAGCCTCCTGTGGGGCTGCGTGCCCATTCGACCAGGGCAACTGCAGCCACGACTGCCTTGGGACGTGGAGTTCCCTTGCAAGACTATTGTCAGGCCGCTACGTGGGCCTCGCTGCACACGTTTACCAAGCACTACTGCCTTGACAGTCAGGTCCGGAGAGAAGGCTTCTTTGGCCGTTCTGTGCTCTGTGACTTTTTGGTGTAATCTTGTTCGCAGACCCACCACCGGGGTTGGTATTGCTGGGGTATCTATTCTAAGGTAAGGAATCTATCACTAACGTGTCTCTTTCAGATGCACTAGTTACTACTTGTGTAACAATATATCTGTAAGAGACATTAGTTAGTGATAGATTCCTTACCGCCTCACCCATCCTCCCCGTTCTGCGAACTGATTACTAGGATTAAGGTCATCCCTTTTTAGGGCCCTAGTTTTATGCACCAAAGGTCAGTTTCTTGCAGGGCTCTGCGTTTTGGCGCAGAAAGTTGTGCACAGAACGGACGTCACCGCGCATTGGTGGCACCTAAGTAGCCTCCGTAACGTCATCCGGGCGCTTACGATGCCAGTGACGGGCGCGAGCCGCACAGCGCCACCTACTGGAGTGCAGGGGTACTGCTAAGCAGAAAAACTTTCCGGATCCAGACTGACGCCTGGGGGAATATTGTAAGGTAAGAAATCTATCACTAACTAATGTCTCTTACAGATTTATCGTTACACAAATAGTAACTTGTGCGTCAGGCTTATCTCAGATCCAATGTGTAAGCATTTGCACAAAACACACACAGTTTCACAGTGAAAACATTTCAAAAGGCCACCCCATCAGTTTAAAAAATAACCTATATTTATCTAAATCAAACAAGACCAAAACAACAAACATCCACAAGTAAACATATCGCTTTTAAAAGGTTAAAAATAGTTCAATCCATAGGAAACTATGAATGCGTCACTTTTATCACAAAGTACCTGGGATGCGTCAAAATCAAACATGAAAATAGGCGCTGGAGAGATGAGACACCGTAAAAGCAATGTGATGCGTCAATTCCATACTCCCAGGTGATGCGTCGATTCCTCACTGCAAGAGGAAGTGATGTGTCAATTACTTACTGCAGCGCAGGGCAGTTGATGTGTGGATTCCTTACTATCAGGGGAGTTGATGCGTTGATCCCTTACAGCAAGGGGAGGTGATGCGTTGATCTCCGGATCTTCGTATGAGACCTGTTCAGCAGGAGCTGTATTCACAATGAAAACAGGTGGAAGGCTTATGGGAAAATATGGTCTGTGTCAGAAGGCGCTTGAAAAAAGCTTCCATCTGATGGAGAATTCAGACAACTTAACTGCAGGTCTCTCTTTCCTACCAATAATAGAAAGTTTATTACTCACCACGGATGTGTCCATGGACAGATTGGGAGCCCACCTGCAAGAGCTTTCACCAAGACGCCACTGGTCAGATGCACAGAAGAAGCTCCACATCAATGTTTTGGACCTTCATGCCATAAGACTGGGTTTGCAAGCATTCTTTCCCAGATTGGCAGGGCAGAAGGTCCTAGTCAGAACAGACAACACAACATCCATGTCGTACATAGCCAAGCTCGGAGGAACGCGGTCCAGGATCCTTTCAGAAGGAGCTCAGCTGCTGTGGATCTGGGCCTTTTCTCACAGGTGTAAAATTGCTGTGGAAGATCTGCCAGACGGCCATAACGATCAGGCAGATGCGTTGAGCTGGCAAATGACAGATTGTCACAAGTGATTATTATAACAGGTGGATTACCTCTTCATCAGCGGGGTCACCCCACGATCGATCTGTTTCCCACTCCGAACAAAAAAAAATTCCTGTGCTTCACATCCAGGGATGATGGGCAATGCTCTTTCGATCAGTTGGTCCAAGAGATTTGCCTACACCTATTGAAGAAAGCAATGATAGACCATTACAATGTGATCTTCATTGCTCCGGCGTGGCCTCGCCAGTGCTGGTACAGTGAGCTGCTGAACTTGGCAGCACGTTGAACCATTCCTTTGGAGGTGCATCCCAGGATATTGTCCAGACATCAAGGAGAGATTCTTCACCACAGTTCCAAGTCTATGAACTTGACAGCATGGTTACCTGACCACCTAGAATGTGGCTATCTGGATCTCCCAACAGAGTGTAAACAGATTCTGGCACAGATTATTATGGAGCTACGTTATAGTCTACTAAATCAAGCACAATAGGTTTTTGTACAGCTGGTATTCTGAAGTCACATATTTGAAAATGCTTTCTTATGCATTAATGAAGAAAAAAGACTTTGATGAAATAAAATATGTGCCTAAGATCACACAATTTAAGTGGGGAAACCACAATTTATCCAGGTTTTCTGGTTTCACTTTGCACAAATCAGCAATGATATTGGTATCTGTTCATCTTTCCTTTTGTGAAGGCTTTATTTTTTACAGTTTTTGTGCCTTTTCTGCAATTTTTATATAGCGTAAACTCGACCTGAAGGTATTGGAGCGCCTTAAGTGAGCGTTAATTACATTACACAAGGACAGGCACAAGGCAGAACCCAAAGTGATTTGTAAATCAGATTTTAAAGAATATGGCTACAATATTAAGCTGACTCAAGCAGATTTTTTTTACAGACAGAATCAGCATCCCCACTTCACGCTACCCCAATCTACCCCAGTGTACTCTAAACCAATCTACCCCACTCCAATCTACTCTAAACCAACCTATCCCTCCAAGCCACCCAGTCTACCCCATTCTGCTCTACTCCAATCTACCCCACCCCACACCACTAGCGTGTAGCCATGCCGAACAGCTGCCACACTGGTGTACAACATGACTAAAACACATTGCCAAATCCAATAGCTCTCGCATAGGCGAGACCCATTGACTTTACCAATGCTTATTTTACTCAGTCGGAGGCAATGGCATGTACAGTTGATCTGTGCTTCTGCTGTTAAATCGAGAATTGTGTCTCTGGTAGTAACGCTGTAGTTGTAACTTTGTCTGATTTTCCTTGTTGCTTTTTACAATGTTCTTTACTGTGCTGCTGCCTCGAGTTACCCTTTTATAGGGACAGAGAATGACTGCTGTTTGGCCCATAACAATACTCAAAGCACTGAAAAAAGTACGTTTGTTTATTTAACTTGAAAATAATGTACATTTTGATGCATCCACTGCTTTCCAATGTGTATGCATTACTTGATATGGATTACATTAGTTGCGATGAACAGCACCAGGATAGATGAATATGGTGCACTTCCCTGATAAGGTGTAACAGTGTCCCTCTGAAGGGAGCGTTAGTCCATAAAGGATCTTTTTTCCCTCCTACCTTTGGCACTTTGATTCAATTCAAAAACAAATTGGGCGTTGAGGGGTGAAGCACCTGGGAAACCTTAAAATGCATTCCGCCAGTAACACCAGTATACCTAGTCGCCTCACAAATCTTGAATGGAGATCTTAAAAAACAAGCATTGGAAATGCAATAGGTCTCGCATTAGGAAAGTTTGATCTAATGGTATTGTAAATGACACTTTTTTGTAAATAATTAATACTTAAATAAAATGTATTGTAATTTATAATGGCAATAGCTTAAACGTTTGTAAATAACTTTTGTGAAGATTATGTTCAGTGTATTTTATTGTGACGAAAATTGAAGAACATTGCATTTGCACACACACACACACACACACACACACACACACACACACACACACACACACACACACACACACACACACACACACACACACACACACACACACACACACACACACACACACACACACACACACACACACACACACACACACACACACACACACACACACACACACACACACACACACACACGGTGGTGGTGGATCCAGGGGATATGGTGGTGGTGGATGTGGTGGTGATGGTGGATGTGGTGGTGATGGTGGTGGATGTGGGGGTGGTGGTGGATGTGGTGAAAGTGGTGGTGGATGTGGTGGTGGAAGTGATGGTGGGGGTGGTGGTGGATGAGGTGGTGGATGTGGGGGTGGTGGTGGTGGGTGGGGGTGGTGGTGGTGGATGCGGTGGTGGTGGTGGATGTGGTGGATGTGGTGGTGGTGGTGCATGTGGTGGTGGTGGGTGTGGTGGTGGATGTGTTGGATGTGGTGGTGGGTGTGGTGGTGGTGGATGCGGTGGATGTGGTGGTGGATGTGGTGGTGGTGGGTGTGGTGGATGTGGTGGTGGATGCGGTGGTGGTGCATGTGGTGGATGTGGTGGTGGTGGATGTGGCGGTGGATGTCATGGTGGATGTGGATGTCATGGTGGATGTGGAGGTGATGGATGTGGTGGTGGATGTGGTGGTGGATGCAGTGGATGTGGTGGTGGTGGATGCGGTGGATGTGGTGGTGGTGGATGCGGTGGTGGTGGTGGATGCGGTGGTGGTGGAAGTGGTGGTGGATGTGTTGGATGTGGTGGTGGATGTGGTGGATGTGGTGGTGGTGGATGCGGTGGATGTGGTGGTGGATGTGGTGGTGTTGGGTGTGGTGGATGTGGTGGTGGATGTGGTGGTGGATGCGGTGGTGGATGTGGTGGTGGATGCGGTGGTGGTGCATGTGGTGGATGTGGTGGTGGTGGATGTGGTGGATATGGTTGTGGATGTGGCGGTGGATGTGGCAGTGGATGTGGCAGTGGATGTGGTGGTGGATGTGGAGGTGATGGTGGATGTGGTGGTGGATGCAGTGGAGGTGGATGCGGTGGATGTGGTGGTGGTGGTAATTGCATCACATTATGTTTTCCTTGCTTTTTTGCTTTCAATGCCTGTTCGACTTTAAAGGATTTTCCAAAGTGTTCCTTGTACAATATTTTAAAAATAGCTGTTTGTAGAAGCGGAATGCACAGAGATGTGCTTCTTATTTCATGCTTGTATAAACATGAGAACTGCAAAGTCTAGCTTTTAAAAAAATACATGAGTATGGGCGGAGAGGTAGGTTTTGCTGATTTACAAAACACTATTAAGCCTGTGAATGGGATGGATTTATTAACAGTATGAAATGTTGATCAATACAAAAACTGTAGTGTTAGTTAGTCTAAAGAAAATACATTCTGTAATACCAATCACCCTGTTGACAAATCTTCACGAATCTTTGTGGAAAAATTGCATCGGTACCAAAGTCCATTTCTTATATTTAGGGCATATTTGGTTAAGAAGGGCAAATGTGGGGCTGACAAAAATGTCAGTTCATTTTTAAGCTTTAGCTATATAATATAGCTAGAATAGCTCTACAGATTAACATCAATCTTGGCATGATGTTGAACCTGGACCCAAACAGTTCCTTTTGATTTGGTGTACTCGTAATTTTTATATTTCGCTCCTCAATGTTATATGAGGGTCCGAGTGATTTTAAAGCCACTCGCCATTGTGTGGAATCACGGTTTGCAGATGTCTTGGGCAGGTTAGAGTATGCACCTCCTACTCAACCCCTCCCAGAAACCCCTCCAGTCTAGGCCCCTGTAAAACAGCCATCAGCTGCCCTGGTCCTTCACCGGCTGTATGTAAAAGAGGGAGGAGGCAACCAGGCGCTATGCCAGTGTTCCTTTCAGAAACGAAAGGGCAACATCTATGTGGTGTTTCCTCTGCGCTAAACAAAAAAAAACGAATCCAATTTCTTTATTTTTCTAATGCTACTGTGAGCTTTTTTTTTTAATGTGCTAAAGTAAGTTATTAATGCAATTTCGGATTAGGGGGGCATGACGACAGTGCATCTTTGCTTTGCACTTGGACATGCTGCAAAACATACTGTGTTGTATTCTTCTGTGAAATCCCCATGACATTTGGCAGTTAAAAGAATGTATTAAAAGAAATGTTCATCTAAATAAGATAATTAGTGTGTACTACATAATTCAGTAGAACTACACATTCAGTTTAGGTATGCAGCCCTGCATTACAAAATCATTTAGAACTGAAATGCAAGAAAGTTGCAGTTTGGCTTTGAAACGGATCTGAGAGGTATCTGCGTGATAAATGAATGATGCATAGGAATGGACAGAATGGAAATGTGTTTCGAAGGACGTGCTCGGGGTGTGCATACTGGAAGCAGGGTGATGGATTTGAGGCTATGAGCGAGGGTGATGCCGAGCTCACCTCAAGGAGAGGGGGAGGAACCAGGGCAGAAAGTAGGGAGGGGAGGTGTAAGTCGGCAAAGTCACACGGATCGAACAAACGATGAGTAAGGGAAGAATTGTTAAATAGGTTTAAAATGGAACAGGAAAAAAGAAACAAACTGGGGAAGGAAACAAACGGAATCTGAAAGGAAAGAGAAAAAGAATAAAGGAAAGAGCAGAGGGAAAATAAAGAGCGAGGAAGAGAAATGGACGGAAAGGAAAGAAGGCTGAAACAGGCAGAGATGGGGAGGGGGGGAGGAGAAATGCAGAATAAAGGAAAGAGCAGAGGGAAAATAAAGAGCGAGGAAGCGAAATGGACGGAAAGGAAAGAAGGCTGAAACAGGCAGAGAAGGGGAGGGGGGAGGAGAAATGCGACACGGCGGGCAGGGGAGGGGCGGAGCGGGGGAGGTGTGAAAGCAGCAGGGGCCTGGAGTGCGGCTGAGGGAACTTAAGAAATGCGACACGGCAGGCAGGGGAGGGGGCGGAGCGGGGGTGTGGGAGGAGTGCGCCTGAGGGAAAATACATGCAAGCAGGCGGCTGGGGGCATGTGCACGCGCTTTTAAGCTCAATGCGCATGCGCATTGAGCTTAAATTTCACTGGCACTGCAAGGAATCGCCACGATTCCTTGCAAGTTGGTTAAAGACTGTTTAAGCCCCCATAGTCTCGCAAGCTCGATGCGCATGCGCATCGACAGGCGAGACCTAAAAAACTTTAGGGATAGATTTCACCTTATCTTTCCTTCATCAAAGTATGAATCTGTGACTGCGTCATTAGAAATTCTGCTTTCCACATAACGCGTATGTCAATTTAACACGAACACGATAGGATTGGTAGTTAACACTACACTAGCCCTGTCCGCGTAAATTCCTGTCAAAGGGAGCCGAGTCTCTGAAGCTCCCGCCAGTACAGGGCATGATGGGATATTGAAACTTCTGGCCTGTGAGAGGAACCCGTCGCACTTCATTTTTGCTTAGCTGTTGCAGACCTGGCGCTTTTCTCCCTCTATGTTCTACCCATTTCCTTTACGTTTAGATCAATGTAAAGGTTGATGCTACAACAAATAAATAATATTTAGTAAACGTAACCTTGAATGGGCTGCAGCGTTTACACCTCTTTTTAAAATGCCTTCCGTTTTCAAGATTTGTATTTCTCTTATATATAGATTTAGAAAAGTGTTCTGGGGTCCTGCACACGGGTGTGCCAGTTCTACCATTAATGTCTTCAGTAAAGGTTCACACACTGCAGAGCTATGATTACAAGCAAGTCACTTTTTCATTTCTTCAGCTCGACCAGTTATGGACACTAGCTTTAGCGTTATTTTGATGGGGATGGTTTGAGAGTTACTTGTTTGAGAAATTGGAGCGCATGTGGTGGCAAAGTCAGGGACACTGCAGAAGATAATTTGGAGAACTGAAGAAAAAGTTTGATGATTTTGGAGCTGTACGGAATAATAGTGTTGCTGGTGGGAACAGTGGCTTGATTTACAGTTTGGAAAATTGGTGAGGCCATAGGGTTGCAGTGTTTAGTAATGTGTTCGAGAGAGCCTTGGTGTGCATGGTGTTTTTTGGGATGAGTGAATTGTAAGAACTGAAGATTCAGTGGTGGTAATGGGCTGGCCTGGTTAGTTATGGAACCATGTGTAAGGAGGTTGTATTTTAAAGGTCCTGCTCTATAGAAAACGCCCCGCACACACTCCACCCATCCACCTACCCACCCACATCTTCTGATACAAACTGCCTTACCGGAGGGCTGAAAGCAGGTACCTTTGGGAAGGGTGTCCTTTCATGGCTGCCCTTAGAGGGTTTGGGATGTTCCATTATTCTTGACTTGCAGATCTAGCATCTTGCTGAATCTTACGTTTCCTTTCTTAGTCAGTGAAGCTCCTAAAGAGGTACCGGTCAGGAAATACCTTCCGTCATCCTACTACCTGGAGGAAAAATCAGATGAACAAAAGAAAGAAGAGGTGAGTGATCCAACTGCCACATTTGAGCTCCTGAGCTGGTTTCCTCCAGTCACACCTTCTTATTGTCTCTTGGCTCCACACAAACTCCACAGATAAATGGCAATACCGCTGTGCCCTGTTGAGGGAATATTGGCTTAGACAAAGACTTCAGTTGCAGGATGGGTTAACTAAACATATGTAAACGAGCAAGACTTTCATGAATACCTCGGTTCTTGCCTAGTCACTTAGCTGTCAAATAAGACTCCGGCGCTCCACATTGATTGCAGTCTTTGCAAGTTTCTCCACTCCTCAGAGTGTCACAGTCAGAACAGTCAGATCAGGTCCTGGGTCCAAAATAAAGAATCGCCTCTTCCAGAACCTCCAGTTGAGCTGGCTCTCTTTTCTGACATAGGGTTTCTAGAGCTCTACTACTGAATGTGCTGCTCGAGGTCCAAAACCTCAACAGGTAAGCGCTAAGATCAAGTGTCTTGTGTCTCTTTTCAGCTCCTCAGCGCCATGGTGGCAAAGCTTGGGAATCGAGATGACCCTCTGCCGCAGGAAGCCTTTGAGGGAGTTGATGAAGATGAGTGGGTAAGAGACCGCGTGTGCACTAAGGGTTTGGAGGTAGCCATGGTGTCAACGGATAGAAAGAGGCGGGGCTCTGCGGGTGAACAATACTAAGTGGGTGGAGGACATTCAGGGTAATGGAGGAACCTAAACAAAACCTAAACCTAAACAGCGTCAGCCGCCTTAGACATGCTGCACTGGCTTCCCATCCAGAAACGTATACTATTCAAAATCCTCGTGATTACATTTAGATGTTTTCACAAGCGCGGCCCAAAATATCTGTCCAACAAATTTCACAGATACCACCCCACTAGAGAACTCAGGTCAGCCACGGCCAATTTGATGACTGTCCCCAAGTTCAGACTTGCCACCAAAGGCGGAAAATCACTGGCAGTTCTAGGAGCTAAAGCCTGGAACACACTCCCTGCTCACCTTCGCTTAATTACATTAGAACAGATCTTCAAAAAATCCCTAAAAACTTGGATTTATGGATTAGCCGAATCAACGTGCAAATCTCTTGTTTAAACTACATACAACATCTATAATTCAGTTAAAACATCTGATAATCTACTAGCAATGAAGTCGCAACGCCAGGATGCTCCCTGGAGTGACAGTGCGCTATATAAAAACCCCAAAACATCAAACATCAAGGGTAGAACACTGACTGGGAGGAGGGTGCTGAGACGGGTTGCAGACACTCTGGGCACATGGAAGATAATAATGGGGTAGATGGTGCAGAGAGTCGGGGTGAAAGACCCTGACACGATGGAAAGGAAAAGGTTCCTGGAGGGAGGGACAATGCTGAGATGGGACTGAGATACAGCTGGGTGGATGGCTTGGGGGAGAAGTCGTTGAGGGTTGATGGAGGATGTCGAGAGGTGAATAGTGTTGAGTAAGTAAAAAATACTAAAATGTTGTGGAAAGGTGAAGAATAATAAAGATGGTGGATACTGATGGTGCCTGATGTTTACTGGGAGCTCCCTAAAACTAGAACATGTGTCAAATACTATTCAAAAAAATTATACATGGCTTATTTTTCACTCAGGGTGTAATCCCTTTATGTTCTTCCTTCCTAGGACTAGACACAGATGGACAGTTCCACGCCCACTGGACCGGACTCTCCTATTCCCTCCTTCCCTTGGACAATCCTGAAATCTAATCCTCAGACCAGGGGAGTGACCCTCCCCCATCAATGTAACGCTGCCTTGCATTCTACTGCACATTATTTACGTAGGAAAAAAAGTTCAGGAAAATCACCTTTTGCCTGTATAGCTCAGGGTTTCATTGACCTTTGAATTTCCAGCCCAGGAAGACATTTATGAAGCTGGTTTAATAGGAAAATATATGTTAATAACCACACTTAGGTATATGAACATTCTCTTTTTTATTAATCTTCATGCTTAGTAGGCAGCTTTAGTGGAAGGGAAAATACATTTTATTAGGCGCCATTGCTACAACTATACAGATTTTAGGTTCCAGGGGATTAAATGTGGGACATAAAATAGTTTAAGATTAATTGCAGGAGATTAATCTCAGGATAATTAATTTGGGGTCCTTATTTGTTTTTAATTATAATATTAGTTTTGCATTACCATTGCATTATAATTTTATTTTAATCTGATTTTTTGGGTGTTATTGGTAGTGACCTCGCCCTATTGTACCTCCCTTCCTTTTTTTATTTATCGAAGAGACTCCTGTTTACTCCTTTTTTAATTCTGCATTACTTTACTGTTTTCCTTTTTTTTTAAACATGAGCCTTTCATATCTGTCCGTTCTCATGGTTTTTTATTATGATTTTATCTTTTTCAAAATGTTTGTCACATTTCACACATTTTTTTTTACTGTTTTTGATTTTGTGCAAAATACAATGAGGGTCATTGGGCATTCTGAACTATTTTGTAATATAACAGGAAAAGCCATTTGAGTTCCAAAAACTCTGTTGTATCTACACTTCAAATATATTTAGTGTTTGTTTTAAATACTAATTCCAAATACAAACCATTAGCTCTCCCCACCGAGATAGGGAGAGAGGGGCATTAAGGTTCATCAAAATGCACAGTGGTTGAGGTTTCACCCTCAACCTTCAACTACCTCCCTCTGAACCTCTTTGTCACATTCCATGTCCTCAACTCTCTTGAGCACCACTGACTCATCAGATGGAATATAGTCAACAAATCTCAAGAACCTGTTGCCAAATGCTCCCTGTCAGAATAACCTCCCTTTATTTTATGGCTGCTGGGGGTTGCTGAAAAAATCTCTAATGTCATCCTCTTATGTGAGTAAGTATGGCTGCACCTTACGTATTAACCCCAGTCTAGCGGCTACACCCCCAAACTCAGCTGCTTGTTCTGTATTTCCAGCCTTGCCCTTCTCTTTTTTCGTTACGCTGTGAGAGACCAGGCATCAGTTACCCAGCACCGATCCTTCGACCAAAAGCTCCATTAAAACATCAGGGGGAGCTTACTCCTGAGCAGCTTGCCAACCAGTGCTGCTGGCCGCTCCCACTGGCACCTCTATGTGCCACCACTACATTGCGGAACCCTATGATGATGCGTTTCCTCAAAGGGCTATTAGGGACTGATCTAAATGTAATGTGCACTCATTACTTTCTATTACTGCCAAGTGCCCCACCGGCCTCCTTAGGATTAGGGAGACCTGCTGTCGCCCCTGGGGCTCCATCATACCAATGTTTTCTGCACCAGTGGAGCTGGAGTCCTAAGAGGAGGACTCCCTTATACATACTGGTGTTCACTCTCCTCCCGACTTCTGCCCACTTTCTATGAGTGTCCCACACACTCGTTCATGGGGTTCACCGGCCTCTTAGACAGGGGGTTGGGATCCCGCAGAGGGGTATCTTCGTGTCTGGGGTCTGCTGGGGTATAGGGGAAGGAGAACAGGGATCACTAGAACGAAACTCATCAAAGCTGCACCTTTGCTGAACATGCTAAAGGTTTTTAGTGCCCGGCACCTTCTGCCACAACACACAAACACACATCTGTCATTCTCTTTCTCTCTTTCCTTTTTTACTTGCAAAAAAGATCCTCTTTCAAATAAATAGACTTTGGTATTCCCCATCCAAGTACATCGAATTACAAAACATTTCAGTGGTGCAAGATGAGGAATTTCTCAAACTGAAGCAAACGTGCAGTGTTACGATTTAGCTCAGTGTTCTTAGACTGCAGTAGATTCGAGCATTTACATGTTAGCAGAGTAAGTCATCCACGCTATGGGCCTTCTCCAGCTGAAAATCATTTATTGCCACATTGTTTAAACTCCTCAGAATGTTCTTATTAATACTGCAACAAAGAGGACTCACTGCCTTCAATTTACAAATTGCCGTTTTTAGTTCGACGCCCCAGGATGCAACCATTTTATGTCTATCTTTCAACTTTGTCATGAAATACTCAAGTGTTTAACAAGCTTCATTTACTTGGGAGATTACAGCTATACACTGAAATGTTGTTGTCACTTTCTTAATGCTTTTGGTGTATTTTAACGATTTCCATCAGGTTTTGGTGGACCTGTGATCTCTGAATCCATTCTCTCAATTGTGTATACATATGTATTGTTAAGGGTGGGTGAGTACTTCTTGACCACACTCATTGTCCAGTTAGCTATTTCATTTGCAGTTTACTTCTATGCAGTATTCATTCATTTAGCTGAAAACATGCCTGGTAGTAGCTGTATTCGCAATTCTTTGAAACCTGAAGGAAATGAAAATAAAATTGATAGAAAATTGATATGCGAAATAGCAACGCGGAATTAATGGTTCATTAGTCAGTGTCAATCTTCTTGCTAATCATCAATATCTGTTTCTCAGTTTGCATGAATCGTCAATGTCTGGTATTCATTTGCATTAATCATCAATGTCTGTTTCTCATTTGCATTAATTATCAATGTCTGTTTCTCATTTGCATTAATTATCAATGTCTGTTTCTCATTTGCTTTCTTATTATTTTTATATGAAAAACTGCAAAGCCAAAGAGAAATCAACTACTAAGACATGCATTTAAGATGATGGACACATATTTTAGTATGTAAACTTGGATATGTAGAAAATTCCTGATGCAGCGCATTGTAAGTGAACCCTTTGATTGGAACACATTGATACATATTTCATTATGAAACTCAAAAATGCCTAGTGAAATCCATCTCTTTCCCATTACCCCTTACCGAAAACTATCATGATAATAGAAGGGGGTACGCTATACACTATATATACAAGTAGACTTCACTTGTCTGGTTCTACTCCACTTTGTGCATTCTCTGGGTACCACCTCAGTTGCTCTGCTTAATCCATGGCAGATAAAAATACAAATACGAATGGAGAGGTAAGAAATGTTTTCAAACAGTGAGCTAGGTATGGGCAAGGCTGCTGCTACACAAGTAATGGGAAGATGTGAGATGACCTAGAGAGGTATCTAGATCAATTTCTCCTTTATTAAAAAAGTTACTTCTTTTGTGCTTTGAGAGGGCAAGTAGGCAGCAGCAGCATCGTTTAATTATCTAAGACCTCAAAGATGTAGAATCTAAGTCTGCGACTTCAGTTGTGTCTCATCGTACAGTGCTTCAGCACCCAAACTGGTCTGATCTGGTAAAACCTCAGACAAATAAATATGACTCCATGTTTGGATCCATTCCCCTTCGTTATGCCAGGGTGTCCAAAACGGGAAATAGCCTTTACAACGCGGGCTCAGCCACGCGTGCCATTTTCCCGCAAGCGTAAGCACGCTTGCCTGAACCACGCATCTGCCTTAACCAAGCATATGCGTGGTTAAGGCAGATAGTGGTCTATTGTTCAGAAGGGCAGGGAGAAGAAGAGGAAGCATCAGAACAGGAAACTTCGGATGTGGACAGGTAAGTGGGGCTGGGGCCTGGTTTTGGGGGATCGATTTTAGGGGTGGGGTGGGTTTTAGGGCTCAGGGAAGGGGGGGCAGGGTAGTTTTTGGAAGGGGCAGGGTTTTAGGGCTCAGGGCGATGCAAGGGGTTTGGGGTAGTTTTAAGGGCAGGGAGGGGGAGTTTTTAGTGGTGGGGTCGGTTCAGGACAGGGGGGTCAGGGTAGTTTATTTAATGGGGGTGGCCAGGTTTTAGGCCTTAGGGCAGTTGAAGGAGTAGGGGTAGTTTTAATGACGGCGCAAGGGTACGTTTTCGGGCTCAAGGCGAGTAGTTGGGGTCGGGGTAGTTTTTGATCGGGGCAGGGTTTTAGGCCTTAGGGCAGGGAAAGGGGTAGTTTTTAGGGTAGGGCAGAGTCTTTTTAGGCCACAGGGCAGGGGCAAGGTAGGGGGATGGGACTTTAGGGCTTAGGGCAGGGAGAGGGGTTGTGGTAGTGGTAATCTTTACCACGCATATCCCTTTACCAATCATGCCTTTACCACAAAATTGTGTGGTAAAGGCATGCTTGGTAAAGGAATGCGTGGTTTAGATACATTTGTGGTCAGGAAGACATTGTAGAGGCATGCGTGTTCAGCCATGCATGCCCCTGTCACACAACCATCCAAAACAACAACATTGGCTGCTTTCGAGATGGAGAGATCATGTCCATATAGGAGGTTCTTTAGCAGTATAGAACTGATGAACTGATGCCTGCTAGGTCCAGCTACCTTTTGCTTTTCAGTTAGTCCTGTCTTTGACCCATAAAGTGAGATAGAAAGTTTGAAGCAGAAGAAGAAAAGAAAGAGGCTTATAATTGAAAATAAAGGCCTTTTAACCATCCAAACCATGGTTCCACTAAGTCATCCTCTCTTTTACCTCCATTCCCATTGTGCTAATAGGCACAATACTACCTCAGTAGAGTTTGAAATTAATACTCTCCCCTCAGTAGTCACTCACCATCCAATATTTGTATGGTTTGAGCAGCCCAGTAATAACTTGTTTTAAACAGCACTTTGTAGCACAGATTGTGCCTTGTTGTGGAGCTGTAAATAACAGTTACTGTTGTTATCTGAATTACACGTTTATCAACCTTGGAAAGCCTAGTTCGCCCTTGCCCAGATTTGTACCTTTTTCTGCAGGTTGCGCAAAGATATCTGCAGAGGATGTGTTCGTACCACCAAGCCATTTCACAGTCTTTAGCATACTGAGCCATCATTAAAAAAGTTTATTCCCTGCATCTGCTTAAATGCATACTATATATCAGGCACTGTTTTATTAGGTCGCCCCAGTTTCTTAAGATTTAAAGCTGTCTTAAGTCTGGAAGCCAAGGTGCTCCCGAAATTACTTTTACTCTGGATATTTAGCGTGAAAAGTAGTCCTTGGGGGTTGTGAATTAGTTGGAGCAACACAGTCTGTATGTATAATATTGTAGGACTTAGAAAAGTCTTCACTAGTAGGAAAATATATCACTTTTACTATTACTTCATTCTTTCTCAGTCCATACATCAGTAGGAATGTAATCCTTTTGTATTACACCATAAGGAAGACAGATCTACCCCATCCAGTCTATAAAGTATAGTCCAGACCATGTCTCGCATGCATACCAGAATGTGGTAAATCTGGCTCATGCACTATAATTAAGAGCCTCCTTGCCTTCTATGGAGGCCAACTTGAGAAAAGGGAAGACTGAACATGCTTAAACAGATCTTAATCCATATCTCCATCTGGGTGTCAAGAATGGTGCCGGCAAACGGAGTCACTTGTTCACAGGGCAGTGTCTTACCTAACCTAAACCTTTATACCTTGAATCCTTTTTTCACCCAGAACAAATTCAGATGGGGATCCCAATTATTTTTTTTTGTTTAATCTAGTGATTGATTGTGTTCAGAGGATGAACTGATGCACACTTCCACAGACAAATTGATGCACGCTTCCACGGACAAACTGATGCATGCTTCCACGGATAAACTGATGCTCCCTTCCACGTAATCTTGTAAAGCAAAGCTTCAAGAGATTATAATTTGGCCTTCAGCATCATCAGTGTAATGCATCAGCCAACCAGTATGCCTCTCCCTGAAGACTGAGCAATGCACTGCTGTCTCTACTCAGCCAGAGTACTCTATGGGTAGAACTGTATAGTGGTTCATCTGTGAAAGTGCTGTAAAGCCACACTGCCAATGGTACACTGCCCAAGTTTGTGGTCTGACTTAAGAAACAACTTCAAAGCCACTCACGACTGATTGAATCTAACACTGCAGTAATACAATGGAGGCTGGTAGTGCTGCAGGACTATTCTTTGCAGTAAAGCACTGCCAAGTATATCACTGCAATTCATCGCAGACATATTATGGAGCTGCAGATCCAAATACTGTAATTAGGATAAAGGTTTATCAAAATGTCCACTGCTGATGTAGTACAACACGACGCCACTGCTAACCGAGTGTAGTAGTGCAGGAGGATACATCGCACCCGGAGTAGAGCGTTACATGTAAATGTGCGACAAAAATAATCTAGCACTGTTGGACCATGCACATCAAAAAAAGTGAATCACTGAGGGACAGTAAATTGCATCTGTTTTACAGGACTGTATATGGGCATATATAACACAGAACAAGTGCAATTTCGAGGAATATCATACACGACCTCGAACAACTTATTCAGATCCATGAAACCATGTATTCAAACCCAACAAGGAGTACAGAATTGCATGTCCCCACACCGCTTAATCAATGTAGAGCTGCAGACTGTGTATTGCACATGTGGAATTCAAATGGAATATAGTAATGCATGTCCTTACACAAAGTAATACATATAGAGCTGAAGACAGCGTATGGCATTGCAAGCTTTTAAAATGCATCTTCAAACCCATATATAGTATAGCACTCTGGGACTGAACACTAGGTGGACTGCAGTACAGCAAAGGTAGAAAACCCTCCTGCTCCTAAGAGATGTGGATGATGTACAACCATCTGACACTCAACAGTACAAAATTAGATTTTGATTTGCGGACAGTGGCACAAGCACCAACCTACAACCATATTGTCCTCAGAACGTGATGCCCTGCTAGTCTTGTCAAGCAGAGCAAGGAACCTGGGGTAATCATGGGCTCAGACATAATCCCACCTGTCAAGAGAATCATTAAAGGCACTTTCTGTACTAGGAAATCACTGAGATGCATCTTCCCTCACCATTGTTACCATAAAACATCAAGCTACCCTTACTGATCTCCAAAGTTGACTAAGCTTACAGCCTGTTACTAGGAGCCCGTTGCTTCTTGATACACAAACTACAAAGAATCCAGAATACCGCAGAAAAAGTCTTCTGTGCCTACAATCCAGAGAACACACAACACCAGCCTTACAGTGCCTTCACTGTCTACCTATAGCCGCAAGGTGATCCCTGTTCAAGGCAGAGAGCCTCCCATCACTATACCTATTGTTGAACTTTAAACAGCACTCACAAAATAGGTCACTAAGCTCCAGATTAGCACCTCAGATCATTATACACCCTAACAAAACAAGCATTGGAAATGCAATAGGGCTCACATTAGGAAAGTTTGAGCTATTGGTCTTATACATTTTTTTATTTTTATTTATGTGTTATTTTTTAAAATAGCTAAATTAATAGCTTTGTCATTTACAATGCCAATAGTTTTAACTTTCGCAAATGTGACACCTATAGCATTTGTAATGCAACATGTTTTGTATTTACGTGACTTAGATGTATTGATATTACAAATAACAATGGCTTTTAATTTTTTTAAATAATGAATACTTAAAGAATTTACTTAATTTGTAATGGCAATAGCTTAAACTTTTGTAAATAACTTTTGTGAAGATTATGTTCAGTGTTTTTTATTGTGACTAAAATCCAAGAACAGAAGTGAAATATTAACATCTTTTTGTGATTTGTAATAAAACGTGAAAGCTTGAAAACAGCTTGAAACATTGAAAGAACATATTTGAACCAGTGATGCTGTAGTGGTGCTGAGTGATGCTGTGGTTACGCTGAGGGATGCTGTGGTTGCCTGAGTGATGCTGTGGTTGCTCTGAGTGATGCTGTGGTTGCGCTGAGTGATGCTGTGGTGGCGCTGAGCGATGCTGTGGTGGTGCTGAGTGATATTGTGGTGGTGCTGAGTGGTGCTGTGGTGGTGCTGAATGATGCTGTGGTGGTGCTGAGTGATACTGGGGTGGTGCTGAGTGATACTGGGGTGGTGCTGAGTGATACTGGGGTGGTGCTGGGATGGTGCTGTGGTGGTGCTGAGTGATGCTGTGGTGGTGCTGAGTGATGCTGTGGTGGTGCTGAGTGATGCTGTGGTGATGCTGAGTGATGCTGTGGTTGTGCTGAGTGATGCTGTGGTGGTGCTGAGTGATGCTGTGGTGGTGCTGAGTGATGCTGTGGTGATGCTGAGTGATGCTGCGTGATGCTGTGGTGGCGCTGAGTGGTGCTGTGGTGATGCTGAGTGATGCTGTGGTGGTGCTGAGTGATGCTGTGGTGGTGCTGAGTGATGCTGTGGTGGTGCTGAGTGGTGCTGTGGTGGTGCTGAGTGATAATGTGGTGGTGCTGAGTGATAATGTGGTGGCGCTGAGTGATGCTGGGGTAGCGCTGAGTGATGCTGGGGTAGCGCTGAGTGATGCTGGGGTGGCGCCGAGTGATGCTGTGGTGGTGCTGAGTGATGCTGTGGTGGTGCTGAGTGATGCTGTGGTGGTGCTGAGTGGTGCTGTGGTGGCGCTGAGTGGTGCTGAGTGATGTGGTGGTTCCCCTGAGTGGTGCCCCTGAGTGATTTGGTGGTGTCCCTGAGTGATGTGGTGGTGCCCCTGAGTGATGTGGTGGTGTTCCTGAGTGATGTGATGGTGTCCCTGAGTGATGTGGTGGTGTAACAGAGTGATGTGGTGGTGTCCCAGAGTGATGTGGTGGTGTATCAGAGTGATGTGGTGGTGTTCCTGAGTGATGTGGTGGGGTGTCCCTGAGTGATGTGGTGGTGTCCCTGAGTGATGTGGCGGTGTCCCTGAGTGATGTGGCGGTGTCCCTGAGTGATGTGGTGGAGTCCCTGAGTGATGTGGTGGAGTCCCTGAGTGATGTAGTGGTGTCCCAAAGTGATGTGGTGATGCTGTGGAAAACAACGTAAACAAACAAAACACTAATAACCTGGAAAAAGTCGTAAATGTAACCAACTGATTTTGGCCTCAGAATTTCACGTGCCCACAATTCCAGATTTCACTCACTGGATCAGGCTGAAATCCTGAGCCAACTGAAACACGCACACAGTAAGCTGTAACACAAACACAAAGACAAAAGACACACCGGCATTTGAAGTTCCACAACATGTTTTCAGGAGTCAGCAGCCAATTGAAAACACATTTATGCAAATACGCAAAGAAAACTTCCAATCCCGCGTCTGAACTTCAGTAGCATGAACAGGAAGGAGAAGCCAGACAGGAGTGTTTAAGAAAGAAAAGTCTGAAAGGAACGGGGGGTTGGGGGGAGAGGGAGTGGGTGGGGGCCTGGAGGAAGTGAAAGGCATCGTCCCCCATCGGAAGAAAAAAAGATTTTGACATCAGTATGTAAGTTAGGGCTTCCTTTACATGGGGCTGTCACAAAAGTGCCTGTCCACAGAGCAAGCAAACAGCCCTTCAGAGGAAGCCAAACTCCGCAAATAAAACGACAATTAAACTGCCAAACAGCCCCAATGTTTACAGCTAAAAGAGCGCACTCACTAAATAAAAGGAAAAGTCGGAGATGGATGGGAAGTGAAAGAAAGAAGAAAAATGGACACAAAAGTAATTTTAAATGTGGCACCAAATAGCAAATGAATGCCCTGCCATGTGTGCCTGTATGTTTTGGGTTCGTGTGCAAGGGTGCCTGTGTGTCTGTTGTGTCTGTGCGCATGTATGGTTGTTAGTCGGTGTGAAAGGGAGCTTGTGTGTCTGTGCGCATGTATGTTTGTTGGTCCGTGTGCAAGGGTGCTTGTGTGTCCGTTATGTCTGTGCGCAGGTATGTTTTTTGGTCCGTGTGCAAGGGAGCTTGTGTGTCTGTGCACAAATATGAATAGAATGTATTCAAAAAGAAATAAAGGGTGTCTTTGTATAATTCAGTCACGAGCACTCCAGGGGATTGTTTAAACAATGCTTAAACATGGGTGACAGGGAGTAAGTAGTGCATAGTTTACCATTCACATTGCGTTTTGTGAATCACCGAAAACTGGTAAATCTATGTACATTCCAGAAGAAAGAGTACTACATCAGTTTTTATTACTCGTGTTCTCTGGACACAAGTTGCAGCAAAAACGAACATGCTTAGAAAAGTCGCATTTATTGATAACATCTCAGACCATCGATTTTTCCTTAGGATAGATATACGTGTGTGGAGCCCCACCTCAAAACAAAACAAACAAGATGTGCTATGTTAGCACTGACTGGGTAGTTCAGCTCGTCACGTCAATTGTTTGCATTCTGATGATTGTAACGCACGAGTAATCATTCAAAGGTAAAGCTACAAGCAATGAATGAATAAGCCAGGAGGACGGCTCATTGAGCTGAACACTCGATGCTAAAACAACTGGGCTAATGTACCAGAATATAATGATTTGCAAGAAGAAAGCACAGGACGGAAAAAAGTGTGTCATTTAGTTATCTGTTAACCCTACAGGTATCTGAACATAAGGTTTGTCCTACTTTAACAGATAACAATTACACGTCAAAACATAAAAATACAGTTGCTAGCTACCCCCTTCTCTGCCTAGTTAAGTATTTGAACATTTAATAAAATGCATTTTCGTTGTGGCATTTCTGAACCATAACTGCGCCCGTAGCACCACTCTTGAGTTATAAAGTTAAACAATGAGGAGTTTGGGACGAGAAACCGGGGCTACTGTCGAAATCATTTGCTGGGGGAGGAGAAATGCGAGTCACGGCCTGGCGGCCGTGAAAAGTGAAGTAAATAATTACAAGGGAAGAAGGGCAGCCTTTGATGTGCCGGCAGGCCGTGCAGTGAATAATTAGGGGGGGAGAAATGCCGGCCTGAGGCTGAGGGCACGCTGGGGGAAGCTTGAGATGCCTGTGGGAGGGAGGCTGGTGGATTTGATGCGTGCACGGCCTTTTTAACGAGCACAGCATCAAATCGCCTCAATGGTTAAGCTCTCGGTAAGCCCCAATATGTCTCGACATCTGCAATGCGCAAGCGCATTGGCAGAGGTCGAGCCCTAAAAAATCTGTTGGAGATATCACATTTTCAGTCCAAGCACCAAAAATCTGCAACTTCTTGCCAAGCAAAATTCAAAGTCTCCAGGACCACATGAAAGTCAGATTGAGAGGTATACACCTGGCTGTTTCTGAGTTATACCCTAGACTACTGGTCTAAACAGACAGAACTTGAATCTACTGCCAACCTACACATGGCTGATGGTAACCAACCCTGTCCAACGAGATAAAGTAAATCACAGTTAAACAATCTGTTCCAGAGGCACATAGTCCTCCTCCTCCTCACTTATTGAAGAGCTACAACTCACTACTTCAAGTATGCATTCTTTTTTTTTTTAAATGTCTTTATTTGGTTTTCTTTGTTTCATATATGATGCAGTAAACAGGCAACCAGCAGTAATTAAACCTTGAAGGAGGCATGCACACACCCACACCCACCCATTCAAATAAAGCAAGCAACAACATGCCATTTCCTTGGATAGGATGAATTACAATAAAGGTAATAGCAGCGCCCCTACATATAATGCAACAATTTAAGTCTAGGGAGTCACAGCTCCTGATGGGAGCTGTATGTTGTAAAATCTCAACTTCCCCACTCCCCCTCCCCCCCATCCTTATGAAATGTGCACAGGCAGCACCTGGTCTTGTGCGTGACCCTCTTGGCTGCCATATGTAGGTTCATCCCTCTCTTCCATTCCTACAGTGTCGGGCTTCAGGTGTCACCCAAGAACGGGCCACGTCTCACTCGGTAACCACTAGCCACAAGTTACAGAAAAGGAGTTGTGCCCTGGAGATGTCCACATACCCTGAGCCACTAAACTGGACGTATTTGGGATTAAGAAGATTGGTTTCGCCCACCATCCATCCACGTTCCCTTACTACCTGTGACCAATACATCAGAATGGCCGGGCAACTCCAGAGATTTTGAATATATGAGCCCCTTTCTCCCCCACATGGACGACAGTCCAGGAAGGCCACCCTTCCTGTACGGTGTAAGCGGTCCCTGTTATAGCCCGATGGAGGACTTTGAGCTGTATCAGGCGCAGGTGGGATTTTATTGCCACCTCTGTCTGATGCATCAGGGTCAGCTCCCAGTCTACATTGTGCAGGTGTCCCACCTCCAGACACCACTTTTCCCTCAATTTGGCTGCTTTATCCGGCATGTGGTTATTCAGCATTTTATATGTGAGGGAGATAGACTTTGGATAGAACTCTTCAAGTAACAGCCTTCCCTCCAGTGGGGCAAATTCAGGTAGATCCAGAATTTCTAAGCCCTCTGCCTGTCAGGCGTGCCTCAGCTGGGCATATTTTAGGAATTTATTGCAATGCATGGAGTAATTGTGCTGAAGAGACGCAAGCGGCACCAGTGCTCCCCCCCCCTTTCCAGAGATCTCCTATGCGGTAGATCCCCAGCAACTCCCAAGCTCCAAATCCCCTAAGTTTTCCAATCTCATTCAACCACTTACCCTCTCAAAGCGGCGTCGCTCATGTCAACCTTCCTTCCCAGTCTATGCGGTCAGTGGCCCTCCCCCAGACCTCCATCACCACCAGTGTCTGGAAGCAATTGTTGGACGCCCTTCCCCCGTACAAGAAGTGGAGATATGAGTGAATATCAAATTGTGCACATTTCATTCTGTAGGTAGAATGCTCTTGCGGGGCGAACACCCAGTCATTCACATCTACCATGTGTGCTGCCCAAAAATAAGCCCTGATGTCTGGGAAGGCGACCACTCCCATTAGGGTTACACTGAAGCATGGAGAGAGCTATATTGGGATTCACACCTCAGTAGGGAGCGCAGGTCACTCTCCAGTTTAACAAACATAGCCGCTGGTAGCAGCTAGTCTGCATGGTGTGCAATAGTTTTTGGAGCGTAATAATTTTGAAAATGGCTGTCCCTCCCCAACAGGGGGAGGAGCAATGTACACCACCTCTCCACGTCATACTGGAAAGTCTGTGTCACTCTCCCCAAATTTCTGGAAAAAGCTCTCCTTGTGAGGCATCACATATATGCCCAGATACTGAAAGCCTTCAGTCACCGCCAGGAGCATCTGAGGAAGCCCTATGGAGTCCAAAGGACTATAGCGCTGACAGAGCATCGACTTGTTCCATTTGATGTGAGAGCCTTAATGAGCCTCATGGGACTCAAAAGCGTGAAGGATCGTAGGAATGATAGTCTTGAGTTCAGTGACGTAACGTAAAATGCCATCAGCATAAAGAGAGATTTCTTTCCTCCTCCATAGCTGTAGCTGAAACTGACCCCGAATGTTTGAGAGGGAGCGAATCATGGCCGCTAAGGGTTTGATAGTGAGGGCAAACAACAAGGAGGACAGGGGGCAACCCTGTCCGGATGCCTCGCTCTAATGAAAACGCTGACAAGAGAACCCCATTCACTCAGACCACTGCTGTAGGAGCCTGATACAGCAGTGAGATTCATTGCCTAAAGCAGGGCCCAAAACCAAATTTACTGAGTATATGGTGGAGAAATGGCCAATGTACGGCATTGAATGCCTTTTTTGCACCGAATCCTGAAAAGACTTGGGGATCCCCTCTTTGAGCAACCTCTGACATCCAATTATTGAGGCGCTGAAGATTGACTCTGGTAGACCTGTCTGGCATGAACCCCGACTGGTCCCCCTTAAATAAGCAGGACAATCAGCATCAAGAGTCTCGAGGCTAGAATGATGGCCAGCACTTTCATCTCAATATTTAAAAGAGAGATGGGGCGATAGAAGCCACAGTTATTCTCAGGCTTACAGTGCTTATGAATCACAACAAAGGTTGCACATTGTAGACCTGGTGGTAACACACCACGGTATCTCGCCTCCTTAACTGCTTCGCTGCGGCCGGAATTCCCCTGCAGTGGTGGAGAATTCCACGCGTGCGCGGTTCGAATGGCCCCCGGCCGTCCTCCGGTCACGCCCCACGTGACGTCAGACAGCCGGGGGCCATTCGAGGCATGGAAGCGGTTAAAGAGCTTAAGTATATAGTGGGCCAGCAAACCTAAGTATCTTTTAAAGAACTCTGCCGGGAGGCCATTCGGCCCCAGTATCTTTCCAGCTTTCACTTTTGTAATGGCGGCCTTAACCTCCTCCAGGGTGATATCATCATCAAGTGCAATGAGGTCGTCCAAAGGCAGCACCGGCAGATCCACCATCGCCAGGTATTCAGCTATACGGAGGACATCTGCCAACGGGCGGGCCTTATAGAATGAGGCATAGTAACCCACAAAGGCCTCTGCAATGGCTAGATCAGTTAAGTGGGGGTTCCCCATCTCATCTGTGATGCTGTGTATCTTGCAGGACGCCATGTCTCGTTTACTGAGCCAGGCAAGCAACTTGCCCGCCTTGTCCCCTGCATCATAAAGACAATGCTGTGTTGCCTGTGGACCTTCCCCCTCACCAGGTCTCTGTATTCTGTCTGGAGTACTTCAAGGGAACGCAAGGGTGGGGGTCAGTTTAAGCTCCCGGAGAACCCTCAAGGGCTGTAATCTGATGCTCCAGGCCCTCTGTCTCCACCACCTCCATGAACTTTTTTCATGCCAAGACATTCTGCGCCTTATCCCTGAGTACTGTCTTAATGGCATCCCAGATAACTACAGCTGAGTCAACCATCCCCTTATTTTCTTGAAAATACAGCAGCGAATCAATCCAAAGTTTGTTTAAAAACTCTGCATCTTTCGGTTTTCATGCATCCAATAGTCAACTCGGGAAACAGCCATTACAACGCAACTAAAACAACGCACTACCATTACAACAAAACTTTTACAACGCAGGATCCATTACAACGCATGCCATTACAACGCAGCTGCTATTACAATGCATGCCATTATAACGTAATCATGGGTAAGTATTTAATTAAATTTAGTAATTTTAACCCCTACACTATCCAACACTTACCCTACTATTACACCCCCCTGGAGCTAGAATAGTAATTTTAATCCCTACACTATCCAACACTTACACTACTATTACATTCCCATTAATTAAAAAAATACTTACCCATACTTACGTTTTATTGTCATGCGTTGTAATAGCAGCTGCGTTGTAATGGCATGCGTTGTAAAAGTTTTGTTGTAATGGTATACGTTGTGAATGTATGCGTTGTAACGTCATAAATCAGTCAACTCGTTCCCTGAGGACGGCCTCCGCCCTCCATTGTAATCCAAAGAGATCTGACAGGCCTTGAGCAACTATGCAGTCCTGATGTCGCCCTTCTGATTGAATGTAATATGCCAGTCCACTATAACTAATCTCTTGATACAAACTGGACTGGCATATGACAGCTAAAGAGATCTGTTGCACACTTCTGGCCACTTGTGAACCCAGAATACCCAGAAAACCATCAAAACTCTGGTTCAACTGCTGCCGTAATGGTGAAAGACAATCTGAGGTTGGCAGAGCGTTAATGGAGAAACTCTCCCTCCATAACAAACCTCAAGCAGCTGAGGATGATAAGAAACACCTATAACAAACGTATTCATAGTGCCCAAACTGCTCAATTCAGGTCAGCTCGACCACGCCAAAAACAGTCTGAAAGAATTGTTCGAAATTATCAAACAACAAGCTAATCACTCAACTAATCAACGCTCTACACTCAATGACAACCCCTAGCAGCGAATATTTTTCTGCAACGTCATCGAAAAGACAAGAAAGATCGAACAAGAATACCAACACACCTCACCAAATAGATTTTGCCTGGCCCAGTTCATTGCCTCGCCCCTGTGGTGAGTTCCCCTCTTTCTGGCTCCATGGTTCATGCGCCAAAAAATCAGGCATTGTGGAATTCCTTTATTCTACCAGATGATGCTGAGCTACTCAAAACTGTAACCTCTGCTAACCTCTGCTCTTGTGAAAACGCAACATTGGCTAACTCACACTCACCTTATGCTAAATACCCTCAAGACAGAATTCCTCCTGATTTCCCCACAATCATCCTACCCCCATTCAAGATTGGCTCAAGCAACTAGATGCCTTCAATTGCACTCCACATGTTGTGGATTCCACCAGATCATTAGGCATAATGCTGGACAAACACCTGAGCATGCAAGACCACATCAATGCAACAACTAGAGGAGTCAATCACCAACTCAATACTTTAAGGAAAATCAAACCGTTCCTGCCTCCTGACGACATGCAGCTAGCATCCAGTCCCTGATACACAAAGGGCTGCACTATAACACTCCAGTCTATCTGGCAAAAAACTTGAACTATCTGGTTTGAATTGAGCCCTAAGAAGTTCTAATAAAGTACTGGTAAAGTCTCAAAAAATAAACGAAAAGAGAACTTACAAGCGATCCTTCTCTGGTCTTGCTCCGAGAATATCAATCTCTCCTCCTCCCAAAATCAAAACTAACCGCTTGATCGCCACATTAAAAATAAAAGTCAAAGGGTTGCTCTTGAATAGCTACTTGCAATAATAATCCTGAAGCCACCCAAACGTACTGTACTTCTTGTTTACTGCACTGTTTGTAATGTTCTACAATGCATTTTATACTGCTGTTTACCTCCCTTGACCTGACTTATTCTTTATCATCTCCTGTGTATCTCGCTTGGTTTGGGTACAGTGCTCTGATACCCTGATTGGTTATGTTCGTGCTATATAAAACCTTTCAAACAATATAAACATAAATAAAGTCTTATAGCTCAGAAGAAATTATGATTAACCTTACAAAGAATGATTGTACCCAGTCCAGTGTGGCGGATCTCTGTGTTTCGCATCCCTCACTGTCTCCCTCATATCCATAAGATCTAAGGGTGGGTGACATCATGCCACAGTCAGCTTATACATTTGGACTTATAATACAGGTCATTCACAGGGTCAGCATACTGCAAACCATGAACTAGGCGTCTATGTCTCATGCCCTCATCTATCACACTGCTAAGCGCATCATCCCAAGATAAGTACATCTCCCTGGTCATTCACACACTACCAAAAACATTTCCCTCGTAGGCACGAAACTGAGCGCCTGATTTAGACCTTGGCAAACCGCTTACTCCATCACAACATGACTAATATCCAGCCACCTTATTACAAGTGCCATAGGACATAATGCTCTTATAATAATTGACAAGATATCCCTAATGTTGTGATCGAGTAACCTGTCAACCAAACTCTAAATCAGTCCCTAAGGCAGCATTCTTCCAACCACACACCCCTTACTATGGTATAGCACGCTACCCTTGGTGGTAAGTGTTGTAGCATCCCACATTGGGGTTGTAAGCACTATTCAAATGTTAGAACCATGCTTTGTGTCCGGGCCCAAATCGCTCCCCAAGGGAAGGCTAAAATGACATATTCAGTGTAATGAAAGGGTCATTACCTTGTATCCGGCTGCTGTGTTCATTTATCTCAGAGCTGTCACAGGCTCTGTCCTGGGAATCTGCTTTGTGGACTCGAAGGGCAGGTGGATGAAACACTCTCAGGTAAGTTTCAGAAGTCTTTGATGTCTTAGTTTTTCTGCCAGATTTATTTTGGCAATGATGATTTGGGACACAGAGACGCAGACCTTATTACATCATGTTCACCGCTTAGGTTCTTAGTCACAGTTTTATTTTATTCTTGTGGGACATTGTCACATTTGAGTTGTTTGAAAGTTACTGTAAGTCCTGAAAGTGGTGCTGGTCTCCCTTTTATTTATAGATTGTCCATGTGCAGGGTTTATGGCATGCATATACACCATGCGTTCTGCCTTTGCAGTTCTTTCTGTTGCATCATACTGGTACAAAATATGGTCTTCCCTGCTCATCCTCCTTTTGCCCCTGTGTGTAGCTCTGGTGCAACCCTTTTCAGAGCCATAGGAAAATTGATATATTTCTCTTTGGGCGCTCATCCTAACTAGCTGTAACACAATTGGGGAGACCATTTGTTGCAGTCATGAGGCCTGGTATTTTGTGGTTGTGCCATGAAGCAGCTGCCTACATGTGCCTCGGGGTCGCACTGGCCCATGCATAGACGCTCTCCATATCACACTCATGGTAAATATTGTCAGAAACTGCAGCCTAACGCATTGCTCTTTAGGTTTGTTCTGCATCTTGGCAGCTGTTAAGAGATACAATGATTAGTTATATACCCACTCACTCTATTATCCTGAGCACTCCCATGCAGGCATGCTACGTGAGATGACTACCTCTGCTTGTGCTACAGCTTCTAGGTTTTCCAATTCATGTATTACTCCCGCTGTGAGCAGTTTGGAGAATGCACGGTCATGGCTTGTAATGTTGGGACTACTTAGGGGGCACGTTATGATGGGAATTGATGTCCTACATTGATCTATACCACACCTCTAATGTCTAATCTTTTTGAATGTTTCTTCCTAACGTGATAATCTGAAAATGATTCCTTTGGAAATATACTTTTTTTCTTGTATTTCATCTTCTCTGTGCCTCTTTTGGTGGTTACTCGGAGCTGACGAAGACTAGCTTACCTCCAGGCATGCAAGGTTCTATCAAGCACAAGTTGTTGATGAAAGATGGGCCACAGGGGGCCTGTGCACGATTGTATGATGTCCCAGTCTAGATGCATGCTCTTTGTAGCGTGCCTGCTTTACTGAATATCTAAGCAGGCGACCTAAAAAAGCCCTCTTCGGCCCAAAATTCGTAGAGTGCCTCTTACTTTATATATCACAATCAAAGAATCTTTGGTTCTAAAAAACAGAAGTAACGGTCAAAGTACAAACCTAGCTGGAAGGGATATCCTCCCACTGTGGCCACAAATGATGATAGACTGCCGCCAACCTGGATGGTGAGTCTTTATGAGCTACAATTAAACACAAAGAGAGGGGACCGCGAGCAACAAAAGGTCCAGCATACGTGTCCCAATCAGATACTCATTCAACACGAGGTATGCAGTTCCTAGAGAGAAAAGGAGATTTTAACCAAAAAATCTAGAGGGGAGTGCTCCATATAGGAGCACTGGCCCCCACACACCCCAAGAGATGTCATGCTTGATCACAGGGCTGCTCCACGTTGGGCCCTGCAGGGTTTTTTTTTTCTGGAATTCTTTTTTGCCGATGGTGAGTCTGGGGTGCGATGAGAAGGGCGTGTGTAAGTGGTGAGTAGAGTGGAGCGAATGTGCTGTACAAATAACTATAGGAGCCCAATAAAACTAATTTAATCGTTGGGTTCCTATGTTATGGTTAAAAACCTTCAATTATTGCGAGATGTGGATGTAATGGTCCACTCTTGCATGTTCGAAGTAAGGATGTAGGTCTACATGTTTCATGCCTATTACTGTCTATGCGATCATGGCATTTCTTCAGGACCACTTATCTTTATCTACTCACAGAGGGGTGGTTAGTGCAAGTGTATATAACCATACCCTATCAATATCACACAAAGAGATGTAGTATACCTTCAGGGTAAAAAACTGTGGAGAAGGAAAGAAAAGTATATAGAAAAAATATAACATTGTACTGTGTTTTAAGTGTCAAGGGTATGATCAATAGCACTCATCAGGTGTCTTCCCTGTCATACGTGTATCCAAGTTGGGGTGTCCTAAATTGAGTGGGATTATCAATATAAGCCGTTATATACTCTCATGCACACATTTGTGACTTAAATGACTTAACAATGCAGGATTTAAGCACCCACAGTGAACCCACACAAAGGTATCCCATTCTCACATGACACCCATAGCACTTGCGTCCATGATAGGGGATCTAATAGTGTCGATGAAAAAGCCTCATATTGGACTTACCCAAACACTAGAATCTAAAGAGGCCCAGTTGCCCCAGCCTGAACAAACGCTCACGTGCGGTCCGATTATCCTAGGCAATATACCAAACGAAAGACAGGATTAACGCAACATTGATCCTGTCGTGTCGGTGCAACGTGGTCACAATCAGAGGTGCAGGAATAGTGGTGTTCTTGTTTACTTACAGCTGTCAATGCTTGCAATTTACGTCCAACCTACCCTAAGTTCATGCTGTGGTGGGAGGACTTCTCCTTTCAGTGAGCAAGTATTCCTATTCGGGCAAGGTGTTTCCGGATTCACCAATAGACATGTTTTGTGGCCACTTTCTACAGCCTTTAGTAGCAAAGAACCCATCCTTTTTGAGAGATACCAAGGATCTTCTGAATTTACTGGAGACAATCAGTGACAATACCTCCATCTTTTTACTGGTCACCCGTAAATGTTGAGGACTTATACACCAACAGCCCCCCAGACACTACTCTAGAGGTGATCGTGCAAATCCTCCAATTGGAGGATTGGTCTTCACTGACCCCTATTAGTTTCATAATTGATTGTGACACCCTTGTATTAAAAGATAATTTTTTCCAGTTCCAGTATCAACTATACCATCAGAAACAAGGCACTTCGATGGGCTGTACTTTTGCCCCAAACCTAGCATGTTTATACATGGGCAATTCTGAAAAATAGTACATCCTACTAGAGGACAATCCATTTCCTGCCAATATCATGATCTGGCGGTGTTTTATTGATGATATAGTCATTCTGTGGCAAAGAACTGCAGAGATGAGCCACCGATTCTGTGATTGGGTAAATACACTTCACCCATACCTGGAATTCCCAAACAACATCTTAGCCACACACCTACCATTTCTAGACCTGTTAATAACCCTAAGAGATGGCATCTTGCATACAACAATATACAGGGAACCCACTGACTGAAATAGTCTACTTAGGTACGATAGCCACCACCCTAAACACCTCCGGGATAACCTAGCTTTCCGACAATTCTTGCAACTATGCCGCAACTACACTTTCATTAGAGACTACAAAAAGCACTCCGAAACCTTGCCCCCGACTTTGATAATTCGCAGGTACTCTCCACGAGTGGTGCAGTCAGCCTGCAAGAGGGTTAGGATCAACAACAGAGCAGCCCTATTAGAGACTCACACTCAACCAGAGAACGAAGTCTTAACATGTTTTCCATCATTCACTCCTAATTCTAACCAAATTAAGAGAATAATTAAAAAACCATTGGCCCATACTGGACACTGGGTCTTTATCACTAGCAGTGCCTTGCTTTGCCTTCAAAGGGACTTCCAATTTAAAAGATACCATAGTAGCCCTAAGAACAATAACATGACACACCCACAGCCACTCTGGGGTCTCCCTCCAGTAACAGGACGTTATCGATGTGCGTCATGTAGTATCTGCAATATGACAAAATCCTCGAAAAAGGTCCCTTTGAGTACAACCCAGAGAACCCATCATACCAACGAAGATGAGCACTCACTATAGGGAGATAGGCCACTCCACTAATCATCTATATTAGACCGTCTTGGAGGCCCACGCACACATGTGCAAAGACATCTTATTCTGCTAGGAACAACAATGGATCATTCCCTTCTCTACAAACCTTACAGGCCTGAACAATGAAATACCCTGGAGCGAGTTCAAGCTATGGTATAACCTCAACGCTGTAATCTGCCCTCGAGGGTCGTTGTACTGAGGAAGATATCTGCACTAACAGACAGAAACACCCTACCATCAATACTATCTAGTCTACAGTGATCAGTAACGTAAGCTTCCTGATAGGGGTCTAGACCAGTGGTCTCCAGCGAGTAGCTCGGGAGCTACCGGTAGCTCACCAGCATCCTCACAGAAGCTCTCAGGAGTGACGTCAAGCCCAGTGTCTTTTTCTGAGAATATGTTCTGCTAAAGGCGGCAGCGGTGCTAATTTTAGCAATCTTAGAGTGACAGTCAGCCAATCCAATGGCAGGGCATCATGATTGCAGTTAAACACACACTTTGTGGATCTGTTGGGTCTGCCACATGACCAATTGCGTCCACTCTCAGTGACAAGTAGATTGACCATGTTTTAAGCCCTACTCTATGAGTTGCACAACATGTGAATGAACAATGCACCATGAGAGAAGAGTGCTAGCAGTAGCCTGAGCAGTAGCCAGTGCTGACCAAGAGAAGTGTGTGACTGCAGGAGCCAGAGTGAACATGTGTTAGGTGGGTTCATAATCAGCCCTAAAGCTGAAGAGAGCATAGTTTGGATCCAGTGCAGAGAAAGTAAGAACCTCATCTACATTTATTTATGTGTTTGTCTGTGTGGCAATGTGTCCCTCTGTAATAAATAGTGTTGCTCCCGGGACACTGCGCCTAGTTCAAGGACTGCTCAAAGTGTATTGGTGCCCCTTTCAAAAAGGTTTCACCTCTGACACAACTGTGCTACTCGTTGGAGACCCCTGGCATAGTAGTACCAATTGAATACTAATTTCATCTTGATCAATTTGCTGAATACTGGCAGCCGTCAATTACATATTAAGAGTATGAATGGCCAACTTTAAACCATCCCTGACACAATGGTGGCTGCACCTTGCATAATAATGGCCATGAATGATATATGGTGGGCATCCTGGTTGATAAGGAGTCCAGCTGTGGCACAATGATGGCTCTGGTATAGTGGAGGGCGTTTTTGACATGATGAGACATATGGGGTGCATCCATGACCTATGATTGTAATCCCTGGGGGACTTGAGGTCCATGTGAGGCATTTCTACATGTGAGTACTCGAAAACTGCAAGCTGACTGTGAATTTCCTATAAATGAAAACTGCTGCTTTAAAAATAAAAATATGTATTTTTTCAGAAAGAGTTTTTTTTCTGGGAAATTCAGTTTGTGTGCCCAAAATGGGAAGTGGTAGACACATGTGTATTTTCAGAAACAGATTTGCTGATGACGACAAAACATGCAACTCCAAAACATATTTAAAGTTGATAGCTGAATGATAATTGAAGCTGAGTTAGGGGCACTTATTGATGTGGTTATGTCATTTGTACCAGGGGCATGTAATGATTTGAATGTTATTTAATTAGTCCTGTGGAGACATTCCATATTGATAAGCTTTTTCCTAGCATTTCTTCTGGTAACCTTACCGGGCATACATGGCTGATCACTACTGATAATCCTGTTTAAGGTGGTCATATTGTAACATTAACATATGTAGTCACTGTTTGTACAGTGAAAAAATCTTAGTTGCTCATGAGGACTTTAGTTTAGCAAAAGTAGCTCTGTCTACATAAAAGGTTGGAGACCCCTGTACTATACCATAAGGAACGTGCCACCTTTCCACATCTCCAACGGAAATACGAACTGCACCTGAAACAACATTACAAATACATACAGCTGGCTCAAGCATGGAGGGCACAAAGAATTGACACGGAGGGAATCCCTGAGTATGCCCAGCTAGAAGGGAGACTCCTCATGGGGTAAGTTAATGAGAAAGCAGTCTCTTGGACGTACCGGACATTAATCAATAATAAACCAGACACTCTCCTGAAACTAAGAGCAAGGTGGGAACTAGAACCAGGAACCATGGACGACCTTGATTGGGAGGAAGCATTGATGCACCCACGAGAAGTAGCCATTAAATTGTGACTCCGCTTCATCCAGTTTAAGATCCTACACAGGACATTTTATAACAGATCTCGTCTACACAAAATGGGAAGGGACAATACCCCTAAATGCCTCAAATGCACTCACGAGACAGGCACATACATTCATAACGATCTGGGAATGGCAAGAAATAGAGATTTTTGGGAACTATAATGACAGAGCTAGAGGAAATATTGGGAGACAAGGTACCAGTGGACCCCAAATTTGTACTGTTAGGTATATCTACAGATGTCGATCTCCCCAGAAAGAAGTTAATACTAGCTAACCTTGGCTTAGTAGTCGCCAAACGAGATCCGGCACGCAAGTGGGGAACGGCGCAGCGGCACTGACTGAATGAGTGGAGAAGGGGATTGGATTTCTACATGTCAGGGGAAAAAACACTTATATAGTCCGCGGTGGTCCACAGAAGTTTAAGAAAATCTGGAACCCATGGATACAGTACTATGGGCTCCGGGGGGAGGGCTCATAGGATGCTACCCAACTTCCGCAGCAAAATAATGCAAGAGAGCAGAGGGAGGAGACTGAGACAATGGGTATTTGAAAATGATGTACTATCAGTCTATGTATCAGTGTTGCACATGTCCATACCTCTGGTTGATTATGCTATGGGGATTTTGAATCAACTACTTGAAAGTAAATGCGGTACCTGTGTTGAAAAGAAAAAGAAAAATATTTCAAATAAAAAATACAAATGTTCACAACAAAAATTTAAACTAATACATAAAACGTCATATAGGATATGCTCTGAAGTTGCTGCTTAAATGAAAATGGAAAAACATGCATGAAATGAAGAGCAATTTAACTAAATAGGCAGAAGCAATGAAGAGAAATAATCTGGCACTGCTCCTTTATGAGACCTTTCCAAAAAAAGAGCGTTTGTAATGTTTGAAAAACTTTCCAGTGTGGCAGTTATAATAGATAGAGGTCTATATCCTTAATATTTTCTTAATATATTCTTAATATATAACAACTTGAAACAAGGACTTTGAACTTTCTATTATGGTTATCCATATACATACTGTGGCGTCGGTAGTGCCCAGATGCAGACAACAATTAGCCCTCATTATTGGTCCCAGTAAAAAGAACAGCCAATCAAGAGTGTCTATATGCTTCCTTGGTTTACTAGGATGTTACGCTGAATGCAGGTATTTTTCTTAGTAATCTGGATAGTCTAGTAGGTTTATTGAAGTAATAGTTGAGGTTTTAGCATTCCCCACTTGGGTATACAGTATGAGCACATAGTTTATCTTGGTTTTTTTCCACAGTGTCTATTAGGTATCCCAACTTCGTGCCTGATTTACAGTTTGGCGGATAAGTGCTCATAGCAAAAGCAATGGATATTCCTCCTGCCTTATTGCATATACATTGTGTTATAATGCCCTTGAAAAAGGTGGATGGGATAGCTGCCACGCTTGTGACGGAGTACCCATCGGCCAAGTTTTCAATCAGACCCATAGGTCTTACACACTCTAAATATTTAAAATTAATTGCGAGCTCTGGCAGCATGCATGCGAACCCTGAATCTGTGAACAATCTCATGGATTACCTAATGAAGAACCTCTCACTTCCTTGACAGTGGCAGCTATGTATGTCTTGTTAGTGCACATTTTAGAAGTGCGAATGCACTGACTAATTTAGTAATTACATCTTGGATGTGGTCGTCGTTTACTCAATTTATTTTAGGTAATAAGAATGGGACATATTGACCATTGGGCATTGACTTTTGTATATTGTTCCTATGCTAGATAGAAGTAAACAACAACATTAGTTTGATCAGTTGACCATTATAAGAGGTGGCCTTCCTTGTTTGTATAATGTGCTCTTGTGGATTTAGCCATAAGTTTGAGTGATTAAGTCTTAAAGGCTATAGTTTGCGTACTTAGAAATTGGTAATTACAAGTGGCTAAATAAGACGAGCTGTAACAAAAGTAAATTGGTGTTAGTTCATTACCAAACATTTTGAGCATGAAAATTGTTGAAATCCAGCATATGAACTATTGCATTCTAGATAATAAGAATATTTAAGATGAGTTGGTTGAAGTCATGGTTTATAATGATTAGAAGTGATTGTAGATTGCCAGTTGAAAAAGTATGGGAGTGGCATAAACCTTTGTTTAGAACGAAACAAGTGTAGACATAGAACATGGATTCGTTTTGATTGTAATATATTTGAAAAGTACATTGTGAAAGGTAAAAATGAGGAAATATTACACGGTAATACAGGCAATAACCGGTAATGTATTGTATGAATAATGGGTTGGATTATTTTGATTGTAAAAATGTGGGAAATGTATGTATTTGTCAGAGATAATATTTACCTAATGGTATGGGATTGTCTCTTTGCTCTCCATACAATAACATGTATCTTTCAGTGACTTTATTTGAAATATGTATTTCTTATTAGTTTTAATGGCCTGCTACTTTTGTAACATTTAGTCATGATTATGGTTGTGATCAAATTTGCACGAGAGGGCCCAAACATTGACAATTTAGTAATGTTTTCAAGGAATGTGATGGCTACTCTGGTTGGGACCAAATATAGAGATGTTTGAAGTCTATGTTGGTGAACCTCTGTAAATAAACAGCACGAGTAGATATGTTTTCAATATTGTCATTTGACTGACGGTCTGAGGAGTTGCTTTTATGGTGTTATTAATTTCCTTCAAGCTTTTAAATGAACAGTTTGAAAACTATAATGTAAATAAAAGGCACATTTATTTTTGGGAATTAGATTGTGTTAGCCTAGTCATTAAAGCATAGGAAACGATAAAGAAAGTCTAAATGTGTGCTTAGATTAGTTCTTTTAGGTGACAACATAGTCCCTGATTGTTCCTAATGGTAAGAAAAGGGCCCTTGCAGAATGTGTTCGTCAGTTTAGTTACCTTCAAGGAGCCAGCATCTCCCATACTTCCCCATCTAACTTTATAATGGCAGTGGCTCTCTAACCTCAGTTTCTATGGGCCATGTGAGGAGGAATATAGAATAATGCAAGGAATTTAACACACTTTTATGAAATAATTAAAAAAAATTCAATGTATCCTTCTGCTCCCCTTTAAGCAACTAAACAAATAACACCACATTTCAATAGGCATGGGCTGTATTTAACGTGATTGCTGAAATAGACTACTCTATATCAATGGGTCCTTTCAGTTGTGAACCAGTGTTAAAAAAAATTTTTGCCCTTTCCCTATATCACTTCCTCTGTACAGAGTAGACTTGCCAGCCCTTTTGGTAGAAGTCTTAATCTCCTTCAGTCTGGCACCACAGCGTTTGTCCTTTACCTGTACTCCTCCTGCTTGGGTGAGGAGTGCTGTCGGTGGTGGCTTTCACTTTGTTATTTACAACAGAATTATATTAGTTGATCTGATACCTTCTTATTGAGGTTTCAAGATGACCACTCTGTCACTGTGCAACAGATATGTTTTTGAGAGTTTTACAATTATTGGATTTGATTTTACTAAGTAATTTCTTTTCATTATATACGATGATTTCCTGGATGTTTTCAACAAACTGAATAAATCGTTTGCTTGGTTGTTTAAATTGCCAGTGGTGTCACGCACAATCACACATAAAGGAGATCCATGCCATGGGAGTGGGCAGGTTTGGACAAACACAAAGTAAGTAAGTGACAGATTGGATTCTGAGATGCCTGTGTATAGTGAGAATTTCAGAACATTGGGCTATCACTTGTGCAGCCTTCATAATAATTCACCAGACACAAGATCAGGAGTGTTAAGCCAATTCATGTAATCCTCTTAATTTGCTTTGCCCTTTTTGTGGGGGGTTTTTACTACCCTATTCACAAACTTAAATTGCCTCTAGGAAGTCTAAACCTTTGGCCGGTGCTGCCCATAAAAACTGTATTTTTTATATTATAAATCTAGGGTTATTCAGAGGCACTCTGGCCACATATTACACATTTCACCGTCTGTCTGGAAGCCGTAGTGTACCAGGAATTAAAATATTGTTCTATCCATGATGACCACTGTGGTGTTTTCTGTGCAGGCAATCATAATAACCCACCAAGACTGTCTGAGGTAAACTAGAACAAGTTCTGTAATTAACAGAATTGCATGCAAGATAGACATGGTGAACCTTCCCTATAAGCTCGACTTCCTCCACCTGAAACGCGTTACCTCCAATCACTGTTTCTAAGAGTCCCTGTTACCTCAAATCACTGTTCCTAAGGATCCCTGAACCTACATTTCCTCAGCATTTCCCACAAGGTACCTGAGCCACATACATTAATTGTACAGTCTACAAGGATATCACAGTTCCAAGCTTGACACAGAAAGTAGCTTTTGAAGTGTCTTCTATTCCAGCTGAAGACAAGCAAGCAGAAGGACATATTAGCACAGGTGTTCTCTAATGTATCACACAAAGGAAGGTTGCTTCTGTTAGTTGAACCTTCTTCTAGCAGTTTTCCGTATCCACTTTATTACATGACTCGGTGTCTATTTTCTTGCTTTCCGTTACTCCCTATTCATATGGAGAAATGAGCCTCCACAGTTCATATGCGATGAGGTTTTTGTTGATTTTACTTTGCACAAGCCTGGCTGATAGGTTCTGTAAATAAAACTGTGTAGATTAGGAGACATGTTTCCTGGGCCAGAACGTTAGACCTTCATGGACGCCCGCTCCTAGTATAATATCCTGAATATGAACATTTCCACTATACCCCGGTTCAACATTGGGCCTTTTACCCTTCTACTAGTTCCATGGCTTGCAAAATCCTTACTAAATTCGAAGAGTGGTGGTTATTTTGAGAAAATAACAAAAACTGGTTTCAGATGTCCATAAACTGCTATCTTAAGAAAGTGCGCCCTCTAAAATCCCTGGAGAGGAGGTGGGAAAGGGAGCTTGATTGAAAATTGTCTGGGAATGGCAAGAGATATATACCAGAGTGTGTAACACAACAAAGACAGCCATTATTCAGGAAGCACTATATAAAATAGCCTCATATTGGTACCTCACGCCATATAAAGAATGGGACAAGCTTAACCCCCGGAAAAGCTGGAGAGGATGTGCAGCAGTCTTCACCTTAATCCATCTTCTATGATAATGCCCAGAGTGCAGACATTCCGGATACAATAGATAGTACTTTCCAGGTCCAACCCCCTCGGTTCCCAACACATGTAATTCAGGGTGACTGAAATACTCAAACCTACCCAACACACTCCAAAAAAGGAAGTTGGATGTTGCTAATTTGCTTATGCTCTGTGCAGGTAAACAATCATGAACTACTTTATGTGGCAAAGATAGGTTTGCTGGACCTGAGAGACCCATGGCACCTACCAGGTATGGAAAAGATTGCCAACTCTCTTGGAGGGACAGCAAAGCTCTTCGAGACACAATGGGGGCAATAATACAATTCCTATCCACGAAATGAGACAGCTTACTTGCCTAGATATCTGCAAGCACGGAGGATAGACTACTCAGATTGTGCCCCGTAAAAGGCTAGGGAAGACCAAAAAGAGCTAGCTAGTTTAATCCATATGTTTTTGAAAGTTGTTCTGGTGCTGGTGGTGCAAGGGATGGGAAATGGACGAGGGGCGGTGAGTAACTGAATGGCATGGTCAAACCTTGCTGGCCGGTTGGTTGTAGACAAGCGTATGTGCTTACTTTGTAATCATTCTAATAAAGAAATTCATTTGGAATCCACAGTAAACTCTATGTCTATGCCAACAACAAGGTTCCTTACCAACTAAATGGCACCAAAGATAGGATCTTGTTAAGGGACTTGTTTCCTTCATAAACGACCTGAGTGGGGGGTACACCCAGGGTGTTACCTCTACTTGCAACTTGCTATTCCATTCAATATATTATTTTCCCTTGGGGAAAAGATTGAATTTAAACTGGTTCTAATGCTGAAAAAGAAGCTGAAGAAGAAGAGATTCATAGGTCGGAGCAGCTGTTCCTTACCTCTTAATCTCAAGAATGGATCAGAGAAAAGACTTTAGTTAGTTGGCCATGAAGTTCTTGTGATGCAAAGCTTTGTCATCCGGCCATATAACATTTTCTGGACTACCCTTTGTTTTTACACCAGAGAGTTTGCCAGTGATGTAAGCCAACTTGAAGTGCTCCATGTTAGTCTGATTTTGCTGGTCTTTAAAACTGTGCTCAGATGGTATCCTAAACTGTGCCTTTTTCTGAGTGAGGGTTCATACTGTTCCCTCAACCCAGGATATGCAGTGACAGGCGAGAGTAGCCGCGTGAGCCTCGTACACTGGCCTTTCTACTTATCACCCTCTGGCTAGACTATCTACGGACTTTTCCCATTAAAAGGTACAACAAGTCCCCTTAACTATGGTCATTTGGCTTCCAGTGGCAGCTGGGTTGTACCGAGGGTGGTAAATTTCTGTTATATGGCTGAGACACTTTGTAAATACAGATATAGGGAAGCACAGTGAGACGACCTAATGACGTGACTTAGACAATTAAAGCAAATTAGTCCAGGGGCAGTCAGGGGCGCATCACATGACACATGATGTGATGCATGTGGCCTGATCATTTATCCATCCCTAAGGCAGGACAAAGAGATATTCTCAGCTCGATGTGGTGATGGCCCAGCCTCACTTACTCCAGCGCCTCCCATTGGATGATTTGAGCTATGCGCTTATAGCTGGAGTGTGTGTGGTTTGCCACTCAATGCAGGTCCCGCCCCTGCTCAGCATTTGCAGTGCATGCTATCTGCTTTTCAATGCCAACCCTTGCCCAGTAAATGCCTGTGCCTGAGTTTGGATTCCACTCAGGAGTCATTATTCTCACACCATCCCCAAACGTCCAGTGCTGGAGGCTTCGTAGTGACAGAGGCGGGAGCGCACAGCCGCCAATGCTGCTCCTAGCTTATGCCCAGAACAGTAACCTGAAGCACTGCTGGATCATTCCAAAGGTCTGGAGGGGCCCGAAGCGAGGCATTACCACCACCAGTGACCTCATGTTGAACGCCTGAGTGGCTCCAGATCACAGCAGCAATAAGCAATGTTGTCCTAAGGATTTTGGGGTCCTGGGCTAGATATACTTTGAAACCTCTTGTTGGTACTTTTTTAGCTAATTGAAGCCTGCATGATGGCAGACAAACTTTCCGAAATGGGGTTCACATATAAACTGTTAAAATGTGTCTTTCGCTGGCTCTCCAAAATCCTATGATGCCCCTGGGCAAAGCAAGAGAGGCTCTGAGGTAGAGTTAGACAGAAGTGAGAGGCTGTGATATCGAAGTAGGCCAAGACAAGCTATTTAAAGTTAATTGTCCCTGGGGGACCCTTGAAAGGTGGGGCGCTGGCTAGTGCCCAATTTACCTATGCCTTAAAACATCTCTGGCAATGAGTAGAGTTATGCAGTGATATGTTGGGGTTGGGGCAACTGCGCACACCAGTGAAATCAGCGATCTGACCGCACCCCCTAAAGTGGACCCTGGGTAGAGCGAAACATGAAACCAGGAGCTGAGAAGGGTTAAAGGCACATCATGTTGGAAAATGGCACAGAAAACAAGCATTGGAAATGCAATAGGTCTCGCAGCATTAGAGTTAGTGCTTTTAGAATTGTTTATGGGTTTTTTTGTAAATCTTTAGCATTTTTGTTTCCTGTAGCCAATGCTAAAGAATTAAAAAAAAAGCCATAAACATTTCTAAAAGCTCTAACTCAAATGCTCCGAGACCTATTGCACTGTGTGAGGGTGAGGGGTTGAGGGTGAGTGAGGGTGAGTGAGGGTGAGGGTGAGTGAGGGGTTGAGGGTGAGTGAGGGTGAGGGGTTGAGGGTGAGTGAGAGTGAGGGTGAGTGAGGGTGAGTGAGGGTGAAGTATAAAAAATGAAAAGAGCTCCATCAACTGCCCGTTTACAGACCTGATGCTCAGTACTCAGTATTAGCAAACGTCAGATTCTCTTACTGAAACACCGACTTTCAGGGCTTAGGAACACAACTTACGCACTCAAAAACAGTATAGTCATGAACCATATCAATAAACAATTGCATTAACCATCCCTCACATTTTCAGGCACACAAGGGTCAAGTGTGGGCGCTGGGTTCCCGAACAACAGTCAGAAATAGAGGCCTCAGACCAAATGCCCCTTCCGGACACACTAATTAATGTCAATGCAGATTAGATCAAGAGAGCTGCATTCACATATTCACAGTTTGTCACAATCTTGCATTGCTCACATGAAATATCTAAATGCTCATTAAAATTAACATCTGTGTCACAGAATAAAGTTTCAAGGACTAACAGCTGAATTCCAGTTTGACATACCCGTATTTTTTTGCTTATGGCATTTAATTATGGCAAGTAATTCTCACGAGAGGTAACTGCAATAAGCAGTCGAACTGGTCATTCCCGCCGGCACTGGGTGCGTGATCTATAGAGCCGTTGGTTTCAGAGGCAGCTCTCTGGCTACTGGAGTTAGGAAAGAATGCGGGAAAAAGTTCACATGACACACATACGGATTTCAAAACTAAACAAAAGTGAGGGGTGCGCCCCCTACGGATTGCGGGGGATAGGAGGCTCGTACGAAAAGAGATTGGAGCTAAGGCGAGAAAGGAACCCATCTTGAACAGAATCAAAATCATCTGTGGAGAGGAGTTGTGACCAAATTGGGAAATTTTACTTAAGTGCATGCTCGGTGCTGCAGGAGGAGCTTCGCGCTCAGCAGCCTGCCTCCAGTTGTCGGTAGGCCGCAGGAAGCTGGGTGACATCATGTGTATTGGTTTTAGAGACCAGTCAGCAGAACGAGAAACCGCCACCTTCCGCGCGTGCTCGCCGCGCGCACCGGAGCAGGATCATACACTGGACCGCAGAACACCGAGAGAATGTCGAGCCGAGGCTAGACTGGCCTCCATCTTTGATAAGAGTCCCGCAGCCAGGTAGGGGGTGACAGGTCAGGTACTAGCTGATGATTCTGTGCCGCAGCCCCAGATATACTTACAACAAGGGGTGGTGAGGGACAGAGTCTCTGAATTAAGCAGAAAGCTCTCACCCAGTCAAGAGATCAGGGCTAGATCCAACACCGTTTTTTAGCTCACTGCACCATCCCAGTTTCAGAACCTGGCTGTATGCAAATTAGTCTGTTCCTGTCCCAGTGCATGATGGGAACAGGGCAAACCAAACTACAAAAGCCAATTCTTACACTGGGAAGGAAACAAGCTCCCGGGGACCGGTTTCTGGCATTACAGCCGTCTTCGGCCCGGTTTGCTTGAATCCTGTTGGTGCAATGAGCAAGGGTCTCACATCTGAGAATACCCTTCCACGCTTAGGGTGGACAAAAATATTTACAACAAGGGGTGGTGAGGGACAGAGTCTCTGAATTAAGCAGAAAGCTCTCACCCAGTCAAGAGATCAGGGCTAGATCCAACACCGTTTTTTAGCTCACTGCACCATCCCAGTTTCAGAACCTGGCTGTATGCAAATTAGTCTGTTCCTGTCCCAGTGCATGATGGGAACAGGGCAAACCAAACTACAAAAGCCAATTCTTACACTGGGAAGGAAACAAGCTCCCGGGGACCGGTTTCTGGCATTACAGCCGTCTTCGGCCCGGTTTGCTTGAATCCTGATGGTGCAATGAGCAAGGGTCTCACATCTGAGAATACCCTTCCACGCTTAGGGTGGACAAAAATATTTACAACAAGGGGTGGTGAGGGACAGAGTCTCTGAATTAAGCAGAAAGCTCTCACCCAGTCAAGAGATCAGGGCTAGATCCAACACCGTTTTTTAGCTCACTGCACCATCCCAGTTTCAGAACCTGGCTGTATGCAAATTAGTCTGTTCCTGTCCCAGTGCATGATGGGAACAGGGCAAACCAAACTACAAAAGCCAATTCTTACACTGGGAAGGAAACAAGCTCCCGGGGACCGGTTTCTGGCATTACAGCCGTCTTCGGCCCGGTTTGCTTGAATCCTCATCGCTTGTTCATCACCACCCCCTTTTCTGTATCGTTTTTGGCCACTATAGGTGTGGCAGGGTATACTCAGACATGAGTCCCTTTCTCACTGCTCCATCAGGATTCAAGCAAGCCGGGCCGAAGAGGCTGAAATGCCAGAAACCGGTCCCCGGTAGCTTGTCTCCTTTCTGGTGAAGAATTGGCTTGGTAGTTTGGTCTGCCCTGTTCCCATGATGCACTGGGCCAGGGACAGACTAATTTGCATATAGCCAGGTTCTGAGCTGGGATGGGGCAGTGAGATAAATAATGGTGATGGATCAAGCCCTGATCTTTGGACTGGGTAAGAGTGGTCTGCTTAATTCAGACACTCTGTTCATCACCACCCCCTTTTCTGTATCGTTTTTGGCCACTATAGGTGTGGCAGGGTATACTCAGACATGAGTCCCTTTCTCACTGCTCCATCAGGATTCAAGCAAGCCGGGCCGAAGAGGCTGAAATGCCAGAAACCGGTCCCCGGTAGCTTGTCTCCTTTCTGGTGAAGAATTGGCTTGGTAGTTTGGTCTGCCCTGTTCCCATGATGCACTGGGCCAGGGACAGACTAATTTGCATATAGCCAGGTTCTGAGCTGGGATGGGGCAGTGAGATAAATAACGGTGATGGATCAAGCCCTGATCTTTGGACTGGGTAAGAGTGGTCTGCTTAATTCAGACACTCTGTTCATCACCACCCCCTTTTCTGTATCGTTTTTGGCCACTATAGGTGTGGCAGGGTATACTCAGACATGAGTCTCTTTCTCACTGCTCCATCAGGATTCAAGCAAGCCGGGCCGAAGAGGCTGAAATGCCAGAAACCGGTCCCCGGTAGCTTGTCTCCTTTCTGGTGAAGAATTGGCTTGGTAGTTTGGTCTGCCCTGTTCCCATGATGCACTGGGCCAGGGACAGACTAATTTGCATATAGCCAGGTTCTGAGCTGGGATGGGGCAGTGAGATAAATAACGGTGATGGATCAAGCCCTGATCTTTGGACTGGGTAAGAGTGGTCTGCTTAATTCAGACACTCTGTTCATCACCACCCCCTTTTCTGTATCGTTTTTGGCCACTATAGGTGTGGCAGGGTATACTCAGACATGAGTCCCTTTCTCACTGCTCCATCAGGATTCAAGCAAGCCGGGCCGAAGAGGCTGAAATGCCAGAAACCGGTCCCCGGTAGCTTGTCTCCTTTCTGGTGAAGAATTGGTTTGGTAGTTTGGTCTGCCCTGTTCCCATGATGCACTGGGCCAGGGACAGACTAATTTGCATATAGCCAGGTTCTGAGCTGGGATGGGGCAGTGAGATAAATAACGGTGATGGATCAAGCCCTGATCTTTGGACTGGGTAAGAGTGGTCTGCTTAATTCAGACACTCTGTTCATCACCACCCCCTTTTCTGTATCGTTTTTGGCCACTATAGGTGTGGCAGGGTATACTCAGACATGAGTCCCTTTCTCACTGCTCCATCAGGATTCAAGCAAGCCGGGCCGAAGAGGCTGAAATGCCAGAAACCGGTCCCCGGTAGCTTGTCTCCTTTCTGGTGAAGAATTGGCTTGGTAGTTTGGTCTGCCCTGTTCCCATGATGCACTGGGCCAGGGACAGACTAATTTGCATATAGCCAGGTTCTGAGCTGGGATGGGGCAGTGAGATAAATAACGGTGATGGATCAAGCCCTGATCTTTGGACTGGGTAAGAGTGGTCTGCTTAATTCAGACACTCTGTTCATCACCACCCCCTTTTCTGTATCGTTTTTGGCCACTATAGGTGTGGCAGGGTATACTCAGACATGAGTCCCTTTCTCACTGCTCCATCAGGATTCAAGCAAGCCGGGCCGAAGAGGCTGAAATGCCAGAAACCGGTCCCCGGTAGCTTGTCTCCTTTCTGGTGAAGAATTGGCTTGGTAGTTTGGTCTGCCCTGTTCCCATGATGCACTGGGCCAGGGACAGACTAATTTGCATATAGCCAGGTTCTGAGCTGGGATGGGGCAGTGAGATAAATAACGGTGATGGATCAAGCCCTGATCTTTGGACTGGGTAAGAGTGGTCTGCTTAATTCAGACACTCTGTTCATCACCACCCCCTTTTCTGTATCGTTTTTGGCCACTATAGGTGTGGCAGGGTATACTCAGACATGAGTCCCTTTCTCACTGCTCCATCAGGATTCAAGCAAGCCGGGCCGAAGAGGCTGAAATGCCAGAAACCGGTCCCCGGTAGCTTGTCTCCTTTCTGGTGAAGAATTGGCTTGGTAGTTTGGTCTGCCCTGTTCCCATGATGCACTGGGCCAGGGACAGACTAATTTGCATATAGCCAGGTTCTGAGCTGGGATGGGGCAGTGAGATAAATAACGGTGATGGATCAAGCCCTGATCTTTGGACTGGGTAAGAGTGGTCTGCTTAATTCAGACACTCTGTTCATCACCACCCCCTTTTCTGTATCGTTTTTGGCCACTATAGGTGTGGCAGGGTATACTCAGACATGAGTCCCTTTCTCACTGCTCCATCAGGATTCAAGCAAGCCGGGCAGAAGAGGCTGAAATGCCAGAAACCGGTCCCCGGTAGCTTGTCTCCTTTCTGGTGAAGAATTGGCTTGGTAGTTTGGTCTGCCCTGTTCCCATGATGCACTGGGCCAGGGACAGACTAATTTGCATATAGCCAGGTTCTGAGCTGGGATGGGGCAGTGAGATAAATAACGGTGATGGATCAAGCCCTGATCTTTGGACTGGGTAAGAGTGGTCTGCTTAATTCAGACACTCTGTTCATCACCACCCCCTTTTCTGTATCGTTTTTGGCCACTATAGGTGTGGCAGGGTATACTCAGACATGAGTCCCTTTCTCACTGCTCCATCAGGATTCAAGCAAGCCGGGCCGAAGAGGCTGAAATGCCAGAAACCGGTCCCCGGTAGCTTGTCTCCTTTCTGGTGAAGAATTGGCTTGGTAGTTTGGTCTGCCCTGTTCCCATGATGCACTGGGCCAGGGACAGACTAATTTGCATATAGCCAGGTTCTGAGCTGGGATGGGGCAGTGAGATAAATAACGGTGATGGATCAAGCCCTGATCTTTGGACTGGGTAAGAGTGGTCTGCTTAATTCAGACACTCTGTTCATCACCACCACCCCCTTTTCTGTATCGCCCCAGATATACAGCATGCCACTACTTCTGATTAGCATCTCAAGGTGGCTAGAGAGAACAAGACAGGGTTCTTCTGAAGGGCGGCGAGGGGCGAGGTGGGGAGAAGCAAAAGATTCAGTTACGAATCTGGAACATCAGACACTGGATGCCAATTAACTTCAATGTTTAAAGTAAACTCGAACCCCAAGCGTGTTCAGCGTGGGTCCCTGGGACCGGATCCAAACCATACTTTCAGGATATCCACTGACCGTGTACATTAATGACATTTAGATTCACTGTATGTACATTTATACTATCTGTGTAAGCTGTAAATCTGGCATGCATCGAGTCCTCCGGGGACTACGGTGAACACCCGTTTTGCAGCCTCACACTACTGACTTATAGTGACAAATAAAAAGGCTCAATTTTTCCAATAGTGTAAAACGTGGGTGAACTGCTTTCAGAGGCATTACACTTTGTAGGCTAAGTTCAAAGTTCAGGCAGAAGATCAAAGTACTGTTGAAACTACGCAACAGCTATACTTTTGTTTGAAGAGCGATTGGAAGCCTTTTCAATGTTATGGTAAAAAGAAAAGAAAAGAAAAGAAAAAAACAAGACGGAGGGAAGAGAGGGAAGGGGGGAGGAGAAATGCGACACGGCGGGAAGGGGAGGGGGCGGAGCGGGTACAATAAACAAGACGGAGGGAAGAGAGGGGAGGGGGGAGGAGAAATGCGACAGGGGAAATGCGAGACGGCGGGAAGGGGAGGGGGCGGAGCGGGTAAACAAAGACGGACGTGCACGCGCTTTTAAGCTCAATGCGCATGCGCATTGAGCTTAAAAGTCACGGGCACTGCAAGGAATCGCCACGATTCCTTGCAGTGTGGATAAAGAGTGGATAAGTCCCAATACTCTCGCCTTGCTCGATGCGCATGCGCATCGACAGGCGAGACCTAAACAGTGAATGGGGTAAACATGCATGCGACAGCGAAGGTTGTGCTCAGGGAGAGGAGAGTGATATTTAAAGGAGAATAGAAGCAATATATACAGCAATCTCCTGCATTCACTGCCATAGCTACATTCATATGCACACACACTGCCATAGCTACATTCATATGCATCCCAACACAGCTAATCAGAGCTTTAACCTGCATTTGTTAAACAAACATTTACCCAATCCCAGGGTGCAAGGTGTAACATCTGTACACTGAGGTAAATCACACTCAAGAGGCCTTCTGACTATCAGCAGAGCTACTTCCTTTGTAAAGTAATTGACACATGTAGTCTCTGTGGTCGCAGACATTGTTATTCTCATGTCACGTGGTCATAAAATGGAATTTGACATTTGCACTGCAGTATTCAATAGATGAATGTATATTTATTAGTATTTTTGCTCTAAATAACGTAATATTGGGCCTCTTTTATTTTCACTGCCATGTATGGCACCTTCAGCCAGTCCCGTGTTTTTTGGTAACAGCCATTTACATTCTGCAACTTGTTGACTTTTTTCCACAGTCCCCTTTAAAATTGAGGGCTCAAACAATCAGAATGCAAAATGCAGTTGTTTCTGAATACAGTACTGGGTGAGCATTTCACCATCTGCCACTGTGAACACACAGGTCTACACACCCATCCGCAGAGGAGCAAGGATGCCATGGGTCTGGGTGCAAAGCATGGACAATTGCCTCTTTCACTGCTGCTGGGGTAGTAAAACACAACAATTGCTATGGTTCAATGGGATGCTGTCGGCTCTGGGCCTCGGCGTCGCACATTGAAAACGTCCTGTTTGTTACCATCACACTGCATGCTGGAAATTGTAGGAAACACATAAAACTGCAAGTACCAGAAGGGGTGACTGGCTGTAGGGCAGAATGTGTCACACATGGCGTGGGGCGACCTGGCAGCTACCAATAAGATTTCTGGGAAAGTGAAGTAAACGCAGGAGCAGAGACCACCATGGTGACAAACACAGTGAATAAATTCACGAGCCTGTGCCCGGGACCCAGTCAGGTCGTGTCTTCACCGCCACCCCCTCCTTCAAAAGACACAAAAGGCCAGCCCTTCCATACAAGCATTGGAAATGCAATAGGTCTCGCATTAGAAAAGTTGGAGTTATTGGTATTGTAAATGACATATGTTATTTATTTGTTGGTTTTTAAAATTGCTAAATTGATGGCTTTGTCATTTACAATGCCAATAGTTATAACTTTTGCGAATGTGACACCTATAGCATTTGGAATGCAACATATTTTGTATTTACGTGACTTAGATGGCAGCTCTTGTCGTTAGGCCACATCTCTAGAGAGCAGGAGAGTGCAGCAGGGGAGAGAAGCACAGCAATGCAATAGGTCTTGCATTAGGAAAGTTTGAGCTATTGGTATTGTAAAGGACACATTTTTTATTTATGTGCTTGTTTTGAAAATAGCGAATTAATAGCTTTGTTATTTACAATGCCAATAGTTTTATCTTTTGCAAATGTGACACCTATTGTAACACAATATGTGTTGTGAGGGTGAGTGAGGGTGAGGGTGAGGTGTTGAGGGTGAGGTGTTGAGGGTGAGTGAGGGTGAGGTGTTGAGGGTGAGTGAGGCTGAGTGAGGGTGAGGGGTTAAGGGGGAGGGGTCGAGGGTGAGGGGTTGAGGGTGAGGGAGGGTGAGGGGTTGAGGGTGAGGGAGGGTGAGGGGTTGAGGGTGAGTGAGGGTGAGTGAGGGTGAGTGAGGGTGAGTGAGGGTGAGTGAGGGTGAGTGAGGGTGAGGGGTTGAGAGTGAGTGAGGGTGAGGTGAGGTGTTGAGGGTGGGTGAGGGTGAGGGTGAGGCTGGGGGGTTGAGGTTGAGTGAGGGTGAGTGAGAGTGAGGGTGAGTGAGGGTGAGGGGTTGAGGGTGAGTGAGGGTGAGGGTGAGGGTGAGGGTGAGGCTGAGGGGTTGAGGGTGAGTGAGGGTGAGTGAGGGTGAGTGAGGGTGAGGGGTTGAGGGTGAGTGAGGGTGAGGTGTTGAGGGTGAGGTGTTGAGGGTGAGTGAGGGTGAGTGAGGGTGAGTGAGGGTGAGTGAGGGTGAGTGAGGGTGAGGGGTTGAGGGTGAGTGAGGGTGAGTGAGGGTGAGGGATTGAGGGTGAGGGGTTGAGGGTGAGTGAGGGTGAGGGTGAGTGAGGGTGAGGTGTTGAGGGTGAGTGAGGTTGAGGGGTTGAGGGTGAGTGAGGATGAGGGTGAGTGAGGATGAGGGGTTGAGGGTGAGTGAGGATGAGGGGTTGAGGGTGGGTGAGGGTGAGTGAGGGTGAGTGAGGGTGAGTGAGGGTGAGTGAGGGTGAGGGTGAATGTGAGAGAGGGTGAGTGAGGGTGAGGGTGAGGGTGAGTGAGGGTGAGTGAGGGTGAGGGTGAGTGAGGGTGAGGGTGAATGTGAGTGAGGGTGAGTGAGGATGAGGGGTTGAGGGTGAGTGAGGGTGAGGGGTTGAGGGTGAGTGGGGGTGAGGGGTTGAGGGTGAGTGAGGGTGAGTGAGGGTGAGGGTGAGTGAGGATGAGGGGTTGAGGGTGGGTGAGGGTGAGTGAGGGTGAGTGAGGGTGAGTGAGTGAGTGATGGTGAGTGAGGGTGAGTGAGGGTGAGTGAGGGTGAGGGTGAGGGGTTGAGGGTGAGTGAGGGTGAGGGGTTGAGGGTGAGTGAGGGTGAGTGAGGGATTGAGGGTGAGGGGTTGAGGGTGAGTGAGGGTGAGGGTGAGTGAGGGTGAGGTGTTGAGGATGAGTGAGGGTGAGGGGTTGAGGGTGGATGAGGGTGAGTGAGGATGAGGGGTTGAGGGTGGGTGTGAGTGAGGGTGAGTGAGGGTGAGTGAGGGTGAGTGAGGGTGAGGGTGAATGTGAGAGAGGGTGAGTGAGGGTGAGTGAGGGTGAGGGTGAGTGAGGGTGAGTGAGGGTGAGGGTGAATGTGAGTGAGGGTGAGTGAGGGTGAGGATGAGGGGTTGAGGGTGAGTGAGGGTGAGGGGTTGAGGGTGAGGGGTTGAGGGTGAGTGAGGGTGAGGGTGAGTGAGGATGAGGGGTTGAGGGTGGGTGAGGGTGAGTGTGGTTGAGGGTGAGTGAGGTTGAGGGTGAGTGAGGGTGAGGGTGAGTGAGGGTGAGTGAGGGTGAGTGTGAGTGAGGGTGAGTGAGGGTGAGGATGAGGGGTTGAGGGTGAGTGAGGGTGAGGGGTTGAGGGTGAGTGAGGGTGAGGGGTTGAGGGTGAGTGAGGGTGAGGGTGAGTTAGGGTGAGGGGTTGAGGGTGGGTGAGGGTGAGTGAGGGTGAGGTGTTGAGGGTGAGTGAGGGTGAGTTAGAGTGAGGGTGAGTGAGGGGTTGAGGGTGAGGTGTTGAGGGTGAGTGAGGGTGAGGCATTGAGGGTGAGTGAGGGTGAGGTGTTGAGGGTGAGTGAGGGTGAGGGTGAGTGAGGGTGAGTGAGGGCGAGTGAGGGTGAGTGATGGTGTGGGTGAGGGGTTGAGGGTGAGTGAGGGTGAGGGGGTTGAGGGTGAGTGAGGGTGAGGGGGTTGAGGGTGAGTGAGGGTGAGGGTGACTGAGGGTGAGGGATTGAGGGTGAGAGATTGAGGGTGAGGGGTTGAGGGTGAGTGAGGGTGAGGGTGGGTGAGGGTGAGGGGTTGAGGGTGAGTGAGGGTGAGGGGTTGAGGGTGAGTGAGGGTGAGGGTGAGGGTGAGTGAGGATGAGGGGTTGAGGGTGGGTGAGGGTGAGTGAGGTTGAGGGTGAGTGAGGGTGAGTGAGGGTGAGGGTGAGTGAGGGTGAGTGAGGGCGTGTGAGGGCGAGTGAGGGTGAGTGAGGGTGAGTGATGGTGTGGGTGAGGGGTTGAGGGTGAGTGAGGGTGAGGGGTTGAGGGTGAGTGAGGGTGAGGGTGAGTGAGGGTGAGGTGGTGAGGGGTTGAGGTTGGGTGAGGGTGAGTGAGGGTGAGGTATTGAGGGTGAGGGGTTGAGGTTGGGTGAGGGTGAGGGTGAGGGGTTGAGGGTGAGTGAGGGTGAGGGGTTGAGGGTGAGTGAGGGTGAGGGTGAGTGAGGATGAGGGGTTGAGGGTGGTTGAGGGTGAGTGAGGTTGAGGGTGAGTGAGGGTGAGTGAGGGTGAGTGAGGGTGAGTGTGAGTGAGGGTGAGTGAGGGTGAGTGAGGGGTTGAGGGTGAGTGAGGGTGAGGGGTTGAGGGTGAGTGAGGGTGATGGTGAGTGAGGATGAGGGGTTGAGGGTGGTTGAGGGTGAGTGAGGTTGAGGGTGAGTGAGGGTGAGTGAGGGTGAGTGAGGGTGAGTGAGGGTGAGTGAGGGTGAGTGTGAGTGAGGGTGAGTGAGGGGTTGAGGGTGAGTGAGGGTGAGGGGTTGAGGGTGAGTGAGGGTGAGGGGTTGAGGGTGAGTGAGGGTGAGGGTGAGTTAGGGTGAGGGGTTGAGGGTGGGTGAGGGTGAGTGAGGGTGAGGGGTTGAGGATGAGTGAGAGTGAGGGTGAGTGAGGGGTTGAGGGTGAGTGAGGGTGAGGGTGAGGGGTTGAGGGTGAGTGAGGGTGAGGGGTTGAGGGTGAGTGAGGGTGAGGGTGAGTGAGGGTGAGGGTGAGTGAGGGTGAGTGGTTGAGGGTGAGTGAGGGTGAGTGAGGGTGAGGGTGAGTGAGGGTGAGGGTGAGTGAGGGTGAGTGAGGGTGAGTGAGGGTGAGGGTGAGGTGTTGAGGGTGAGTGAGGGTGAGTGAGGGTGAGTGAGGGTGAGTGAGGGTGAGTGAGGGTGAGTGAGGGTGAGTGAGTGAGGGTGAGGGGTTGAGGGTGAGTGAGGGTGAGTGGTTGAGGGTGAGTGAGGGTGAGTGAGGGTATGTATGTATGTATGTATGTATGTATGTTGAGTTTGAGGGTGAGTGAGGGTGAGGTGTTGAGGGTGAGTGAGGGTGAGGGGTTGAGGGTGAGTGAGGGTGAGGGGTTGAGGGTGAGTGAGGGTGAGTGAGGGTGAGTGAGGGTGAGGGAGGGTGAGGGGGTGAGGGGTTGAGGGTGAGTGAGGGTGAGTGAGGGTGGGTGAGGGTGAGGGGGTGAGGTGTTGAGGGTGAGTGTGAGGTGTTGAGGGTGAGTGAGGGTGGGTGAGGGTGAGTGAGGGTGAGTGAGGGTGAGGGGTTGAGGGTGAGTGAGGGTGAGGGTGAGTGAGGGTGAGGGGTTGAGGGTGAGGGGCTAAGGGTGAGTGAGGGTGAGGGGTTGAGGGTGAGTGAGGGTGAGTGAGGGTGAGGGGTTGAGGGTGAGTGAGGGTGAGAGTTTGAGGGTGAGTGAGGGTGAGGGGTTGAGGGTGATAGAGGATGAGTGAGAGTGAGGGTGAGTGAGGGGTTGAGGGTGAGGGGTTGAGGGTGAGTGAGGGTGAGGGGTTGAGGGTGAGTGAGGGTGAGGTGTTGAGGGTGAGGGTGGGTGAGCGTGAGGGTGAGCGTGAGGGTGAGTGAGGTGTTGAGGGTGAGGAGTTGAGGGTGAGTGAGGGTGAGGGGTTGAGGGTGAGTGAGGGTGAGGGTGAGGGGTTGAGGGTGAGTGAGGGTGAGGGGTTGAGGGTGAGTGAGGGTGAGGTGTTGAGGGTGAGTGAGGGTGAGGGTGGGTGAGCGTGAGGGAGGGGTTGAGGGTGAGGTGTTGAGGGTGAGTGAGGGTGTGGGTGGGGGGTTGAGGGTGAGGGGTTGAGGGTGAGTGAGGGTGAGTGAGGGTGGGTGAGGGTGAGGGGTTGAGGGTGAGTGAGGGTGAGGTGTTGAGGGTGAGTGAGGGTGAGGGTGAGGTGTTGAGGGTGAGTGAGGGTGGGTGAGGGTGAGTGAGGGTGAGTGAGGGTGAGGGGTTGAGGGTGAGGGTGAGTGAGGGTGAGGGGTTGAGGGTGAGGGGCTGAGGGTGAGTGAGGGTGAGGGGTTGAGGGTGAGTGAGGGTGAGGGGTTGAGGGTGAGTGAGGGTGAGAGGTTGAGGGTGAGGGGTTGAGGGTGATAGAGGATGAGTGAGAGTGAGGGTGAGTGAGGGGTTGAGGGTGAGGGGTTGAGGGTGAGTGAGGGTGAGGGGTTGAGGGTGAGTGAGGGTGAGGTGTTGAGGGTGAGGGTGGGTGAGCGTGAGGGTGAGCGTGAGGGTGAGTGAGGTGTTGAGGGTGAGGAGTTGAGGGTGAGTGAGGGTGAGGGGTTGAGGGTGAGTGAGGGTGAGGGGTTGAGGGTGAGTGAGGGTGAGGGGTTGAGGGTGAGTGAGGGTGAGGTGTTGAGGGTGAGTGAGGGTGAGGGTGGGTGAGCGTGAGGGAGGGGTTGAGGGTGAGGTGTTGAGGGTGAGTGAGGGTGTGGGTGAGGGGTTGAGGGTGAGTGAGGGTGAGGGGTTGAGGGTGAGTGAGGGTGTGACCATATCCATTCCAGACACTGATAATTAATTGGCGACAAAAGTTATTATCTGACGTGGCATATCTTAATTGCTAGGTTTTTTAATTACTAGTTGATGTTTAATTTTTGTAATCATTTTTTTAAGTATGCACCTCTTAAAAAATAAATAAAAATGTTGCTTGTTATGTATTTCCATTTGTAGACCTAGAATAGTTATGGTGCATTGTATGTAGCTTTAAAAAATAAAAATGTAGACTGCTCAATGTATTTCCGTGAATAGATGCAGGTTGCCTCTTTCTGTCAAATAAGATCCCTTGTTCAACTTACTATAGTGGCGCGGCATACTATGAAGCAGAGGAGGAATGACTGTCAGAGCCTTGCTCTTTCCTGTCTTGCCAACAGGGCTACTCCAGAATAAGACCACGAAAACCATAATTTGTGAAACATGGCCTTTTGACTCGCAGCCCGGTCAGTGGAGGGGCTCCGCTTTCTGATCCGTAGAGGCTGATGCGCAGTCACTTTCTTGAAGAGGAAATGGGGAATAAAAACTTTACTTTTGCAGTGATGTCGATGAACCTGGCTTGATGTCACACTGCTGCATTGTGCTGATTTTTTAAGTAAAAACATGCATAGTGAGGAGCACTAATACGGGTTTGAGATGGTGGAAGAGCTGCTTATCTCTTATGGAGATAGATTATCTGGGGGGAGGAAGGGCTCCTAATGGGAAGTGTAGACGGGGAGAAATTGAGAAAAAAAAGCTGAGCAGGGAGGGTGTTATTGCGGCTATCTGTTTGCCCGAGGGGAGGAGAAATGCAGGCCTGAGGCAGAGCACACGCTGAGAAGCTTGTGGGAGGGGGGCTGGGCTGCCTTTGATCTGGTAATGCGAGGCAGGCAGGCAGGGGGCTGGTGGCATTGTGCACGCGCTTTTTAGGGCTTGCGCTTGCGCAATGACCTAAAAAGCACATGCACTTGAAGAAATCGCCAGTGGTGGATCAACACTGGATAAGCCGTAATAGAGCTTCGCCAGCGATGCGCAGAAGCGCATCAGCAGGCGAGCCCTAAAAAACTGATCCAGCACCAACTCCTAGAGTTGTGCTTTTAACAGCTTTAGAAGCAGAGCGCACTTACATTACTCTGAGGAGTAGTTTGATCTATCATTTACAAATGGCTTGAGGTCAGCAGGTGTAAGACATGCTCTCAGTGCTTCATCAGGAGCCAAAGAAGGTTGCCTCTGTAATGTAGAGTGCAAACGAATGTGGGAGTAACTCTACTTATTTGCAACCCGTGTAGTGCACCTTACTACACGACCACACCCAGAAATAACTGCTGCAGTATTAAAGGGTAAACAGTCCTAAGACTACTAATAATATGTGCAAACATTCCATAATTTGCATAGTGGTATTCCAAACCACTCCAATATCACAGCCATGTTAATCATAAAGTCTCATCACTTACTTTGTCCATCACATCATGTGTACGGTTCTGAGCATTGTATTTTGGGTGCAAGTTATGGATTGTGGAGCTAACTATAACTGGCGAATTTCACTGAGTTTTCAGGTTTTTTTCTCCTCACATCACCAAGCAAGCCATTGCTTCTGGCACTGAAACCATTAGAGACAGACCACCATCCAAGTGACAGTGACAGCCACAGAGACACGTCCCATTTAACCCCGCAACATACTGACACCCAGGTATAATCATAGGACAGTTTGGTATTACGTGTGGATCTTTCCCCCCCCCCCCCCTCCCCTCAAGAAACAATCCCAAAAAGTGACATTTCCACTCAACATCGAGAGTATCAAATGTACGTATCCAGCTAACAGCCCTTACTCGCATTTCCATAGAGAGGGCTATGGGGCTGAGCCAATTCTTGCAAATTTCCCTTCTAGAAAGAAGCAACAGAAAAAACAGGAGGGACCGCTGTGCTACATCTCACAAACAGCCAGTTGCAATGTCTGTCCCAAAAAAGACCAGAAAGGGATTGATCACAATAGCAGTTCAAAAGTCTCGGCAAGAATCTTGCTCACATCTTTCCAAAACGTCGTAAGCGAGGGATCGGAAAAGACCATATGTTCCTCATTTGCCTTGGGGAGGCTACATCTTCTGCATCTGGGGACTTGCTTTATTTTTTTTCAAATCTCGCAATCTTTTGGGGAGACCAGAAAATCCTATCAAGTGTAAAAAAAGTGGTTCCTTTTTAAATGTGCTGGTCTAACAACTTGATATAGGAGCCTGACAGATGTTTGCCACAAGTGTTGTAAGTCCAATCCTGGCATCCTACTTTCCCAGATCGAGGAAGGACCCGGCAACTAACTATCCTCGGCACCCAGCAGCAGCCAATACCACATGGAGACCTTCTTTATAGCCTGTGTGTCCTGTATCCTACTCTCAACCTCCCAGGGGCCTCAATTTCTTTCTTCTCGCCCGTACATCAAGAGAGTAGCTGCACATATTTGAACTTTAACAGCCGGCCAGTGGTCTTGCTACACAGTACCTCCCAAGGCACCAGGACCTGCACAGTAAAAAAGATCTCCCCCCAGCAGTACTATTCCAGTGTCCTGCAAAGGGCGACTCAAGCTATCTTGCAGGCATTCACACATGCCCCGGGAGTCCCAAATAGGATAGAAATCTGAGTAATATTGAATGCCCAGGGCTTTCCTGATTTCATACCAAAGCCTGATGGCTGCATTTAGTTCCTTTAGCCGCCTGAATTAAAAAAAATATTTTGGGTGGCCAAACTTGTACAGCAGACCACATGCCCCCAGACTCCCAAAGGTCCTTTGTCACAGCCGTTAGCACTAGCAGGCGACCCCATGTAGTAAAATCTGGTGTCCCAAATAACATTCTGTAGTTCTTAATCTGAAAAGCATCACACTTCCCCAGATCAGGTAATGCCAAGCCTCCTTTCTCGAACCTAAGCCTCAGTTTCTTTCATGCCAGTCTCCCTGTCCTGGATGCCCATATAAAGGATGTTATTTTCCTCTGAATCTTAACAATATGTGATTCGGGAAATGGGAGCGGAATGCAATTAAAAAGATATGTCAACTTGGGGAGAATGCTCATTTTGATCACATTGACCTGCACATATATACAGTTTAGGGGCGATTCCTCCATCTAATGAATGATTTATCTAAATGTCTTGCAACCCTCTCCAGATTATAGGCCGGGATTGCCTCGAAGTGCTGAAGGATGGATGTGCCCAAATATCTCAATCCTGGCTTTGTGCCCCTCTTCTGCCCAGGAATATTCCCCACATAATATCCGATTTGCCTTTAATGATGGAACATCCGGAGAAAGGACACAAACTCCGCTGCTAATTCCTCCACTCTAGGCCTTGTAGCATCCGCAGCCCTGTCAAGTGACACGCATCTCACGTTAGACTAATACATTTCCGGTAATTTTCCTGCATTACCACAATGCCTGAGATTCTCACGCACAAGGGCCTTGTCCGGGAGCGTGATAAAACAGTGTTTTTCCAGTTTTTCGCTTTGTTGGGATGGGCACATACGCATGATCTCTCCTTGTGCAAATGTACTCTTATTTCTCTTCTCTTGCTCTTTCTCTTCCCTCCCACTTACTATCATCCCTATAGTAGGACAGTGAAAGGGGTACATCCGGACATGTAGACCACTTACCTGTACTAGTGTTATGTACAGCCATGTTGTGATGTTACCCCGCAAGGGGAAAGCGATGATAATTGTATGTGTAACATTTCTTAATAAAATACATTGAAATAAAAAATAAAAATCTGACCTTCGAATACTGTTTTTCAAAGGCCACAAGATGGCACTAGAGTACAACATTATGATGTGGAAATATACTATCACAGAAAGCCAAACGAACGTCAGAGATTTGAAGGCCGAAACACAAAAGCACGCTCCCGCATAATTAATGTAAAAAAGCACTCCCTGCTCAAACCATAGTATCATACAGATGTGGATGTCCAGCCGCAAAACAAAGCTTCAAAATTCATGCAAAAAATGGATCAGTCTAAAAGGCAGTAAAAGGAGGGCCTAATTGTTGAACTGTACAGGGAGAACATCTGCGCTGGGGACCCTCTCACATCCTTTAATCTTTCGGCCTCTGGTCCCATGTAGCAGAGAACCTGGGCAGACTCTGTCAATTGATCATGCTCTGATCATTAGTATGACTGATTGCATGCCAGGAAGGAGCAGGCTGGCCATGGGCGTCCGCAGAAATTTTTCCAGGGGGGGGCAAATTGTTAACGTCATCACCATCCTCCGACATGATGTGTGCCAGGTAGGGCACACGAAAAACTGAGGCGCAGAACTAGGATAGACTCAATTAAATGCCAGGAATCCAGGACATGTGACTGACCCTGCCACGGGCCAACAAACACCACCTGTAGGGAAAACGCTAAACTTTCTGACAAGGTGCTTTATTTCTGTCTGCTAGGTGTGCAGACTTCTGGGTCCTCGATCCAACACCAATCAAGACTGTCTTCAGCACGATTCTATTTTTATCAGAATACTTTATAACAGCCTATGATTAAAGCACCCGATTAAATATACTGTATGCACAGTGTACCTGGCTGGCTATGGCAAGGAATCTCTGTTTAATTTACTGTTTCTCGGCTGCCCGCCCGGTAACAGTTGTCCGGCCTAACCTGTAGGCTGTGCCACGCAAATACTAAGTGCGGGTGACATTATACTGTTTGTAAGAAAGCGTCCCTCATAGAATGCCACTCATAATTACACTGAAATTATGAAAATGTCACACATAAGCAATCTGAAACCTTGGCAGCTATGCATCCAGGTCTAACGTGTAAAGAACCAGATTGTCGGCATTGAAACCGATTTTAGCGCTGAACCCATGTGATGCAAATGTGAATACTCGTGGATCTCTCCTGAGTATTTGGGCAAATGGTTCCTTATAAATATCAAAAAGAAGAGGGGAGAGTGGGCAGCCTGACCTAGTACCTCTATGAATATTAAAACTCTTGATCATTAAACCATTCAACAGAATTCGAGCTTTTCGGGTTTCATAGAGTCTTTGCAGAGTAGAGATTAAATTGGGTTGTACTGCAGCGCCCTCAAAATCTCCCACAAGTACTTCCAAAAAACTCTATCAAAGGCTTTGGTTGCATCTAATGTGAATACAGCCAAAGGTGGGGTATACGGTGGGGTATAACCAAGAGCAAGATCAATTGTGCCGATAAGCTGAGCATATGGATTTGCCGCTTGGGAACAAAACCTTTCTGGCTGGGTGTATTAACTGGGGAGCTAGCGAAACTATCCTGCTTGCAAGAATACTGGTAACACTTTATAATCGGCGTTTAACAGTGAGATCAGCCTATATGAATCTGCCTTTTTAGGATCTTTTGCCTGCTTCAAAATCAGCACCAAGGTGGCTTCCTTCCATGATTCAGGAATCTGGGACTCCCAAGTGAATAGCATTAAATAACTCTCCCATAATGGAATGCTCGCCTTCTTCAGCATTCTATATAGCTCAGACGGGATGGCATCCGGGCCTGCTGACTTCCCACATCCATCCAACAGCCCCCTATCCATCCAACCCCTAAACTTCCCAAGATCTGGCTTAATCTCCTCTTTGTAAAGAGAAGAAAAGAAAATGAGTAAATGATCTTTCGTCTCATCCGCCCTCTCAGTAACTTCTGCCTGGTAGTTGGCAACCAATTCTTTGATGGTATTCCTGGATCGCACCGCTCTCGCTTTTCAAGCCAATAATGCCCACTCCTCTCCCCATAATCAAAAAGCCTAGTACCGTTTGCCTGCCATTTATCCAGACACTTCCCTTCACCCTTGATTTTATAACAACTCTGATCGCTCCTTCCCTCAATTCTTTTTTCAGAGTCATGGCGTCACTGGCCATATCTCGGTCGACTAAGGAGGGGGGTCTTTGTAGCATGCAATAGAGATGTGGTGCATAACTTGGGGGTACCCAATGCCTGGGAGACCTACCAAACTCAGTCTTCAGCTCACAAAGCAGTCTGGACACTGGAAGCGCCTATCTCCGTGGGTCTCAAATACCCCTTAGTATTAGATTTGAGGCTCTGGTGGTTCCCATTAGGCGTGAGGCCAGGGGGGCGTGCGGCCAGTGAGCTCCGATTTTATGCTATATAGCGATATAGAGGCTATTAGGGACCCTGAGGGGTCGGTAGTTTAGATTTTGCTCAGTCTTAGGACCGAGATGACAAACATGTTCGCATTCTCGGAGACCAAACAGCTGGATATTCAGGCCTCATGTCAGGCCTTGACCCAGAAATAGGATGAGGTTGCTGAACGTGCCAGAGTGTTGGAAACATGTCATAGCAAGTCCCGGCCATTGACTTATTTACAAAGCAGGAGCAAAAGATGAGGTATGACCTGGAAAGGGTTGAGAACCATGCCCGTAGAAATAATATCCAAATGCTCTATATCACAGAGGCAGAGGAGAAGGAGGATTTAAAGGGCTTCATTATATCACTCCTTAAGGATACGGCTCTCAAGGGTAGACCCAGTCCTTAGTTTGTAAAAGAATAAGTGCCAGGGCCCCAGTCAGGAGGATACTGTAGCTTGCATCATTCATTGCTCCTGCCAGCTCTGCCAGTGACAGTACCAGCACAACTACTAACCATCCCTCTCTTACAAGTGCAACAATTCATATTATTCTAGGCCCCCAAAGCTGTAAGAATGGTTTGGGTGAAAGGTATCAGTCATTGTTACTGTATAGTGGATTAATAAACAGGTGGTGTTGTGCTCATGCCTAAATTAGGCAGACAGCACCACCATGTGGCACATTGTCATAAACGCCAGTGCTGGCAATTAAGTGCCAGTGCCAAGCACGGGAAACCACCGGCTCAAATTAAGCACTGGGTAGACCTGGAGTGAATTTGGAGCTTGAGGTATAGCAAGTCTGTAGGGACCGTTTCAGGAAGAAGTTCATACAGCAGAAACCCAGAAAGATCCTGGTTAACTACTTGTCATATACAACAAAAGAACTAATCTTAGGAAGCGTGTTAAAAAATGTCCCTTTAACCAGCAATTGGTATTCCGTCATCATAAGGTCAGACGTCTGTAAAGCTACAGAACAACATCAATGGGACCTGGGGAGGAGACTGGAGGAACTCAACGAGCTCGGTGCTAGGGCTCAATTAATATTCCCAACAATACTCCGTATTAAGTGGAGCGATACAATGTATAATTATCGGAGGGTTGAGAATGTGGATAAGCTGATTGAGTCCATCAAGGGAAACATTTCTCATTGAGATGGGTACAAGGCTGCGGATTACGTGGACCTTTAAGCGGAGTCAAAGGTGCTGGTGGGGGTCTCATCTTGTTTTGTGTGTGGGTGACATGTATTTGGGGCACATTGAGTATTTATGGAGTTTTTCTTTTTCTTTTTTTTACACCACCATGGTAGCGTCCATATGGCAATAAAAAAATGCCAGGTAGTGGGGGAGGGTTTTCCGAGGTTGGGGGTATGCACTGGGAGAAAAAAATAATACTTTGGTCCATATGATCACCGTCTTTATTGCAATTATGGTAACTAGGTCCAGCAGAAATGCAATTGGCAGTATGGGTAAACTACGGGGGACTAATGGTTCGAATGAAGCGTATAGGTAAGGAAATCAGATTCCTAACATGGAATGTGAATGGGCTTAGGTCTAGGAGGAGACAGAACATAGTGTTACAATATTTGCAAGACAGTTCAGCACATATAAGGATCTTGCAAGACAGTAACAGAGAGTCGAGCACTGTTTATTGGGTTTTCAATTGTAAATCATAATCATAACTGTATTTTAACTGTTTCACATATACATAGGGAGGGGTTGAGGCACAAAGACTCCCGCACTTGTCAACACCAGTTGTAGGCAAAGTATGAAATGTCACTAATGGTGCAATGAAGCCAGAGTACAGCCCCTCTATACTCCCAAAGGAAACGTGAATTTCCAAACAACATACGATATCGGTAGTTCAGCACTCAAAATTTAACAATTATAAAATTATTTATATTTCAGCATGTATCTTTAACCTTTGCACAACATAAGTATTCTTATCCACTGAATATCATGCATATGACAATGCATATCACAAAAGTTTCTTTATTCAAATATTCTTTATTTGTTTTCTTCTTTTTAAAAGGGCATGCCAACAGACAGTAGCCGACACTTTTTGTCCTGCAAGGACTCTTCAGGGCTACAAAATATGTACAAAACATACACAAATATTTACAATATGTACATAAATGTTTTAGATCTTTTTTGGGGGGAATTTAAAAAAAAAGTTTTTTTAAACAATATATATTTACAAAGTAACATCTTTGCATACCCACAGGATTATTATGAATATTAATTAATAATTCAACATGTACGTTTATTTACAGCAAAAGCACATGAATGATAAGAGTTCTTTAATATTCTTCCGATATAACAATGCGGATATTAAACATATTCAAAATTGTAGATCACTCTTGTTGATATTCTCATCATGGGTAAATGTATGAATGTCTAAATTATTCAGTTTATTAAGATGCTCTAGACAATTTATTTTAAACATTACTCCCCATTATGAAGGCAAAAAAGTATTGTGAAATATAAAAATATGCTTTATACGTTTGTTAAGATTCTATTTACAATTTTGCTGGGAGAGATATAGAAGCATACTTCATAAGTTTGGTAGGATGGATTTTAATTACAGTTTTACTAGAAGAATGGATTATTGGGATTCTAGAAAACACCCTACTCCAAGTATTACAAAATTAAGCATACCTCCTGAATTGTATGCGAACATCAGTGATTCTTTGCAATGTTATTGTATGGGGAAGAACAAGGATTTAGTCATCCAGTAAAAGTATCAATGTTCTGTAACAGATATCATGAGACCCAAATTAAAATGTAATCTCAGCATTAAATCATCCAACATAGCACAGGTAGAGAGAGAGAAGGGAAAAAAGGCCTAATATTTGAATCAATCTATTATCAATGGTAGTCATGTAGAATATATTTGATATTCTTTGTAACCTATTAGACATCTTCAGCAATTATCGACAATTATTCATGATCACCAGTAAATATATTTTTTTAGAAACAGGTATGATCCAAAGTTCAAAATATGTTTAGATCATATACACATTTGGTTAAGAATTTTATAAAGTTTCAGGAACATTTCCACATCCTAAGGGCCAGATGTAGGTAATTCTAATTTACCATTTCTTAAATACCGAATCATACCGATTCGGTATTTAAGAAGTGGTAAATTAGAGGGGGGGAATGTAGGTAAATCAGAATCGGTAAATACCGAATCAGTAAGATTCGGTATTTACCGATTCTGTAACTACCGAATCAGTATCCCCCATTGATTCCTATGGGCCTTGAAGCCCATAGGAATCAATGTGGAATACCGAATCGGTATTTACAGATTCGGTAAATTCCGATTGTTGCAAGGGTGCAGGGGGTGTCACTTTGACACCCTCTGGCACCCCAATTCCGGACTTGTGTGCCATGTGGAACACAGACATGCCCTAAGGGCATGTCTGTGTGTCACATTGCACAGGTGTGCATGCACAGATGTGCATGCACACCTGTATTCGGTATTTTACCACCCAATAGGATTGGGTGGTAAAATACCGATTCGGTAAGGCCTGTGGGACTCAGAAGAGTCCCACCTACATCTCAAGGTTACCGAATCGGTAAAAATACCGATTCGGTATTTTACCGATTCGGTAAATTTACCGAATCGGTAAAATAGGGCCCCTACATCAGGAATGACCATTTACCGGTCTGTAACGGCCGTTACCGGTCGGTAAATGGACACCTACATCTGGCCCTAAGTCTTTAAACTAATTTCAGACATTACTGGCGACTCACGCTTACATATGGCCACATAGAATATGTTGATCTATAATAGATGTTTTAGCTACATATAATGCTTTACAGCAGTAGCCCAGAACAGTACTATGGGGCACTTAAGGAATTTAAGGAATTTTGTGAGATACGACCCGCAGGAATCAAATTAAGGTCTATATTGCACATCAATAGTGCATATCCCACTTTTACGAGTGATTTAATAAAAATGTGTCAATTCAATATCATGGCATAGTGCATATCATATTTCAATTGTACGAGCGATTTAATAAAAACTTGTAAGTTCAATATCATGGCACAGTGAGCAGTATATATGCATACATCATGGGCATGCAGTATTGTGAAAACACTATAAACAGTTGTCAGCAGGATAACACCAACTCTTTTTAGAACAAGACCACCATTTGCATACTAACGTGGGCGCCAAATTGGATGAGTTAACACAAAGACGCCACATTCAAGTATATTGAACTCTTAGTTTATAAGCGTCATCTAGAGGAGTCAAACCATACATAATGACAACACGGGCATAGAGCACTCTTCACAATCTAACTTGGGCGCCATTTTAATCGAGTCAGTGTAAAGAACCCAATTCCAGTGTGTCAATGTTATTATTTCTAAACTTAATACATTTTACCACAATACAAAACTTGAAAGAAAAATTCTTTTGAAATAGGATCATAAATATAGAAAAATTGGATCGTAAATGTAGAAAAATTCAGACAAGCAGTGCTGATAGCCCAATAAATAGTAAGAGCCATATAGCACTAACATGAAAAAATTGAGCGACTCACAGAATACTTATGCTCCACGATGAGAGGTATGTGTAACGTCTGATTCCGTAAAGGTCCAGACCGTCAATAAATACACATTTAAATACCCTTTAGTCTACTCAAATCACCTGGGAACCGATACTGATTTGGTTACAGCATATATATCATGTGACTTAGGTGATTCTCATGGTCGCCATCCTGGAGTGGACAAATCACTCAATAAGCGATTGGGTACGCTATCTATAGGACTAACCTTCTTGCCTCATACATTAGAAAATATTAAGGGGGCGTGGCTTGGATGCCGAGCGGACTGGCGGCGTGAGCCCGGGGCTCTGCTCCCGATCCCCACTTTTATCCTGAAAAACTGCACGAAATCCACCCTAAAGTGCATCATTCAATCATTTAAGGACACCTGAACAGCAGGGAACCCCCGAGCGACGGATTCAAGGTGCCCACGGCGCTCATCGGCTCGAGTGAAGAACGGAGAAGCGCCGAAGGGGCGATGGAACAAGATGGCGACCGGAGCTGGCTCTCGAGACCCCAGTTGGCGAAGTCCCCTTAGCGCCTCTTTGGGGGACGGCCTGAGACGAAGGGGTTGTCGCCTGAGCCCGCTGGCTTATTCCATCTCGCTGTGAGCAGGGGAGCTTGCCGAACCTGCTGCTTGAGTAGGTCGGGTCTCCTACGAACAGAGGTTGAGGAGCGCAAGATGGCGGCCGCCCTGGCACCAAAGGGTCGTGAAGAGCTCAGCGCCTAGCAGTAGTGCGGGGAGACGAGAATATCCTGGCTCAGAGGCGCACTCGGCACGCATCCGGACACATCCTGAGAGAGGCCCTGGACTCCACGACGGCAAAGTGGGAAGCACCTCCCCCAGGTTGTCGCCCCACGGAGGGATCGAGGTGCCGGCCTGGTCGCGGGGCGGGAGACTGAGATAACCGCTTTCCTGGAGGGCCTGCAGCTGCCGCGCTTGGAACCAGAACAGGCGGAGGCTCTGGGCAGGGGCATAGAACTGGGCGAGATAAGGAGTGCGGTGAAGAAGATGGCCCAAAACAAAACTCCGGGTCTGGACGGACTTCCGGTCGAATTTTATAGCAAGTATATTGGTCTACTTGCCCCGAGCCTTCAGGCGGTGTACAATGAGGCTAGGGCTCGGGGGGGGGGGGGGGAGGGGGGGCTCCCCGCTTCCATGTGCGAGGCGCTCATGATTCTACTTCTGAAGCAGGGCAGAGAGAGCAAACATCCAGCCTCCTACAGGCCACTGTCCATGTTGACGATGGACTACAAAATCCTGAGTACCATCTTGGCGACCAGGTTACTGCAATACATGACGATGTTGGTCCACAGGGACCAGTCTGGCTTCATTCCCGCCCGCAACACGACTGCTAACATACGTCGATTGATTCGCCTGCTGGGGGAACAGTGGCCTGCCACACACACGCCGGTGGTCCTGTCGATCGATATAGAAAAAGCATTCGACAGCCTGGAGTGGGAGTACCTATACAAGGTTATGCAACACTTCGGCCTTGGGGACGGGTATATACGTTGGACGAAAGTCCTATACGCCTCGGCGGTTGCACGGGTGCGGGTGGGTCCCCTTGTGTCGGACCCGTACCCAGTTAGTCGAGGCACCAGGCAGGGATGCTCCCTATCTCCCCTGCTGTTCGCTTTAGCTATTGAGCCCTTTGCGGCGGATGTCAGGAAGGGGCTCTCTTTCGCAGGCTTGACCTATCAGGGACAACCACACCTTGTCTCATTATACGCAGACGATCTTCTGTTATATCTGGAAAACCAGAGGGAAGCATTGGAAGGGGCGGAGAGGCTCCTGGTGGCCTTTGGCAGATTGTCTGGGCTGCGGGTGAATTGGCCTAAGTCGTGCCTATTCCCGTTACCTCACGGCGAACAGGCTCCTATCATCCGTACACAGCTGGCCTGGGCGCCAGATTGCCTGAAGTATCTGGGAGTGTATATATACCACAAGGCTGCGGACCTGCTGGAGGGCAACGTGGGTTGCTGTATACGGGCGCTAAGTGGTAATATGACCTTCTGGTCTACTCTCCCGCTGTCGGTCACCGGACGTATATCCCTGGTGAAAATGATAGCCCTGCCGCGCCTCCTTTATTACTTCCGCACGCTGCCAGTCTGGATACCTAGGTCGATCTTCCGACAGCTGAGATCTTTATTCATCTCTTTCCTCTGGGGCACGGGCAGGCGCAGAATTGCTCTGACAACGCTGCTCCGGCCGAAGGATGAGGGCGGCATGGCGGTCCCCGACTTTGAGTTATATTATCTGGCAGTGCAGCTACAGACCTTCACGCAGGAGGTGGCGCGGGCGTATCGTGGACCGGAAGAGAACAGGGAGGCGGGTACCCCCCGCCATGTACTGGCCTTCGTCACTTTACAGCAAAAGCTGTTCCTCAGGGATCTGTCGCTGGAAGAGCAGGCGTACAGACTCTGCTGGAACCGGGCGCAGAAACGGGCCGGGGTGCGACACATGTATGTGCCCGAGATACCCCTCGGTATGGTAACGGCACTCCCGCATGGGGGCGATTGGTCGAGGCTACAGGGATGGGAAGAGGCTGGACTGCAGATACTGGGAGACCTATATGAGGGCGGGGAACTGATCCCCTACCAAACGCTGCAGGACCGCTTCGACCTACCGAGGGGGAACTTTTTAATGCACGCAACTATAACACGCGCGATCCAGGCACATTGGGGGGAGGGGACCCAAGAGCCCCCGACGTCCATGGCTTGTCAATATGCAATGATGGCGGGCGGTACGTACAAAGCAGTGACGTACCTCTATTCGCGAATGTCACGCGAAACGTTGCAACCCCTAACCACGCTGAACTGGAGACTGAGATCCCCGATACCACATGGGCACAGATAGTGAGGCGGGTGAGAAAGAGTACAAGGAACGCCCGTTTTCAGCTGATCCACTTCTATGTACTACTACATAGGGCCTACCTCACACCCAGGAGAATTAAAAAGTACTTCGGAGTGGCGGATGCGGCGTGCCCCAGGTGCAACACAGTGGGGGCGGACCTGGGCCATATGCTCTGGGACTCCACACATTTGCGGGACTACTGGAGGGAGGTTATTGAGACATTGAATATGGTTACTGATCGGGAATTACAAATCTCCAAGGCTGTGGCTTTATTACACTGGTTCCCGCACACACCCAAGAACAGGATCTCTAGCAAGTTTGTGGATATGGGTCTGATCTTAGCTAAAAGGGAACTAATGAGGAACTGGAAGTCGAAGCAATGCCCAACGCTGTGCAGGTGGACCAACGAAATGCATAAATGGGCTGCGAGCGAGAGCACGCTTAGGTATCAATTGGCCCGCCGCAGATCAGACGACAGAGCGCTGGAAGCGGCCATGGAATGGGAGATGCTAGTGCAGGCACTCAGGGACAGCGCGCTAGAAGATGGGGACAGCCTCTCTGAGTCGAGTGTAGTAGTACCCAATCGCTAACCGGTAGCACACTCCTAGCACGATATCGCCACTCCTGACTGCACACACACAGGAACTTAAAGGCAGAGCTTAGGCGCAGGGTCGAGCACTGGGGGGGTTCAGTTGGGGTTGGGGGGGCATTGTGTAGAAGGGGGGGTTGGGGGGAGGGGCGATTAGAGGGGTGTGGGGCGAAAATGTTAAAAGCAGGTTCGATTACTCCAAATGAAACAGCAATCATATGTGCATGATGGCAAGCAGGTTGACCCGTTGACTGTCGCCGCCCGACCCCCGGGTTGTGGGCTGAATGGCTGTGTATACCTTATCATTGAAGGAGGTCGGGCAAGGCGATGCCCGCAGTGTTGAAAAATTGTACATATGTGAATTGCATTTTTTCCTGCAATAAAAACGGTTTAAAAAAAAAATTAGAAAATATTAAGTAACCCGAAAATTTGAGCAATTAAGTACCCTAACATTAGCTATAACATACATTTTTAAAATTACTTTCCAGGAGCGTAATGATTGCCATTTATGAATAGCAAGGACAGAATCAATAAACAGGCATATCTATAAGTGATTTCACGGAATTAACTTTAGACTTAAATATATATTTATTTTTAAAAAAATGTCTCCCACAGATTCTTAATAATGTAGGGAGTGCCTATCTTCTGGCAACTGTGCATAGGATAGTACTATATCAGCGCCATCTTGGAACAGCTCTTGTTTGACTCAGATAACATGAAGGGTGTGTGAGGGCAACAGAGGACAACAATATGGTTTTCCTATCACTGGTGAGGGCTGTTATCTAGGATTTCTGTTCTTTTTCTTCTTTTCCCTGTTTTTAAATGGGTGACTTTTTGCACCCTCTTGCATGGGTGTCTTTTGCACCTTGCATTAGGAACAGTGTCCCCTCTTTTTGGTATACATTTATAATTAAGGAGCATGGACACTGGACCTTTAAAAGCTCCTTGGTCCCCCTCTCTTTTGTTGAAGCATCATATCACATATGACTGTACTCGTCGTTTCAAGCTTCATGTACTGCTGCCAATATATATCTTTTTGTTGGAACAACCAATTGCATAAACAGTAAACGTGGTGTTGCAATTAATAAAACCATTCATTTTGTAATCTTTGGACTTATTGTACTTAAAAGTTGTCAACTTATTCAATCCCAAGTTACATATACAATATATACAACAATTACCACATGCATTGAAAACTTGTGGTCTTTCTGGCAACCAGGTTTTATTTTTGTTACATATTTTGACATAATTTGGGCAAAGCATGTTCATCAAACTTTTGCCTCTCTAGTATACCACTTTAGGTTTCTTCGAAATGGGCCATTTGGCATGAAGTTGGAATTTAATAAATGCCAATTTTTTCCTTAGAATATTATACACATGGCTGCTATATGCGTTGTATTCCATAATTATTAATATCTCCCTTTGTTCTCTGTTCTTTTTTCTTGAATTTCTTAATTGAGTTAGGTATTAGAGTTTGTTTTCTGTCCAACTTTCTTATTTTGTTCTCAGCATTAGCCAGACAAGTAGCATCATAGCCCCTATCACTGAAATCTTGTTTTATCTTGCTGATGTTCTTCCAAAGGTCATGGTCCTGGATGTAATTACTCCTGGCCCTAACCATTTCTCCATATGGTATTGCTCTAATTGTTGACTTACAGTGGGAGCCAGTTGCATGCAGAACACTGCTGCAGGATGTCTACTTTCTAAAGAAATCACAATGTATGGCATTCTTATCAATATATAGTCGTACGTCAAGGAATTCTATCTCTTTTTTGGAGTATTTGATGGATCATTTCACATTAAATTTGTTGTGATTTAAATATTTGTGATACATAATCAAATCTTCAGTACTGCCATTTCAGATCCTAATTATGTCATCAATATATCGTCCATAAAAAATAATGTTGTTGCACCAATATCTAGCTCCTGAGCTCCAGGCATCCTCCACCTCATTCAGACCCCTGATCAGGTTTGCATAAGATGGTGCACACCTGGAGCCCATCGCAGTCCCCTGCTTTTGCATATACCAAGTACCATTGTGTAAAAACACATTCTGTGTTAGAATTATCTCATTCATTTCCAACAACATCAGCGTATGTTCCAAGTGTTGCACATTATGTTTAAACAGTTAAGACTTCAGAGCTCTCACACCATATTCCAGATGAATGCAAGTATAGAGGCTTTCTACATCCATTGTAACAAGGTTGAGGTCAACACTGTCCCACTTGAAATCCTCCAGCTTACATAACAGGTCCCTGCTATCCCTGAAGTATGAGGGAAGATTCTGGACAAATGGTTGCAGGAAGCTGTCTACATATTCTGCAATGCGTTATGCAGTATGGATAAACTACGGGGGAATATTGGTTCGAATGAAGCGTATAGGTAAGAAATCAGATTCCTAACATGGAATGTGAATGGGCTTAGGTCTAGGAGGAGACAGAACATGGTGTTACAATATTTGCAAGACAGTTCAGCACACATAAGGATCTTGCAAGAGGATAATAGAGAGTTGAGCGCTGTTTATTGGGTTTTCAATTGTAATCCTAATCATAACTGTATTTTAACTGTGCTTTGAAGTCAATATTTATATGAAAGTAATAAATCTTTATGGTCAATTATTTAAAACCATATTAATTTCTAGCAAAGGGCAACATATCCATCAGCTCAGAGCAAGGAGGAAAGACTTATAACAGTGCAATAAAGAATTAGAACTTGCCATAATAAATATATGTCTGGATTATCAGAATACATTTGCATGTTATAAATTTAAAAAACGTAAGCTACTGAGAAAAATCCTATCTTGACATTTTTATGGTCTACTTCAAAACATAAAATCTTCATAAAGTTTATAAATCTGCTTCAATGACCGCCATCAACTCTGTTAAAACACAGTTCTTTTTTTTCTGTAAGCCCTGAGAAGAAACCAAATCTACAAATTGATGGTAATAAATAATAAATGTATTTTACTGACAGTTGCAGAGGCGGGCAGCAGCAAATCACTTGCCAAGCTTTGAAGTTTGTAGCTGTTGAAATGCCATTTAAGATCTGTTCTAGTATATATCCAGGATTGAGGGATTTCTCCTATACCCAATAGAACAAAACGCAGTCAAAGATATTGTATTTCAGTTTTCCAGGATGAAGGTGAATGTGCGATGAACTTGAATCTGGTTGACTCCATAGCTAGAGCTTATTAAAGTGCAGCATGCTGTCTTTTAAATAGCTGGTGATCATTTGTACTCTGTCACCAGAAGTTGAAGTGGGTGATGTGAAGTCTTTCAACTTGAACAAAACTGTTTCCATACTTTTTATTTAAAAATACACAACCATTCTCGAACAGATGAGTTGCTGCATGGTGAAAGAGGGGAAGAAAGGTCTTCTTTTCCGTGAAGTGAAAGAAGAAGCAACTAAAGAAGAAACAAGACTTCTCTCTCCTCTCAGGTGCCTGCTACCTGAAAGAAATGTAAATGAAACAACTGTAGAAATGTAAACAAAATCTTTTTGCACATTTTGTGACAGCCTGTGTGGAACGTATTTTATACTGTGTATAGTACATGTTTTAAACAAATTACTTAATTCGCAGTGCTTTCTGTCACAGGCTTGGACCTCTTAGGACTATAACTACATGTCACTATTTCACCAGGGCACCAACCTGGATTCAAATCAGTGACCACATGGGTACACCAACAGATATCTGAAGTAATCACATTAACCGACAAAACTGTCCTGCCAGAAAAATACATTTCCCACAGATGAATTTAAGTTGCATTTATTTTTCATTTGAGCTATGCACATAGGGTTGCCACATGGCCATTTTTTTCCAGCACCACCATTATTTTAATGTCCCGGCTGTAGTATCTTCTGTGTTAGAGATGATGGAGCCCTTTTGGTTCGTGGTGTACACCATAGAACAGTGATGTAAGTGTGTTGGTGTGGGTGATAGAATTCAAGATGTAGAATGTGTTAAGTTAATGGTTACACGCTGAGGAATAAAAACGTGTAATACCAAGCTCTGTGTGTGGTTTGATCCTTTGTACGTGCCTGGGCTGAGGAGGAGGCTACCAATGGCAGCGAGATAGGGGATTACATAAACCCTGCAACCCGAAGAACCAAGATTCTCTCCCAGAGAGTTTTCCGTGGTCCAGCAAACTGAATGAACATGCTGTCGTCGGCTAGAAATTTGCTGGTAAAGTCGAGACAAGAGGTACTGCACCACAACGTGACACAAAGCCATAAGTCATACAGAATTTTAACGCTAAAGGCAGTGACAACCAAGTACAGAGAAGTGCTAAAAGCAGCAGCAATAAAGTGCAAGAAAGGGCTAGCAAAGAAAATAGTCAGATACAGAAAAGCACTAAAGTCAGTGGAAAACCGGTATAGAGAATTTTATGGTACTTACTAAAATCTGAGTCCAGCATTTGGGCAAAGCAACCCATCTAGAATCCCAAAGGTTGTGAATATGGAGCTGTTGATCCCTAAAGCGGACACCATAGAAGGTGCTGGGTGCGTTACGAATGACTTGAAAGTCTTTAAGAAGTTGAGATGCTCCAATGGCAGTGCGAAAAGAAGCCATACATTCAGATTGGCCATAACAACCCTGAAGCAAGCACGTTGCAAGTACTTACAGATGGTATGAATGGTGGAAGTCCAGGTAAACAGCATACACCCTTGTCAGTAATGGCCATAACTGGTTATGATGCTGCTGCATTCCTGAAACCACTGCTTTCATTCGATACTGCCAAGAAACAAAATATTGGCGCAAGATGAACTGCCTGGATGGAAACATTTGATGATTTCATTGATGCTCTGGAAGAAGCAAATTACAAAAATATTATTAAATATCTAAAGAATTTGGTGGGTGAAGGACCGTAAGAACTGATAAAAAAAATATCACATGGTGGTGAAGTGATATACTGTCAAATCAAAGAGGTCCGAACACCGGGGGGCGCTAGGTGGCGCACTAGCGAATGGTGGCCTTTGCGTGAGGCACCCGCCGCCCAGCGCATTTATCTGATAAAATATCCTTTTTTAGGTGCTAGTGGGGGGGTGTTCCCGTGTCCTCCGGCAGCGAGAGACCTCCGACGCATCCTGGCAAATTTGCAGACCCATCGGAGCTAAAGTGGGGTTGTGAGCTACTCGAGAAGATTTACCGAGCCGGACCTGCGGAGAGGAAAGTGACGGCAGCCGGCCACGCCATCTACGCAAGGCCGCGGCTTCAAGCGTGGCCTTAGGCCGCTTGAGGTGCAAACTTTCTGGTTGTGGCGCGAATCTCCAGAAACACAATATCGACGACCTACGACATCTATAGACACATCATTGCCGCCTTTCTCTCCCCCCCTGCCCCCTTAACGGCGCCGCACTACAAGCGACAGCGGACTTTGGGGCCTGCCGAGACAACCTGTTTGGAGCATTGAAGTTTGCGATATCCCCTGTGCTGCCTGGGATCCCTTCCTGCCCGCCCCAACACCATTGGCGGGTCACTTGAACAATCACCTGCCCCCGGCGGCCCGAACAGAGCGTGAGGCCTCTGGATGCCCGGGGGGAGAAACTATCTGCCACCAGTGCTTAATTTGTGCCGGTGCTTTCCGGGGCTCAGCACCGGCACTTATTTGTCAGGGCCGGAGCTACAACATTTTTCTCCCTCCGCAGTGAACCTTATAATCATTTGAATATAAATCTACCTGTCCCACAGCTAGCGCCCACGTCGACGCGCCTCTGACACCTTAGTGTGCTGGCTGCTGCTCAGCTCAGCTCCCCGCAGACTTGCCAGCAGGAGGCACTTCATTAAAGATCGCTCTTGGTGAGAGCCTATTGTTAAAATGTTACAATCTGCCAGTGTCTTCCCAAGCGTTAGCTGTGCCGCCAGCGCGGCGCCGTGTGGGGGTATCATGACCTCACGTCCTTTACAGGAAGGAAGTGAGGTCGATCTGAAGCGGCGGCCGGGGACTCGACTGCAGTTAATAACTTGCAAGACTCTGAGCTATAACCCGGCCGGCGTGGCCGGAGTTCCGAGGAGCCGGTAGCTGTGCAGGTCAGTGTATGCTGCTTTGGTTTATTTTGGCTGTCTGCAGGCCTTGTTGGGTCTCGTGCACAGGAGAGGCTGGCATTGCCGCAGGAAGGTCCGAGTCGGGATGCAACCGCCAGCTACAACACCACGTTGGCTCTCGCCTACCCTCTAAGACAGCATGCGGGGCTTAGCCCAAGTTGCAAATGCCATTTCTGATACCAATGATGTGTCCTAAACCTACTAATCTCTCTTAATTTCATAAGGGATTTCTTTATCTAATGCCTGTCACCTTTCTCCAATTTCCTTCTTCTACTGCTTGTGTCAAGGAAAATCTGAATGCAGCCGTATACGTGGTGCGGGAATGTACAGCTGAATCGGAAACATCAATTAACTACTTTAATGGGCTTTGCTCATCTGCTGTTCTTAGGCTTATTTTAGAATAGGCGCTCGGCTGTTTCTGTGTTGCCCCGCATTTCGGCAGAATGATTTACTGGTTATGGAGGGACCTCAAGGGAGCACTCAGGCTGAATTCTGGACAGAGCTGGAAAGGATTTATCCCTCTGCTCTATGTTGGCCTAGCAAACCACTCTGGAATACAACACTGTCCCTCAAGTGTCAAGCCCTCTGGGGAGCTGCAAGATGCATTAGTAAGGGTAATGTACGGCAAAGTGGCCTTTTTTCAAAGGTCCTGGCACAAATGTAGTGCTTTCACAGCGCCCCACAACTTCCACCTGTGTATAGCATATTTGGCATACGGTCTTGGCCAAGTAGATTCATTATCTTTAAAATGTGTAAAACCATATAACTTGTAGGTTGTGCTAGCTGTCAGTGCGTCAGCATTTATATACTAGTGACACCTCATATGTAAAGGTAATTTATTCCTCAATATTCAGGCCTGTTTAGAAAACAAGCAACCCACCTGTGTACTCAGATTATATTTGGAAATTATTGAATTGGCTTAATTGTTCATATGGGAATTCTAAGCATGAACCTACCGCTTGATTTTAAAAGGTAGGTCTGGGGGGGGGAGGGCTCTTCCAAGTTAGCTGTGTAGACGTTCCCCACAGGGCCCTGCTTGAATGGCTGTATTTTGCTGATTCTGCACCTCCTATTTTGTGTTCACCTGATGGTATAGATACATGGAGAGAGGCTGGAGGACCATGTGAGAGTGGGGCTTACTGCTGTGGTGAAGCCTGGAGATGGCATGGGCCAGGGCCGGCTCTAGGCTCATGGTGGCCCTAGGCAGGGAGCGTAGGTAGGGGGCCCGGATGAGGGGGTCCGGGCGGGGCGGAGCGCGCAGGCCAGTAAAGAGGGGGGGGTCAGGGAGTTTAGAAGTGGAACAGAGCCAGAGGCCGCCAAATCCCTGCCAGGGGCCACCACACAAATATGTATCCATCCTCAGAGGATTAATATATTAAGGATATATATTGGCGTGGTGGCCCCTGGGGTTTGGTGGCCCTGTGCAGGTGCACAGCTTGCACATGCCTAGAGCCGGCCCTGCATGGGCCCAATTGCAGAGACTGTTTTCCTGCGTCGAACCCTGCGCCAAACGTTGGTGACAGATTGATATCTCTTCTATGATGCCAGGGAGACAGTAATGACAATCTGGTGACAGACTAAGGTGCTCAGATGACGCCAGAAGTGCTCAGCCTAGCCCCTGGTGTATCTATCATTCCAAAGTTGACACACACAGACAACGGGACACACATGCACGCACGCACGCAAGCAAATTAACGAAGCACAGACAACTCACGCACGCCTGCTCCTATTGATATTATTGTATTTAAATTTTGTGTAGCGCACTCAGCACGAGAGTGGGGAAAAAAATCCTGAAATTAGCCCTCCCTAGGCAACCAGGTGAATCCTGCGTCGATCTTGCGTGGAAAATATCATATAGTTTGAACTAGCGTCTTGTTAATATTCGGGCCTGGGTGCAAGGGCTCGCCTGTCCAATTAAACTAGTGGTAGCTGCTTTCCGTCCTGACCTGAATTTGGCGCTACTTGTGTGCGCTCACAAAAGTCAGAGCTGGAGTGCCTCGCAGCCTCCGCGCAGCGAAGATGGCTCTCATGCTCCGGTGCTCCCTCCGCCCGAGACGACTTAATGACTGTTTCTAAAGCTGCTGGCCGCCCTTTCAATTAAGTAAATGTGCACCCTAAGTGCCCGAGAGGCCCCATGTACATACTGCTCACAGATTTACTTATTGATAAAAGATAAACTTCACCTGCCCTCTGTACTACATCATGAGCAGCATAGACTGTACAGCACATTGACAACGCTTTTGATAATAGCTTTCACCAATATTCCTTTTCCTTTAGAGACCTAAAATGTGTTAACATTCTTGGTGGCTACAGAAGTAGTCACCAATTTAATTTAATGCGGCTCATTAAGACCAAGAATATAAGTAACTCAATTCAAATAATGTCATTAGAGTTAATAGAGCGCCTTCAAAAAACATAAATTCAGAATGTGCTTTGCACAAAAATCTGACTAGCCTTGACGTATTAACCTTTGTAGCCTAAGTTGCTCCATCAGGCATTATCTAGGCCACATCATGGGGTACATATCATTGGAGCTAATAGTGTAAGTGGGTGGAGTCAATAGAGGGTGTGGGTGGAGCTAGGAAAGTGGGTGTGGCCTCCTACGAAAACATTTCAGCACCTGCACTTCTAATTTTACAAATTAAGCACTGTCTGCCACACTGGGAGACGACTGCCCAGCTGCTCATGGAGACTGTGCCGACACCGGTCACGGCCATGGTGAGAAACCGCGCACTGCCAATTCTGGGGTACCCCTATATTATCTGGACTGCCTTACGAGCGGGGTGGGAGTGCGGCCCTCTGGGGGGAAGCTGTGGCCTGGCGAGAATTGCGGGTGAAGGCTGCGCGCAAATCATTGATCCTTGAGGAGGGAGTGGCACCTAGCAGGAGGTACCTGGAACCAGTGGAAGCGCTATTTCCAACTGCACCCCTTTCAAGGATACTTCTGAAGGGGTCTGGAACGCTTGGAGGAACTTTTGCCGTTGACTTCCCCTGCGGGGTTTGCACCCCCCGATTTGCTCTCATTTGACCTGCTGCCATTTTCCTGGGCGTTTGCAGAGGGAGACAACTGTGCAGTAGGGACTACGATCTGGTGTGTCCTGAGACTGGGTGTGGGGCACCGCCAGCTGGCCCTTGTGGCTCGCTAGGATTGTCGACGACCACCTGGCTGACGCTTGTGGAGCCCTAAACCGCGGACGCTGCCCGGGGGGACTCCAACGAAAAAGCCTGCTACACTTGTGCGGCCTTGGCTCCCTGCACCCCCCCCCCTCTACTCATTATACTGATCTGCAGCTCAGTCTCTGGGACGCTGAGAGAGTCGGTTAACGCACACGGATTTCTGCGACCATGGGCAGACCGGACGCTAAGCAACCAAAACTTACTTTTGTGGCGAATAAAAGGACGACCCGCACTGGGCCGGACCAGCAGGGCCTGGCGGGAACTAGCGGCGCAACTGGAGGATCCTCCGAGCCGGCAAATGATCTACAGGATGTTTTTCGAGAGGCACGCCAGGGATTTGCCACGATTGCGGATAAAGTGGACAGGATATCATCGCGCATGGACGCAGTGGTCCAGAAACTGGATGTTCATGAAGAGCGCCTAAAAGAAGCGGAGCAACGCATATCGGACTCGGATGACACTGTGGCACGGCAAACCTCACAACTCTCCCGTATGGACAATCTATTGCGAATAATAGCGGCTAAGAACGAGGATTTGGAGGCGAGGAGTAGACATAACAATGTCTGCATTTTAGGTATTCCAGAATCAACCAACACGGGCAAGATGGAGGACTATGTGGAAAAACTTCTGCTGGCAGCACACGGGTCGGAGGCCTTCTCTCCCCAATTTATGTGGAGAGGGAGCATCACTCCCTGGGCCCTAGACCTAAACCTGGCACTGCTCCTAGGCCCATCATTGCCCGTTTGTTGAACTACAGGGACAGGGATGTCGCCTTGCGGGCAGCTCGTAGCCCGAAATCGCTTTCATTTGATGGCAACTCCTTTACCATATATCCCGACTTCACTCCGATGGTCCAGGACGAGCAACAGAAGTTTTTGGATGTGAAGGCCAAACTTCGTAATCTGCAAATTGACTATCCAGCGCGCCTGAAGGTCACGCACCAAGGTCGACAGAAATTCTTCACTAAGCTGCAGCAAGTAGACAACTTTATTAAGCATCTCAAGTGCTCCAATAGACCTGGAGAGGGGGCAAAGGGGCCTGCGGATTCACCGCAAGAGGATATGGAAGAAGATGAGCAGTGAACTTCCTGTCCTGACCGATGATCATTGACTTGATTGCTTCTTATGTGAGTAACGCTGCTGTGTGAGTGGGTGAGCTGCGGGGGGATGGGGGTGTTGCACTGTCCCCATGGTACCTAGTATATCTTCGCTGGGCACCCCTCTATATCACCCGGGGAAGCTGCGAACTGCGATGTAGCTGCTATGGGTGTGAGGGGTTGTCGTGTTGCCACCTGGTTATAGCCCCCCAACGGGAATTACCCTATGGTCTGTTGCTGTTACGTTCTAGTAAGGGCGCTATCTAGCCCTTGGTTTCTGGGAGTTTGTGGGTGGTATGGGGGGGGAAACGACACTGGCAGGTTGGGGTTGCTTCAGTGGGAGGAGGGGGGATGTGGAAGAATGTGTGGGGGTTGCACAGTTCGAATGTGGGCGGTGTACACAGCCTTCTTCGAGATTGCAGGAGGAGGCATTTGACAGATCTGATCACTGTGGCAGGATGGCTTGTTGTGGCCAATGTTGATAACTGTTGGATATAGATTGATCATTCCCAGTGGGTGAGCTAAACTCAAGTACATGCACGGTGTTATCGTGGAATGTGCGGGGTCTTAAGGACGCTCGCAAATATAGGCAAATCTTAGCTTATTTTGACAGTCATAAAACAAATGTATTAATGCTGCAGGAAACACATATTCCCCCACGAGTTGCCTCTACTTTTGCTAACAGCTGGGCAGGTGTTAGAGCATTCTCCAACTACTCGTCATATGCCAGAGGCACAGCCATCCTTATACACCGCACAAATCCCTTCACACTTCTGGGTCAACGGATAGACAAGGCGGGGAGATATGTTGTGCTCTGGGGGAGATTGGGCAGAGATACTGTTACCTTCGCTAATTATTATGCTCCCAACGTGGACACACTGGAATTCTTTACAGTGGTATGGGGGGTGATATCCGATATTGGATCGCGCCACGTCATATGGGGGGGCGACTTCAATGTAGCTATGACACCTGGTTTGGATAGAGCCGATGGGCAGGCCCAATATCATCCCAAGTCGAGAAAGACACTGAGGGGCATTGTGGAGGATGGAGGACTGGTAGATGGCTGGAGACATATGCAACCCATGCTTAGAGAAGGGACACATTTTACCTCTTACACAGGCACATGGGCGAGGATAGACTACTGCCTTCTGTCCAGAGATCTGTCTCCTTGTATAACAGCCGCAAGGCATCTGGCCAGGACTCAGTCAGATCACTGTCCGGTACAGATTACACTAGCCATGCCGGGTTATGATTGCCTCCGGAGCCCCTGGCGGCTACAGCCGAATGCCCTGTTAGACACTGTCTTCCGTGAAGAACTGAGGGAAGACATAGAGGACTTTTTTCCCCGCAATAAAGACACTGTGGATTGCATGGAGACAGTCTGGGAGGCCTTTAGGTCACCGTTAGGGGGTGGTGCATTGCTAAGAGCTTTGGTGTTTTACAGGATATACAGCGCACGATGCAGAAGCTAGAAGGGGAATTGAAGGGACTAGAGCAGCAGATGCTGAGGGAGAGTACGGGACGTATACATCAACAATTTCGAACCAAACTCTCAGAGTATGAGGCAGAGGCGCAGCGAGAGGTGCATTTCAGGGACAAGTATTGGAAAGCTCGCAAATATAATGAAGGAGAGAGGCCAGGTACTGCGCTGTCAATGGCGGTGCGAGGTGCACGGGGTGCTAACACCATTTTAGAACTTGTGGACGCCACAGGAGAGGCCTGTAGGGATAATGATCGCATTTTAGCTACACTTCAGACATACTATAAGAACTTATACACCACTCAATCCTCTGGGGATATCGTTCTTGAGGGCTTTCAGGGGGAATTGGCACTTTGCTGGCTGAGAGACGTCCACAAAACGTTCCTCAGCGCCCCGTTCGAATTGGATGAGATCCGAGATGCCATAATGTCCCTTAACAATGGGAAAGCGCCCGGTTTAGACGGGATCCCGGCTGAGTTTTATAAATGTTATATCGACATTATGGCTCCGGTGTTAAGAGAAGTGTTTGAAGACTCCTTGGAGGTGGGGGTACTGCCCCGCTCTATGAGAGAGGTAGTGATCACCTCCCTCCTTAAACAGGGTAAAGACCCTACACAATGTGACTCTTATCGTCCTTTATCGTTACTTAATTGTGATGCTAAAATCCTTGCCAAGGTGTTGGCTACGAGACTTTCCCTACTCATGACCAGAATTATATTCCCTGATCCGTCGGGTTTTGTCCCAACAAGGGCGACCTCCCATAACCTTCTCACTCACACAAACGGTAGCCCCGGACCTTCCATTGGCTGTGACATTCCTAGACGCATCTAAGGCAATGGTTTCCGTGGAATGGCGGTATCTGTTTACTGTCCTGCATAAGATGGGATTTCCCCCGGTTTTTGTGGGGTGGATACGATTATTGTGCACTGATCCTACAGCTAAGGTGCTGGCGAATGGTCGCTTATCAGAGGCCTTTGCAATCACTAGGGGCACCTGTCAGGGATGTCCACTGTCCCCCCCCCTCTTGTTCGCCATCTCGATAGAGCCATTGGCGTGTCGTATACGACAATTGCACAAAGACAGCTCCTTTCATTGTTTTCAGAGACAGCTCTCCATTTCACTCTACGCGGATGATGTAACGCTCTATGTTAAGGACCCACGGAATAACTTGAGTACCCTGCTGAGGGAGTTTGTAGCCTTTGGTGGGCTGTCTGGTGTAACGATAAACTGGGGGAAGTCGCAGTTGTTCCCATTGACTAACGCAGTGGCAGAATTTTCATTGGATTACCCCTTGGAGTGGTGCCACACTGATCTGCGATACTTAGGCATCCAAATATCCAGAGATAAAGACGAGACGCTCCGGCTCAATTATGGTACGGCCATTACCAAACTGACGGATTTGGTGACACGTTGGATTGGTCTTCCACTATCAATGGCTGGCAGAGTATCACTCATCAAAATGGTCGTCTTGCCCCGATTCCTTTATTATTTTCTTAACATTTCCTACTATCCAGGGTCCTTCTTTTTTAAGACCTTGAAGTCTGAACTGATCCGATTGGTGTGGGGGGGTAGACAGGCGCGACTCAAATGGGCTGTCATGGCGCAGCCTCATGACATGGGGGGATTTGACATACCGGACTTTGAGACATATTACCTGAGTGCACAGGCGCACTATTTATATCACTGGGTGAAACCTGCCTACTTTATGCCGCAGATAGTTGTTGAGGACTGGATTGCTCATCCGTTGCCGTTAACTGGTATTGTCTATGGTCCTGCTGGGGTTCTAGACACCCCTCCTACCACAGTGCAGTGCACGGTGGATGCCTGGCAGAGGATAGTGCGTCGATTGCAGGCACCGATGCTCTACGCGCCCCGAATGCCTCTTTCCTACCACCATCGGGTGGCTTTATTTCAAGAAGTGGGCTTCCGACTTGTGTCGCCGGCTTAATATAGTTACGTGGGGTGATCTATTTCCTGGTGGAGTATTCCGCTCTCGGGAGCAATTCTTTGGTGAACACCCCCCCCCCAGCCCTTTGGAGGTGTTCTATTATATTCGATTGCGAGAAGGAATGAAAACAGTGCTCCCAGATTACCCCAAAGAACCACCTTGCACCGCTCCTCTTAACGCGGTCCTGAATAGCGCGGTTGGCGCACACCTGGTGTCTAGGGCGCATTGGGCTGCAGATTTTGGCAGGGAGGTGACGGACGAGCAGTGGGAGTACTGCTGTGGACTCGCGGGGACTTTGATGTCAAGTTGCCGTTTTAAGATAATCCATTATAAGTTTTTACACAGAATGTATTACACCCCGGCTTGAAAATACAGGTTTCATCTTACAGACTCAGATTGCTGTGAACGCTGTAGGCAACCTGGTGCTGGCCATGCACTTGGCATGGGAGTGTCCGCAGGTTAGTACATACTGGGGGCAGGTCCATGAGGCGCTAGAGCTCATGACGGATAGCACTATAGATATCGACCCTCTTATGTTTTTACTGGGCTACACAGCGCAGATTCGGAAGAGTAGCAGAAAATTCACTAATGTACCACTCCTCTTGGCCAAACGACGACTGGCGTGCAGGTGGGGAGGGCGCGTGCCCCAAAATTTAAGGAGTGGATACAAGACATGGTGTACTGTCAGGAGCAATATGGAATATACTCGGAACTGCAGCCGATGACATCTAGGCCTGTGGATATATGGGGTCCACTGCACACATACTTGATACAAACTGCGACACAGACGACGGATACCATCCTGCCAGACCCAGAGGGAAGAAATACCCCTGCATAATCACCTTCTTCTGCTGATAATTGCCACATATACGAGGGGGAGCCGCTTCAACAGTGAAGAAGATGGATGTGCGATGTTGATGTTTACCTCAAATAAACATGAGCATGTAGGACTGGTCACAGGCAGAGAAGGACGCACGTCCAAGAAAAGTTGACAAGTTAAATGCAAAATTCATTCAAACATTGTTCCAAGATTACACTAAAGGTGAATTGTTGTTTAATACTTTTTATTATCAATAATGGTACTTCGAAAAACATAATGCCTGAGGTAAAATATTAAGAAATGTCTCCCGTATCACATCTCATGACATCAAACACTAAAGTGGACCCATGGTATTCATCTACATCAGTGAAAAGTCAAGGTTCATTTCTAATAACCATGAAACACAAGTAAACAAAAGTACAAGGACCAATTCATGTATTGCAAGGTACATCATTAAGTGCCTGTTAACTCAGTTTCAGTACTGCTGCTGACTTGGGACGAATATCTGTGAACTACAACATGAATGCACATCACAATATCATTAATCAGTTTCCATCATTATTTAATGGTTTAGGTAAGATGAGAACAATACAGGTGCAACTTCAGATAAATGAGGACGTCCGTCCTGTTGCCCAGAGACACAGTCGAATTGCATTTCATTTACAAGAAGGTGTTGAAAAAGAACCTAAGTCACCCCTAAGTTATAACAAACAGGGTTATACCCAATGCAGTCAATAGGGACCTGGGTAGCAAATGGAAAGAAGGGAAGGGGTCCTGAGACCGAAAAGAAATTACAAATTTAAGGCATTATATACATGAATTCAAAAACAACGTTTTGTGATGCAAACAAGATTTTACTTCAAGATTGCATACATCCTAATTAATAGGTACAGTGTTCATTATACATTTTGCTTTATATACCGTGTACGTGCCCACATTCACAACGGGGAGGGGGTGACGTGAGGGAAAGTGTAGGGGGTAGGATATGGTTGAGCTGATTCATTCAGTGACAAGTCTTATTCAATCTATTAAGACAGTATACATGTGGTCCCTTGGCATCAGGGCCACATTTGTAGGCTCCACGAGAGTCCAAAATTATAAATATCAAAAAAGGCCTAACTCCGTTATAGCCGTGAGTGATTGAATGGGGACCGGAGCTGGTCTTTGGTTACGTAGTGGTCTACGTTTCGACCCAAAATTAGTAGGAGTCTTTTCCTTACGGAAGGGTCTTCATCAGGACAAGCACTGTTGTGGGTGGGCAAACTCCTGGGAAACAATTAAAGAAAACGAATTAGAGACACACCATTCCTGTATTTAAATTCATAGGATGGTGGTACATGATTATCAGTGAAAAGAAGAGAGCCGTGTTATCTAGCTACGATAGAATCTCATACGTAGGATTAAATACAAAGACTAACGCTCACCTTTCGCAAGGCGCGATAGGAGTAGACTCAAAAGGTGGATAATCTTAGTCCAAGTTGATGGTTGGTAACTCTAAATGTTAGAGAGAAGAAACTAGTATTGGAAGGGGATCAGTTAGTACATTGGAGTTTATACAGAAGGTCTGAACCATTAAAAAAACCTATGAAGGTAGTCAGCAAGCCATCTGTGCTAAGGAGTATGTTATCACAAAAAGGCGCAGAATTCCAAAAAATGCGAGAGTCATTGGGCACCTATGTAGTTATTACCTGGCAGCCTAAATAGGGTGACGTATCGGTCGGAGATTATGGTGTTCCTCGATGGTTGATCAAGGTTTTCAACCTATACAGCAGAGAAATGGAATATCTATTTACAGACTAAATCATATATAAAACCAAATTGGGGTCTCACAAAGAGATATTCACTTCAAAGTGGACTTACCACTGTCGACAAATTCTTAAGGATTAATTTAAATGGATTCTGTGTGCATTGCGCAGTGAATTATATTCAGGCGTATCCATTTCAATTCGGGCATCTACAATTATCCTGGGTAACCTATATGTAAAAAAAGGGGTTCGTAAGTGGAACTAGTATTGGTATTGCATGGATTTAGGTTCCTTAAGATATCCATATATACACGCAAAGCATTATCTTTACCAGTAACGGCAGCAGCTGATTATCTATATATCACTGGACTTGTTGGTCTCACCACTTCATAGCAGAACATATGGGAAAATTCACCTATTAAGGCAAGCGGCATGAAATCTAGCCTGAAAAGACAAAAGTTGTCCCAAATCATAAAGGTCACTAAAACACTTCTCAAGTGTTTTCACATTCATACACAGTCAAAGAATAAATACTATTACGGGGATAAAGGGATCTTGGTATAGTCCTCACCACTTCTCACGGGCGGGTGCCATCTCACCTGAAAAGGGGGGGGGGTTTAAATATACGGTAGTCTAAGTACTATGTGAGCCAGGGAGCAATTTATGACCACTACAAACAGTCACTTTAAATTCAGATTTTCCTACCTCAACCGCCGAGTAATCAGAAGTGGGTGAGGGAAGAATTCTCCAAATGCGTCCTCTGTATCCTAAGCTCGGGTAAAGAAACACCGGTTCAGGGAAATGAGAACGATCAGACCGCGTCGGTCTACAAACCCCCAGTATGTTCATGGGGCATGTTTACCTCGTTATCATGTAGAACATACGAATTTTGCATTAATCGCCACTCGAACGGGGTGTCTCCTCAAGGCTGCCGCGCTCCGTGTGCCGTGCCGGTAAAACCTAGAGTTTTTGTATTTCCTGGTCGTTTGGAGACTAGGGGGCGGAGTTACGTTTTTTTCATGGAGGCGGAAGACAGACTTAACTATCCGCATTGTTGATAGAGGAAAATATAAAAAAATTTTAACCAAACTTGCTGTATCATTACATTTCGGTGTTCAGTATTACATTATAAGTATTCAAAATAATTAACGCATCGCATTTAAGCATATGACTATTTCGTACAGTGGAGCTTGGGATGCACAAATCGCAAAGGGTAGTGTAGATCCCGGCGCTCCATGTTGTGTTTTTTTAAAAAGAAAGACCTTCAGTATCACAGGTTATTATTGAAAAACATTATAGGCAAATTCTGTAAAATAGGTCACCTTTTGCATCTGAGTGCACTTGTCTTCATAGGACAGTGGAAACTCATATTTACATCACTCCATAGGAAATGTTGAAATGCAATCCACTTCCAGATTGAAAAAGCTTATCTTAACCTGGTATCCATATCATAATGAACATAGGATTAACAATCATTATGCATACCAGAGTGCACTAATCACACAGGATAGTGTAGACTCCAACATCCCATGTGGCAAAAGGGAGACATAAAGTTAGAACGCACAGTCACATATGTATGAAAAACTTTTCCCTAAAGGATGGCCAACTGGGCAAAACTATTTTCTGACTCGTTAAGGCCCTCTACTACGGAATTAAAGGTGTAGATCCATTTGAACTCTCTGATGTTAAGGATATTAGATAGATCCCCTCCCCTGGGGCCCAATGTGATGTGTTCCAAAACTACCCACTTGAGTGAGTCTGGTGAATGATTATGTGTAGTACAATGTTCAACCAGGGGAGCCCCGGGTACCTTGCATCTAATCCTGCTACAGTGTGAAAGGAACCTTGCCTTCACCCGTTGCTGAGTCTGGCCGATATAGATGAGGTCGCATGGACAGACAATCCCATAAATTACATTTTTGGTGTTGCAATTCGTGTGTTGACTAAGCATATGTCGATGATTTTTAAAGACAAATTCCTTGGATTGAATGGTAGACGGGCAAGCTTTGCACTTCCCGCATCTGTAATGTCCCACTACTCGAGGTTGGTTCCAACATGAGGTTATAGTCGGTTCAGGTGGACATTCTAGGAAACACGAAACCACATGATCTTTAACATTTCGTGCCTTCCTGAAGGCATGCATCGACACATTCATTATATCTAGATCCTTTGCAATTAGGTTCCAGTGTTTGTTTATAGCCTTTTTGATGGAATGGCTCTTGGTTGAAAAAGTCGTGACACAAATCATACGTTCTTCCAATGAACAGTTGCGTACTGTCGGTTCCAAAAGTATTTCACGATGACAGAACCATGCTCTTTTTCTTGAGCGTTTAACAAGTCGTTTGGGGTAGCCTCTCTCCATTAAGCGTGACATCAGGATCTCGGATTGTAGCATATAATCTTCCTTCTTACTGCAGTTCCTCGTATACGGAGGAACTGCCCATAGGGTAAATTGTCCCGGAGACTCCTGGGGTGGTGGCTGGAGTACTGTAATAATGAATTCCGTTCTGCAGGTTTTCTGAATAGTGTGGTATGTAGAATGCCTTCTTCAGCCACTATTGTAATGTCCAAGAAGTCAATCTTCTTATTGCTCGATTGCTTCGTAAATTGGATATCTGTAGACCGTGAGTTCAACCATTGGTGGAAAAGTTCAAGTTCATTGTTATTACCCTTCCAGATGAGCAGCACATCATCAATGTACCGTACCCAAAGCTGTATATGATGATGAAATGGATTTTGATCACAGATCACAAAGGTCTTTTCGTAAAAAGCCATAAACAATATGGCCAGGTCTGGGGCAAAGGCAGCCCCCATTGCCACCCCCTTCGTTTGTAAATAGAACACGTTTTGAAACATGAAGTAGTTCCTCATCATGGCAATCTTGAGTAACAGTAGTATGAATGTGGTTGGTACTTGTACTGGAGCCTCGCGGCTGTCAAGAGCTTCAGTGACCACCATCAACGCCTCCTCCTGTGGTATGCTTGTGTATAATGACACAATATCGCATGTGACCAATAGTTCTTCTTCTGGGTTAAACGGTTTTCCGTCAACCAAAGTGATCGTCTGGGTGGTGTCCCTCAAATAGGTGGGAGTAGACTCGGCTAGTGGTTTCAAGAAAAAGTCTATATGCCGGCACAGGGGCTCAAGGATAGAACCACACCCGGACACGATGGGTCGTCCCGGGGGGTTATGTAAGTCTTTGTGCACCTTGGGTAAGGTATATATTGTGGGTATTCGTGGGTGGTTCTGATTGAGATCAAAATCCATTTCATCATCATATACAGCTTTGGGTACGGTACATTGATGATGTGCTGCTCATCTGGAAGGGTAATAACAATGAACTTGAACTTTTCCACCAATTGTTGAACTCACGGTCTACAATTTACCCTATGGGCAGTTCACCCGTATACATAGGAACTGCAGTAAGAAGGAAGATTATATGCTACAATCCGAGATCCTGATGTCACGCTTAATGGAGAGAGGCTACCCCAAACGACTTGTTAAACGCTCAAGAAAAAGAGCATGGTTCTGTCATCGTGAAATACTTTTGGAACCGACAGTACGCAACTGTTCATTGGAAGAACGTATGATTTGTGTCACGACTTTTTCAACCAAGAGCCATTCCATCAAAAAGGCTATAAACAAACACTGGAACCTAATTGCAAAGGATCTAGATATAATGAATGTGCCGATGCATGCCTTCAGGAAGGCACGAAATGTTAAAGATCATGTGGTTTCGTCTTTCCTAGAATGTCCACCTGAACCGACTATAACCTCATGTTGGAACCAACCTCGAGTAGTGGGACATTACAGATGCGGGAAGTGCAAAGCTTGCCTGTCTACCATTCAATCCAAGGAATTTGTCTTTAAAAATCATCGACATATGCTTAGTCAACACACGAATTGCAACACCAAAAATGTAATTTATGGGATTGTCTGTCCATGCGACCTCATCTATATCGGCCAGACTCAGCAACGGGTGAAGGCAAGGTTCCTTTCACACTGTAGCAGGATTAGATGCAAGGTACCCGGGGCTCCCCTGGTTGAACATTGTACTACACATAATCATTCACCAGACTCACTCAAGTGGGTAGTTTTGGAACACATCACATTGGGCCCCAGGGGAGGGGATCTATCTAATATCCTTAACATCAGAGAGTTCAAATGGATCTACACCTTTAATTCCGTAGTAGAGGGCCTTAACGAGTCAGAAAATAGTTTTGCCCAGTTGGCCATCCTTTAAAGTTTTTCATACATATGTGACTGTGCGTTCTAACTTTATGTCTCCCTTTTGCCACATGGGATGTTGGAGTCTACACTATCCTGTGTGATTAGTGCACTCTGGTATGCATAATGATTGTTAATCCTATGTTCATTATGATATGGATACCAGGTTAAGATAAGCTTTTTCAATCTGGAAGTGGATTGCATTTCAACATTTCCTATGGAGTGATGTAAATATGAGTTTCCACTGTCCTATGAAGACAAGTGCACTCAGATGCAAAAGGTGACCTATTTTACAGAATTTGCCTATAATGTTTTTCAATAATAACCTGTGATACTGAAGGTCTTTCTTTTTAAAAAAACACAACATGGAGCGCCGGGATCTACACTACCCTTTGCGATTTGTGCATCCCAAGCTCCACTGTACGAAATAGTCATATGCTTAAATGCGATGCGTTAATTATTTTGAATACTTATAATGTAATACTGAACACCGAAATGTAAAGATACAGCAACTTTGGTTAACATTTTTTTATATTTTCCTCTATCAACAATGCGGATAGTTAAGTCTGTCTTCCGCCTCCATGAAAAAAACGTAACTTCGCCCCCTAGTCTCCAAACGACCAGGAAATACAAAAACACTAGGTTTTATTGGCACGGCATACGGAGCGCGGCAGCCTTGAGGAGACACCCCGTTCGAGTGGCGATTAATGCAAAATTCGTATGTTCTACATGATAACGAGGTAAACATGCCCCATGAACATACTGGGGGTTTGTAGACCGACGCGGTCTGATCGTTCTCATTTCCCTGAACCGGTGTTTCTTTACCCGAGCTTAGGATACAGAGGACGCATTTGGAGAATTCTTCCCTCACCCACTTCTGATTACTCGGCGGTTGAGGTAGGAAAATCTGAATTTAAAGTGACTGTTTGTAGTGGTCATAAATTGCTCCCTGGCTCACATAGTACTTAGACTACCGTATATTTAACCCCCCCCCCCCTTTTCAGGTGAGATGGCACCCGCCCGTGAGAAGTGGTGAGGACTATACCAAGATCCCTTTATCCCGGTAATAGTATTTATTCTTTGACTGTGTATGAATGTGAAAACACTTGAGAAGTGTTTTAGTGACCTTTATGATTTGGGACAACTTTTGTCTTTTCAGGCTAGATTTCATGCCGCTTGCCTTAATAGGTGAATTTTCCCATATGTTCTGCTATGAAGTGGTGAGACCAACAAGTCCAGTGATATATAGATAATCAGCTGCTGCCGTTACTGGTAAAGATAATGTTTTGCGTGTATATATGGATATCTTAAGGAACCTAAATCCATGCAATACCAATACTAGTTCCACTTACGAACCCCTTTTTTTACATATAGGTTACCCAGGATAATTGTAGATGCCCGAATTGAAATGAATACGCCTGAATATAATTCACTGCGCAATGCACACAGAATCCATCTAAATTAATCCTTAAGAATTTGTCGACAGTGGTAAGTCCACTTTGAAGTGAATATCTCTTTGTGAGACCCCAATTTGGTTTTATATATGATTTAGTCTGTAAATAGATATTCCATTACTCTGCTGTATAGGTTGAAAACCTTGATCAACCATCGAGGAACACCATAATCTCCGACCGATACGTCACCCTGTTTAGGCTGCCAGGTAATAACTACATAGGTGCCCAATGTCTCTCGCATTTTTTGGAATTCTGCGCCTTTTTGTGATAACATACTCCTTAGCACAGATGGCTTGCTGACTACCTTCATAGGTTTTTTTAATGGTTCAGACCTTCTGTATAAACTCTAATGTACTAACTGATCCCCTTCCAATACTAGTTTCTTCTCTCTAACATTTAGAGTTACCAACCATCAACTTGGACTAAGATTATCCACCTTTTGAGTCTACTCCTATCGCGCCTTGCGAAAGGTGAGCGTTAGTCTTTGTATTTAATCCTACGTATGAGATTCTATCGTAGCTAGATAACACGGCTCTCTTCTTTTCACTGATAATCATGTACCACCATCCTATGAATTTAAATACAGGAATGGTGTGTCTCTAATTCGTTTTCTTTAATTGTTTCCCAGGAGTTTGCCCACCCACAACAGTGCTTGTCCTGATGAAGACCCTTCCGTAAGGAAAAGACTCCTACTAATTTTGGGTCGAAACGTAGACCACTACGTAACCAAAGACCAGCTCCGGTCCCCATTCAATCACTCACGGCTATAACGGAGTTAGGCCTTTTTTGATATTTATAATTTTGGACTCTCGTGGAGCCTACAAATGTGGCCCTGATGCCAAGGGACCACATGTATACTGTCTTAATAGATTGAATAAGACTTGTCACTGAATGAATCAGCTCAACCATATCCTACCCCCTACACTTTCCCTCACGTCACCCCCTCCCCGTTGTGAATGTGGGCACGTACACGGTATATAAAGCAAAATTTATAATGAACACTGTACCTATTAATTAGGATGTATGCAATCTTGAAGTAAAATCTTTTTTGCATCACAAAACGTTGTTTTTGAATTCATGTATATAAATGCCTTAAATTTGTAATTTCTTTTCGGTCTCGGGACCCCTTCCCTTCTTTCCATAAGTCACCCCTAAAGCACGATATTATTGAGCATTCTACTACTCCTTCGCCATGGATTTTGCCGATAGTGCTAGTGCCCAAAAAGGACAGTGGAGAGGCTGTGTGCATCTGTGTTGATATGAGCCAAGCTAACAAGGTGATTGAACGAGATCAACATCCAGGCCCACACATTGCTGATATTATCCCACAGCTGAATAGTGCCAAAGTCATTTCTCACCTTGATCTGAACAAAGCGTATCGCCAACTCGAACTGGAAGAAAATTGCAGATACATTACTACCTTTTTGACTCATGTTGGTCCAAGCCTTCTAAAATTTCGGAAGGATCTGAAAACCTATCTGTTCATCTAACTTCTTCCCTTTTTTAATAGTATGACGGTACTCAGCGCTACGAGGCCTCCGGGTTGTTTGCGCTCTATAAAACCCGATTAATAATAATAATAATAATAATAATTAATAATAATAATAATTTAGATATAAAAGACTAGGTTTAAAAGCATCATCAGCTGCAGCACTTTTTCAGGATGTCATTTGTTGCATAATACAGCCAGCCCCACATGCTTTCACTTACAATAATAACATACTGGCTTTTGGGGCTACAGGAAAGGAACATGGTAAACCTCTTACACAACTGTTTCGTATACTTGCTGATGCAGCTCTTACTTTAAATGCAGAAAATTGTGAGTTTCATAAAACGAAACTCAAGGTCTTCGGTCATACCTTTTCTTATGGGGGAATGACTCCAGAACTAAATAAAATACAAGCCTTGTCATCTAATTTTCCCCCACATGATGTAACGAGGCTGTGATCTTTTCCTTGGTATGACCAGTTACTGTTCAAGGTTTATACATGACTTTGCCACTGTACGAGCCCCATTGAGAGACTTAACGAAATATTCCATTTCAATGGTCACGTGAATGTGTACAAAGCTTTAAGAACATCAAGCATGCAATTGAGAACGCCACTGAAATGGCATAATTTTATCCGAAATTGCAGATGGAGGTGGTTATTGATGCAAGCCCAGTGGGGTTAGGTGCCATCCTTGACCACCATACTGGACATCCCAATGCCCTAAGACACATTGTGGCTTATGCAAGCCGAAGTTTGTCATCAACGGAATGTGCCTATTCACAACCTGAAAAAGAAAGCCTCGCTGTGGTGTGGGTTTGTGTGCATTTTCATGTGTTACTGTATGTAAAGCATTTCACAATTGTCACCGACCACCAAGCATTGCTCACCTTTTTCGGCAATTCTAAAGATAGGATGTCCCTTCACATTGAGAGGTAGTGGTTGTGATTGCAGGAGCATGGTTATGCGATGGTGCATCATCCAGGAAAAGATCAAAACTCTGCTGATTTCTCAAATGTAACAATACAGTATCATACCAGTACTTCTCAAGCAGATGATGCTAATGATAACTTCATCATGAAGTTCAGTACCCCTGCTACCATATTGGTAAAACAAATCTTTGCTGCCACGAGCACCGACAGAGATTTGCTAATACTCAAAAAGATTATTACACATTGTAGGAAAGTAGGATCTGCTTCTTATGGTTACCCCTACTTTTTGCTTGATTTTACACTGTGTTTGACTAGTCTGACTGGGATCCTGCTAATCAGGACCCCAGTCTATCTACTTTTGCCCTAGAATGTTATGCCATGTACTTGGGTACACTCCAGATTGGATACTGGGGTACCCCTGTCAGTCACTAGTATATGGTACCCATGTACCCAGGGTATAGGTACCCCAGAGGTTCCTATGGGTTGAAGCATGTATTATGCCACCCATGAGAGGCCATGCAAAATGGAACTACATACCTGCCAGTGCAGCCTATGTAAGCGGGTGCTTGCAACCTTACGAAAGATATAGGTTTACTATATTTATAGGTCAGTACACTTAAAACCTATCAGTCACCCCTCTAGCAGGCCTTGACAATCCTGAATCATTACATATAATGGGGTAACCCTGTAACCCTCAGAACCTGGGTGGGTAATGGATAAAATAATAATTGTTCTGTCGGACCGAAATACACAATGTTTTAGTATTTCAATGATTATTTGCGTACTTTGTTCCTAACCAGGATACAAAGATAAATGTACTTATACACATATACACAAACACACTGACCACAAAGTAAAAAATGAAAGTGAATTTTTACTCATAAACTTTCAAAAATGAAAAACGAATTATTTCAAATGCTGTCCCTAAAGCATATTTAAAACACACATGGCACGTACATTTTGTGCTAAAGAATAATACATACTAAAAACAACAAGTAAAATTGTTAATTCATATACTTATTGGAATCGACAACTATATATATAAAATAATTCTGTAGGTACATCAATTCAATCTTGGATCCTACAAAGTTTTGAATAGTTGGTTCGTGTCAAGAAAGGGATTGCGTCGACGTTTCGACCCTGGGAAACGATGCAGTGATTTTGCGCATCAAGGGCGGGTCTTCATCAGGACTGTATATATATGCAGGACAGCCTGTTAATCATAATGGACATGTGTCAGAGAATTGGTCAGTGGTTTTACAACTACGCAAATGAGAGCTTGTTAAGTTGCTCACCTCTTGCAGACCTAGCTCCGCTTGGAGTCCTGGTCTCTTTAGTAGCGTACTCACGGTCCGTTTACTCAGGCCGGGTAGATGTTCAATGGACCTATAATTGAGGATTAGGGGTTATTCATTTCCTAATTTTTAATATCTATTTACTAGTTAATCCAAATGGATTACCGTTTTTAATACATACCTCTGTATTGATTAGTATATACAGTGAGTTGTAGCGTCGCTCCTTTGTATCTGCAATAAAGGAGTGATGTGTTCCATTAACTCCTACTTCTAATAGGGCTACATTTAAAATAACCGTGACTTAAGTGCACATGCTACCCTTTTCGACTATCTGGCTATTGGTGCAGTGAAGCGGGTTTTAAAAAACCTATAGTGCAGAGGAAATGGTACATAACCAGGAACGATATTGTTCAAAGAATCGTATTTAAGACGCTCATGCAGCACGATTTATAACGGCACTTATTTGTCTGGTTTTCCGAGCCACATCCTTCTCAGAACCCTTTGGCAATAGCACCGCTCTCCTCATTGTTAATTATGCATATATCCCTAAAGGCGTTTTCTCACTCCCGCAAGAGTGCTTCGCCTAGATTTTCTTATCATGGACTGACTGTCCCTTTCTAACAGGTGGCATATGCTGTAATGGTTCCCACCTTCACGTTAGTCCCGCAACTAAACTGTTGCAAAGTGCATCACTCTCTGCCGGTTTTCGTTATATTCTATCAGTGAGGCCCGTGTCCCTTATACGTTTAAGGGTAGACTTGTGAATTCATAAACAGACCTATTCTCACCCCGTCTATTTTTACTTACTTCAAACTCGGGTGGTTCGCGTCCTTAGCCTTCCGTTTGTTATGATCACTTCTATCTGCTTGTTAGCCTACGTATATAGCGTGAATCACGTGTATAGCGTATCTAGTAGCCTGAAATCTACTAGTGATACTGGTGGTGGCCTATCGCCCTCTAGTGGCGTAATATCGTAATTATTAAAGTCATTTAGGTGCATGTAACGGAGTTATTCTATCCTTTTCGACCCCTCACTTAATTCAGAACGGTACTACAATGAGAAATTTCCTAGTTACCACAAAGGAAAGTTTCAATTCTATTAAGGAGGCGGAGGCGAGGATTTTGCTAGTCCTTTCTCCATTTTATTGGACAGCAAGTTAGTAGTAAAAGAAAAAACAATACATCATGGACTACCCAAACCAACATGGCAGCGGTAGTCCTGGTAACCTAACAACCAATCAGAGTCCAACAGTTCGTATATATGAAGTCCCAGTTGTTAGTCCTTCCTCTTTCTTGGGAGCTGCCGCAGGAAAGAAGTCATCCAACCACTAGTCCGTTTTTTGATCGGAGCCTAGGGAAGAGAAACAATAATAATAATATCTTGTCCAGAACAATGTCGAAGAATTCAAGAACATTGCAATGGAGTAAATAGCACGGAATGCAGATAGAACTTAAACAGCATTGCACAGCTTATCAATGAGAACATTAAAACTCAGAAAAAAGTATACTTCCCTTAGACGAAGTAAAATATCATAGTCCAGTCACGGGAGGGGAGGCTCGATAAAGCCTGGGTGGGAAAATCCTCGCCTCCGCCTCCTTAATAGAATTGAAACTTTCCTTTGTGGTAACTAGGAAATTTCTCATTCTATGTCAGGAAGCGGAGGCGAGGATTTTGCTTGTTCAAAGCCTACTCACCACCAACGAAGCAGCCTCATGGATTGGCTTAAAGTAGAACTTTTTGAAAGTCGAATCTGAGGACCAATCCGCTGCATTCATGATATCCTCCAGGCGTCCACCTACCTGAATAGCCTTGGAAGCCATTGCACCTCTAGTGGAATGAGCCCCAAAGTCAGTGACGCTAATTCCAGCTTCAGACATTATCCACCTGACCCATCTGGCAATGGTGGGAGAGGAAACCGCCTTGAACGGCTTCTTAACCGCAATAAGTAATTGTCTCTCGCCCGGAGGGCGGAGCTCAAGAGTAACGTCCTCATATGTCTTAAGGCAACGAACAACACAGAGCTTTGGCGAATCTGGGAAAGCCGGGTAAGTTACTGACCTGGTATTACATTTAGTTCTTCTTGAGACAGTAAATGTAACCCCTTCTGGGGTAAAAACCCTGGCTGATACGTCCAGTGCACGAACATCTGAAGCACGTTTACATGAAATCAGGCAGATGAGAATCGCTAATTTGGCCGAAAGCTCCTTGCGGGAAAGGTATTGATTATCCTGCCAGGACTTTAGAAAATTCAAGACCACATTAACATCCCACAAACCTGAATAACGAGGTTCTGGGGGGCGCGAAAGGCGAATACCTTTAAGGAGTTTACAAACCCAAGGGTGCTCACCAACCGGAGAGCCATCAACGAGGGCATGCCCAGCAGAAATCGCCGACCTGAAAGAATTAATTGTGCTGTACGCCAATTTCTTTTTGAAAAGATCAGCGAGGAAGTTAATCACGTCGGTGACAGAGGAGCCCATGGGATCCAGGTGTTTTCCCACACACCAACGAACCCATCTGTTCCATGCTGATCTATACCGCTTAGTGGTGTTAGGAGCCCAGGCTCCTCGAATGAGGAGCTCAGCGTCTCTCGAAAGCGAGTCACAAGACCAACGTCCCCTGAAATCCTCCATGCCATGAGACGTAGATGGCCCTGGAGAACCAGCGGATGCGGGTGACCCAATGGATCCGTCAGAATGTGGTCGAACGACGGAAGCCGAAGAGGCTTGTCCCAGGATAGTTCCAAAAGAGAAGGGAACCAGCATTGAGCTCTCCAGATTGGCGTGATCAGAATCAGAGAAGCTCTCTGCCTGCGGACTTGAGCCGCCACCCTTTGAATGAAAAGGAAGGGGGGAAACGCATAAGCTGGAAACAGGGACCAGTCCTGTAGGAAGGCATCCACTGCTTCCGCAACCGGATCCGGTTTCCAGCTGTAGAAGCGGGGTATCTGGGCGTTCCATCTGGACGCAAATAAGTCCATTACTGGAAGACCCCAAAGGTCCGAAATTCTCTGAAATACTGAAGGATCCAGTCTCCAGTCGCTGGCATCCCGGAAATTCCTGGATTGCCAATCCGCTACAGTGTTCAGATCGCCTGGAAGATACTCCGCCGTGACAGAGATCTGGCGAAGAAGGCAATAGTTCCAAAAGTCTTTCGCAAGGTCCGCTAGGACCTTGGAGTGCGTGCCTCCCAACCGGTTGATGTACCTGACCGCAGTCGTGTTGTCCATCCGAAGAAGCACACAACACGAAACCTTGGTCGAGGTGAAGGAGCGGATCGCGAACGAGCCCGCAAGGAGCTCCAGGCAGTTGATATGGAGGTGAAGCTCCTCCTCCGTCCATCTGCCGCCCACCGAGAGAGAGCCGCAACTGGCGCCCCAACCCTGGCGACTGGCATCTGACTCGATCACCAGATCCGGACGGGAACCGAAAATCGCCTTCCCGTTCCAGGCATCCATGTGATCTAACCACCAAAGGAGCTCCGATCGGGCTTCCAGATTCAAGGAAATCAGTTCCGAGTAAGTAAGACCCTTGCGGAGGTGAAATGCCTTCAGTCTCTGAAGAGCCCTGTAATGAAGAGGGCCTGGAAAAATGGCCTGGATCGATGAAGACAGTAAGCCCACAATCCTGGCCAGTTGGCGGAGGGATACTCGATCCCGCCGAAGAACCTTGCGAATCTCCTTCTTGATCTTGGTGATTTTTTCGGAAGGAAGGTGAAGAGTCGCATCCGTAGTTATGATCAGAAAGCCAAGGAAAGTCATTTCCTGTCGGGGAAAGAGATCCGACTTCTGGGCATTGATGATGAATCCCAGAGACTGAAGAAGGGTTATAGTAACCTGAAGATGGTGAAGAAGGAGGTCTTTGGACTGACACATTAAAAGAATGTCGTCCAGGTAAACAATCAGACGAATCCCCAGGGTACGGAGATGTTCTACCACCGGGCGCAGGAGTTTGGTAAAGCACCAAGGTGCTGAGGAAAGACCAAAGGGAAGCGTACGTAATTCGTAAACCTGATTCCTCCACAGAAACTGGAGGAATCGACGATGAGGAGGAAAGATTGGGACCGAAAGATAAGCATCTTTCAGGTCCAAGCGAACCAACCAATCGTTCTGTAACAGAAGGTCCCTCAGAAGATGGATGCCCTCCATCTTGAAATGCCTGTAAACCAGCCACTCGTTGAAGGAGCGGAGGTTGATTACTGGTCTGAACCCTTTGCCTTTCTTTTCCACCAGGAAGATGTTGCTGAGGAAACCGTTTGGGTGAAGCGCCGAGGGGATAATGGCGCCTTTTTGTAACATCGCCCGAACCTCTAAATCTACAAGTTCTTGGTCTGTGACAGAAAACACTAGAGGACGAGGACGAGAAAGTTGAACAGGGGAACCGTAAAATTCGATGTGAAACCCCTGAACCGTCTCCAGCACCCATGGATCTGAAGTTATTGACGCCCAGGCCTGGGGAAACAACGCTAACCTTCCCCCCATTTGAACCAGAGAGATGATTCGAAATCTTACCATTAAATCCTCTGGAGTTGGACTGGAATCCACCACGTCCTTTGCCTTGGCCTCTGCCTCCTCTGGAGGGGTAAAAGGTACCCTGTCGCCCATCATTCCAGCTGTTATTTCTTTTGTACTGGCCTCTATTGGGGCCTTGCTGGACCTGACGGCCGGAAGAGCGACCCCTGCCTCTGCCGGCCCCGCCAAAAACCTTTCTGGGAAAAAAAAATTTCATCGAAGCCTGAGCCTTGTCCAGAGCCGAAAAGGTTGCCACAAACTTCCCCAACTCCTTAACAAAGGGGTCACCAAACAAAGCACCCTGTGCAATAGGGCCTGCCTCCGAAGACGACAACTCCCCTAGTTTCGGGTCAATCTTAAGCAGTAAGGAACGTCGCCGTTCTGCAGAAAGCGCGCAATTGGCATTGCCAAGAAGGCACATTGCCCGTTGCGACCAACCAGCAACGTCATCAACAGACATCGGTAAGCCCGACTCCTTAGAACGTTGGGCCGTTTCAATAATTTTAGTGAGAGGGCCCACCACATCTAAGAGTTTATCTTGACAGGCTTTCCATGACCTATCTATACCCTTTTTAGGGTCCTTGATATATTTGGCGAAGAAGGTACACAACTTGGGATCAATCTCAGGGGTGCATGCTACTCTAAAGGGAAGGGAAGGGCGAGGGCACTCAGAATGCAGACGGAGTCGGACATCCTGAGGTAAAGGCTGTCGAAGCTTAGCTGCGACATAATCAGCAGTAGACTGCTCAGGAAACCACTCCGATGACCTAGGTCTTACAATAGTAGATGGGTCAAACATATTAGGAGGCGCAAGATCACCCTCCGTAAGACTGGGAGCGCTGGGCTTAGGGCGCCAAGACCTGCTCACATCAGAAAAATCCTCTGAGGAAGCGTCCTCATCCTCATCTACGTATTCGTCCTCCTCATCATCTCCCTCAATGGGGAACCCTTCCTCCGGGTCAAGGTCCTGGGTGGCAAAACCACCAGTCTCTCCGGGTGAGTCTTCCCCCCGGTAGGGTGCACTTCTAAGCGTGCGCGCACTCTTACGGAACACTTCAGATAATTTACTGAAGCCCTCCAGGTGCCCCGCGTCACGCTTCCTGGCCGTACGTGGTAGAGCACACGGAACACCACTGGGCCCTTCCCCACTGTCCCCAAAAACACCAGTATCATTCTTAAAAACATGGGCTGACAGTCTGTTTACACTGTACTGCAGAGGTGCCAGAGCTTGGGCTATCGCCGAAGAGAGAAGCCTGTCAACCTCTGCAGGAGGGTGTAAAGGGGTCATTTGTGGCTGAACATTAGGAGCCACCACCTCAACAGTTGAAGGACCGGACTGCATATTAGCAGAAAAACTGGTACCCATACACAAACACCCCAACTAAAAACAAGGGGAAATCCCTTCACACAGGTACCAGACAGGCTAACACAATTGAAAACCTGAAACACCAAAGTTCTGACAGAAATTAAAATAAAATTTAATAAATTTCAGTCAGAAAAAATACTTCTTGCCGTCTAAAACGGCGTCAGTGTGAGGGAAGAGGCCGAAAAATGACAGAAGCGCAGTGCCTCAGCGCGTTTCTACTCAAGCGCGAAGAGCGCTGAGGAGAACAGCTGATCGGCGTCAGAAGCCGACACCAAGATCGCGCACGCGCGAAGAATAAACGCTCGGGCTGAAAGCCTACCGCGTTATAAACACAGCCTACAATAAGGCAAAGTCAATTACAAACAAGCGAAATCAAGTAAAGCTGTCAACAAACACAACAAAACCTGCCACGACAAAGAAATGAAGAGCGTGACTTATCTTGCCGAGGCAGCAATGGAGAAAGAGGGAGGACTAACAGCTGGGACTCCATATATACGAACTGTTGGACTCTGATTGGTTGTTAGGTTACCAGGACTACCGCTGCCATGTTGGTTTGGGTAGTCCATGATGTATTGTTTTTAGGTCTCGCGACCTATCGATGCGCGCAAGCGCATCGAGCGTAGCGAGAATTCATGTCGGCGAAAACATCTTCAAACCAAAGGGCTTTCAGCCCCGCGGTTTTCATGCAGTGCCCGTGTACATGCACGCGCACTCCTCCCACACCAGCAACTCCCCCCTCCCACACCAGCACCTCCCCTCTCTTTCCACGCAATCACAGCCTCCCCCTCCCACACCAGCACCTCCCCTCTCTCTCCACGCAATCACAGCCTCCCCCTCCCACACCAGCACCTCCCCTCTCTCTCCACGCAATCACAGCCATGCTGCACTCCGAATCCGCCTCCCCTCACTCGCATTCCCGCCCAAGGCTCTCCCGCCCCCATTTGAGATGTAGCCTGCTTGCAACCTGTTGTGTAAAACACATAGCCTCCTCCCAGCTGGGCCGCTGCCGAAGTCCTGCTCTGCCCCGGGGGCAGACTCTCTTTCATCACTGGTCACCCGGGGGCCTCCCATGCTTGTGCGACCTCGACCAGCCCTGCACTTCCCACCTTCAGGCAAAGGAGCTGCCGGCAGCAGGCTTCCCCCTCCTTCTCTTACATTGGGGCCGGCCCGTCGCCTGCAGATTTCCCTTCTTTGTCCCCTTGGATGTCATCACTCGGATGATACCTGCTGCTTTTCACGTTAGGTTACAGATCCATTTATTTTTTAAAGAGAAGGTTTTACATGGTAAATATTGAATTGATATCGGGTTGTTTTAAAAAGTGGTTTACATTAAAACTGGGACTTCTCTTAAAAAAACGTAAGCGTCCAGTGTGTCTCACAGCTGCAATATGGGTAGCTCGTTTCTAAGCAATCAATATTTTGGGAAACAAGGGGGCCTACAGAGAGTTACTGCGTTTTGCAGAGGATCACACTGTTTGGTTGATTCGTGCGCGCCGGGATTCAGTGTTAATTAAATCGCCGCGTTATTCAGTTCAAGCATTTTTCAACATAATCTGAGCACGTAAACTTCACACTAATACCCAGTAACGAGAAAACCAAGAGCTAAACAGAAGCAAAATGTATCCACCATCTCTCCTCTCATACTGTAGGGGCCTGGCGAATGCTTTAGTAATATGCACAAGCAATTACTGCCACAGCTTTATTTAAAAATGTCACAAAAAGATGTTAATATTTCACCTCTGTTCTTGTTTTATGCTGTTTTACTTTGACATAAATACCAGTTTAACATGAAACTGCAACGGCATTTCCAATGCACCATCATTACCACTGCAAGAGTGAATCCCTTCAAACAATGAACAGTTTGTGATTTCTTTGCACAGATATTACATATTTATTACTTTGGCATTTCACATAATGGGGAATCAATTATTGCTATGATACCGGAGAGGCTTTGTGGTTGAGCACATTGCACACACATTAATATGGCATGCATTTCTTATCAACATTGACTCAAGGATCTTATGATTTCTCCAACTAAATGTGAAAATCTAGCAACAAGTATCACCTACACTCTTCAAGGGCATGCAGTGGTGCTGCTTTTTTCTGACTAACACGTTTTCGAGTGTATTGCAAGGATATGTGTCTTTTATTGAAACATCTCCTCTACTCGCCACTCTCCCTTTCCATTTACTCCCAAAGCCTTCCATTTTGCCCCCGTATTACCTCTCCTCACACCACAGCACCACTCAATACCACAGCACCCCTCAACACAACAGCACCACTCAACACCACAGCGCCACTCAACACCACAGCGCCACTCAACACCACAGCACCACTCAACACCACAGCACCACTCAACACCACAGCACCACTCAACACCACAGCACCACTCAACACCACAGCACCACTCAACACCACAGCACCACTCAACACCACAGCACCACTCAACACCACAGCACCCCTCAACACAACAGCACCACAGCACCCCTCAACACCACAGCACCCCTCAACACAACAGCACCCCTCAACACCACAGCACCCCTCAACACCACAGCACCCCTCAACACCACAGCACCACTCAGCACCACTGAATTCCACAGCACCCCTCAACGCCACAGCACCACTTAACGCCACAGCACCACTCAACACCACAGCACCACTCAACACCACAGCACCACTCAACACCTCAGCACTCACCACTGATTGCCACAGCATCACTCAGCACCACTGAAGCCCACAGCATCACTCAGCACCACTGAAGGCCACAGCATCACTCTGTGCAACCATTCAACAACTGGTTCTAATATGTTCTCTCAATGTTTCAAACTTTATTACAAATGTCACAAAAAGATGTTAATATTTCACTTCTGTTCTTGGATTTTCATCACAATAAAATACACTGAACATAATCTTCCCAAAAGTTATTTACAAAAGTTTAAGCTATTGCTATTATAAATTACAATAAATTTTATTTAAGTATTAAGTATTATAAAAAATAAAACCCATTGTTATTTGTAATATTAATACATCTAAGTCATGTAAATACAACGCATATTGCATTACAAATGATATAGGTGTCACGTTTGCAAAAGTTAAAACTATTGGCATTGTAAATGACAAAGCTATTAATTTCGCTATTTTCAAAACCAACACATAAATAAAACAAGCACTGGCGTTGCCAATAGGTCTCGCAGTAGGAAAGTTGGAGCTATTACAATTGCAAATAACAATGCCTTTTATTTTTGTTTTCATTTTAAAAACATAAAGGGCTTTGTCATTTACAAAACCAATAGCTCCAACTTTCCTACTGCGAGACCTATTGGCAACGCCAGTGCTTGTTTCTTTTACTACTAACTTGCTGTCCAATAAAATGGAGAAAGGACTAGCAAAATCCTCGCCTCCGCTTCCTGACATAGAATTGACATGTTTAACCTTCTGGGCACATCAATACATTGTTGTATTAGGGCAATCCATTTTTCAATCAATTTCATCAAGAATGTTCAATTTTTACATGTAGCATTATCCAACTACCTTACATCTACAATGGTGTTGCCTTTTTCCTTACATACATCGATTTGTCATGTATACATCATTGATTTATCTTGCATTCAAGTATTGACAACATTAAAGGTTAAATACGTGATTCACGCTATATACGTAGGCTAACAAGCAGATAGAAGTGATCATAACAAACGGAAGGCTAAGGACGCGAACCACGCAAGTTTGAAGTAAGTAAAAATAGACGGGGTGAGAATAGGTCTGTTTATGAATTCACAAGTCTACCCTTAAACGTATAGGGACACGGGCCTCACTGATAGAATATAACGAAAACCGGCAGAGAGTGATGCACTTTGCAACAGTTTAGTTGCGGGACTAACGTGAAGGTGGGAACCATTACAGCATATGCCACCTGTTAGAAAGGGACAGTCAGTCCATGATAAGAAAATCTAGGCGAAGCACTCTTGCGGGAGTGAGAAAACGCCTTTAGGGATATATGCATAATTAACCACGAGGAGAGCGGTGGTATTGCCAAAGGGTTCTGAGAAGGATGTGGCTCGGAAAACCAGACAAATAAGTGCCGTTATAAATCGTGCTGCATGAGCGTCTTAAATATGATTCTTTGAACAATAACTTTCCTGGTTATGTACCATTTCCTCTGCACTATAGGTTTTTTAAAACCTGCTTCACTGCACCAATAGCCAGATAGTCGAAAGGGGTAGCATGTGCACTTAAGTCAGGGTTATTTTAAATGTAGCCCTATTAGAAGTAGGAGTTAATGGAATACATCACTCCTTTATTGCAGATACAAAGGAGCGACGCTACAACTCACTGTATATACTAATCAATACAGAGGTATGTATTAAAAACGGTAATCCATTTGGATTAACTAGTAAATAGATATTAAAAATTAGGAAATGAATAACCCCTAATCCTCAATTATAGGTCCATTGAACATCTACCCGGCCTGAGTAAACGGACCGTGAGTACGCTACTAAAGAGACCAGGACTCCAAGCGGAGCTAGGTCTGCAAGAGGTGAGCAACTTAACAAGCTTCTACAACATTTAGACACTGTCTGTCTTGACTCGGGTCATGGCTCTTATACCACTATTTTAGTATATGGGTTGGTCTCTCCCTGGAGCCCAGTGTGTATTAGTGCTACTTACGATTGTTTCTGTGCTACAGTATTGTGTGCTTTGTGTTTATCTGCGTGTAGCAGATACTGTGAGGTATTTAAAGTGTGTTATAATAATAAACACATATTTTTATAACTACTGTATGGTTCTCCTTTCATTTAACCAATACTATAAGGTTGCATTCTGGTAAAACAAGCTGCTTAACATTCCTTCAAGACTAAGCCTGAAGGCTGCTCTCCACAGCTACCACTTGGATAGCTTTCTAAGGTTATCTTTGACCTCTTAAATCGCCATAAGGGTTGTTTGGACTGTTGCAAGGTGCCACTTTAATTAGTGAACATCATATACCAGGCCAACTTCTCACACACATCGATTGTGTGGAAAACATTCTCGACCTCTTCATGATAACCTTGAATACCTGAAATTCAAAAATGTGCTGGAATAACTTTCAGTTGCCCCAGAAAGCATAATCTCACGAGGGTTGAGATTTGTCATACCAGAGAGTCTGAGACAAAAAGTTATTTTGGCACATGAGAGATATTGTGGAGTTGTTACTACTAAACGAGGTCTACAAGACCGAGTGTGGTTCAGTCATCTTGATGAAAGAGTTGAAAAGGAGTTAGAGACATATCATTTGTCCTTCTGCTTGTCATCTAAAATAACCTTGCATCTGTTAAACATACCTGATCTTCAAATGCATGCATGGGAGAAGATTCCAATTGATTTCTTTGGATCCTTTGACAACGAATATCATCTACTAGTAATTGTTGATGAATATTCCCATTTTCCCCTTGTGGAAGATATGTCGTCAACTACTAATGACAGAGTCATTGAGAGATTAGAAAGTATTTTTGCAACATGAGTGTTCTTTCGATTTTGAGATCTGACAGTAGCCCGCCTTTCAGCAGTCGAGAAGTTAAAGATTTTCTCACTCATCTAAATATCAAGCATCAGAAAAGCACACCTCTCTGCCCTCAGGCAAATGGAGTTGTCAAGAGATTTATGAGCACCCTCAAGAACACTGTTCAGCGTGCAGCGCTGGAAAAGTTTAAACTCAAATCAGTACTTCATTCTATGGTTTTTTTGGGAGAGCCATAGGAACCAAATTGCCACAATGGACCACTGAAATATCAATTGACATTGATAAACTTCACACCACTGATTCGTCTCATGAACGCAAAATGAAAACCCATGCTGATAGACACCACTGTGTTCAAAGCGCTGTGTTCAAAAGAGGAGACCAAGTTATTGTCAGGCAGAAATTAAAATGCAAATCTGATGCTCCTTTTGATGCTGACCCACTCAGGGTTGTGACTAGTAAAGGACACATGGGGATTACTCACCATACTGGAAAGTCCATTACACGAGATTCTTCACATTTGAAACGTCTGCCTTGACATTCGCCAACTCCAGATGTCAGAAGTGAGACTCATCCACCTGAGAATCCAGACAGCCCAGCAACTGTACCAATGTCTCTATCACCAGTGCCAGTTATTTACACTTCGCTGGTGTCTCCACAGCCGCACATGACCAGATTTGGGCGAATGATTTGAACACCAAAACAACTCATTGAAGAGTTGTGATGTATATATGTATTTTTTATTTAACAAGGGGGCAGATGCAGTATCTTGTGAGTTAGAGCTGACGGGACCCTTTTGGTTCCTGACGGACTCCGTAGTACAGTGTCGTAGGTGCATGAGTGGGGGTAATAGAATTCATGATGTAGAATATTCAGCTAATGGTTACACGCTGAGGAACAAAGATGTGTTATACCAAGCTCCGTGTGTGGCATGATCCTTTATATATACTCGGGCTGGGGAGGATACTACAGCCGGCAATATATAATAAATAAAATCACCTAAAGCTGTTTTTTTTTGTAGCCCTTTGTAAATACTTTCAACAGCAAGTATGAATAGAAAGCACTTTTTAACGTATTCTAGTGTTGCGTTAACAATTCCTAAGTATTAATGAAACAAATGCAGAAAAGTAATGCTTCAAATAAAAACATACAATTTTCTTTAAAGTCCTATTTAGTCCGGGCCTTTACAAACTTTAAAAACAACAAATGGCCAGTAGATTTCACTCTCAGAAAGGTGGCAACCGTATATGCGCATTATATTTTATATGCAGTTACCTATAGGCCAAGTACTGACAAAATATTTACAGATTCGCAGTGCCCATACTTTTCTTTATGCACTTCGACCCCTGGCTGTCGAGGAGAAGATATTACACTCGGCCGGTATGCGAACACCACGCTGGACGTATACGGTATTTATTGTAGTTCGGCATTGGCAGTGAGCGCTGTCCTCTTCCAGCAGAGGGCGCCATCCTTTTATGAAAGGTTATTGAATGTAGTAATGCTGTAGGCGGCGCGTAGTCGTTGCCCGGGCAACACCTCATTACTAAATTGTCATAAAGGCACCTTTGTTCGCCATCTTGGATACAGATTGACAAAATAGTCTGTGCTGTTATATCCCGGGGAATGTAAGGAAATATTTCAAGACGACACGTGTGACCACTTTCCTTGACCTTGACGGTTGTTGGTGTGGCACTGGAGCTGTATGAGAACCTAGCGTTATCATTTTAATGTACTTACGTTCCTTTCTACTGCATTTTATCCCATGCTAAGATGGCGATATCTTGTGTCGGACGTTTCGGTTGGTACCATTTCCGTATCCGGATTGAAAGTTCAACTTTCGTATTGTGCCCTTCAATGCTGCCGCAAGAACGTCCAACGTGAGAAGATCATTGCGTTGTCATGGTAAGAGTGGGTTGGGGACATGGCCAGCAGAAGGCACCAGGGGAAGTTAGTGTAACCCACAAGCGCTTTGTCTGAGATAAGACAGCAGAGCAGAGCTGGGATGTTGGTGCTTAAGAATAAACAGAATTCACTGCGCACCCAGTGTGCTGGGCAGAACCCACCGGTGTAGGGCAGAGGTGATGCGCGTGTCATCACACACTGTCTACTAATGAGAACTGAGTGAGGAGAGCTTTGGGGCACATGGAGAATAGTTGACAAGTTTTGAAGTTGTTTGTGTGTGACATACTCATAATTTTAGTATATTTATATGTGCCACTTTGAGTGATTCAGAAAAGAGAATACCGGTTATGCCCATTTTCACTGAGAAACATTTCACAAATTAGCCCACGTTGTGGTACAAAAACAAATTCAAACAGTCCAAAGCTCCTAAACTGTTTATGCAAGACCACTGATTTATAGTTAATCCCAGAATCACTCTTCACATAGTAATGTAAGGTAATAATTTATTGTTCAGTTGATTAAAACGTACAATATTATCACAATAAGTTCACAAGTTAAAACATCATCCAATAAATATTATCATAAAAACTGTCATCATTCAACTGTGATACCAATTTTTCGACTCACTTAAACACCCAACCGAGAAAGGAAAGATATTAACTTAAGTCATTAATCACGTGATAACATTCCACCTCTTTAAACCACCAACTAGGAAATGTATAATCATGCTAGATTTACCCAATCGAGAGTATTTAAAATAAAAGTGCTTTGTGCATTCAAGATTTTTACCAGGAATAAACCATGTAATTCATATGATACAAACGTAGTTACAGATTCACAATACAATGACAAAATATATATCTGATTGTATCTGAATGTATATCTGAATGTATGTGATTAGTGCAACATACTCAGAAAAACGTGCTAGGTGAATATCCTAAATGTTATACTTGGCACTAAAACTATTTTTTTGACTACCAAACTACAGAGTATAAAACATTCTAGCTAAACAGGAACAATCATACTTTGCTTTGTGCTATCAAATTTTAAAGAGTGAATGATGAAAGTCATTTAATTTAGTCACCAATACAGGTCCTTTTAAAAAAGAACAGATTCAAAGGTCATTACCTTGTTCCTACTAGAGGCACCCCTTTACTGTGAAAATAGATGGTTAGTGCTAAATACGAAATACTTCTCTTAGAATTCAGTTCTACTTTCTAAAACCACTACAATGTGAAAGGTAGAACTGCAGGGATAATCCTAATGGCAATCCTAACATTAGATACAAGAGAATAATGCTACACTGTTTAACTTTAGTTCTCCCATAATTGACCCAAAGTAAGTGACTGATCATGCGTAATGCAAGTGCCACAGGAATGTTTCCATTATAACTCATACTTGGCTAGTTTTAACTCTGCGATACACATAAACTTGAGGAATTTCCCACAGAAGATCGCATCATCCCCTTGGATACAGGCTAAAACTGCTTGCCCACGCGTAAGTATGTTGTTTCTAATAAAGAACTGTCTCAATAGTCCTTTCCGTTGCACCGTTCGTGCTAGGCAAGTACAGACAATGTGACAAATGTCTCCATAGGATAGTTACAAAGCCAACTGTGCACTCATATAGCACCGCAGTAAGCAATAAATACATATTTTTTTGTTTTTGTTTTTTTTTAATTTGCAAATTCTGTTTATTGAATAGATAACAGACAACAAAAATCAAACAAACTGAGGACCCATGTCCCTGTGAGAAGAACATAAGAGTTGTGAGGTCAATGGATCATTGATCCCATCCTTGTGTGCACACTGATGTTCCTCTATGGAAACAGAGGTTTCAATTGTTAGATGCGTATTTATTCAGCAGAACATTTCATAAATCAATTTAATCTCAATTGTACAATGTTCGTTAGTTAATCCTTTCTTAACATTTTGGCACTGTCCTTCATTCATATCTAATGCATTTCGGGGCTATTATCTGCCCCTTCATCAGGGAAAGGATACTGTAACAAAATCAGATAAAATAAAATAAGCATGGGGTAGAATGGTTGGTGTGGGCTTGTGAACTGGTGGGGGCAGAGGCTAGGGGAAGTGTTGGGGAAGGGTGGGTGCCGAATTACGAGGTCACCTTAAAAAATTCCAAACCCGTGGATGAGGATAAACAAACACTCGGTGTTATGCTTACGTGTGCCAAAGTTCTAATAGTGCATGGTTCTGAAAAATGAAAGAGTGAAAATATAAGTGGTCATGGCCTTACAGAGTGAGTTCTGTTAAAAGGTCCGTACTTCTGCTCGCTCGCGTGTTTGTCAGAGGACTAACCTGATTGTGGATGCCTGAAGTTCGTGAGTGTTCTGCTCGTCTACGCTGGTCAGGACGGAGGCGTCTACTGCCGCGTTTGGTCACGTTCAAATATTGCGATCACGTGTTCATAAATAGTGAAAAAAGACTCATGTTCTTTAAGGTGACAGGGTGATCTGTGAATTGGTTAGTCTATCGTAACTATGTTATATCGGGTGTAGTAAAATAAATCGAAGTGTAGGTGAAGAAAGGGTGATTGTATATTATTTCTAGCAATGGATGAAACGTTCCTCGATGTTGATCTCGGGTGACAGGGGTGGGGTAGAGAATGAACAAATGATAATGTATCAATCCTTAGATAAAAAAATATAAATGGTTACCACGTAGTAGAACAAAGAAAATTAAGTTAAAAATTAAGTATCAAGTAAAAATGGTGAATTCACACAGGGAACCTTTAGGAGCCCCAATTACAACACTTATAGGTAACAAGAGAGTTCAATTCTGTCATTCAGGCCAAATGGCTTCTGTGTGGATAGTCTTTGAATCCAGGTGTTTTCTCGTTGGAGTAGATATTTGGTATTGTCTCTACCTTCGGTTTTCAGGATGGTTTCCAATACAATGAACTTTAATTGAGAAATGTTATGTTTTTCTTCCTGGAAGTGTGTAGCTATAGAAGATTTACTGTTTTTCAATCAAATGTTTGACTTGTGTTCTGTCAGTCTGATCTTGGTTTTTCGTTCCGTCTTGCCAACGTAAAGTTTCCCACAGGGGCATTTGAGGGCATAGATAACGTTGCTTGAGCCGCATGTGGGAAGAACCACAGATAAAGGCCATTATCCACATTAAATAGCATGACATTGTGACAAGAGCATGCATGGCAGAATCAATCCCATCTAATACATCTCCAGAACAGTCTCTCAGAAATATGCCTGGGTAGGAAGGGGCAGAATGTAATATCACCGCAAATACAAATTATCCTAACAAGATTCAAATATTAGGGATGAACAGTCAACGGGGACTTTAGCATCTAGCTATGTGGGACATCTCAATATATACATTCTGTCCACTATTCATGGGGCCCTTTCATCTATAGAGGTAGCAGGGAACTGTCATCAGATTTATGCAAACAAAACCCAAGAAGAGAAACTCTCTCGAGTAGGAGGGGAAAAAAGAGGGGATGGGGGGGTCTATTCTCCATAAGGAGAGTGAACCATCAGGAGGTAAGGTAATAGGTCTCCTGAATTAAGTAGGTTATTCCGGGGACTCAGGTTTCCAGCCTCTGGAGTATGGTTCGAGAGAGTCATCAAACAGTTGCACAGCACGTAGTCTAGGGGGGAACCAGCCGGGAGTGTCTAGTCATAGTAAAATAGTGTATGAGTGGCTGCCAGGTACGGGTAGATCTAGCATCTGTGAGATTAATACTGGTAGTAAGTAATTCAAGGGCTAGAACATTCCACAAGCGGAGGAACCGAGTGGCTATAGGAAGGGGGGGGGGGTGTTCTTCCAGAATAAGGATATGGACTGCCTAGCAACTCCTAACGAGTGTAAAATCAAGTGCCAGCCCGTGTATGTCATAGCAGTTAGTGTTAAGGGTTTAATGCTCAATAGGGTGGCTATCAGTGCGGAAGGAATAGGGTACCCCACTATCTCTTTTATGTGACCTAGGACCTCCTTCCAGAACATCGTTAGACTCTGGCATGACCATCATATATGGAGGAGTCTCCTCTTTTGCCGTGGCACCTCCAGCACGTCGGGGGGGGGGAAGTTTGTAAACATTTGGTGCAAGCGGGTTGGGGTGTAGTACCATCTTGTCATTAACTTGTACGCTGAATCGCATTGCAGAGTTCTCTGATATACTTTCGGGATATCCAGCCATAGTCTGTCCCAACCCTCTGGAGGTATATCCTCTTCCAAGACTGAAGCCCATCACATTTGATAAGCCATGGGATATGGGTCTCTGAGAATGCTGTAAAACAGAGTATGTGTGGGGAAAACAGCCCATTTTAGCCCTCAAATTTGTGAACCATGGATTCGAAAGCAATCAGTTGCCTGGTGGCCCCACGGATGTAAGTCTAGGAGCTAAGCCAATGACGTAACTGGTAATATTGCATTTGTGCCCCCTCCGTGAGATTAAAAGGTTGCCTCCATTGAGAAATATAAGAAACTTATCCCCCTGAAAAAGGTCCTGAATAACTCGGCATTCACCATCCGTCCATGCAGTGAACACCTGCGGTTGCATAGCAGGTGGAAGCATAAGATTACGAGCTAGGGGAGCAGAGAATTCGGGGATGGAAATGTAGTCAGCCCGCTGGGCTGTCTTTGTGGGGGTAGGTATGTACGTACGCGCTGCGGGGACGAGCCCCCCGAGGAAGCCAAGCCATGCCAAGTCCCTTAAAGGTCTGCAGGATACCGCACGGTCTAGATGAAACCAATGCTTTTCGCTCTTGCGAACCACCCACTCTGATATGTACCGGAGATGGGAAGCCCAATAGTACTCCAGAAGATTTGGACACGCTAATCCCCCCTGGTCACGTGGTAGCATCAAAATCCTATTAGAAAAGCGTGGTCTGGAATTTTCCCATATAACTTTGGTGAAATCCAGTTGTAGGGCCAGGATATCAGAATGTGGTATTTGCAGCGGGGAGGGATTGAAAGAGAGATAGGATTTTCGGAAGAAGAGACATTTTAATAGTGTTAATGCAGCTTAGCCATGTGAGAGGAAGGCCTTTCCATCCGTGCAGTTCCTCCCAGATGGCTCTTCTATATATAGGCCAGTTGGACGAAGTCCATGTCGAGAGTGTGGTAGTCAGATCGAGGCCCAGGTATCGATCGAGTCATCCACTGTACCGGAATCAGCTCCCGTAGGTTCTGGATCCCTGAGGCTGGAACAGTACGGTTGAGAGCATGAGACTTGGCCAGGTTAATCGAGTACCCCAACACACTTTCGAAGGACCGCAAGAGAGTATCCACTGCTGGAAGGGAGGTAGATGGGGAAGAAAGTGAGAGGAGGAGATCATCCGCAAATAGGAAGGCTTTATGATCGCAACCCCCATGGGCATACCCTGTATAATCTGGTTGCAGTGGATGGCGATGGCCAGAGGCTCGACCACTAGGGCAAACAATAAAGGCGGCACCCCTGTCTGCTGCCACAGTAGATGGAGATAGGGGCAGTGACACGCCAATTAGGCGAATGTGAGTAGTAGGTCGCGTGTAGGGTATCATCAGTCTGAGAAGCAGATCCGGGACAGATCGAATCCCGCCGCCGGCTCGAACGTTTCCTCTGATCTTTTGGGACTATAACAAGGAAACTTAAACACTGCCAAAGACACTACAGGATGCATCTTCAGCAGTATTGATCAATGCGGCTAGCAACTTGAAAGAAACCCGGAATTAAGATTGGGAACTCTCATAAACAACCTAGAACCTGACACACAAGCAATCGTGTAGTTCCCGTTTGACTATCTGCTTACAGTATCCTCCAAAGGAAAGCCCGGCTGGGTCTACTTGGAGGCTGCCACGCATCCTCCCTACCCCGCTCTATCAGTCCTGATGAAGACCCACGCAGACGCTTCAAGAGCGCAACAATAGGGTTGAAACGTCAACATTACATGCCAGTGGACCATATTTCCAAAGACTCTGTACTTAAAACTGACTACTGTGGTATACAGAATACTCTGAATGATTGTGTAGTATTGGTCACGCTTCCCCCTTCCCTAACCCCTCCTGACACATGAAATTGACACTGTATATATTGGATGGCACAAAATTCCACTGAGCACCAATTGTCACAAATTTTCACCTCTTGCACCACTGTACCAAACTGACAGCCTTTTATACTTTTAAATGAAAGTATTTATAAATGAATACAATTTAATTGTGTTTTGATTTACTCATTTTGCAATGAATGAATATGTTGTGTACAATGAGAGATAAGTGAAGAAATTCAGTGCACCCAAAAGAACCAATTGTCTATTATTTGCCTTACTGCCCAGGTTCTTGGGGATACTGGGTCACCCCATTGTAACTTAACGCCATCAGTTTGGACATCATTCCCGGACCTAGTCCCACTCTTCTTAGAACCTCCCTGAGGAAACCCCAATCCACTCGATCAAAGGCTTTCTCCGCATTGAGGGTGTATTGGTATATAGCAGGTCTCTGGTTCCAAGCTTTTATCAGTTTCCGAGATAGCCCATGCACCGTCTGGGCGTTTAAGTTTAGCGATATGGGCCCATGTGGTTTGAACGCGGAGGCGTCGTGCCAAACATGCCCCAAACTTATCTCCCCCGTGTAGACTTTCTGCTTAATGGCGAATAGGAGTCTCTTTGCCTTATTGGTGCGATGAAAGCGCAGTTGGCCCTGCAACTCAGCAAGGAGTCGTTTGTTGCGTAGGGATGGTTGCAAGTGATCTTTACGTTCTAGGGTTTCAGTATCCCTAGAGAGAGTGATTTCTACTATCCGAGCCTCCCTGGTTCTGGCGATGGAGATAGACGTGATAACCCCATGAATATTGGCTTTAAAGGCATCCTATCTAATAGCCTCAGAGGTGTCAGTAAGATTATTAGCCAGGAAGAAGGCCTCTATCTCTTTTCGGATATCCGCCACATCTACAGGATCTCGAAGAACCTGAGGGGGCAGCCTCCATCTAGGAATGGGCTCCCTACGTGGATTTGGGGGTTGTAGTGATACTAGAACGTGTACCCTTCTGAGTATATATTAAGGAGAGTGAAAGAAAGTAGTAATCAATATGAGAGTATGATCTGTGTGCATGAGAGAAGAAAGAATAAACTTTAGAGTCCGGGTGTAGATGTCTCCATGCGTCTACTAAACCTAATTCTGTAATGACATTTCTCAGCGCTGACGACATCGCCCCAGTCCCTTGATGTGCCTGAGCAGTGTGGTCCCATTCTGGGCTCCAAACCAAGTTAAAGTCTCCACCAAGGTCAATTGGTGTTGTGACTGTTTGAGAGATCCCTAAGTTGTAGACATAAGAAGGCATCTTGATTTTGTTTAGGGGCCTATATGTTAACAAAAGTTAAGGACCACTTAGCCCAAGCCATTTGTGCCTTAGTAAACCTCCCACCATCATCCGTCGTAGCCCTAGTGTTCAGTGCTTGCCAGCCGGGTTTAAATATAATTCCCCCCCCCCCATGTGAACAAGCCCAATATTGAGTAGGGTATTTGGGGTGTGCCATGAGGCGAGTATCTGAGGAGAGCAAGTGAGTCTCTTGTAGAAAGATGATATCAGGGTCTTCCTGCAGTAAATATTGCCGAACCTGACGCCTCTTATTAGGGGAATTCAGCCCTTTTACATTTAGGGAAAGGAACTTAATAGGACTAGCCATACTATTTCAAAAAAAGAGATGAATCCCCTATGACCCTCACAGTGGGACCATGAGCGCGTATCTTTCCCTCAGGAGCCCCACCCCAGACCCATAGGGGGTCTTCTCGAAACCCCACATCGACAGAACATTTTTGTGCCATTCGAAGAGGTCACAGTGAGGAGCTTCCATCCCCCATCAGCAGCGCATCCAGGAAAAGGAAATAAACGGTTGGGGAAAACAGAAAGATAAAGAAGATAAGAAACACAATAGCAAGTGGCCAAGTGATAGAAGAGTCTATCAAGAACCGCCCAATGTCTATCCGACGGTCCATTGAGGAAAAGTCACTCTTCTAAAGTACTCTGAGGAGGGGGGCAGCAGTCTCAAAAGGTTCCATGGCCCACCACTACCACCGGCCCATGGCAGTACAAGAAAGAGTAATGGTCGCTCCGATCGCCAGAGCATCCACAAGGGAATCTGTAAAATTGTGGAGACAAAACTGCCCCAATCCACCTCTGTATCACACTGAAGGTCTGAGTGGTACCTTTGGATTTATGCAGCGTTTCAATCCTCATTCAGAAGCAGATGAGTCAAGATTGTTTGCCAAAGATTTAGGTTCGGACGCCTCCGAAGACTAATTTTAAGAATCGCCATGGAAGGTCTGAGAGCAGGCATAACCAGAGCATGTCATTCCTTATGATCTGGTGATTGAGCTGGGGGAGAAGAGCTGCTCAGAGACCGAATGTGGCTGATATCTTGCTTAACCTGGGAAGTTTCAAGTTCCTGTATGCTGCGCTTGGATCTAGGCGGCATGACTGTGGACCATATCGGGTGGAGGGGTCCATCTCGGCATTCCCGTGATGACAGCAGGTCCTCTTACCTCAGGCTCCAGAGGGAGCTGCAAAAGCTGTTTTGCTTCTCTCAGTGAGCGTAAGACTCACCGTTTGCCTTCCCAAGTAAACATCAGGGCAAAGGGGTGGCCCCACGGATATTTAATAATGAGGTCTCTGAGCTCGTCTTTGACAGATTTGAAGTCTTTTCTCCGCCCAAGTGTGGCTGGGGCCAAGTCTTGGAAGATTTGAATCAAGAGTCCATTATATGAGACGGACTTGATCCCTTGAACATTTTTCAAGATGGCTTCCTTATCGGCAAAGTAATGGACTCTGGTAAGGATGTCTGGGATAAAAACAGGCCGATTACAAGGGCCGAAGACCCTGTAAGCTCTATCAATCAAAGGCGACAAAGCTTCTTCGTTCTCCCCGATGGCTTTTCGAAGGTCTGCCGTATACTCCATGATGTCCTTTCCTTAGTTCCTAGCGGAACCCCCTATTGCGCAGGTTGTTTTGCCTACTGTGATTTTCAAGGTCTTCTTGCTTCAGCTGTAGGGTGATATTCTGATCTTCTATTTCTGCAAGTTTCTTCCACAGATTTTCGTGGTCCTCCGCCCTAGTGTCAATGGTCTGTTCGAGGTTGTCCACTCTACCACCGATCTCTGTGACTTCCCGGCGGATATCCTGCATCCCAGCCTTAAAGTCCTGTTTAAGGGATCGACTTTCGTCTTTGATTTCTTGCAGAAAGGACGACATAAACACCTGAGTGAATGGCACTTCTGAGCTGGGCTTCCCTGACGCCGAAGTCGAAGAGTTAGGATCTTCCTGTACATGTGTGTTCGATTTAGACCAAAGGGACGTTACCAGGTTGTCCCGTGTCACAATGAATTCGGCATCCTTATTAGCTTTATTTTTAGGAAGCATGGCGGATTGGTTGATGCCAACTGCGATTCCAGTAGTAAAGAGGCCCCAGCCCCTGAAGGCAAAGTGAGGAGGTGGCGAGCATCGCATGTTTGGCTATCCCATCCGTAAATGTTCAAGATAATCTAGGGGTCGGTCAAGGAGGCAATAGTAGTCCAACAGGGGCGATGCTATGCTCACCCCTAGCTGACTGTTCCACTGCAGGGATGTGCGCATTGAGGTCCCTGTATTTCAGCGGTTAGGCCCAAGAAGCGGGAGGCAGCTCGGGGTTCCTCTCCTCTCCACAATCGACGGTACAAATCCAACTGGCGGAGCGGGGAACACTTGCCTCACGCAGGGGTCCCAATGACCCGGTTGTATTAGAACAGGACTCAGGTCACCACTGGAAAGGACAACACTCAAAGGAGGGTACAGAAAGTCAGTCCAGGACTAGTGTGAGTGTTAGACACTGTCGATTTGAGCAAGGAACAACGCCGCCAGCCCACACAGCAGCACACAGGGGCTTAAGCCTCTCCCGCTCCGTCTCCTCAGCTCGGATGGTGGCCGATTCAACCAACCCCTTAACCACAAGAGTGTCCCAGACCTGGGGTCATGCCGTGCACCCCACCAGGGAGGTGATGTCCGGACAGAGGGCCACCAGATGGGAGGAGGAGCACATCTAAGTGCCGGGGAGGGCCTAGCCCCCTCTCTCAGATATCGACACCGATCGATATCCCCGCCGCCACTAGATGGCGGTGGGAGGTCATGCTGCAAAGGGCCCCCAGTATAACCAGTCCCGGGGCACCGCGAGGACCCCCACTGCTCAATGGGGCCCACCAGTCCAAGCGCACCACAAAACTCACGGTGTTTCCCTGGGTGGACGTCTGCGCTTTATTGTCCGGGGCAGGTAGGCCGGGCCCGGCCACATAGTCTTCAAGATCCGCGAGGGGATGCAGGGCACCGCCGCAGCGTTCCCAGCAACCGGAAAGCCCCAGGGGAGAAGCGCCAGCACTGGGATCTCTCCGATGCGCTCTCTCCTCGCTGGCTTGTCACGGGCCTAGGAACGCAGCTCAGCAGCTTTCCGCAATGGAAGGCCGGCCCCTTAAGATGGTGGCAGATGCGATCGCCAAGGGAGCTGCTGACGTTCTCAAGCTCCCAGACACGGCAGAGCCCCTCCGACTGTCCAGGAGCCCTCCTCAGCTGCACTGTCTCCAGACAAAGCGCCCTGCCCCGGTTAGCCGGTCTGGCGGCAGGGAGCAACAGCGGTAACAGGACGTGGTGGAGCAGAGACCTGGAGTTGCGTGTCTCACTCCATTCGCGTTGTGGCCACACCCCCAATACATCGTTTTTACAGCTATTACTATAGGTTAATAAGCTTGTATGTCATGCCAGGTCTATATTACAAGTAAATTAAATAGACTGTTAACTATAACAGACCATCAATGACATAGTAATATTGAACACCCACCACCAAAAACAGCCTGGCTGCTCTGCCACTTTTCAACAAAGAACTGCAGTCAGGTTCATCTCCACTGTGAAAAGCTTCACCAGGTTGCAAGGCAGGTATTTTTAAATATTAATGAATAATATGGAAAACGAGCGGCAACTCGCTGGTTCTCTGCCCTCGCATATCCATTTGGGATTCAGGTAGTGTTTCACAGTACGTGAAACACTAGGCCGCCACCACTCCCCAGCTTGGGTCCGCCCGCCAGTGGGAATGAAAAGCAGCAACATTTTCTTCCCCACCTTTTCAGTTCAACACCAGCACTGGGTAAAAGCCACCTGTTTCGCCTCATGCATGACCAGATTGGAAAAGGACCGCTTTCTCCTTTTCTTTGAGTTATGGCATCCTGTAGTGCGTCTTCCTAATGACAGGGCTACTAAGCTGTACCAAGCCCCAGTATTTGATCGTGGGGATTAAAAACTGTAAGATGTTTTCAAGGACACCCACATCAACCCTGGTCTTTAAATTGAGCGCTTAGGCCAGTGTGTCAGTTTTATTTATTTTCACACCGCCACACTGAAAGCGCCTCCAGCAATCTGAGGACTACTAATTGGCGTGACAATTTTCTTTCAGTGCTATAATGCGGGGCCAAGCACTGAAATACTCTAGGCTGATGAGCGATGCATGGCACTTGGCAGATGTGTCAGAGTGCAGCTGGAATCGCAGCAGAGAAGGGTATAGAGCTGAGTTGGATCAAAAAATGGTTCCACTTATAGTTCACTTTACCTTCAATCGGGAGAGCGCTGCTTAAGTTCACGCACAAGTTTAAACTTTTTTTTTATGTACGTATGCTGCTTGTAATCCTCGGTCTAAAAACTTGTCCTACAGTACATTGCACTTTGTTGAATTACACTTGCTTGCTGCATTGCATCATGACTGTGATACCTCCTGGAGAAATCATGTGTTTGAGGCATATGAGCTGTAGATCACATGCTTTAGCATAGATCGCCATCTGGTGTTGGGTCCGATTGTTTGCACTTTGTTTTTGTTCGAAGAAGTCTTTGCAGTCATGAGGTAGGTGACTCCTCTTTTCGGTGATAGTGCGCATGGGCATTGGCTCCATCCCCAGATTGTATTTTTCTGCCATCGAGTTCGGATGTGTATTGCTGCGCTCCGGTTCTGTATCGTTTTCTAAACCCTTCGACGTGCAATCCTCTACCCTTGACGGTATTGTCTATCGATCGCGGTTCCCATTCGACACGCATTGCCTAAAATCTGAAAACCTTCGATCAAGAACTTCGAGGCGGGCCGTCAGGCCTACCCGTGCCGACCACGCCAGCAGTCGATGGAACGGATTACATTCAAGATATGTCGTGCTAAGTTTCCACGCACCGACTTGCACGAGGTCTGCAACCTCTGCCTATCCCTGGAACACAACAAAAAGGACTGTGAAGCGTGTCGATTATTCCAATCGAAGAAAACCATTTGTGACCGTCAGACTCAACGCTACAAAATGCACCACAGCAGCCGCTCTGTACCAGACATCTTCTGCAAAGATTCTGATTCCCACCAGCCAGATCCAGAAGCCGTAGAAGAACCCGTCTCTGTGTCCAAAGCCGATTCCGACATGGAAAAAGACCCGAACATCACTCCGGGTCAACGTACCATGAGTACAGATCCCCCTGTGCCCACTCACCCAAAACCCATGGCTCAGGTGTCCCCTTCGCCCTTGGGCTCAGGTCGGCACTTAGAAAAAGTTTCAGACGCCCCGCCCTCGGGCTCGGCTACGAAACACAAACGCAAGCCTTCAGGCTCGAGCCAGCCTCATTCAGATGCAGAACCAACACCAAGACATAAACACAAGGACTTGCCAGTCTCCACGTCACCGGCAGTGAAAACATCTTCGACACCGAAGTCCTCGGAGCCGAAACACACAAAACACAAAGACACTGAGCCGAAAGCCTCCAAAAGTAAAGTTTCGGAGCAGAAACACGCACCTAAAGCTTCAGAGCCAAAACCCGTACCGAAAGCTTCCGGGCCGGAAATCCACACCTAAAGGCTCTGGTCCGAATCCTGCTAAAAAGCACTCAGACTCAAAACACTCGGCGCAAAAAGATCCTCAATCCTAAATCAACCACATCCAAAGAACCTCTACCTGAACAGCCACCTTTTGGATCCCAAACAAAAGAGACTCCCCATTGACCCTAAAACTGGAAACCTCCAAGTCATTCTTCCTAAGAAACAGAAGCTGGATCTCACAGAGGATCATCCTATACCTCTAAAAAAGGACATGGGTACTAACCCCCCCCCCCCACTTACATACCTCCCTCTCCCCCTCCTAACCCAAATTTGATAATTACACTATCAAATTCACTACCACCTCCATTATCACCTGATACACAGGACGAGGACGATGGGGATGGAGATGGAGATGAGGACCATTATGTGCCACATGACATACCACAGTACACTGATCCCTGGGACAATTATGATAAAGACCCTGACCAGGATAACAAACCAGACCTCTATCCATGTAGACCCTCCCCACCTGATGATAACATAGGCTTTGCGCAGCTTATTAACAGGGCTGCTCAGTATCAACTTGTGGAACTACACTCAGACCCTCTAGAAGAGGATTTTCTTGTGGAGACATTCACACATTCACAAAGGTCTACTAACACGTTACCAATGCTCAAGGGCTTACTAAAACACACTGACGAAGCATTCAAAGACCCAGTTAGAGCCAGAATATTAACCCCTAAAGTAGATAAAAAAATACAAACCAGCTGCTACAGACCCAGCATATATAAAAGGCCAGTTGCCTTTGGTCTCTCTTGTTGTAACCAACGCCCGCAAGAGAGTTAATTCTCAAACCACAGGCAACGCACCTCCTCCTAATAAGGAATCAAAACTTATTTATGCCTCAGGCAAAAGAGTGGCTTCCCATTGGCGCATTGCCAATGCTCGGGCTCTGTTAGCACACTATGATAGGGCTCACTATGACGAGTTGGAAAAACTCATGGAACATCTACCGGATGAGTATAAAACTAAAGCTAACAACCTCATCCAGGAAGGGAAGCTCGTCACCAATGCTTCCATAAAATGCGCACTAGATGCGGCAGACACAGCATCTCGTGCCATCAACACCAGCATACTGTTACATAGGTACGCTTGGCTTCGAATCTCTGGATTCAAACAGGAGGTACAATCCTCCATACTTAATCAGCCCTTTGATAAAGAGCATCTGTTCGGGCCATCAGTAGACACTTTATTCGAGAAAATGAAGAAAGACACCAAAACTGCAAAGTCCATGGGGGCCTTACAATTGCCTGCTAAACGGGGTTCCTTTCGCTGCTCCTTTTTATAGGGGTGGATCAAAAACACTATCATCAGAAAATCCCTCCTCCTCGTATAAAGGTAATAACCAATCCAACTCCTCCAGAGGCTATTTTAGAGGAAACTACAGAGGACATAATAACAAGGGAAGAAGCAGAAGTAATTCCACCCGCATTCCCCTGCCAATAAGCAGTGACTTCCCTCCGCTACCCCCGATCATCCCATCTCTGTCGGGAGACGGCTTTCACGGTCCCTACCTGACTGGAATTCCATCACCTCAGACAATTGGGTAAGACAAATTATCTAATATGGTTACTGCCTGGAACTTACCAGCACTCTCCCAAATATCCTTCCAAAGCAACGTGTAATGTCATAAGAATATCTCGCACTCCTCAAACAAGAAGTTCTCTCTCTGTTACAAAAACATGCGATAGAACCATCATCAGGGAACAGGAGTGTACTCCCTGTACTTTTTAATCCCAAAAAAGGACGGCTCTCTGTGGCCTATACTAGACTGCAGATAACTAAATCTTTATATTCAGTCAGACCACTTCCACATGGCCACCCTCCAACAGGTGCTCCCATTGCTTCAACAAGGTGACTTTCTATCCACTCTGGATTTAAAGGACGCCTACTTGCATATTCCCGTTCACTCAGCTCCCAGAAAATATCTCAGATTCGTGGTGGACGGATACCATTATCAATTCAAAGATCTCCCCTTTGGGGTAACTACGGCACCCAGAGTATTCACCAAGTGCCTCGCAGTCGTCGCAGCTCATTTGAGAAGACAGCTAATAAAAGCCAAATCACAACACAGCTGCATTCTTGGGATTCACTGTAAACCTCACCAAGTGTCTCACCTCCAGCCGTCCAACACGCAAGCGTATCTAGGAGATACAATAGACGCTTGCAAAGCTCTAGCATACCCCAATCCAGCCAGAATACGCAAGATGCAAAATCTAATATCACAATTACAGCACCAACACTCACTAGCAGCCCGAGTGTTCATGTAATTAATCGTCATGATGCTTCTTGCATTCTAATTGTCCCTTATGCAAGACTTCAAATACGTCCCCTGCAGGAATGCTTGGCCAGTCAGTGGAACCAGGCTCAAGGTTAGCTGACAGATCTGGTATTGGTAGACGGCCGCACCCATCGCTCTCTGCAGTGGTGGAATACACAAAATCTTTCCAAAAGGCGGCCAATCCTCGACCTGGTTCCACAGATAGTGTTAACAGCAGATGCATCAATCACTGGTTGAGGAGCTCATCTTCAAAAAAACACTGTCCAGGGCACATGGAGCCTACAACAGAAACACCTTCACATAAACTACCTAGAGCTACTAGTAGTTTTTCTGGCATTGAAAGCTTTTCAACTGCATCTAGTAGGCAAAGCTGTCTTAGCCCGTACAGACAATATGACAGCCATGTACTACATACAAAAACAGGGAGGGACACACACTCCACAGCTTTTACGCCTAGCTCAAAGCATTTGGAGATCGGCCATACTTCAAAAGATATATCTCCTTGTAGAACACCTCCCAGGAGTACACAACCAGATTGTAGATCTGCTCAGTCGTCAAAGACAACAGATCTACGAATGGGAACTACATCCTCAAGTGCTGAAACCATTCTTTCAAATGTGGGGCTATCCAGAAATAGATCTGTTCGCAACACACCTCCATGCAAAATGCCCAAACTTCGCGTCCGGGGATCCACCCCATCATCCAAAGGCAATGCACTATGGATTAATTGGTCAGGCAAATTTGCTTACACTTTTCTACCTCTCCCGCTAATTCCATTAGTGGTTCGGAAGCTCAAGCAACAGTCCCTCACAATGATCCTAGTTGCTCCCACATGGGCCCGACAACTCTGGTTCACAACCCCATTGGAACGATCAGTAGTTTCTCACCAAAAACTACACCTCTCCCCCAAGCTTCTCTCTCAGAACCATGGAGAGATAAGACATCCAAATCCTAGTCAACTCAACCTTGCGATTTGGCACCTGAAATCATAGAGTTCGGCTAACTTAATCTCCCGCCAGACTGCACGAACGTCATTGAAGAGGCGAGACGCCCTACCACTAGAGCATGCTATGCAGCAAAGTGGAAACGATTTGTCATCTACTGCACAAAACAATCAAATCAATCCACTAGATGTTTCAATCCAAAACATCATTTGCTACCTATTACACATTCAGCGTTCTAATTTAGCTTATACATCTTTACGGTTACATCTTGTTGCAATAGCGGCTTATCTACAAAACAGACATTATTTGTCTTTGTTTCACGTGCCCTCTATCAAGGCATTTAGGGAAAGAAAGAATCAGCCCTCCTAGACTTCGACCTTCTCCAGTGTGGAATCTCAATATAATCCTTACAAGACTCATGGGCCCACCATTTGAACCTCTGCACAAATGTGAGCTACAGTTTCTCACTTGGAAAGTAGCCTTCCTTATAGATGTCGCATCTCTCAGAAGAGTTGGTGAGCTCCAGGCACTAACCATGCAAGAACCATTTTTACAAATTCATCGCAATAAAGTGGTTTGTAGGACTAATCCCAAAATGTTACCCAAAGTTGTTTCTGCCTTTCATTTCAACCAGTCTGTTGAGCTACCTGTATTTTTTCCTCAACCAGACTCAGTGGAAGAAAGTGCTCTTCACACATTAGATGTAAAAAGACAATACTATATTACATTGAAAAAAACTAAATCCTTTTCGAAAAACAAAACAACTTTGTGTTGCTTTTTTGTCACCGCATAAAGGCAATCTCATATCAAAAGCAAGTACTGCACGGTGGATTGGCTAAATGCATCCAAATATACTATATTAAAGTTAAACGCACATTAACAGTTCCCTCTAGGGCGCATTCTACATGCAGCAAAGCAGCAACATGGTCTACCCCACACACCTTCACAAAGCACTATTGTGTAGATGTGTAGTCTATGCTTAAGCATATGATCTACAGCTCATATGCCTCGAACGGAAAATGCTACTTACCTAGTATGCATCTCTTCTTGGCATGTACAGCTGTAGATTCATATGCACCCACCCGCCTCCCCAGGCACCTTTATCTGTTGCAGTATCATCTTACTTAGATACAATATACATGGACATCTCTTTCTACTCTTACTAACTCCATCATCACCCTTACGGCAAAACAATCTGGGGATGGAGCTGATGCCCATGCGCACTATCACCGAAAGGAGGAGTCACCTACCTCGTGAATGCAAAGACTTCTTCAAACAAAAACAAAGTGCAAACATCCGGACCCAACACCAGATGGTGATCTATGCTAAATAAATATGAATCTACAGCTGTATATGCCAAGAACAGATGCATAGTGGGTAAGTAGTATTTTCCTTCTTGTTTACCTAGAGCCCTTCAATTGGCTCTCTTACTAGTTATTGGTGATGTCCACTGACACTTGCTTTTACGTTGTTTTGTATCTTATTGCTGCTTGTCCTGATAAAACATCTAATTGTTCCCTTTACTGACCGCTATTCGGTTCGTAAGGCGGTTAATAGAGTTTATAGTCATTCTGAAGGTACTGGTATTGAGAAAAGTGATATTATTTATACAAAAGAAACTAGTTCAGAGACTCGCTTTCTTCAAAAGTAGATGGTTGAGAGATTACCAATACAGCACATATTCTCCCTCAATCAATGAATTCATAAATATATGTGCAGTTCCAAGAAAAACAGATCCAACCTATCAACATTTTTAAGAGAATCGTGAAAATGAATACGGTCGTCAGAGGCAACTGAGTTGCGGAGCACAAGTTTTCACCTACCAAATGGTGGCATGCTTCATCATTGGGCTGTGCTCCTCGTCGGGCTGGCGCAGCAGTGCCTGACTTACCAGAGTTCTTTCCCAAGTGGCCAGTGAGTCAGATATATCTAACCCAATATTACTGAAAAGTAGATTGGCCAGAATATTAGAGAGAAGGATAAATAGATTAAAATGAACTAAAGCCCCCCTGGAGAATTCTTTCCTTATATGCCATTGTTAAGGTTAAAAACATATGGGGTCTAAATGGAATTAATGTTCCCAAAGATCAGAAGAATTGTTCAACATGTTTCTTGCCTTGTATAATCCCATACAGGATCAGTGGCAGTTCGTCAGGACTGTAAGTGTTTGCCTAATCTACGTGGGGTGGTTATTTTAGTCAGTCAATGTGAGAAACCCACTCCTGCTGACCCAATACAGTTGTCAGTTTGATCAAATACACTATTAATTATAATTTAGTTGTTGCCCATATTCAGGGAGCCAGCATTGGTGCCATGTATGACCCGAATGTACGAAATAATTAGGTCCTTGAAACTTATGGAGTTTTTGACTTTAATGCTGGTCATTTGTCTCTCACATGGTCCTAGCCATTTGCCTACCCATCTCCACGTTCTTGGACTGGTGTCCGGGACCCTGGCAACAGGAGGCACATAGCCACAATTGAGATCCAAAACGACATAAGTTCCGAAGGGTCCTAATTCCTTCGTACTTTAGGGTCAGAGGAGTCTAGGCATTGTAGGAAGTCCAGTTGCTAGGACCATTCTTTCTATCCATTATGAAGGACAAAACGCTTTTGATGTACTGGATTTGTAAAAATATATGTGCAGGTGCTCAAAAGTTTTCATAGGAGACCCGTGCCCACAACTCTCTCTCACTCCATCTATTCCCATGTCCTCTGCTTCTGCTACTCGTGCTGTCTGCATCTGCCAAGCCCATAGTTTAAGTTTGTGTGTAGCCTTTATCCCACCCCTCCTGATGTCCAGATATGGCATTTTCAGACAAACTTCATTTGCACATTGACACATTTTACTTTTAAATTGCCATATTCTCTAAGTGATAAAGTGGGGCACAAACACTTGCGTCTTCTATTTTTTTTTTTAAAACAAACTTTAGTGAATTTCTCAGATTATAACATTTCCGTTGTATCCACTGTTGTTACATTCAAGTGAACTGCAGCAATTGGCTGCTGTGAGTTTACATGCATTTCACATGGTGTAGTCACATTATACTTGTGCTGTACATGGTTGTGTGTGTAACCACAATAGATGGATAGAACACAGGGATCTCTCTGCATAGCATTTAGAAACAGATTCTGTGAACAACTAACTAAAACCATGAACTACCCATACTACCCCCTTGCACCTTGCTGACGGGCGAGGGACCTGTTGTTCGGGGTTGTTAGGCTACGACCCTATGAGATCTCCACATGCTACGGAAGGCGCCATCTTTGGCGATGAAAAGGACCTGCAGTTGCCACCAATCCGGCTTTATTGGGCATTTGGGAGGCGTACTATTGTAGTGGTAAGCTAAGATTTGGACCAATGAATGGATCCCCTGGACTGGGACTAGCATAATGTTCCCGTCTGTAGTGAGGATGTTATGTTTTGGTTATAGCTATTGTCCTTACGAGTTCTATACATCTAATGCTTTGAAGGATTCTAATAATAAGTCCCAGCTCACAGCTATAAGTCTCTTCCGGAGTCCTGTACGTTCTTCTTTGTGGATGGCCATGCTTTCGCTAACCCCCATTTTTCGACTTCTTTCTTCCAAGACTGTGTGTTAGGGAGGTTGGTGGCTTCCATATTCTAGTAATGCCCCTTTTTGCTAGGATGAGAGCTAAGTACAGGAATTTGGCTTGGACCTCTTTTCCATTACGTCGTGGATAGAGACCCAGTATGCCTGTATTGACGGCATACAACCCCATCTCGCCCATCACGGCTCCGAAGGCTGTCCTCACCTTACTCCAGTATTTCCATAGCTTGCTGCAGGACAATATCATGTGGAGTAAGTCTGTTTCTTGCTTTTCACATCCGGGGCAGGACATCGTAGTACTAGGGTACATGGAGTGTAACTTCAGTGACGTCAGGTTTGCTCGCTGAGTAATCATGTATTGAATTAATTTATTACGGGTATTTGAGGATACTCGTTTGGGGTACTCCAGGATTTTTTTCCATTCTATCTCTGTAAGCGGTCTATCAATGTCCTGTTCCCACTTAAGACGTACCTGAGCAAGTGGAGATGATTGATGTGTGCGGATCTTCTGATAAAATCAGCAGATTGTGCCTGCCCGTTCCCATCAGGTAGATCAGATGAACTAGCATGTTTGTAGTAGGTTCTGTCCACTGGGGCGCCCAATGCAGTTTGATGTACCGAACTAGGTTTGCATGCACTAGGAATAAGGCTCCTGAAGTCCCCCGTTCGTTTATGAAGTCTTTGTGTGTCCATAGCAGCCCATCTTCAACTAAGTCTCCCACTGTGTAGACACCCGCTTGTATCCATGTAGATAGTCTGTGGTTTGTGAGGATTCTTCCGACAATCTGGAAACCCAGTAGTGGTATATCTTGAGCGTACGGCGGGGTAATCTCTGTGTATTTTAGTGCTCGCTTCCAGTGGGTGAGTGCATTTCTGAGCAGGATTGGCGCTGAGGGTGGGATAGCACTGCCCTGACACAATAATGTGTGCAGCTTTCCCTTTGTGAGCATCTTGTGTGTGTAGGCTATTTCATGATGGTCCAGCCTGCCAAACAGTACGAGAGCCATCGTTAGTGGCCAGCTAAGCAGTATGCATAAAAATCAGGTGCCCCCATCCCTCCTGCGTTGGTCAGGAGTTGCAGTTTTGCCAGGCTTATGCGGCTGAGGCTCGTGCCACATATTAAATCTGTTAATAGTGAGTTCAATGTTTTGAATATGGCTCTGGGGATCACCACTGGTAGGTTGGTGAAGAAATATAATAGTCGCAGGAGCATCGCTATTTTAGATGTTGCCAGTCGGGCAGCAACCGATAGGGGTAGGGATGTCCAGAAAAGTGATCTGAGCCCTTAAGGAACCTATTTCTTTTTGCAAGCTCCCTTCGATTAGGTCACATGAGTATTTGTGAATTTGGATACCTAGATACCAAAATCTAAAGGGGCAATCATTATGTTCTTGCCGCCGAAGGGGATAGTTTGCATAGTGTTTTAAAACATAAGCACAGGTGCACCACACATCAATTTCAAGGACCAAGAAAACAAATATTTAAACTGTAAGCATCGCAAATATTATTCAAAGTTTTTTCTTTTTATTCCAATATTGAATTTTAAAACGTGGTCGTTAACATCAGTTTTCACAACGGTACAGCCGACGTAAAATCTCCGTGAGATTCGGCCGTTGGAGATATGGTTGCAGTCTAATATCGGCTGCCGTTATTGATTTTGAACATACATTACACTCTTGAATTGATGCGATTGGGTCTGCTGCATATCTTGTTGGGGCTATTGATTGTATACTCAGCTTATGTTTTATCATCGCATTAACGTATTATTTTGCGTAACCATTGGTGCCCCAGCACCGTACCCAACCAGCATCCTTGTCCCTTGCAACTTTTCGACCTTCATATATTCATTTGGTATCTAATTTTTTCAGATAACCGTGACTGTGACTGGGTACGACACACAGGCTGTTCCGGTTATCCTTTGGCTTTGTTCGTTTGCTGAAGACTGACCTTTCTATTAGCACTCTGAAGAAGTCCTCTAGTTGGACGAAACGCGTCGGCTGTACCGTTGTGAAAACTGATGTTAATGGCCACTTTTTAAAATTCATATTGAAATAAAAAGAAAAACTTTGAATAATATTTGCGCTGCATACAGTTTAAATATTTGTTTTCTTGGTCCTTGTGTGGTGTACCTGTGCTTATGTTTTAAAATGTTATGATCTCATGGGGACCTGCACTGTGACAGTGGGTGCATTTCAGTGTGCACACACACCCCAATAGATATAGAGGGGTTAGAATACTAGAAGGGATAGTAGTCCAGTTGCCTTGGTTATGAGGTCTCGTTCACAAAGGGCAGCACATATGATTTCTCGTAATTTATGGCGAGACCTGCAACTGATTCAAACTGGGTAAAAATGTGTGCTACCATACGCAGATTGTTCTGAAGAACTCTGGAATATAAAATTAATTTGTTTGCGTAAAGTGATATGGAATGAGCGGTTCGATTAACGGTTATACCCCATTCCCCGGCAGCTGCGTGCAGTCTATGGGCCAAGGGCTCTAGTGCAAGCACAAATAACACAGACGAAAGAGGACAGCCCTGCCTCGTGCCCCTTTGATTTTGATACTCTTTCGATATGTGTGACCCAGTACGCACTCTAGCCGTCGGGGATTGGTATAGTATCTGGATCCACTTTATAAATTCCGGGGGGATTCCGAATCTTCGGAGGATAGTGAACATGTAGTCCCAGCTAAGGGTATCAAAGGCTTGGCAGATATCAAGTGAGATGCAACCTGCTTCAGGCATATCAGTGGTGCAGGCGAACATGATGTTGCATAGTCTGCATATGTTGAGGGATGTGTTCCATGCTGGTATAAACCTGCATGAATCCGTGTGTATTGGCGTCAGCAGAAGATTTTGAATGCGGGTAGATAGATTTTGACTCAGGATTTTATATTCTAAATTTAGAAAAGAGAGCGGACGATAGGCAGTAAGCTTAGTGTGATCCCATCCACGTTTGGGCAGTGAGGTTATTAAGGCCTGTACTGTGGTGGGGGGTAGAAATCCAGTTTTAAAAGCCTCATGGTAACGTTTTTTGAGTCGAAGGGCCAGCTGTTAGGCATAGGTGGCATATAGTTCCACGGGTAATCCATCTGTACCTGGAGTTTTGTTCTTAGGTACATTTTTGATTGCTGCACAGATTTCTGCCAGTCTTATGGGGGCGGCCAGGACCTTTCGGGAGTCTGGTGCTACTTGGGATATGTTTATGGAGGCTAAGAAGATGTGAATACCTATCGGGTCTACGTTCTGCGGGGCTGTGGTCAGCGCTTTATAGTGATCATAAAACGTATTATTTATTTCATCTTGTTGTGGCAAGGGTTTGCTGCGGTGTAACTATTTCAATGATTGGTGAGGTGGGGTGCATTTCGTAGAAGGCGTGCTAATAGTGTACCTGGCCTGTCTGCTTCTGTATGGACTTTGTGTGTATATGCTCAGTGATCACTTATTCATAGCTGCTCTAGCAGTTCAGCGTATTTTATACATGCTTTCTCTGAGCTTCGCTTTAGCGTCTGGTTCGAGAACCGCTGTGCGTTCGAGCCTGCCCAGTGTATCCTCTGCTTGTTTTAATTTCTTGTGGACTTGTTGGCGAGCACCAGTGATCGCGCTGATTACAGTGCCTCGCACCATCACTTTGAAAGCCTCCCATTCTACCCCCACCGTGATGGCAGTACCAGTATTCTCTGCGAAGTAATTCGTTATAGTGGATAGTATGTTATCTCTGAATACCAGTGGTGGCTCGTACTGTCGACGAGTAGTGGGGCGGGCACGCACAAGCACACTCCGTTCCTCCCATCCCTGACAAGCACCCAAACACACATACTCACTCCCACCCATCTACATGTGCACTCACACCTATCCATTCACAAGCACGCACACATACACCCATCATTCGCTAGCACGTACCCATGCACACAGCAATTCAAAGGACACACCACTAATTCACATACATTCAAGCAGTCGCGTCTGGCATTACGGGTGGGGGGGGGGGGATGGAAATGGGGTTGTCGCGCCGCGGAGGGGATGGGGGGAAGCAGGAGCGGTTTAAGGGAAAAATATATATAAAATAAAAGTTAAACTTACCGTTCCGCTTTTCCTCAAGTCCCAAGACTCTCGACGTCTGGCTTTTTCAATTCTGCAGCGCTAGTCATCAGGAAGGCCACAGGCAGCCTCCCTCCCGTCCACCAGTCACAACGCTGCAATGGCAGCGTTGTGATTGGTGAGGCCGCTGCCCCACCCGGGTCATTTTCTCTCTGTATGCTGCAGCATACAGAGAGAACAGGGAGAGTGGGCGGTGTTTCTCGAGAGCAGGGGGGAGTGGCTTGCCCACTGTTGTTCATACTGACTGTTTGGGCGGCCTCAGGCTGCCCAAACAGTCAGTATGAACAACAGTGGGCAAGCCACTCCCCCCTGCCCTCGAGAAACACTGCCCACTCCCAACCATGAACTTCAGCTTTCTCGCCGTGCGAGAAGGCTGAAACAGATGGTAGTTATTACCATTTAAGTTTCTGCCTTCTTGCACTGCGAGAAAGCAGGGGGCGGCGCCTGAACGCCCCTATAGAGGTGCCGCCACTGGTAGAAAGTGTCATCTTCATGCATACATTGCATATTTACAGCATATGTGGGTTCGAGCCAAATTCAACAAGACTATTATCACAACGTAACTATTGAAAATTTACTCATGGTATAGTGAAACGAAAAGCTGCGAAAACATTTAAATGATTACTGTAAATTAAGGGAGACAAAAATGGAATGCATATGTATTATTAGTTCTCTATTACAGTACTGCACAACACATCAAGTTAAACCGCTGATCTAGGGAGAAAAGTTTTATTCAATCAATTATTTTTAGCATTTTTTCTTTTTAAAGACTTGCGCAATAGTATTCTGTCAACTTGATGTTAAAATGACTGAGATTAAAATTCTGCGTTCAGAACCAGAGATGGATTGGAAGTAGTGTTGCTTGCCTTTGATTAGTCATGGGATGGCTATAGCTGTCCATATTACCTCTTGTTCTCAATTATTTCAAAAAGGACAATCAAAAGTACAAAAAGAGAGGGTTCAGGGTCAGCCCCTTTCTTCTGTCGGCTTTCGTGAATTTTTCCTGATTTCCCATTGGATGAACTATCCACGAAACCCATGTCATTTTGTGGAGGGCCACATTGTTCCATATTTGTTTCCGTAAGCTTTTGGTGCTGGGCTATCAAATGTTTTTTATGTTACTAACATGACTACTTTTTAATTGCAGATTTATTACTATGTTTAGCTTATGACAGGAGCGCTATTTGAATGCTTTCGTTTGTCATGAACAAAGTGCTCTTTATTGATCGTTCTTGCTCTCTGCAATGATATTATATATAACATCATGCAACAAAAAGCTGTAGGGGACCCAAGGCCTCTCCTCAAACTTTTAGTGCCACTCGAATGCTGCCATGTATTGCTCGATCACCAGTGGTCCCATCTTGGATTGACGCTGGAGATCAACACTTTCTGAAACTGTTTTTACCTCCTGGTTTTAAAAGTATTATTGCTATTCCGTGTAATAGGCACTCTTTTTTCCAATAGTCTATTATGAGATTGGGCGTTTTATGATTAAATCTATCAACGCAATATATTGCCAATCAAAACGGCCACAGATAACCATGGGCGAGAGGCTTCAAGACAATAAACTACACTTCCCATCACCGGTGTAGTTTTCCGGCGCACGCGACAAGGAGCGTCACGTGGTTCTTCACAGGCCAACCAGAAGGAGTTTAAATACTCAGCTTCCTGCCCGTTCCGGTACCTCCCACTGTCAGCCTAGAGGAAGGCGAGGAGTACCGACGGACAGGTAAGCGGGTGGGGGCCGCAGGACTAACGCAACGAAATGGGCTACATTGACCCTTCGTTTACAAAAGGATTTTAGGCTTGAGAGGGAGAACCCATTTTAAACGTTGCATTTCTTCGCTCCTTCCACTCAGCCCGTATACCCGATAGATACACATGGGTACTTGGTTTCCTACAATTAAGCGACCGAGCATACACAGCTAATTTAAGCACGAAATCTAGCTGCACTTGTAAGACTTAAAAGCTAAATTGCAATGCCATCTACTTTCCCCTATACCGGGCTGTAATTTAAAACAGCGGCAGATCTAACAGGTTGGGAAAAGTGTGTGTGTTTCTGATGGAGTTCGAGCGAGCTCTTCCTCTTTCATTATTTTTTCTTTTCACATTTAATAGAGCGGTGCTCCATTTGTACCTGAGCTGTAGCCGGGTGAGGTGGAGAGTTCATTCCCCAGACTGTGGGTGAGTGTATGCAATCTTTTCCACACCAGGACTTTCCTTGCCTGGCCTTTTGGTTGATTGCTAAACAACCATTGACCAATATTACTTGGCAGAACATGTAACATCACGAGAGATTCTCTATGTATTTGTAACTATCTTCATTGACTGTGTGTATTTTGTTTGTGTGTATGTCTGTTCGTCCTTTGGTGACCAATTGGATCATTTCAACCGGCGATCTCAGGTGATATGATTTTTGTTCACTCAACACACTTTTATCAGCAGTAGCACTTGATCGTAAAGGTCCTGATGAAGCAGATGGGTATCTTGTGAGCCTCAAAACTGCAGAAACATGTCGACCTAGATAAGACCTAAGTAGTTATTTGTTAACACTACTTTGCACTGTTTTTGAACTTTGGGTGTGGGTAGGATCTTAATAAAATTCTTCTTTCCACTCCCACAACCCAATATTAACTTCACTCTATCACACGCTACAGAGAGCACTTTTTGCACTGCTAATTATTTTTGCCCCCTGATACCAACACATAGTTTTCATTTATACATCACCAATTCCTTCATATACGATTGGGACACAATCTACCTAATCCATAGTGGATTGGATTCCACTTCCTTCGGGTGAAGGATCCCAAATGATGTAGGGCGGTACAGGATGGGTATCTGATGGGAACATATTTTTTCACCATGAATACCTTGGATTCAGGGATTGTGTTCTGTCAATAACACACAGTTGTCTAGATAGCTACACTATGTTTCTTCTGACCCGTTGTTATACTTGGTTTTTTCAGTACCTTATACAACACCAAAACAGACTGAAGGGAAAAGGAGGTGGTCTAGCGATTGTTTACCGAAACACCTTTATATGCAGGCTACAAGAGGGAGGAATTGAGGACTGCGAAAGCGTCCACTTTTCCCTCCAAATAACTCCCAACAAATCCCTCTCGGGTACCCTCTTATACCGACCACCCGGCAATCTAGGAAACTTTGTCGGTTCACTACTAGACTCCACAATCTCCTCCTGCACCTCAACCTCTAATTTCATTCTGCTTGGAGATTTAAACCTCCATTTCGAGGACAGTTCAGACAAAAACGCAGGGGACCTCATTTCTGAACTAAAGGCACTTGACCTTCACCTCTTAAATTCAGAGGCAACCCATACCAAGGGTCACCTTCTTGATCCTCTCTTCACCAACCTGTCAAAAATAGAAATACTACCTTCACTCCCGCTGCCATGGTCTGATCACTCCCTCATTCCATTCACTTGGCAAACTACTCTAAATACTCCCCAAACCTCGTCTTCCAGAGAACAGGACAGAATTTGGTCCAAACTCTCATTTGAGCGTTGGACCCAGGAATTGATACGCTCTGCCCCTCCAGCAGACCCTGACCCCGTAAAAGCAGATGAAAACCTCACTAGATGGCTCACCTCTACTCTTGATGTAGTCGCTCCCAAGAGAAATCTAAAGAAAAAAAGCATGACCTTCAAATCCCCATGGTATTCCCAAGAACTAAGGAACCTTAGAAAAATTTGTAAAATCCAAGAGCGGAAATGGAGGAAAAACTGGGACCCCCTCATCTAAGATGAATACAAAAAAGCAATGAGGACCTACAAATTAGCCCGAAAAACAGCCCAAGCTTCCTTCTTCGAAGAAAAAATTAAAAATGCTTCTAATTCATCCAGGGAGACTTATAAAATAGTCAAAGAGCTACTCAAAATTCCCAATCCTCCTTCCACTCAGCAACCTACAGTCATTAGATGCAATCAAATAGCAGCCTTTTTTCAGAATAAAATTACAAACATCCTACAGCCCTCCCACCTAAACCTGATAACAAACTCCCCTTCGATTTGGTACCCTCCACAACCGGCCCGACTCTAGACAGTTTTCACCAGCTGTCCAACGAAGACTTCTTGAAAACTCTTTCAGGCATGAAAAGTGGTTCACCCACTGACCCAGCCCCCATTCGTATCCTTAAACAAGTCGGACCTACTATCTCATACCTGGCAACAAATCTTATTAATGCTTCTCTTAGCCAAGGAGTGGTCCCCCCTAACTGGAAACATGCAATAGTCAAAGCTCTACAAAAAAAACCAGGTCAGGACCCTTCAGACCTTTCCAACCTTCGCCCAATCTCTCTCTTACCTGGCATGAGTAAGATCGCAGAGAAGTTGGTCAACCAGCAACTGTCGGCTTTCCTTGAAACCAACAATCTCCTTCGCCCCTCGCAAACAGGTTTTCGTCCAGGGCAGGGGACTGAGACCGCTCTCCTGAAAGTAGTCGAGGAAGCCAGATGCATCTTGGATTCAGGGGGATCGGTTTTGCTGATCCTCCTGGATCTAAGCGCTGCATTCGACACGTGGACCATAAGATCCTGATCCAGCAACTACTCAACCTAGGAGTGAGGAACAAGGCGCTCGGTTGGCTTTCATCCTTCCTGAAGGACAGAACCTTCCAGGTCTGTGAAGGGAATATGCGATCGGACCTTCTCCCCCTCCAGTGTGGGGTTCCCCAGGGCTCTTCATTGAGCCCTACACTATTTAACACATACATGGCCCCCCTGGAGGATGTGGTCACTCCCTTTGGGATAAAAGCCGTCACATATGCTGATGACACCCAAATGGTTGTGTCCTTTCCCTTGAAGGCGAAAAGCTAAAAAACCTTCATGACTGTCTTGAAGGAATCCATGACTGGATGTCCAACTCAAGGCTGAAACTTAATGGCTCCAAAACCGAGCTTATGCTGCTGGGACATCAAATATCACCTCTTCCCTCCGCCATGTGGCCAGCATGCTTAGGTCCTCTTCCTCAGCCCAAGACGGAACTCAAGAGTTTAGGCTTCTGGCTAGAACTAGATCTATCTCTGAAAACACAGGCAAAAAAACAGCTGGTACCTTTGTGGGTTTACTTCGTTCAGCCAGGAAGATTCTCCCACTACTCCCCGCACAATCACAAAAAATGCTTATTCAAGGTCTAATATTATCTAGATTAGACTACAGCAACGCCCTCTTCCTGGCGGCCCCTGAAGCCACCATTAATGTTCTTCAAAGAACACAAAATGCCGCTGCAAGTATTCTGACAGGAACCCTTCGAAGAGCATCAGCCAAACCAGCCCTAAAGACACTTCATTGGTTGCCGATCCGAGAAAGGGTCAAATTCAAGGCCCTATGCACCACCCATAGAGCCATGCAAAACCTAGGGCCTCCGATGCTGAAGACCATGCTCTACCCATACAAACCCAACAGGTCCCTTCGTTCCTCCCAATGTAACCTGGCTACTGTCCATAGAGTAAAGAAAGCCCGCACTGGAGGACGCCGCTTCTCGGTTATAGCCGCAACTCTATGGAACGCCCTACCAACCCAGTTACGTGCCGAACCCAACCACATGAAATTTCAGAAGCTACTCAAGACTCACCTTTCCCCACAATAAAACTGTCCCTTCCCCCTCTGTCCCCCCCCCCCCCCCCCCCCTCAGTTGTATATGCAATCTCAGCGCTGGGACGCTCCCGGGCAGCCATGTGCTATATAAATCCTGCTTTCATTTCATTTCATTTAGGGAATATAGAGGAGACTTGTTCAGAAACGCAGTTGATGTCATTGGAACCTATAGACCCCTTGCAGTATTATATTACAGAAAGGTGATATTGCTTTGTTCTTTCACCAGTAATTTTGTTTTCTATAACGTCGCTGCACCAATCGGTATTGGAACACTTGACACGGACATATGATGACATGTAAGCATATGTGTACTCATTCAATCTTATCTGCAAAGTAGATGGAGAGATATTATTGAGGTAACAGTAGAAAGTATTTCATGCCAGATGTGGGAGGTGATGGACGAAGGTTTGAAGACCTATATAAAGATCCAACTTAAACCAACAAATGGGTCAAGGTAGCAGACAACAAATAAACACCAGGACAGGACTGAGGTAAAAGTCCTTGAGAGCTAGGGTATTTGAATGTACTCTCAGCTCTGGGGCTTCTTGCTCTTAGGTACAGCTTGAAAAGGAGAGTCGTTAGCCAGGTTCAGAATTACAGGACGTCAGGGATGTTCTTAGTAGGGGTGGCAAGTGTTCCACATGGTTGCAGCATATGTAGAAAAGGATTGCCTTTCATGCGTGCCATTCGGAATCTTGGCGTTTCCATTTGAAGCACAGTCTTGTTTCTGGACTCTCTCTCGAGCCACCTGAGATGGTCAGAAGGTTTGCTAGGTAGCTCGGTCTAACCAGGTGCAGTGTCCTGCGAGGAACGTAACCTGCAGAAACTGTAGTAGAAGGCGGCATTTTGCCAGGGTGTGCAGAGAAGGGGAACCCCACTGCAGAGACAGGGGTAGAGAAGGGGGAAGAGTGCAAAACAAAGAAGTCAAATGTGTAATAGCTGGTGAGAGAAAATTTGTACTGCAGCTTAAAAGTAATGCTGGTTCTGTCAATGCCATTTATCCCAAGTGTGAGGTTCTACTGAACAATAAAAGTGTGACCATGTATGCTGACTCGTGCTCACCTTTCATGCTACTCAACAAGGAAGATTATGAAAGACTGGGAGAACTAGGGGTAACCTTCTTACAGAAACCAGACAATTCTCCCACGAGCTATAGTAAGGAACCTATACCACTCATGGGGATGAAGCAAATGAGAATACAATTCAAGAACAGGGAAGCCTATGGTAAGATACACATAGTTGAGTCTGGATCTAACCTACTTGGATGGCAGCAGCAAAAGGATTTAGGCATCATCCTAGACCCCAACAGCAAAGAGCAAGTACTACTTACTGAAAAGGTCCATGGTGGAGATACCATTTGTAAAGAGTTCCCAGGTCTATTCCAAGAAAAACTTGGCTGCCTACATGAATTTCAGCATAGGATCAAACTCAAATCAAAGGCCAAGCCGGAAGTCCACAAATTGCGCCCTGTGCCGCAACTAATGAGAGAACCTTTGGTAAAGGAACTGAACACATTGTGTGACATGGGAGTCATACAACCCGTGGATTGCTCAGAATGGTTGGCCCCAGTGGTTATCGCTGCCAAAGCCAATGGAGAAGGAATCCGGTTATGTGTAGACCTTCGGAGTCTCAACGAAAACATCTGGGTGGAGAGGCACCCTCTACCGAACATTAACGAAATGCTCAGTACTATGGGACAAGCAAAGTACTTCAGTGTGATTGATCTGTCAATGGCATATCACCAGGTGGATCTCCACTCAGATTCCAGGCCGCTCACCGCCTTCATAACTCCCCAAGGGGCATTCATGTTCAGAAGGATGTCTTTTGGACTGGCATCAGCTGCAGCGGTCTTCCAGAAGATAATGCAGCAAATTCTGAGGGGAGTAGACCTGGCGATGTGTTTCAAAGACGACATCCTGGTGTACTGTTGCAGTGTAGAAGAACATGACTGTACTCTCAAAGCGGTGTTCCAGAAACTCACTGATTCAGGGCTGAAAATTCAGAGGAACAAGTGTTAAATAAGAGTAACGTTGGTAGACTGCTTGGGTCACTCAATCTCGGAGAAGGGGTTCAGACCCAAAAGCAGCCGGTTGGGAGCAGTGAAGGATGCCCCTTACCCGAAGAATAAAGAAGAACTCCAATAATTCCTGGGACTCATGGAGTACATGGCCAAATACATCAAGAACTTTGCTGCGAAATGTGAGTCAATGCGTAGCCTCCTGAAGAAGAACTCTGAATTTATCTGGAAGGAAGAGCATAAGAGTGCCATGGATGAGCTGAAAGAAGAAATCTTGAACTCACAAGCGCTAGGGATTTTTGATAACCGGAATAAAACGATACTCACCACAGACGCCTCGAATAATGGGTTAGGTTCCACTCTCATACAAAAGGAAGGGAAGGATGAGAAGATCATAGCTTTCGCTTCCAGATGCCTCACCAACGCAGAGAAAAACTACTCTGTAATTGAGAAGGAAGCTCTGGCCTGCTTCTGGGCAGTGAGGTTCTTCAAACTCTTTCTTTGCGGTTCGCCTTTCACCATCAGGACAGACCACAAACCCCTAACCTCCATCTTCACAGTGAAAGGAATGGAAAACGGCACTCCACTTATAAGTAAATGGATATTTAGGGTTGGAAAACTTCAACTTCAAAGTAGAGTACTACCTGGAGCCGAAAATATGATTGCAGACTACTTATCAAGATCTCCTCTTCAGTCTGTTGCCCAAGAAGAAACTCTAGACAATCCCATCATGCCAGTAGACAAACCGGCCATCACAGAAGATGAATGGGACAGGCTCATGGAGGAAGACAAGGTGATACCCGAACTCAAAGACACCATAATAAAAGGATGGCCCGACAAGAGTAATGAACTCGAGGAGGAACTGAAGAAATACTGGGACGTCAGAAACGAGTTGAGTATCATTTGGAGAAAGGTCTACCGCCAATGTTATGTTATGTTATAGTTTTGGTAAAGCGCAAACAGCTGCCCCAGCAAAGAGGCGTCCCGGCGCTAAGACACTACAGAAACTCTACTGAGGATGGGAAGAGAGGGGACGAGGTGGCCTAGGGGGAGGGGAACAGGTGGGTCTTAATGGCCTTCAGGAAGGTAGACATCTTATCCAAGGAGCGGATGTTCAGTGGCAGAGTGTTCCAGAGCTTGGCTCCCAGAACCCTAAAGGAGCGACCGCCAGTGCGGCAGAGCTTTGTGCGGGGTACGCTCAGTAGGAGTTGGCCAGAGGAGCGTAGATTGCGTCGCGGTACATAGGGTGTGAGGAGAGGTCGCAGCAGTTCTGGGCGTCCAAGTTTAATGATTGTGAATGTCATAATGAGACTTTTAAACTGGATTCTGGAGTCAATAGGTAGCCAGTGTAGCTTACGGATCGTGGCTCTAGCGGAGCAACTGCAAGGAAGACCAACCAAGGCTCTTGCCGCAGAGTTCTGCATGCGTTGCAGTCGTGCTATCTCTCCTTTGTTGGCGCCAAGAAGAAGAACATTGGCTAAGTCCAGGCGGGGGAGGATCGTAGCTTGGACAATGAGTTGACGAACCTTGGCGTCAAAGAAGCCAAGTATGGGGCTGAGACTCCTCAACAGACCGACACAAGTGGCTGCCACTTTTTTTGTGTGGGTCTGAAAGCTGAGTGAGGAGTCCATCCAAACTCCTAGGTTTTTGACCAGGGATTTGGGAGGTAGGATTGTACCTAATGACGAGGGCCACCAGTGCTCATTCCAGTGGCTGGTGTTTTTTCCAAGGAGCAGCACCTCCGTCTTGCCTGCATTAAGCTGCAGGCAATTGTCCGTCATCCATTGGGCCACTGCAGCAAGGCCATCCCTAAATCTCGAGGCCGGGATAGACTGGCCTTCTGTGAGAGTGATGGCCAGCTGCGTGTCGTCAGCGTAAGACACGAGCGTAAGGTCCCACTTTTTAGCCACTGCCGCAAGTGGCTGCACGTAAAGATTAAAAAGTGATGGGCTCAGTGCAGAGCCTTGCGGTACTCCCTGTCCGATGGGATGGGGTTTTGATAGAAATGGGGGAGCTGATACCCGGAAGGATCTGTCTTTCAGAAAAGAACGGAACCAATCCAGGGCCAAAACGGAGATCCCTACTGCCTCCAGACGATCGAGTAGGATGTTGTGGGACACCGTGTCAAAGGCTGCGCTGAGGTCTAGAAGAATCAGCGCGACACTTTGACCGGCAACCAGGATCATCCGGAGGTGTTCAGTCGTAGCCAAGAGGGCAGACTCAGTGCTGTGGCCCGGTCTGAACCCATTTTGGGATGGGTCCAGGATGCTATTTTGGTCCATGTGTAGAGACAGGACGTTATTGGCATGGGCCTCAGCAAGTTTGGACAGCCAAGGGAGCAGGGAGATAGAACGGAAATTTTCCGGTTTGGAAGGGTCCAAGGTGGGTTTCTTGATGATAGGGGAAACCCAAGCTTGTTTCCAGGCTGTCGGGACACTAGCCGATGAGAAGGAGAGATTCAGTATGGAGGCCAGGGAAGGCAGAAAGAATTCGAGAGATTCCATAAATTGGGTAGGTCTCATGGGGTCTGCTGGGGAGCCGGATTTGACTTTCCTGCAAAGTTTGGTGAGTTCTTCATATGAGATTTCTGGTATGTGCGCCATGGTGGAGCCGTTGGTAGTGGAATTGGTGGGGTTAGTCGAATAGGAGGAGTGTTGTGGAAATGATCTGTATATTCTTTGTACTTTCTCTACAAAGAACGTGGCAAGGTCGTCACATTGCTGCGTGGAGGAAATGCTGGAGGATGGAGATCTGTTGCTCTGTAGTTCTTGTACCAGTTTAAAGACGACTTTTGCAGGGTTCGAGCTAGAGTTAATTTCTTCAGCGTAGAAGGAGGCGCGGGCGACGCAGATGGCTTTGTGGTAAAGTTTTTGTTTAGATAGGTAAAGAACTTTGTCCCCATTATGATATTCCCTTCTCCAGAGGCGCTCAGCTTTTTTGCAGTCTTTTCGCATGGCTTTAAGGGTGTTGTTGTACCATGGGTTGGAGGGAGAGCTGCGCCCTTTGGTCCATTTGGCTGGGTTTAGAGCATCTAGTCCTCTAGTGATCCAGCCGTGGAAAGCGTCATAGGTCATATTGATGTCCTGATTGGCCTCACAGTGGAATTCTCCTAAGGTGGCATGTAGGTCACTGGCAGAAAATGTGTGCCACGGTCTCTTTAGCCGGCAGGTTGGCTCAGTTTTGTGTAATGTTTCTTTAACTAACATAGTAATTTTAATAAGATAGTGGTCAGTCCATCCCATGGGTTTGGGCACATCTGTCTTAACCTCCGGGATGTTGGTGAAGACAGGATCGAGGATATGTCCAGCCGAGTGCGTGGGGGCTTGGATAAGAGAGTTGAGTTGTAAGGCAGCAAAGTCGGCCAGAAGGTTTTTGATAGTGGGGTCTTGAGACAGATCAAAATGGAGGTTGAGGTCGCCTAATATAGTGAAGTTGGCTGATCTCATCACTAAGGAGTTTGCCACCTCCAGGAGAGCTTCGATGAATTTAGAAGCAGGTCCGGGTGGGCGATAGATATAAAGGTTGTGATTTTGAAACGGGCGCTTTCGCAGCCCGGAATTTCTTCCTTGGTAAAGGAGCAAGTGAATTGTTTTTTGTAGATGACTGCGATACCACCATCTCTCGCGTATCTATTTAGGGTGATCATTAAGTAGTTCTCTGGTAGCGTGAGGTTAGGTATGGTGGTCGAGTCGTCGAGTAATACAATATTAGAATTTGGATAAATGCACAGCAATTAGTTAACTTTCAAAGTTCAACACTTAGTCGTTTTTTGGTGCACCGTAAGGTGGCGTCGAGGGTCCTGCGACGTCAAGATACACAACTCAGATGTGGCACTAGAGGATCTCTAGTGTCATCCCTTAACGGGCACGCAAGTATTTGTCTTCCCACACAAAGAAGACTTTCAATCCAGTGTTTCAATTATTCATGAAATTTATTTTTATCGAAGAATTTGTCATCATTATTTCATGTTGTTCATTCGATATCATTCTTATGTTTGTAAATCAGACATTGTCATAATAAGGCATCCAATGCATTTCGGGCATTATATAGCATGCCCTTCATCAGGGATATAGACACTGCAAAACAAGGAATAATAAAATCATATCATCAAAAGGTTCTGTGTAAGTCTACTTAACATCAAACATAACATAAACAATGCAGGATCTACTAAATATATGCATATAAACCAGTATGAGCTGTGTGTGAATTCAAAAGTATAGTGATTCACATGCTGTGGTTAGTATTAGTGAAAAAACAGAAAGAACAGAAAGAATCTTCTCAAAGAGAAAGCTCTGACTCACATGGCTGGGTCTCTAACAATACTTGTAGTTCTGCAAATAAAAAAATAATAAGGCAGTGTTATAAGAACAGCCTCAGCTGGTGGGGCAGTTCATAAGGTAAAAAACATACTAACAACCAGGCTGGTGGTCTATAAAGTCCCTACCAACTAACCTTGCTCAAGAATAGGTGCACGCTTGCGTTACTTCTCTCCTCGTCCTCCGCGATGGCTCAGTGAAATGCCACTCGCGTTCACCTATTTAACCTGAATTCTGGTCATGTGACGAGTCACATGGCATGGCCATTGAAGAAAGACTCGTAATCGAGGGTAGCGAACTGGAGTGTGGTTTCTAAATAATAACCGAGTCACTGAGCAATATCTAAATGCTGATGGGTGGCCTGGAACGCCGGTTGCGAAAGAATGCTAGCAAATGTGGAAGAAGATATATATAAGCTAACACGGTTAAAAAAATGGATTAAAAAAATAGTTAAAGAAAATGGTTAGAAAGAAATACCGGGAATCGAACTACTCACTACTGGGATGTTAGATGAGCTGTTCTCTGGTTAGTGCTATAGTGGAATATGAAGAAATGGAAAAGAATATAAGAAGGTGTAAGTGTCAGATGTGTATATGAACTCACATAGTATACACAAGGAACAGTCAGGGGAGCAATTGATTATAGGTAACATGCAAATTCAATTCTTTCATTTAACCCCAATGGTTTCTGGCAGGATAAATTTTGTATCCAATAGTTCTCTCTCTGCAGAAGGTATTTAGAATTGTCTCTGCCTTCTACTTTCTGGACTGTTTCAAGAATGATGAATTTGATCTGGGAGATGTTATGATGTTCTTCAACAAAATGGGAGGATAATGCAGATTTCATGTTTTTCAAACGAATGTTGGACTTGTGTTCGGTTAGGCGTACTTTAATTCGACGTTCCGTCTTCCCCACGTACATTTTGCCACAAGGACATCTGATTCCATATATGACATTACTCGATTCACAGGTGGCATTTACCTTCAGTTTGATGGGGTAACCTTTTGTAGGGTGACACAATGTATTACCACGGATTATGTTGTTGCAACTTCCACAGTTAAGGCAAGGTTTCGTCCCAGAGAATTTCATTGCAGGTGTTGAGGTAATGGATGTTTTATGTTGAAGAATTTCTCCAAGATTCTTTGATCTAGTGTAAGCAAAGATAGGAGGTTGACTAAACGACTGTTTGAAATCTGGTTCAAGATTCAGGATGGACCAGTGTTTTAAAATGGTTTGTTTATATTGCCTGCTGGATGTGGAATATCTGGATACCACCACTGTACGTGTTTGTTCAGATTTAGTTTTGATGGTTAGGAGTTTCTCTCTATCCAATGTATCAACCTTTTTCTTTGATTCCTCTAGTAGAGATTCAGGGTAACCTCTATCCAAGAATTTCTTTTTGACTTCTCTTAGTTTAACACCTAATGCATTTTCATCTGAGGTAATTCTCTTTACTCTTGCCATTTGTGAAAACGGCAGGTTGTTAATCAAGTTGGGTTGATGAAAACTAGAGTATAGCAACATGTTATTCCTGTCCGTTGGTTTGGTGTAAACATCTGTTTTAAAGCCTGCTGGAGTTCTCGTGACTTTAACGTCCAAAAAATTTACTGTGGTTTCTGATGTGGTCCAAGTCAATTGGATTCGTGCGTCCAGATTGTTGAATTTAGTGAGTTCCGTTATTAGTTTCTCCTCGGTGTTGGACCAAAGAATGAAAAGGTCATCAATGTATCTGATCATTGTTTTGAGATTGCGAGACCATTCCGTGTTCAAAAAGATGTGTTGATTTTCATACCACTGCATAAATATGTTGGCATACGAAGGTGCTGCCGAATTGCCCATGGCCATGCCGGTTAATTGTTGGTACCAAGCTTCATTGACCTTGAAATAGCTGTGATATAGAATAAAACACATCAGCTCCATGAGGAAAGTTTGAAATTGTTGATCAAGATCTGTGTTTAAAAGAGCAGACTCTATTGCCTCTAAACCCATATCATGGGGTATGCTGGTGTATAAACTGCAAACATCTGCAGTACACATGATTAGTTTTTCTGATGGGTCCAGCTTGATTTGTTGAAGTATTTGCAGAAACTGAGATGTGTCTCTAACATAAGTTTGCATCGATTGTACTGTCGGCTGTAGATACCTGTCGATAATTTGGCCAATCGGTTCATGTAAGCTCCCTCTCGTCGATACTATAGGTCGCATCGGGGGGTCATAGGTATTCTTGTGTATTTTTGGTGTCATCCGCAATGTGGGACTCTTGGGATTGAGTGTAACCAAGAAGTTTTTTGTCCGGTCTGAAATGGTACCTTGTTTGTGTGCGCCGTCAATGATATTTTTTAACACTTTGGAGTACTCCAATGTAGGATTGTGATCCAATTTGCAATACGTGTTTGTATCATTGATATGTTCTGTCACTTTGTTGTTATACATATCCATGTTCATTATGACGATCGCACCGCCTTTGTCAGCTTTGGTAAACATGATTTTGTTATTGGAAGCCAATTTCTGCAAGGTATCAAGATCCTTTTGTGTGGTGTTCCTTCTTTTGGGTTTATGATGTTTGAGCTTGCGGAGGTCTTGTTTCACCAAGTTTTCAAATAGGTCTAGCGTCTTGTGGCTAGTTGGAGCTTGAAAAGTACTGTGGGGTCTTAGGCCTAACAGTTGGTCTTTCTCGATGCTCGGTCGGTCTGGTATTGTGTTGTCAAAAAAATGTCTAAGTCTAAGTTTCCGCATCAGTTTAAAGAAACTGACTTCAAGTTCCAGACTATTTGTAGTAGTAGTTGGGACAAATGATGTTCCTTTTTGCAATAGGCTTAACTCATACGAGCTCAAAGTTTGGTCACTGATGTTAATTACTAATTGTTCTGAGGCTGAGTCTTTTTGAGTTTCTTCTCTTTCTCCTTCTCCTTGGCTATAGCTGACGTGCTCCGTGTCGTCGGCGCATCCCTTTCTTTGTCCTTTTCCTGTTCCTTTTCCTTTTCCTTTTCCTGGAGAGGGTCCGGAAAAGGAAAAGGAACAGGAAAAGGACAAAGAAAGGGATGCGCCGACGACACGGAGCACGTCAGCTATAGCCAAGGAGAAGGAGAAAGAGAAGAAACTCAAAAAGACTCAGCCTCAGAACAATTAGTAATTAACATCAGTGACCAAACTTTGAGCTCGTATGAGTTAAGCCTATTGCAAAAAGGAACATCATTTGTCCCAACTACTACTACAAATAGTCTGGAACTTGAAGTCAGTTTCTTTAAACTGATGCGGAAACTTAGACTTAGACATTTTTTTGACAACACAATACCAGACCGACCGAGCATCGAGAAAGACCAACTGTTAGGCCTAAGACCCCACAGTACTTTTCAAGCTCCAACTAGCCACAAGACGCTAGACCTATTTGAAAACTTGGTGAAACAAGACCTCCGCAAGCTCAAACATCATAAACCCAAAAGAAGGAACACCACACAAAAGGATCTTGATACCTTGCAGAAATTGGCTTCCAATAACAAAATCATGTTTACCAAAGCTGACAAAGGCGGTGCGATCGTCATAATGAACATGGATATGTATAACAACAAAGTGACAGAACATATCAATGATACAAACACGTATTGCAAATTGGATCACAATCCTACATTGGAGTACTCCAAAGTGTTAAAAAATATCATTGACGGCGCACACAAACAAGGTACCATTTCAGACCGGACAAAAAACTTCTTGGTTACACTCAATCCCAAGAGTCCCACATTGCGGATGACACCAAAAATACACAAGAATACCTATGACCCCCCGATGCGACCTATAGTATCGACGAGAGGGAGCTTACATGAACCGATTGGCCAACTTATCGACAGGTATCTACAGCCGACAGTACAATCGATGCAAACTTATGTTAGAGACACATCTCAGTTTCTGCAAATACTTCAACAAATCAAGCTGGACCCATCAGAAAAACTAATCATGTGTACTGCAGATGTTTGCAGTTTATACACCAGCATACCCCATGATATGGGTTTAGAGGCAATAGAGTCTGCTCTTTTAAACACAGATCTTGATCAACAATTTCAAACTTTCCTCATGGAGCTGATGTGTTTTATTCTATATCACAGCTATTTCAAGGTCAATGAAGCTTGGTACCAACAATTAACCGGCATGGCCATGGGCAATTCGGCAGCACCTTCGTATGCCAACATATTTATGCAGTGGTATGAAAATCAACACATCTTTTTGAACACGGAATGGTCTCGCAATCTCAAAACAATGATCAGATACATTGATGACCTTTTCATTCTTTGGTCCAACACCGAGGAGAAACTAATAACGGAACTCACTAAATTCAACAATCTGGACGCACGAATCCAATTGACTTGGACCACATCAGAAACCACAGTAAATTTTTTGGACGTTAAAGTCACGAGAACTCCAGCAGGCTTTAAAACAGATGTTTACACCAAACCAACGGACAGGAATAACATGTTGCTATACTCTAGTTTTCATCAACCCAACTTGATTAACAACCTGCCGTTTTCACAAATGGCAAGAGTAAAGAGAATTACCTCAGATGAAAATGCATTAGGTGTTAAACTAAGAGAAGTCAAAAAGAAATTCTTGGATAGAGGTTACCCTGAATCTCTACTAGAGGAATCAAAGAAAAAGGTTGATACATTGGATAGAGAGAAACTCCTAACCATCAAAACTAAATCTGAACAAACACGTACAGTGGTGGTATCCAGATATTCCACATCCAGCAGGCAATATAAACAAACCATTTTAAAACACTGGTCCATCCTGAATCTTGAACCAGATTTCAAACAGTCGTTTAGTCAACCTCCTATCTTTGCTTACACTAGATCAAAGAATCTTGGAGAAATTCTTCAACATAAAACATCCATTACCTCAACACCTGCAATGAAATTCTCTGGGACGAAACCTTGCCTTAACTGTGGAAGTTGCAACAACATAATCCGTGGTAATACATTGTGTCACCCTACAAAAGGTTACCCCATCAAACTGAAGGTAAATGCCACCTGTGAATCGAGTAATGTCATATATGGAATCAGATGTCCTTGTGGCAAAATGTACGTGGGGAAGACGGAACGTCGAATTAAAGTACGCCTAACCGAACACAAGTCCAACATTCGTTTGAAAAACATGAAATCTGCATTATCCTCCCATTTTGTTGAAGAACATCATAACATCTCCCAGATCAAATTCATCATTCTTGAAACGGTCCAGAAAGTAGAAGGCAGAGACAATTCTAAATACCTTCTGCAGAGAGAGAACTATTGGATACAAAATTTATCCTGCCAGAAACCATTGGGGTTAAATGAAAGAATTGAATTTGCATGTTACCTATAATCAATTGCTCCCCTGACTGTTCCTTGTGTATACTATGTGAGTTCATATACACATCTGACACTTACACCTTCTTATATTCTTTTCCATTTCTTCATATTCCACTATAGCACTAACCAGAGAACAGCTCATCTAACATCCCAGTAGTGAGTAGTTCGATTCCCGGTATTTCTTTCTAACCATTTTCTTTAACTATTTTTTTAATCCATTTTTTTAACCGTGTTAGCTTATATATATCTTCTTCCACATTTGCTAGCATTCTTTCGCAACCGGCGTTCCAGGCCACCCATCAGCATTTAGATATTGCTCAGTGACTCGGTTATTATTTAGAAACCACACTCCAGTTCGCTACCCTCGATTACGAGTCTTTCTTCAATGGCCATGCCATGTGACTCGTCACATGACCAGAATTCAGGTTAAATAGGTGAACGCGAGTGGCATTTCACTGAGCCATCGCGGAGGACGAGGAGAGAAGTAACGCAAGCGCGCACCTATTCTTGAGCAAGGTTAGTTGGTAGGGACTTTATAGACCACCAGCCTGGTTGTTAGTATGTTTTTTACCTTATGAACTGCCCCACCAGCTGAGGCTGTTCTTATAACACTGCCTTATTATTTTTTTATTTGCAGAACTACAAGTATTGTTAGAGACCCAGCCATGTGAGTCAGAGCTTTCTCTTTGAGAAGATTCTTTCTGTTCTTTCTGTTTTTTCACTAATACTAACCACAGCATGCGAATCACTATACTTTTGAATTCACACACAGCTCATACTGGTTTATATGCATATATTTAGTAGATCCTGCATTGTTTATGTTATGTTTGATGTTAAGTAGACTTACACAGAACCTTTTGATGATATGATTTTATTATTCCTTGTTTTGCAGTGTCTATATCCCTGATGAAGGGCATGCTATATAATGCCCGAAATGCATTGGATGCCTTATTATGACAATGTCTGATTTACAAACATAAGAATGATATCGAATGAACAACATGAAATAATGATGACAAATTCTTCGATAAAAATAAATTTCATGAATAATTGAAACACTGGATTGAAAGTCTTCTTTGTGTGGGAAGACAAATACTTGCGTGCCCGTTAAGGGATGACACTAGAGATCCTCTAGTGCCACATCTGAGTCGAGTCGTCGAGTAACCAGGTTTCGCAAAGGAAGAGAATGTCAGGATTCTCGTCAAGTAGGAGGGTGTTAACCTCTAGGTGATGTTTAGTCAGAGACCTGACGTTGAGTTGGAGGATGGTGAGGGGGGCAAGATTGGGCGAGCCTCGCCTCTGTCTGTTGTGACGGGGGCTAGGTGTGGTAAAGTGGCAAGACTTACATTGAAGGCCCGTGTGGCCAAGAATGCCAGATGTCTCTTCACAGCTCCGTCCGGGGTTCAGGGCGATAAGGAGTTCTCTATCATATTGATGGAGTGCCCGTGGAGCACGGCCAGGGGGACAGGCGAGAGGCGATGTCTTGGCGATGACGGGCGCAGACGGGCTTGCCTTAGGCGCGCCTTTGGCGCGCAAACGTCGCGCCCGCTGCGCTCGTCCGCTGCGCGTCCGAGAGACGCACATAATTTATGGATAGGAGGGATGAAGATCAGGGGGCGTGGCCTCCGAAGAGGGGCGTGGCCTGCGGGCGTGCCGGTATGGCGGCAAGATTGTTTGTTTGTTTAGGTCGCGTCAGCGCTAAATCCGCTGCGCGATGCAAGAGGTCTGAGCAGAGGGTGAGTTAAAATACAAATGTTATTAAGTGACAGTCAATTTTTAAAAACAACAAGGGTTCGCGCTCCCGGCTTCCGCCTCAGGAGCAATGCAGTACGGTCTGGCGCTCGTATTCAGCGCTTTTTGTAGTGCAAGTGATCAGGGGGCGTGGCCTCCGAAGAGGGGCGTGGCCTGCGAGCGTGGCGGTATGGCGGCAAGATTGTTTGTTTGTTTAGGTCGCGTCAGCGCTAAATCCGCTGCGCGATGCCAGAGGTCTGAACAGAGGGTGAGTTAAAATACAAATGTTATTAAGTGACAGTCAATTTTTAAAAACAACAAGGGTTCGCGCTCCCGGCTTCCGCCTCAGGAGCAATGTAGGGTGATACCACCTACAGGACTCAGGAAAAGAATAATAGAACTGGCGCATGAGGGACACCTGGGGCGCAGCATCACGAAACAGAGAATCAGGGTCACGTACTCGTTCCCTAAGATGGACGCCATGACGGAACAACAAGTCAAGGACTGCGTAAGCTGTGCAAAGAGTGACAAGTCGAAAACCATTCACAAGGCACCCTTCTCTTCAGTTAAGATACTGACCAAACCGTGGAACAAGCTAGCCATGGACATCATTGGGCCCATGGACAACTTGGGTATTCAGAGGCGGTTCATGCTCGTCCTAATTGACTATACTTCACATTGGATCTCCCAGAAGTTTGTGCATCACGTTGGCACCAACACGGTGTTGGAATTCCTCAGAGAAGTATTTTGAAAGGAGGGCACACCCGCTACTCTCGTCACGGACAATGGGGTTCAGTTCACCTCACAGGCCATGAAGGACTTCCTGAACAACATGGATATAAAGCATGAGCTAACGGCGCTGTATTGCCCAAAAGCCAATGGCCTAGTAGAACGTGCCAACAGTATGATCAAAGAACACATTTAATTAGCTGTGGCCAACGGTCACGATTTAGAGCACCATCTAAGGAACTGCCTATTGGCATACAACACCTCCCCGAATCGGGTTACAGGTATTGTCCCTTTCGTCTCTCTTCGCAGAAGAGAACCCTGCACCAAATTCAACCCAAGCTGGCTAGGGGGAGGTAAAGAAGCTAACCCTGACAGGGAAGAGGGGGCGAGGAGGGTGGACTCTCATCAGGCTGATTACAAGGAGCGGTACCATCAGAAGCATGGTGTAAAGACACCTATTTGGAAGGTTAGGGATGTGGTACAGGTAAGGAGAAACACGAAAGACTGGCACACCCAGAGTAAGTTTTACCCTCCATGCTGCATAACCAAGGTTTTAAAAAATGTTGGAAAACTTGACAATGGTGGAGCTGTGATAAAATTGTAAGATCTGAAATGTGACTCTGCTATTGTGTCACTAGTCATGTTCTTAATCCATGGTGACAGTTCTCCCTATTCTAGACGCCTCTATGGTAGTATGTTCCATTACCTTGTTTTTGTATAGGAAGGGAGGAGTGTTGTATTTTCCTCCACAATGGTTCATTCCGCCCACCACTACCCTGTGTTCCCTTTGGTACTCCCACTAGAGCTCACCTTAGAATGTTGGGAACCAGAGAGTGAGGGCTGTTGGAGTTGGAGAGTGGATGGTCAATAAAGATTGCTACTGAAGAATTTCTGTGTCTTACATCTTCTCAACAGGTAATCACCCCAATATGTTGTTAAGCGAAAAGAAGCTGCAATATTCAGATATCGACAATGAGTCAATCTGACAATGTCCTTGAAGGACAGGGCCCCAGTATTCTGTAAGCAGATAATCTGTGTTCACATGTTTTCTCAATATATTCCCCCTGGCCCCGTATTCTGTGCATTCCCTGGAACCACACAAGAGATAAATTCGAGATCTAGTAGCTGAAGGCTACCTTGCTGTAAAAATTATTATTATTTTTTTTTTAAGTGGCCAAATCCCACATATTTTACTGTTTAGTTCAACTTTATTCTGCATTTGCCATAACAGCATTTAGAATTTTCAAAATGCAATAATGATTTTGTTATATACAGTGTGTTATGTGTAAAATATAAAAGCATTTAGCATTTTCCAAATACAATAGTGATTTTTGTTATATATAGTCTGTAGGTGTAAAAACACAAAATCCCCAGCAGGTAAGATACATAAAAGGTAGCGGGGGATAATATATAAATCACATCTCATAAACTAAAACAGTATTTAAAAATTTCATTTTAGAAATCATTTCTGGCATGTCTAACCTTTACCAATATATGGTTGGAAATCATTAAAAACAATCTTTAACGGAAGATTAATTAATACAGGTTTCTTATTTCTGTTGCACACTTGATAACATTCAAAGCTGTGTAGCATATATCTTCTGATGGTATTTTTTTAAAGCTGTGTAGCATATATCTTCTGATGGTAGAAGTGCCTGATATTAGCCTTTCGGAGCACAGGGGCTAAGAATATGGACCTGGGACCGAAGTATAGTGCACAAATAAGCATCAAGTGACACGTGCTCTGTTTCACTACATTATTGCAGTGTCGGGGGATAGTTCATATTGCTAAACACATGGAATTGGGAAGACCGCCTGAATAAAATGTAATCTGAAAAGTGTAAATTGTGAACGGTAATTTGGCTTTTCTATCCACAATAGAGAAGATTCAACATTTTTATTAGTAGATATTTGTAAATTTATCTCTGCACTTTCATTATTCTTTGATCTGGACGGGCCTCAAGAAAGCAATGTTATACGGTCTCTTTAGAATTCTTACCTTGTGGGCCCGGAAACATTTCATTGTGACAATTTTTGAAAGGATGTTTTTAGGTATGCTAGCCAGTGAATTTTATCTGCAATACCTAAAGGTAAGCTATCGGATATACATGTCATTACCGGCTTGCCTCTGGGTTCAGCCAACATTTAATCCATAAGAGAAGTGAGGCCATTCCTATTTCATCCTCTATAAAAGGTAGGCACCTGATGAAATACTAAGTTAGCGGAGTTTTTACGAACAGCAAGTAACCTACGTGTGAAGCTGTTTTCCATGCCCCAGAGAGTATCTAGATGTGCCATAAAGGGCAGTCGCCTCACATTTTGTTTTGTAAAGAGTAATTAACTCCGCTACCGGATTGCGTTTCCATTTCCGAGCAAAGCGGAAGATGGATTCAATATTCCTGCCTATTTGTTGGGTTTACATTAAAAGGAGATGTTTCTACGAAAGAGTACAACTAAATAGTATCCCTAGATCATCCAAAAAAGGTATGTCTTTTTTAAGGGCTGTCGCCTCCATTCTAAAAAGCTTTGTTTTGGTGCTTAAAGGTCCACAAGTCATCATGTAGGGTTTTGAGTAGTTTACTTTTAGGTCCAAATCCTGCATAAACTCCACAAAATGATCCAATAGCCCCTGTAGGCCGTTTACCGGCCAGCATCATCTGTGAATAGGAGCATTGTTGTCAATTGCTCTCCAATTCTCTGCAGATCCGTGCCTAGCCTTATTACATGTTCCATTATTCCGTTTATATAAATCAGAAAGAGGAATAGGGCTACTATACATCCCTGCCTCATTCCTTTTTTGGTTTTTTTTCCTGAAAATTCTAAACAAGCAAGGCAAATAAAGTACAATTTACAGAGTACCAGTTCAAACGAGGGAGGAACAAGGCAGTACAGAATCATATGCAATCGGCAATGGGAGGGATGGAGAAGGGGAGAAACAAGTCAGTGTGTCATTAAGGTGATACTTCAGTAGGAACCTGAGGTGAGGGGGAAAGTGGAGCATCAGCGTTAGTTGTCATGGGAGGAGTACAGATGCCACCACGGTAATTGTTCCAGGGACCCCATATCTTGTTCCACTTCCGGGATCGCCCCCGAGCTACGTATACAGTTTTCTCCCTAAACATCGCCCAGTCCATATTCTCCCTCCATGCTTCAACTGTAGGTGGCCTCTGGGACCCCCATAACTGGGCTATATCTCTTTTAGCGATCATGTTTTCAAGGGTCACCCACTGGGTCTGTGCAGCATTGTGATCCGTTGGCTCCTACACATTCAACAAACAGCGCCTGGCCTGGGGCAAAAGAGCAACACCCGTAGCTTCCTCCATTTTATGCACCTCATTCCAGAAGACAGTCACATCACGGCACTCCCAGAGAATGTGGAGAAACGTCCCAACCAGCCCGCATCCCCGCTTACACAAACCGTCCTCAGAGAATCCCATTCTAACCAGACTGGGGCCAGTAACGTAGGTCCTGTGGAGTATCTTGAGCTGCACTAACCGGAGACGAGCCGGAATAGCAACCTCCTTGGGAGAGGAGACCGCCGACTGCCAGTCCTCGTCGTCCAATTCTAGGCCATCTGGTGTCCATGCGTCCTGGAGTTGTATCAGTAGGTCAGCCCTATTGTTTCTTAGTTTTTTGTCAATCAAGGAGATAGTACTGTTTGGCACATGACCATCCAGCACCCTATCCTCGAGCGGGGACGATTCCGGGATCTTCTCACCCTCTGAGAAGCTAGACTTCAAGGCATGACGGATCTGAAGATATCGAAAGTATTCCCTATCATTTAACTGGAACTCTTTAGCGCCTCAAATGATTTAATACTGTCCTTGACCCAGAGGTCACCCACCTTACTAATACCAATCAGGTCCCACTTCTCAAACCCCTTGGTCTTCCACAGGTTGCCCAGTCTCTCCGAAGCGAAAAGAGGGGTCGCCGGAGTCATGCGGTCTTCCCATCCCATCGCATTATTCGCATTATACCACAGACGCACAGCAGTCCTCGTAGGCCCCGACAGATCCTTACCAGCTGACCTTGAGTACTGTGCTCTATAATAATCACCCCCAGGCAACAACCACCTGTCCATATTAAACGCGGGGCTAGATGGACCATACATGCCATGATTAATAGCGCTCAGTTGAGACGCCTAATAATACAGCTTAATGTCAGGGAGAGTGATACCCCCATCGTACCAAGGGAGTGTTAGCTTAGAGAGCGTGATACAGGGTCTACCGTCCCAAATCTACTTCCTCTGGAAACCCTCCACTGCATGAAAATAGCTAGCCGGAACTATGTCAAGGGTGTTTTGGAGTGCATACAGGAACCGTGGTAGAGACATCATTTTGAAGAGAGCTGCCCGGCCAAGCGGGAGCTTACGCCAACCCGCCACGTCCAATTTCAACCTATTCAACGGTGGAATCAAATTCTTCTCATAACGAGCCACCGGGTCTAGTGAAATATAAATTCCGAGATACCTAAACCCCAAAGGCGTCACCTGGATGGGACAGTCACGCGGGAGAGGGGGGACCTCACCCCATAGCACATATAGACAAGACTTGGTCCAATTTATAACAAGACCAGAATTCCTACCAAAGGAGGTCAGGACATCGAACAGAACTATCAATGATTTCCCGCGAGACGTTAAATAAAGCAGGATATCATCGGCATAGAGCGAGATACGATCCTCGAAGTCAGGGGACCACCAAATACCCTTCATCGAGGGCTCCCACCTGATCCATGCAGCAAGGGGCTCGAGGGCCAGGGCAAACAGTAGCGGTGACAAGGGACAACCCTGTCTCGTACCTCTCCCCAGACCGAAAGGCTTGGAAACCCGCCCGTTAACAACAATCTGTGCCAGGGGGTCCTCATAGAGGAGCCACACCCAGCCAATAAAACCTGGACCAAATCCGAACTTAGCGAGGGCAGCCCACAAATACGGCCATTCCACAGTATCAAACGTCATCCTGGCATCCAAGGAAGCCAAGATGGCTGGCTCACGTAACGTCGCCGCCCTCGCAAGAACACCATGCAACCGCCTGAGATTCAGAGCTGTGTTTCTGTGCGGGATGAAACCAGATTGGTCCAGATGAATCCGCTCGCTAATCACAGTTATTAATCGATTATCCAATACTTTCGCGAGAATCTTAGGTTCAGCATTAAAAGAGATATCGGCCTATAGGAAGCACACTGATCCCTCGGTTTCCCTTCCTTGTGGATCACCACAATGGTAGCCAGATTCCACAAACATATCCTGTATATATGGTGCCATCTTGTCGGGACGCAATTTATAAAGTTCAATTGGGAGACCATTGGGTCCCATAGCCTTTCCCGATCGCAAGGAGCGGATAGCAAGAGCCACTTCATCCACAGTTATCTCCGACTCCATTTGTTCCTTATCTGCGTCAGACAGGCACGGCAACGCAATATCGCTTAATAACAAATGCAAATCCTCTTCCGGCCACTCTGACACAGGGGAATAGACTGACTGGAAGTGCTCCGCAAAACACTGGGCGATCTCATCAAGGTCAGTCACCCGTTCACCACTCACTCTCTCAATCACCGGAATAACACGACTCTCCCTATCTCTCTTATCCAGCCACGCTATCAATTTACCCGCCTTGTCTCCAACATCATACAAACGACCCTGCTGTTCCCTATTCATGATCTTAGCCGCATCCGTGACCAATGCCTTGTATTCCAATTGCTTAAGATGCAAAACATGTAGCTTCTCACGGGTAATCCCCTGCTCAATGTCACACTCCAGATCCACAATCTCGGACTCAATCTTTACAACTTCTTCATTTCTTCGTTTTTTTCGCACCCGCAATCAAGTACAACGCCTGGCCTCTAATGACAGTCTTGAACGCCTCCCAAAGCGACACAGCGGATGATACCGACCCCTCATTTTCCATAAAAAAATGGTCAAGAGATTTAACCAGGGCAGCACGGGTTATAGTATTTCGAAATTACCAGGGGTTGATCGGGGCCACCCGGCCCTCAGCACCCGCATGTAACTCCATCTGAATCCACACTGGGGAGTGGTCAGATACACCCCGCGCCAGATGCCTAACCTCTGATGAGACCGAGAGGGCCTGTGCAGCGGGCATCAGTACATAATCGATCCTGGAAAGGCTACCATGTGCTCCCGAATGAAAGGTGTATTGGTGCCGGGCAGGATGTAACAGCCGCCAACAGTCCACCAAGCCCAGCGTGTCTATAAAGCCGCGGAGCCAGGTCTGGGCACTCGTAAGGTCCCTAGGCGGATGTCGATCCTCTCTACCAGACACCACTGAATTAAAATCACCACCCAATACCAAAGTCCCCTCCGGGAGTGAAAGGATGACTCGCCCAAGGTCATCAAAGGTAGTCGATTGCAGGCCCGGGGGAACATGCACAGAAACCAAGGAGAGGGTACGACCCTCCCACCTACCAGTGATAGCGACATAGCGCCCTCTATTGTCTAGAACCGTTGCATCAATCTGTAACGGGAGGGAATTCTTCATTAAGATGCCTACCCCCCAGACCCAGAGGTAAACCCGGCATGGGCGACTAAACGATAACCCCTCCTATTCATAGCATGACATGTGTTGCCTCCTATTCATAGCATGACAAGTGTTGCCTATCAAGTGTGTTTCTTGGAGAAGTATCACATCAGGGGAGAGACGTTTCAACAATTGCAACACAACCCCGCGTTTTATCCTATCCCCCAACCCATTCACATTCCAACGTATTAGTTTCAATCCCCTACCCCCCATCCCGAAAATGTAAACAGATCCATCCCTCTCCAGAACTCGGCACCTCAATCAGACGATAAAACAATACGTTGCCTTGCAAGATACCTAAACACCCAAACCAGGACCCCCCAACCATGACCCGTTACAAACCCCCGCACCCCTGCATAAGCCTAAAAAGCCACCCCAACTTGCAGTGTGCCTGTCGCCCTAGCATCAAACTAAACTACAAAAAGTAAAACAGAGGAGAAGACCCACCAATAACCCCGCCACCCCTCAAATAGTCACATTGTCACTTTAGTTCACTTACCTAGTGTAGCAAACCACTATCCGAGGCTAACATGCTCCAGAATCGAAGGCCGAGCTCCTACTCCTGCTCCTCCGACCCGCCCTCCGCTCCTCTAGACTGTCCATCTTGGCGACGCTGATTGGGCAGATTGTCCAGCCAGTCCACCCTCCCCTCAGGACGATCAAAAAAGTATGTCCGCTCCTCAAATTCGATTCTCAGTTTGGCCGGGAAGAGCATTGCTTACTTTAGGCCCATGTTTCTCAGTCTCCTTTTGACACCCATGAAACTTAGTCTCTGTTTCTGGACCGCTTGCGTGAAGTCCGGGTAGAAGCTCACAGTAGTATTTTCGAACTTCAAGGGGCCCACCCGCCCGCGAGGCCTGCAGAATTGCACCTCGATCTCTGAAGTTAAAGATCCTGGCAATAATAGGCCGCGGTGGGGCCCCCGGCTTTGGTTTACCACCCGGAACTCTGTGGGCCTGCTCAACTGTGAAAAACGTACTCAGTCCTTTAGGTGCGAGGTGGGAGACTATGAGATTTTCCACAAAAAGATCAGCTGCAGGATCCTCCGCTTTTTCCGGGACCCCAATAATGCGGACGTTATTACGCCTAGCTCTTCCCTCAAATTCCTCCAGACGACGAGCGAAGAGATCGTTGGAGGTTTGCAAGTTGCGGACCTCGGTCTGTAAGTCGGTGACATCCCCCGTCAAGCTAGCAGTCTTGATGTCCAAAGATTTTACTTTTTCGTTCGTTTTGGAAAAAATCGGTTCAAATCAGATTGACTTCCATAGCCACTGTGCCCAACTTGAGAGCGAGGGTCTCCATTTATTGTCCGAGGGAGGCTTTACTCCCGTCAATGTCTGCCATAACATCTTCCAAAGTTAATTCCATTGACGAGGGGGGGAGTGCCCCTTCTGTCTTCCATCGATTTACCCAGTCCACTGGGGGATCCCTTAGTTTGGGTGTACCGATCCATATTGTTCGACTGGGTATAACCACCTCGCCAAGTAGTCTTAGCTTTCGTCTTGTCTCCATCAGTTTTCCTTGCCATTGCAAATGACTAGATACTCGAGGCGGGTGCGCCGTGGTGAAATATGACGGCACCAGGTCATTAAGACAAAGGAGCAGTGGCAGTCAGAGGGGACAGGCCAGGCCTCTGTCCGATACTGCAATCAGATAAGCGATCTAACATGCCACGTATAGCAGTAGCCTCCAGCCCAGGGGGGCAGTCATCTGATGAGATCACCAAAATTGAAAGTGAAAGTCAATCGAACCGCCAGTCCGTCTCCCCTCAGGCCGATGTTGATCAATTACAGCACGGGCATCATGCCAACTCGAGCCCCGGGCATCACTCCAGTACAGGCTGCGATCTTTAGAGCGTCGTAACTTTGGTTCCCGATGTCCGATTCAAAATCCGATTACAGGTTTCGCCTCACCCGTGGTTCGTCTATGCGAAGTCGTCAATGAAGAACAGGATATATTACAGGATAGATGCGGGAGGTAGCGAGGGTCTCAGGAGCCCTGTGCTCACGCAGCCATCTTGGTTGCGCGCGAAGCTCCTCCCCTCTGCCTCATTCCTTTTAATGAGTCTATTGGGGATGATGTTTAAACCTGTGGGCCATATCTCATCATGACTTTAAGGTCATGATGTAATTGCCTTATTAAGATCTGGAGTTCTTGATCAACCCCCATATTATATCCAATAATTATTCATGGTTGACTAAATCTAGGGCGCTCAATAAGTCAATGAATGCCATGTGAACTGCCCCCTTTTTTGCCACCACATATTTACTTATAATGAGATGGAGGTTTAATGCGTGTTCTACCGTACCTATGCCAGGCTTGAATCCAAACTGGGCTGGTGACAGAATCATTTTCTTAGCTGCCCAAGCCTCCAGTCGACTCCAAATCCCTCACCCTAGTATTTTTACAGTTATCAATTAGAAATATTGGTGAGTAACAGGCTGGCATTAGTTTAGCTCCCTTTTTAAAAATGCGGACTAAGATTGACGATCTCCAGAAGTCTGAAATGGAGCCATCCACTGCACTCCGTCACACATTTGTTAGTGAAGGTCCCCATAGATGTACATTGGATTTAAAAAGATCGGGTGGTACTCCATCTGTGCCTGGCGCCCTGGGACAGACTGATTATTGGCCATGATTACTTCATTTAGTTCTATGGGGAAAATAAAAGACTGTGGCCCTAAATCTGTGCTTACGGGACTAATTTGATCTTCACTAACCTGCGAGCTTCTATCACTTAAATGGAAAGCGCCTGTAAAATGGCTCAACAATTCATTTTCCAGGATCGACAGTTCTACTTTGGTGGCTCAATGGAGTCGGAGAAGAACGTGTGATTAATTACCTTCCAAAACTTAGTACTGTCCCTCGTCAATGCAGCTGCTAATAAGTCCTCCCAAGCTTTGTGTCTTATCTTCCTTTTCCTTGCTTCTGTTGTGTTCCTTTATTGTCGTCATGCATTTCGGATATCAATTAAGGATCTGGGGGGTTGTTTAAGTGTAGCCTCAAGCGTTTATGAGCAGCAGTGCAGGCTGCACTAAACCATCCGTGTAAGGGTACTTCATAGTTGACTCGTTTATGGTTAGCCCCTCTGCAATAGATCTGCATAAGTGGTCAAACTCCGATAATATAGTGGAGTGATTAGGGTTTTCTGACAGGCAGACCACAATGGACTCCATATTATTTTCAATTATTTTGTGGCTAATCCTCAGGGTCAATCTTGTCCCACTTGACTCTCGGCCCTTTAGTTTTTAAAAAAAAATCACTTTGGTACCTTTATCCTTTGGAGCCATCTTACTTATATTTTACTGTGTTTTCTCTCTTTTTCCTCAGGCCAGGTATTTGGCACAGATTATCGTGATGGGAGCCCAGGTGGTGGGAAGGGCCTTTGCACGAGCACTTCGCCAGGAGTTTGCAGGTAAACAGAAAGACACCATTCTTGCTTGCATTGTCTAGGGGGAGGTATTGGGCCACAAGGGCTGTGTGCACCTAGGTATATACAAACAAATACAAACATACCTGTGCTGACCAGCAAATCTTCATGATTGATACGCACATTACAGACCAAATCTAGATGGCAAAGATTATCAAACATACATAAAAAGACAACCAGGAAAACCTCCTAGCCAATTCATCTATGCTGTGCTTATATCCTGGTATTGAAGTAAAAGAAGGAGCATACCTGCAACCTATCTTAGGTAGGGCACACTCACAGCATACATAGGAAACTGTCACTTATTCTGACATATAAGGGGTGTATAATGTAATAATCATACAATTGGCAAATTGTTGACAGTTTAAAACACAGAATGACAACTCTCCATTTAATTTCTCTGTTGGGTACCCAAGCCATGCACAATGGTTCCCTGGTTGCTATATGACTGCAACACGCCTAGGTGTTTATAGTGGCTGTTAGACCTGTCTGCCTTTGGGTAGTCCCTCCTATTCATTATTTATTTTGTCCCCTTAATGCCTTTCATACCCTTTATTTCTTTTTGTGTCCACTGGACTATTTTTACGGTGATGGCCTAGGGGTTAGATGCTCTTTTTGCCCTCATAGTCTTTTACCTCAGGCCCCGGTGCCTTTTCCTGACTGGAATTTACCTAGACCTACAAAATGGAGGACAACAACTGCCATAACTGCCATTCTGGTGGCTGGACCCATAGGGTAACAAAGAGACTTTCCAGAACCTTCTGGACTTTGCTGGACCTTCCGAGGGAGACCTATATAAGGCAGGATGCAAGGCAGCCATTTTGTGGTGTTGTCCAGTTTTGGCTAGAGAGTGGATCTGGTGAGGAGAGAGGCGACACTGAGGAGGGAACAGTGCTTGTCCAGGAGTGAAACTGACCGGTGGGCAGACTGAACTTCTGCGCTGTCCTGTATCTGCCCATGTTGACCAAACCCTACCAGGGATCCCATTCCTAAAAGCCTCCAACAACCTCTCCAGAGGATACTGAAGTCCTTGAAGTTATTGAATGGGGATGCGCTTGTGAGGAGAAGCCTAACCCTGAGGAACGCTTTCAGCAACTGCAGCACTGAGAGTCTGCCCTGAAGTATTCAAGGAGCTAGCGCTATCCTTTCCTGAATCTCACCGTGTCTGAGAAGCCGGCCTGCCATCTGGGAACTCTGCGTGGGGCAAAGGAACTGCCTAGCTTAGTTTCCCCCGATGAGCTGGTGAAGTGCTGGGAAGTGTCCGCGGAAGTGAGCCGCGTCAGAGGAGGCGGATCGAGTGAGGCGGGACCCCGGCGCGAGGAGCAGCGAGGCGGGAGCAGCCAAGCGAGAGCGTCGGAGGAGGTGCGGCCGCGACGTCTTCGCGCATGCCCAGCAGACGAAGAAGGATCGCCAGGGGAAGTTCCCCGCATCGACGTCTGCGCAGTCTGAAAGAGGGCCGACGTCTGAGGGGAGTGTCGGGCGGTAAGACCGGGCCATCGAGTACCCCGAGGCAAGAGCTTCCCTACCCAGGACTGTGGCGGCAGGTAACCGGAAGGCCGACAAGCGCCTTCCGATCCCGGAAATCGGCGTCTTAACTTGCATCGGCGAACTGCAACAGGGTCAAGTAAGCCAGGGCTGCCGTTCTGGAGGGAGGTGGGACCCGTCGCAGGTAGCGTGACTAAACGCATGAGAAGTACCGAAAGCCCTCCTCAGGTAGCAGACTAACCCCCGAGTGGGAACAGTGAGGAAAACCCCTTGCCTAGAGATCTGAGTAACTTTCCACCTGCATTAAGTTACGAACTGGTGATTAACTAGCCGGCCCTGGAGGGAGAGAAGGGCCGATCTGGGGATAGAGAAAGAGGGCAGGGCTTCAACTGTCCTGGAAATCCAGCGCTCTATCGCCAGAGGGGGCATAACTTAAAGAGGGTCTTAAGGTCAGGTTGGAGTAACCTAGAATTAGAAGGATAGGAGGGTAACTACCAAACCTCCCCTTCTTTAAGGTTGTGTAAGGGAGCAAGTTCAGGTTAACCCTGGAGCTAGTATTGTGAGCTGGACTGCCTTATATGAAAATATCTCTGAGACTGTAATGATCAAAATTCAGCCTTTCTGATCTTGTAAAAGTGTTTGTTAATTACAGGAAATCATACTAGAGTGTGTGTAGAAAAATCTGCTTAAACTACATAAGCTGAACCCTATGTGATAACAAAACAGGTGATGAACCGAATGTGGATCAATGTCACACATTTACCCCAGTCCAAAGATCTGGGCCCAAATCCATCGTTTTTTTGCACTCCACACCACCCCGGGTTAGACAATGGCGATATGCAAATCAGCTCTGACCCTGTGCCCCATGGGAACAGTCCAGTCCGAACTACAAAAGCCATGTCCTTCCCAGAACGGAATCAAGCATCCGTGGACCGGACCGGTTTCGAGGTAACACCTCTCATCAGCCCGGCTAGCTTGACTCCAGTGGTGTGGAGTGCCTGGGACCCACGTCTGGGCATCCCCAGCGCACTTATGGCGGAATTTGCAAACAAAACAGGTGATGGACCGAATGTGGATCAATGTCACACATTCACCCCAGTCCAAAGATCTGGGCCCAAATCCATTGTTTTTTTGCACTCCACACCACCCCGGGTTAGACAATGGCGATATGCAAATCAGCTCTGACCCTGTGCCCCATGGGAACAGTCCAGTCCGTGGCTTTTGTAGTAGGACATGGCTTTTGTAGTTCGGACTGGACTGTTCCCATGGGGCACAGGGTCAGAGCTGATTTGCATATCGCCATTGTCTAACCCAGGGTGGTGTGGAGTGCAAAAAAACGATGGATTTGGGCCCAGATCTTTGGACTGGGGTGAATGTGTGACATTGATCCACATTCGGTCCATCACCTGTTTTGTTTGCAAATTCCGCCATAAGTGCGCTGGGGATGCTCAGACGTGGGTCCCAGGCACTCCACACCACTGGAGTCAAGCTAGCCGGGCTGATGAGAGGTGTTACCTCGAGTCCGGTCCTCGGATGCTTGATTCCGTTCTGGGAAGGACATGGCTTTTGTAGTTCGGACTGGACTGTTCCCATGGGGCACAGGGTCAGAGCTGATTTGCATATTGCCATTGTCTAACCCAGGGTGGTGTGGAGTGCAAAAAAACTATGGATTTGGGCCCAGATCTTTGGACTGGGGTGAATGTGTGACATTGATCCACATTCGGTCCATCACCTGTTTTGTTTGCAAATTCCGCCATAAGTGCGCTGGGGATGCTCAGACGTGGGTCCCAGGCACTCCACACCACTAGAGTCAAGCTAGCCGGGCTGATGAGAGGTGTTACCTCGAAACCGGTCTGGTCCTCGGATGCTTGATTCCGTTCTGGGAAGGACATGGCTTTTGTAGTTCGGACTGGACTGTTCCCATGGGGCACAGGGTCAGAGCTGATTTGCATATCGCCATTGTCTATCCCAGGGTGGTGTGGAGTGCAAAAAAACGATGGATTTGGGCCCAGATCTTTGGACTGGGGTGAATGTGTGACATTGATCCACATTCGGTCCATCACCTGTTTTGTTTGCAAATTCCGCCATAAGTGCGCTGGGGATGCTCAGATGTGGGTCCCAGGCACTCCACACCACTGGAGTCAAGCTAGCCGGGCTGATGAGAGGTGTTACCTCGAAACCGGTCCGGTCCTCGGATGCTTGATTCCGTTCTGGGAAGGACATGGCTTTTGTAGTTCGGACTGGACTGTTCCCATGGGGCACAGGGTCAGAGCTGATTTGCATATCGCCATTGTCTAACCCAGGGTGGTGTGGAGTGCAAAAAAACGATGGATTTGGGCCCAGATCTTTGGACTGGGGTGAATGTGTGACATTGATCCACATTCGGTCCATCACCTGTTTTGTTTGCAAATTCCGCCATAAGTGCGCTGGGGATGCTCAGACTTGGGTCCCAGACACTCCACACCACTGGAGTCAAGCTAGCCGGCCTGATGAGGTGTTACCTCGAAACCGGTCCGGTCCTCGGATGCTTGATTCCGTTCTGGGAAGGACATGGCTTTTGTAGTTCGGACTGGACTGTTCCCATGGGGCACAGGGTCAGAGCTGATTTGCATATCGCCATTGTCTAACCCAGGGTGGTGTGGAGTGCAAAAAAACGATGGATTTGGGCCCAGATCTTTGGACTGGGGTGAATGTGTGACATTGATCCACATTCGGTCCATCACCTGTTTCGTTTGCGAACCCTATGTGATGGCTAATGTTTTGACCAAGAAAGGAAAAGTCCTAATTATTTGCGAGAATATATGATGTATTGAAACCTGTTAATAAGTGATCAGAACAGCAAAGTATTATTTTTATAAAACAGCTCGTATTTTTCCACAAAGATTGGTGTAGTGTCATTTTTGAGTGGTCTTGTATTGAGTTACTGCTGGGTGGTGTGCAAGCTTTACACTTGTGTTTCTGGAGTCAGACTGTCTTACCCTAGGCCAGGCTACCCTAGGTGGCTTAGCAATCCTAATTCCAACAGTGGCCCAGCTTGATTCTTACTTTTATAGCATAGAAGGCTTTTTACTGTGAGAAAGTAGTCACAGTGTATGATTGCCCGTTTGTAATCTTTGACTGTGCAAATGCAGTATGTAATAGTGGCTCCATGGGATGGGTATCGGATCAACTGCAGTCTCCATCTCTTCCCTGTCTGGAGTGAGAGACCCTGAAAGGTTTAGGTAACTTCAGTTCTTTAACAGTGCTTGATTGTTTTGTTTAATCTGTTTATTGCATTTTCATATATGCGAAATATGTTACAGACATACACAATATTTTTCAGAACCAGTTGGCATCAAAATACAAATTACACGTTGCATTGTATCAGAGTATAAATAGGCTATAGCTATCTCAACCATATCCATACAACATGCTAACATACATTTGATGAGACAATTATATAACAACATTCAGGGCTTGGTACTGATTTAAAATATAAGCATAGTGCTAGTGTCCATTTCACACCCAGAGATATTCCACTTGTATATTTCTAATGACTCCTTCCGGCTCTGCCGTGTTGTCATGGCTGATTATTTTTTTATTTATAAAGCACCAGAATCAACCCCCGAAGGGGTATCTGCGCTTGAACGGGCGGCGTATGGAGAACTATCTGCTAAAAATCAAAAACCGAAGAGAGAAGTCATGAGCTGTTTCCTGAAGTGGATATTATCCATACACCGTCTCAGTTGCAAAGGAAGCTTATTCCAATAGCGGGGGCCCAGATAGGATAGAGAATTCCCGCCCAGTCTGGCCCTTTTGATTCTGGGTACCTCAAGTAGGGATTTGGATCCTGAGCGGAGAGACCTCTGAGGTGTGTAAGGAATGATTTTGTCAGCAAAGTAGATGGGACCAGAATTGATAAAGGCCTTATGTATAATGCAACAAACCTTAAACTTCACTCTCTCCCGTATAGGGAGCCAGTGGAGCTGATAAAGCAATGGGCGGGAAGCAGTCCTGGGAGGCGCATTGAGGATCAAACGGGCGGCCGTATTCTGGACAACCTGCAGTCTGTTGAGGGCAGCCTCATTGGCGGAGACCAGCAGTCCTATGCATTAATCCGACGACTTAAAATAAGTGCCTGGGTCCGTGTCTTCCGGGATGAATCGGGGAGCAGAGGGAGGATACGGCGCAGCAGATCCAGCATATGAAAACAGGAGCTGGCTGTCTGGGCTGCGTGCTCCTTCATAGTGAGGGCCTGTTCAAGGCGAACGCCAACATTTTTAACACAGGTTTTTAGAGCGGGAGGAGTACCCAGATCAGTTGGCCACCTATCGGGGGTCCATAATAATTGGGCCTCAACGAAAAGCATGATCTCCGTCTTTCCCACATTGCACTGAAGGAGATTGCTCCTCATCCATTGTGAAATAATTCTCATACCTGAAGAGAAGGTCGCCTGCACTGATGGAGTAAACTTTGCAAACGGAATAAGCAGCTGAGTATCACCAGCATAGGAGATGGGAATAAACCCACACCTCCTTAACAGGTTTACCGAGAGAGCCACATAGATATTAAACAAGGTCGGGGTCAGGCAGAATCCCTGAGGTACTCCCTTGGTCAATTCTGTTGGTGCTGAACGATATGGGCCGAGGTTAACAGCTTGCGAACGTGAAGATAGAAAACTCGTCAGCCACTGAATAGCAGAGTCTCTAAGTCCAATCTCATCTAGTCTCCTGAGCAGTATCTGATGGGAAACCGTGTTAAACGCGGCGGATAGGTCTAACAGCACCAGAATTGTGGAATGGCCCCTATCTAGGGTCATCATGATGTTATTGGTGACCGCTAGAAGGGCTGATTCCTTGCTGTATTTAAGCCGAAAGCCTGACTGGGAAGGTTCAAGGCTACCCGTCTGCTCTACATGATTGGAGAAATGTATGTTTATGTGCTTCTCCAATAACTTGCTCAGGAAAGGGAGGAGAGAGATGGGACGGAGATTAGAAAGCTCAGTTAGCGGGGCCTTGGTGTTCTTGCTGATAGGCATGACCTGTGCTGTTTTCCATTCTAAAGGAACAAGGCCCTCTTTCAGGGAGAGATTGAGACGATGCACAATGGAAGGGGACAGATGACAAGCAAGGGAAGTGGTGATCTTAGCCGGGATGGTATCCAGAGGAGAGCCTGATTTTACAATGCGATTCAGTGACTCTACCTCTACCTGTGTAACCGGGAGGAAACTTTCCAGCAATTGCGTAGCTGTCTGCGCAGGCACATCAGGAGGTGTGATGATTGTGGAATGCCTCCTTGACAAAACTATTTTATCATAAATTAGTTCTTTTTTCTGTGCAATGAAAGTTCCGATGTCATTACACCATTTTTGTGTAGGAGCTACTAGGTTCTCACAGGCTTTGGGGTTAGTAAAGGACTAGAGAACGCAGTATAACACTTTGGAGTCATTATGAGCCTGATCCAATTGTAGTGCTATATGGGCTGTGCGTGCTGCCCTAATTTTCCCATGGTAATCGGCCAGAAAGGCATATAACCGATCTCTGTCTTTCTCATCACGGGTAAGACGCCATGCTTCCTACAAAGTCGTTTCTGAGCTCTAAGTTGGGGGGGAATACCAGGCATTCTGGGGGCACTTGGGAATGATGGGGAGAGATTTCAGTGGTGCTAACTGCTCAATAGCGCTAGAAACAGCCAGATTGTATTTGGCAAGGGCATCCTCTATGTTGCCAAATTTATAACACTGAAACTACTAACGTCCAGTCAAGAGGGACAACAGGAAGGAATCAGGGAAGCTGGGGAGAGGGGGGGACGAGCCACATCTACTACCATAGTGCCATTTACACAATCCTAGTTGTATCAATATGTCATATTTCTGCCTACTTGTCCGGTGCATGTTGTGTGTATTTCTGACCACATTATTAGCAGTTCGCCCTACGTCCTGTGTGTGGGCTGGGTTAGTTGGTGCTAGGAACAACTGGAGGGTCATTCGGAGTTAATGCTACTAGAAGCGCCGTCAGAATCACATTCCAGGCTGTTGAAAAGGGATACATACAGAAGCCCTTTGTGTCTTCTCTTAGCAGCGAGGCCGTCTCATACTTGGCCCAGTTTAGCATTGAATGAGCCCAGGCTATAAGTGAAGAGGGGTCAACTGCTTTCCATCGGCGCGTGACAAGCCTTTTGGCCACCGCTAGCCCCAAGTCTAAAAATCTGGAGAAAGCCTTGTATTTTTTATTTCCGGGAAATATTCCTGTTATGCAAGCCGCCCAGGTATTTGGCAGTGTCCTATCTGTACTTGTTTTCAATAATTGACTCACACAGAGCCAATAGCATTGCAGTCTGGGGCATGACCACAGCATATTTAAAAGGTCAGCATCAACCATTTTGAAATGCGTGCAACATTATACAACCTGTTAAAGAATCAATTGATTTTTATCTGGGGATAGATAGGCCCTCTGCACTATATAGAATTGAATCAGCCTAAACCTTGCACTTCTGGAATTGGTCTAGGGCTGTCCAGCAACATACCTCACTCCTTGGGTGTGCAGGGTCGTACCAGGTCTGCCTCCCGTTTGTTACGCAAGGGTGTTAAATCAGTGATGGTGTGCTCTTGAATAGATTCCGCAACCATTTTGAGGTGTCGCCCCGTACCCAACACATGGACCTACTGCTTCAGGAGGTGTGTCGGGGGTTCCTGCGAGGTGTCACCCCAGTAACGTCTTCGTGTAGCTATCCAGGAGGCATGGTTTAGGAACTGCCCTGGTGGGATGCCCTCCTCTTCCGTCAGAGAGAGGAATGGCCGTAACACCCCCCCCCCCCACCCCCCACATACAGGTCTCCCAGTGTGTGTATGTCAGCATCCTGCCAGTCTGTAAGTTCTAACATTCTAACAATACCACTCCCTTTCGGCATTCCTAGAATCAGTATTGTGGGCGCATGTGGTGTAACATGTCTGACGAAATGTAAAGTTCTGGGCTATCTGTATCAGGAGAGGAAAAGACATATGTGATCTGGTACATGGATGAAAAATAAAAAGTAGCCTGTCCAGAGTGTTCTGAGGTCCACATTCCACCGTATCAGTAAGGTGGAGCTCCCCCATCCACTTCGCCACCCATTGTATTTGGGACGCCAGGTGATAATGTTCTATGTTGGGCAAAGCCAACCTGCCCTGCGTCTAGGGCAGGTACAATTTAGCAAGTTTCACCCTGCAGCGCGTGCTATTCCATATGAGGTCCCTCCTCATCCCTTCCAGTGGTCGAAAAAAATGACGCTGGTAGATATAGTGGAAGGTTCTCAAAATAGTATAGCAGTCGGGGCAGCATCACCATTTTAATAAACGCCACCTTACCTGCGATAGAGAGGTTGAACGTTTTCCAGAATTCTATCTGGGGTCTTAAAGCTGTGATTGCCCTGGATAGGTTGCCATTCCAAGAGATCCCGATCCGTGCTGTAGATTTGAACACCTAAATAACGACACACAGCCGGTTGCCAAGCTGCAAATTCACCATCGGTTGAGGGTCCTCTGTGCCAGGAGTGAAGGAAAATAAACATGTTCCCCCCCCCCCCAATTTAAACCCAGTCCTGACACTTTTGCAAATAGTTTTAGTGTGTTGGGTATGATCGGGGGTATCGCTTAAGTCCCTGATATATAGCAAGATATTTTCCACATATAGCGAAATGGCATATGCCTCTTCCCCTAGCTGTATATCTCAACGATCCTCTGTTTGACACAGAGCTATAGCCAGTGATACTATGGCTAGGGAGAATATTAAGGGGAAAGGGGGCCCCCCTGCCTAGTTCCTTTCCCAATCGGTATGGGCTTTGAGAATAAAGTTCCTAAACAGACTCGTACGGGGGGTGTTTCATACAGCAGTTTAACTAAATTCATGAAATAAGGCCCGAACCCAAAGCGTCACAGCACCGCAAATATATACGGCCATTCCACTGTATCTAAGGCTTTCTCTAAATCCAGAACCAGACAACCTTCTTATGGCCAAGTCGCTACAGCGCTGCGCATAACCCGGAAAAGCCTACGAATATCTAGGGATGTGTTTCATGCAGGGACAAAGCCATTCTGATCCTGATGGACCAAGTGCGGAGTGACCAGGGCCAGTCGACCCACCAGGGCTCCTGCCAGTATCTTGTAATCCCCATTTAGCAGCGCCAGGGTGAGGTAGGAGCTTGTGTTCATGGGATCCCTGTCTGGTTTCGGAAGGGTAATCAGATGGCCTCTGTCAAAGAGGCTGGAAGGGCGGCACCCTCTAATGCTTCTGTGTATACTCCCAATATCTGCGAACCTAAAAGATCGGCATATGTCTTATAAAATTCATGAGGGAAGCCATATGCTCTTGGGACATTGCCAGAAGGCAGCGCACACATTGTGCCTTTCACTTTCCAGTGTAAGAGGTGTATCTAGTTCCCTGCGCTGCTCAGGTGTGAGTGTGGGGAAGGTGAGACTATCCAGGAAGGAGTGTATGTTCGTGTCATAGATGCACAAGGCAGACCTATATAGGAAAGTGAAGTGTGTGTTCAATTCGCTGTGAATCTCATGCTGCGTATATTTAAGTCCGCCGTCCAGAGACCGAAGTGCAGTAATAAGTCTTGTGGCCTGGTCTCGCTTGATCAACCAAGCCAATAAGGCCCCCGTTTTAGCGTGTGATGTTGCTGAATGCGCCGTGTAATTTCAACACCTCTGACGTTCTAGGAGTTCTTTGTGTTTTTTATGCGCCTCTAATAGCAGTGTAGAATCTGGAGCGGCATCTATTGCTTGAGATTCTACATTTAATAAATCCTTTTCCACTGCAAGCAACTGAGATTCCACTTGTCTCTTCAAACCACAACTCAACCCTAGACATTTCTCACGTATTGTAACCTTCATGGCAGCCCACTCCATCATGTTGGATGAAGCCGTCCCCTTGTTTTGTGCGAAGTACTCACTGAGGGCCTCCCCTTTCGTGTCTTTAAATAGCGGGTCCTCCAACGGCCATAGCCGCCTAGTGGGGATGTTAGGAGTCCCGTTTCCCATGCCAGTGTAACATAATGTGGGTTGTGGTCGGAATGTGTACGCCCCAGTAGTCCGAGCCCGTTAGGTATAGGAGTAAGGAAGGTGAGCTGAGGAACCTGTGTAATCGAACGTGTAGATCATGAGGCACGGAGTAAAAGGAATATATCTTCACATCAGGGTTCCGATGTCTCCTAACGTCCACCAGATCGCACCCATCCGCCTAGTATCTCGAAGTTGACTGTGGCTGCCGTGCTTTTAATGGGGGGTGGGGGAGGACCTATCCAACCCAGTATCCATGACGAAATCCCCTCCAATCAGCCATGGTATATCTCACCATTTAGTTAATATTTGGGAGAGTGATCTAGGAAATTGATCTTGGTCTGTATTGGGGGCGTACACATTACCGAGCCATATATTACGCCAGTCGAGCCTACCCTTCAAAAACACATATCTACCATCTTGATCAACAAGTACCTCCTCCACTGTAAAGGGTGTGCCTGGGCGGACCCAGATTAAGGCCCCTCCATTTTCTCTGCAGCCTGACCACTTTGGCGCTTTTTAAATGTCTCTTGCAAAAGGGCAATGCACAAGTTGTGTCTCTTAAGATATGAATTGACCACATATCTGCGAGAAGGTGTGTGGAGACCCCTCAAATTCCAGCTAAGTATCATATGGTCAGTCATGACACTGCGCTATGTGAAGGTAGAGTGTAGCCCGACCTGCGCATGCAGGCAAGTATGTGAATAGGCAGAGTGCTGTAGCTTTGCCCACTCCCCCAGGGAGACCTCTGTAATTAAAAGGAAAGATGAATAAACCAACATGGCGATAGGGGAAATTTACTTTGGCGGCCCCACATATACAAGAGGTGCAGCCTAATACCCTGATCGAATGAAAACTATCCGTAGAACCAACTGATTCCCTGTATAAGGAAAAACGTAAGGGGGTGTTTGGCCGTACAAGGCATGCCACTGTATGATCCCTTAGTGTGTCATGTCTATACGTATAGTGTTGTAGACAGCTGAAATAACCTGTTAGCGCCATGTGTAAACCTGAATGCAATGCCAGTTACATAAACCCCCCTCGCATAATCAACAATACACGAGTAACAATACCAAGTGTCCCTGGGATACACGTCTGTAAATAGTTTGTGATGCAATCACAGAGACCCCAGCAGTTAAACAATACCATCAGAAGTCTGTGGTTTGACATCAGGCATATGCAGCGATACCACGTCCTATAGTCCAGCTGCTGAAGAGCCTTCATCCCAGAGGAGTGAGGCGGGGTTCCCTCCTTACTGACCGTCTCTGTAGCCTCCGCTTCACGAACCTCTGCCTGTCTTCCTGTCTAATTTGAACCTGGCCAGGTGCTGCTAAGAGGCCGGGGCCCACCTCTTGTACCTTCGTCAACATTTTTTTATCCCGCTCACCTCGCTTCTCTGAGGCCGTCATACCTGTTGGTATGGGACCTGAAAACTGGCACGTGGTTTCAAGCCAGTTCCAAGTGTCTTGCGGGATGTCAAAGAATCTTGTTCTTCTATCAGAGACCACTCGAGCTTGGATGGATAAAGCAATGAATATGCGATATTCAGTTGGCAAAGCTTCTGTTTAACTTGAAGGAAAGACCCCCATTGGCGCTGGACCCTGAACTTATAGTCCGGGAAGAGAGGACCTTACTATTGTCAAACTTGACTTACGCTAGCTTCCTGGTTTCACACAGGATCATGTGTCTGTCCCTGAAGTGCAGCAATCTAAAGATAAGTGGCCTCGCCCAGAGCCCGGTGCTGGCTTTCTGCCAGGGATGCGGTGCACTCGCTCTATGGTGAAAAGGGGAGAAAATGAGGCGGAGGGAATAATATCCTTGAGCTATCGTACCAAAAAGGCCACCACATACTGACCCTCCACCCCCTATGGCAGTCCAATCAGGCTGACCTTATTTCTTCTAGAAAAACCACTCTTTATCTTCAAGGTATCTGATTCGCTTTTCATGCGCATTCTGCTGCTTCTCCAGGAAATCAGTTGCCTGCTTCAGTTCTGTAACATCCTACTTCACTGCAGTAACTCTGTCCCCTAACTTCCGATGATCCACATGCAGTAGCGTAATATCCAGCACAACTTCGTCTATTTTGGATTCCATAGACTCCCTGGTTCGTTCTATGGCATGCAATATGGCATCTAAGCAGTCATTTGGGGGGTCCAGTTGTTCATATGGTTGCGTCTGATCCATGTCTGCCGAGCCTGCAACTTGCGAGGAGGTCCCCGACCCGGTACCTTTAGTGCGGCCCATAGGTCCAGGCAATTTCTCCAGTGCACTCTAGAAGGCGCAATGCTCAGAGCAGAGCAGTATAGGTGGAGAGTCTTCCCATTTCACTGTGCTTTATTATATGACAGAAGCGGTAGTAGGAGCCCCTACATCCCTCCACTGCCAAAAAGTAGCAAGAAAAGGGCACTCCAGAAACATATGAATATCTGAGGCGGAGACCAAACCACATTTTTTACAGCTGACTGGTGGCCCATCTGAAATTTTTGTCAGTTTGTGTGTCGTAAAGTAAGCCCTGTGGATGGTAAACAGGTGGTTCCTTTTCAGCCAGGCAGGTTTCACAACCTCATATAACATCTTACATGATTTCTGCCATAGCTTCGCACAATCCTGAGTGGACAAGATCCCCCCCCATAGTTCCTCGGCTAGTTTAATTTCACCATCTACTTCCTCTAAGAGGGTTTTGTACCAAAAGGAGACTTCTTTCTTCCCTGGGGGCTTAGTCACTAGCTGGTGTTCTAGACTGCTACCACAACCCAGGGCCTGCTTCCGAGGGTAAGACTGCACCCAGCTTACAAGTTGATAATATTTAAACCGAGAGAGACCTCCCCCAACCCTATCTTGAAGATGTTCCCAAGGGATGAGGGTGCCTCCCACGAAAAGGTCTCCCCAGACCTAAAGTCCTGTATCACGCAGGGGTTTTGCCAAACTGTCCCTTAAACATTCTGGGTGCCAGGCGAGTTCCAGAGGGGGGCTGAGCTGGAAAGATAGTCTAGCCCCACAACCTTCCTGATTTGGGCCCAGATCTTAGCTACCCCCTGAAGAACCTTCAGCTTGATTTTTTTTTTTTTAAACTTCGGGTCTCCGAATTTAAACAAAAATCCGATCACTGGCAATTTAGCACCCCTCAACTTGGCCAAAAACCTCCCTCCGGCACCAGTATCAACGGACATCTTCAATAACATGCGTGAATGCGAGAGTTGAAAGGCCCAAGCATATAACAGGAGATCTGGTAAGGCTAAGCCTCCCTTTTTTCTTCTCCACGTCAATTTCTTCCAAGCAATCCTTGCTGCCCATGATGCCCAAATAAAAGAATTGATACCACTCTGGAGTTTCGCAATCATAGGTCTTTCAAAATAAAGGGGAATACAATTAAAAAGAAAAGAGATCTTTGGGAGTAAGGTCATTTTAACTAAATTGGTTCTACCCAAGATTGATAATGGGAGAGAAGCCCAAGATTTCATGAGCATTCTGGATTCCCTTGCGATAATATTAAAGTTAATCTCGGCTAACTTTGTGATATCCTGAACCACCTGCACTCCCAAGTATCTAATTTTGGAGCTTGGCTGATAACCCTGCTGCGGCTCTGACAAGTTCCAAGTCATAATTTCTGTTTTTGTGTCGTTGATCTCATACCCAGAGACGACACCAAACATCCGAGCTAGACTGGCGACTGCTGGGAAGGCTGATTGTAAATCCGCGGAATAGACCAAGATGTCATCGGCATACAGGGCTACCTTCCTCTCCCACTCCTCATACTTAAATGGCACTATGTTAGAATGTGCCCTAAGCCGCTGAGCGAATGGCTCGCTATAAAGATCAAAAAGAAGGGGGGAGAGCGGGCGGCCCTGCCTAGTTCCTCCTGTAATCTTAAAAGATTCAGTAACATTCCTGTTAACCAACAGCCTAGCTGTGGGGTTCCGGTAAATCAGCTGGATCATATGGTGAAATCTTTCCCCTATATTAAACTTCTTCAAGGCCTCCGACAGGTAGGTCCAATTTACTCTGTCGAAGGCTTTGGTTGCGTCCAATGTCATAGTAGCTAATGGAAGGGAGTATGTGGAGGCAAGATCTATAGCGCCAATAAGATCATATGTAAGATCGGAGAGATACCTTTTCCTTACAAAACCCTTCTGATCTAAATGAAGGACATCTCCCACAATAAGACCCAATCTCGCTGCCAAAATAGAGGTGAAGATTTCATAATTATTATTTAGAAGCGAGATCGGTCTATATGACCCGCAATTTGACGAAGGCTTCCCCGGTTTCAATATCAAAATGATTAAAGCAGGAGGAGGAGCTACGCGGGCATCCAAGATGGTCGCGTGAGCAGAGAGCTCCCGAGACCCGCGCCGTCCTCCTTTATCTATCCTTCACCTATCCTGGTCATTTTGACGGGCTTTTGCAGCGCTATCTTCGCTGATGCTACTGATCCTTTTCCGGTCGAAATCGGACCTTGGGGACCACTTTTCTGCAACTTGCAACTTTCTGGCCTGCCCACGGGCGCGACCGGGGACTCGGCTGCCCACTGTGGCCGACCTGTAATTGAACAACAACGGCTGCCTGGCATCTGGCCCGCCGGAGGTGTATTGCTTTCACTTTCGGTTTCCTTCCCTTTGTTCCTGTCTCCTCCTACTCTGCCTTGCCTGCTGCCCTCTCAGTCTGCACGCTCCTCCATTGGACTGGTAAAGAGGCCGCTACACCTCTGTCTCAGTGGCGCATCGGAGTTTCGAGACTTTTCTACCTGCCTGCCACTTCCTTTGCTAACCGGCAGTCTCTGATTGCGAGATGGCGACGAAAGCGGAGGCCGAAAGACGTCGGAAGGCTGCGTCCCGGGGGGGAACGATCCAGACTAACATGATTGAACGCTACACCCAGCCGAGAGGCTCCCCCGGGGCCGTATGCTTGGGTGCTGAAGGACTTCAAACGGACACATCGTCTACGTCGGAAGTGTCGCTCCAAGACCTTATGGCTGCCATTACTGGACTCAAGGCTGACATGGGCCAACAGTTTGAAGCCGTAGTGACCAAAATAGATACGGTGGCTGTGGATGTGACTCTGATTCGGGCCGATCTGGCCAAAACTAATGAGCGGGTGAAGGCACTGGATCTTAAAACGTCGAGCCTGGTGAACGACATGGCTGAGGCGCAATCCGAAATTGGCAATCTGCGTGCATCGCACGACATACTGCTCAGGCGGATGGAGGACTATGACAACAGGGCCAGGCGAAACAACATACGCCTTGTCGGAGTGCCGGAAGGCGATGGTGCGGTAGCGACTGACCTTTTGGTCGAGGAACTGATAGTTGCCCAACTGGCTCCGGCAGGACTTAGTAAGTTCTTTGCCGTAGAGCGTGCCTATCGTTTTCCCGGAGGCCAAGTGAAGCCGGGGAACTCGCCGAGGCCTATCATAGCCAGGCTCTTTCACTACCGGGACAGAGATGCTATCCTCCAGGCCGCCCGTAAACATGGTCCCCTAAAGTATGACAATGCCTCTGTCTCAATATACCCTGACTTCACTCCTCAAGTGCAGCGGCAACGATCAGGCTTCCTCGGAGTGAAGCGTCGCCTAAGGGACCGGGGTCTGAAATATGCCATGCTGTTCCCAGCCCGGCTCCGGATCGAATATCGGGAACGTGCCTATTTCTTTGATCAACCTGAACGTGCAGCCGACTGGTTGGACTCGTTGCCGGCAGAGGACTTTGGGAGCGGAGGCCCTGGTGGTGCTGAAGGTGGTGCAGCGGCCCAGGAGTAACAGATGCCCTGGAGGTTTCGATTGAGACTATGCAACGTATTGTACATATTGACTTATTCTCTAATGACTCTGCCCGTGGCGGTGCGGTAACGGGTGATTTCTCCCTTCCTCCTCAGGGGGTTCTTTGTGTAGACGTATGGGGCGACAGGCACACTGCAGTTGGGGGTGGCTTTCTAGTCAGCAGGGGTGCAGGGAGGGGGGTGTTGTAACGGGTTTGGGTTCTGGGGTCGGTGTTTGGGGACTGGGTTGTGTTTCGTTTACTTTGTTCTGTTCTCTGTTTCATGGTATTCCATATCTTGCAATTACTGTTCATGGTGGGTGCTGCTGGGGGGTGGGTGTGGAATGTTTTTGGCGTAATGGGGGGGGGTGAAATGCGGATTCTTTCTTGGAACGTAAATGGGCTGGGCGACAGGATTAAGCGGGGCATTGTACTGCAATTCTTGAGGCGCCACGCCCCGGATGTTGTTTTCCTTCAGGAGACCCACTTGATTGGCAATGCCTGCAAGGCCTTAGACCGCCGGGGTTATCGACTGGTTGCACATGCGGGTTTCACCTCGGGGTCCCGGGGTGTGGGTATTATGGTGAAGTCTTCCCTTGCTCTTGCTATTGATGATGTTGTCCTGAACGGGCGTGGGCGGTATGCTGCTGTCTCTGGGAGGTGGGAGGGTAAACAGGTAGTGTTTGTTGTTGTCTATATCCCCCCGGGACTGCAGGCTACCACCTATGCTGATTTAGGCAGGACTCTCCTTGGGCTGCCAGATGGCTTGTTGGTCCTCGGCGGGGACTTTAATTCTGTCATGTCCGGCGACTGCGACCGACTACCCCCCAGAGTATTGCCACAGTCCCAGATGTGGCTCAGTGAAATGGCTGACACTTTTGGTTTAGTGGATGTCTGGCGCTCACTGCATCCCGCTCTCCAACAATACACCTTTCACTCTGGAGCGCACGGCAGCCTCTCCCGTATCGATTATTTTCTTATGTTAGCCTCCACTTTGTCCACTGTTCGTGAGATTCGGCATCTTCCCCGGGGTATCTCGGACCACTCCCCCCTACTGATTACGATTTCTGTGGGTAGTCTGCCTGGCAATAGAGTTCCCCCGATCCCGCCCTGGCATTTTAAAAACCCCCGGCTCCGCTCCGATGTGATTAAGGCAATAGATTGCTATTTTTCAGATAATCTGGGCTCAGTCACCTCCCCCACTGTTCTCTGGGAGGCCTTCAAGACGGTTATTCGGGGCTCCGCCTTGTCACTCATTGCCACTGAGCGTAGGGTCAAGAGGGAGGCTGTTGTGGCTCTTGAAACCGAAATCACTGCGCTCGAAAGTGAGTTGGGTGGGAATGACACGCCTGCACTGTTGCATGAATTGGAATTGAAACAAGCGGACTATAAGGCCTGTGTCACGGACGCTGCTAAATTGATGCGGTCCAATCAACTTGGTCGACTGTATGATGTGGGTGACAAGGCTAGTAAGCTTCTTGCGTGGCTGGATAAGACTGAGCGTGCGAGTCGTGTTGTTCCCTCCATTGTCCGTGATTCTGGTGTGAATGTCTCTGATCCGGGTGAGGTTGTTGAGTGTTTTGTTGACCACTTCCGTATGGTTTACACGCCTGTTAGTGATCGAGATGAGGCCGACTCCAGGCTGCTCCTGCGTGACATAGCCTTGCCTACTGTGTCTGAAGCGGATTGCCTCGCTCTGGAGGCCCCCTTTACTGTCGACGAGATTGCCCTCGCAATTCGTTCCCTTCGCTCGGGTAAGGCAATGGGCCCTAACGGACTCCCCATTGAACTTTACAAACTTTGTCCCGACAAGATGGCCGCCCACCTGCGTCACATGTTTCTCGAGGCGGTTGAGGCTGGATGCCTCCCCCTTGAGCAGCGCCTCGCTACCATAGTGGTCATTCATAAGGATGGCAAACCTCGTGACCAATGTGCCTCGTACCGCCCCATCTCCCTCCTTAATGCGGAACCCAAAATCCTCGCTAAGGTGCTGGCCAATCGGATGCTTGCTGTGATTTGTGACCTGATCCACCCAGATCAATCCGGTTTCATCCCTCACAGGAACACTGCTCTTAATTTGCGTAGGCTCCACGGTGTTCTCGCGAGAGCTTCTATTCTCGCCGAGCCAGCAGTGATCGCCTCCCTTGACGCTACGATGGCATTTGACACCATTGAATGGCCCTACCTATGGGCAGCCCTCGCCAAATTTGGCTTTGGCCCTAACTTCATCGCATGGGTCAAGCTTCTTTATGAACAGCCGCTAGCTCAGGTCGCGGTGAATGGAAGGTGCTCGGACCCCTTCCCCTTGGGCCGTGGCACGCGTCAAGGATGTCCCCTTTCTCCGCTTTTGTTCGCTTTGGCGCTCGAACCTCTTGCCGCGTGGCTCCGGTGGGAACCCTCTATCAAAGGGATCCGATGGTCCCCTGACCTCGAGGACCGTGTCTCCTTGTATGCGGATGACATCCTCCTTTATCTTACTTCCCCTCAGAAGTCACTCAATGTTCTATTCGACGTCCTCACGTCCTTCGGTAAAAATTCGAGATTGGTCATTAATTGGACCAAGTCCTGTGTCTATGCCATAGCCGGTACTGTACCGCCTCTCCCGCGCAGATTTCCCATCCTGGTAGTGACTGACGGTTTTAAATATCTGGGGGTCCATGTATCCACGATCTCTTCGGTCCGCTATGAGCGGAACTTGTATGCCCCGCTCCGCCGACTGAAGCAGGATGTTCGGCGATGGCGCGGTCTGCCCTTATCTCCATTGGGCCGGGCGGCGCTCTTCAAAATGATGTCGCTTCCCCGCTTCCTCTATGCCCTGCAGAATTTCTTCGACCCCGTTCCAGTTCGCTATTTCCATGAAGTTGAGAGTCTGCAGCGGCAACTTATCTGGGACGGCCGTGCCCGCATTGCCTTATCTAAGCTCACGCTCTCCTGGTACGACGGAGGTATTGCGCTGCCGGATATTAAACGATACTACTGGGCCTCGCACCTGAGCGCCATCAACCATGCGACATATTCGCCGGAGCCCGCCCCTGCCTTTGCTTTAGATAAACTGCTGTTGCCCGGTGGTAACTTTAATAGGGCGCTATATTCTAAGGCCCCCTTTCGACTCCTTACGGGCCCGACGAAATGTGCAGTGCAGGCGTGGCGTGACGCTACGGTGGCCACAGGTTGGGGTGGTAGATTGACACGGATGACGCCTCTGTATGACTCGGAACGACTGGGCAACCTGTGGAAGACGAAAGGGTTTGAGAAATGGGACATGATTGGGATAAGTACTGTGGGGGACCTTTGGACGCGTGGCGCGGTTAAGTCCTTTGAATCATTAAAGCTGGAATACCGGCTCGATGATAGGGAGCACTTCCGATATATGCAGGTGAGACATGCCTTGTCTTCTGTCTTCCCCTCCGGTACGGACGTTCCGCAGTCCTCCCCCTTGGAGGATCGAGTTCTAGATGGCCACGTCCCAGATAGTACTATCTCCCTGATTTATAAGAAGCTTATTAACAACAGAGCTGACCAGCTTGATAAGCTACGGGCTGCCTGGACTGCTGACGGACTCGAATTGGACGACGAGGACTGGCAGTCCGCTGTGTCCTCCCCTAAGGAAGTGGCTATTCCAGCACGACTTCGCTTTGTCCAACTGAAAATTCTCCATCGCGTGTATCTCACTGGAATGCGTCTGGTGCGAATGGGTCTGGTTACTGACGGACGCTGCAAGCGTGGGTGTGGGATGGATGGTACCTTTCTTCATGTTCTGTGGGAATGTCCAATGGTTGTGGCCTACTGGTCTAGGGTGCATGACGTTATGAGTCGTGTCATGGGGGTTCCATTGCTTCCTGAGGCGCGTCGTTGTCTGCTGAATGTGTGGGAACCGACTGACTGCACTGCTGCTCAGACACTTTGGGTCACACTAGGCAATATGATTGCGAAGAGGGATATTGCGCAGCTCTGGGGCTCCCCTAGACCGCCGGTGTTAAGTGCCTGGAAAGAGAACATGGACTGGTCCATGTTCCGAGAGAAGACGGTATATGAGGCCCGGGGGCGTCCGGGGAAGTGGTCCAGAGTTTGGGCCCCCTGGAATACTTACCGTGGTGACATCTGTTCCCCTCCACTTGACTACGAAGTCCCTCTCCCCTCCTCTCCGTGATTTACGTTCCTTTCCTCTACTCACCACATTCTTTGCTCTCTTGTGCGCGCCACCCCCCCATGCCCTCGTTGTTTCTCCAGCGTCCATTCCCCCCCTCCCACCTCCAGCAACCCTTGCCACTATGATACCATGTGTTTGTTGTTTGTGTTTTCTTCGACAAAAACATAAAATTAAACCTTTCTTATCCTAATTGTATGATATTGCGCTCTTGCCGATAATGTCGATGCGATAGATTGCTCCAGCAACGTGCTGCCTCGTATTGCACTTTTCGCTCAGCCTGTTTTTGTCATAGCGGCCGGCCCTGTGGGGTTGTAGGCAGACGCTGTGTATTGTGCATTTGTAAATAAAGGTTTTAAAAAAAAAAAAAAAAAAATGATTAAAGCATCATTCCATGATTCTGGGAGCCCTATATTAGCCTCCAGAAGGGGGTGGTGATGGACGGAGTATCTGAATCAATCAAACACTCGCACCCAGTCAAAAGATCTGGGTTTAATCCATCACCGTTCTTTAGCCCACTCTGCCACCCCAGTTCAGACATGGCTATATGCAAATCAGTCTGACCCTGTGCCTCATGGGAACAGTCCAGCCCGAACTGCCAAGCCATGTCTTCCCTGGACCGGAAACAAGCTTCCGAGGACCGGTTTCTGGCATTCCAGCCGTCTTCAGCCCGGCTTGCTTGAATCCAGTGGCAAAGTGAGCAAGGGACTCACGTCTGAGCATACCCTGCCACACTTATGGCGGCCAAAAGCGGTACAAAAGGGGGTGGTGATGGACGGAGCATCTGAATCAATCAAACACTCACACCCAGTCAAAAGATCTGGGTTTAATCCATCACCGTTCTTTAGCCCACTCTGCCATCCCAGTTCAGACATGGCTATATGCAAATCAGTCTGACCCTGTGCCTCATGGGAACAGTCCAGCCCGACCTGCCAAGCCATGTCTTCCCTGGACCGGAAACAAGCTTCCGAGGACCGGTTTCTGGCATTCCAGCCGTCTTCAGCCCGGCTTGCTTGAATCCAGTGGCAAAGTGAGCAAGGGACTCGCGTCTGAGCATACCCTGCCACACTCATGGCGGCCAAAAGCGGTACAAAAGGGGGTGGTGATGGACGGAGCATCTGAATCAATCAAACACTCACAACCAGTCAAAAGATCTGGGTTTAATCCATCACCGTTCTTTAGCCCACTCTACCAGGCCCACATCTTTGTACTGGGGTGAATGTAAGATATTGTTCTACATTCTGTCCATCAACGGTGGTTTTTGCAATTTTCACCCCGAGTGGGCTGGGTATGCTCAGACTTGAGTCCCAGGCTCTCCGCATCACTAGAGTCAAGCTATCCAGGTTGCAGAAGGCTGATAGCCAGAAACCGGTCCTTGGATGCTTGATTCCGGTCTAGGAAAGACATGGCTTGGTAGTTCGGGCTGGACTGTACCCATGAGGCACAGGGTCAAGGCTGATTTGCATATAGCCATTGTCTGACCTAGGGTGGTGTGGAGTGCAAAAAAAGGATGGATTTAGGCCCAGATCTTTGTACTGGGGTGAATGTAAGACATTGTTCTACATTCTGCCCATCAACTGTGGTTTTTGCAATTTTCACCCCGAGTGGGCTGGGTATGCTCAGATGTGAGTCCCAGGCTCTCCACATCACTGGAGTCAAGCTATCCAGGCTGAAGAAGGCTGATAGCCAGAAACAGGTCCTTGGATGCTTGATTCCGGTCTAGGAAAGACATGGCTTGGTAGTTCGGGCTGGACTGTACCCATGAGGCACAGTGTCAAGGCTGATTTGCATATAGCCATTGTCTGACCTAGGGTGGTGTGGAGTGCAAAACAACGATGGATTTAGGCCCAAATCTTTGTACTTGGGGTGAATGTAAGACATTGTTCTACATTCTGTCCATCAACTGTGGTTTTTGCAATTTTCACTTCGAGTGGGCTGGGTATGCTCAGACGTGAGTCCCAGGCTCTCCACATCACTGGAGTCAAGCTATCCAGGCTGAAGAAGGCTCATAGCCAGAAACCGGTCCTTGGATGCTTGATTCCGGTCTAGGAAAGACATGGCTTGGTAGTTCGGGCTGGACTGTACCCATGAGGCACAGGGTCAAGGCTGATTTGCATATAGCCATTGTCTGACCTAGGGTGGTGTGGAATGCAAATAAACGATGGATTTAGGCCCAGATCTTTGTACTGGGGTGAATGTAAGACATTGTTCTACATTCTGTCCATCAACTGTGGTTTTTGCAATTTTCACCCCGAGTGGGCTGGGTATGCTCAGACGTGAGTCCCAGGCTCTCCGCATCACTAGAGTCAAGCTATCCAGGTTGCAGAAGGCTAATAGCCAGAAACCGGTCCTTGGATGCTTGAATCCGGTCTAGGAAAGACATGGCTTGGTAGTTCGGGCTGGACTGTACCCATGAGGCACAGGGTCAAGGCTGATTTGCATATAGCCATTGTCTGACCTAGGGTGGTGTGGAGTGCAAAAAAAACGATGGATTTAGGCCCAGATCTTTGTACTGGGGTGAATGTAAGACATTGTTCTACATTCTGTCCATCAACTGTGGTTTTTGCTATATTAGCCTCCAGCACATGATTGAAAAGCTGCGTCAAGACGGGAATGATCTTTTCTCCCAAGATCTTATACATTTATGCTGGAAGGCCATCAGGGCCAGCCGCTTTCCCCGATTTAGAACGCTGGATAGCTTCTCTAACCTCTATTTGAGTAAAGGCTTGTTCCAAATGTCGCTGTTGATTCTGTTCTAAAGACATGAGGGGGATATCCCTTAACCAAATTTGAACACTAGCGACCTCCACATTTTTGTCCTTACAGTATATGTCTTGGAAATACCTCTGAAAGGCCTGACTAATACCCTGGTCTGTACAGAAAGTCTCATCTCCACTGATGATTTCATTAATCTGATTTCTTGCCCTATCAGACTTAGCTTTCCAGGCAAGGAGTTTACCCACGCCTTCACCGTATTCAAAATGGGCGATTTTACTGGCCTCGCACCTACGTATAAGCTTGGACTGAAGTACACATTCTAATTGCCCTTTTAAATCATCCCTTTGAGCTTTCCACTCTTGATGAGCTTCAGTCGAAGCTAACGGGATTGTAATGGCATGTAGCTCTTTCAACTTCCCTTCGATGGAGGATACTTCCTCCCTGTATTTCTTGCTCCTGAAGCTTGCCCTGCTAGTGATCTGACCCTGCAAGAAAGCCATAAAGGAGTCTCTTTCAGCGAGAGCAGAGGCAAAAGCAGGAGTACGAAGTTACCAAGGCTGGAGTGGGCGGAAAGGGGGCTACTGATATATCAAAGCAAGACAGTGAAGGCGCTCTGTTGAGTGTAAGGGGGTCAGTCGCCCTTGCAGTGCGGTACACTGGGGAATTAAAGCCTCTCCTTAGTACACAGGTTACTTCTTCAGCCCCTGCAACTCCTCAGATAGATGTAGAAGTAAAACAAAAGAAACCAGCGAGAGGGGTTATAAAAGGCTCTAAGAAAGCTAATCCAATTAGCAAAAGGGTAAAAAAACGCTGTTGAGACAACAAATATTGGAAAGGATTCCCCCGGGGGAGTGGTATCACAAGGCCTCACTGCAGCTGAGCTCTTTTCTTCTTCATGTGAGGCAGTGTCGGCAATAGCAGAGAGATCTAAGTATACTAGTGACGACTCTGCTTTCCAGGTCGATCCGGTGAAAGGGAAGTCTATTAGACTGAAGAAGCAACGGGGTAAGGCGGTTAGCAGTGTGGTTAAGGTGATTCCCTCATTGCGCTCCTACTTCAGAGTACAGCCGGAAGTGCTGGTAATTGATACACACCCGAAACTAGCGGGCCAGGTTTCTGCAAGTTATTCTACCTCTATTCTATTATCTATGCCATCAGGCACTCCTCCAGGCACTATCATAGAGATGGAGTCTGGGACCAAACTAGGAAAAACAACAGACACGGACACATTGGCACCAGTTGTTCAAGACCTTCAAATATCAGCAGGTTTGATTGGAAGATATTGGGGGACCTTTAGAAAACTTGTGTGCTCCTAAAGATGATCCTTTGCTCGACGCCCTTTGTTTAACACAACCAGTTTCAGGAGTTTCAGGAGTGTCATTTAATAGCACTGTAGAGGTTCCAGAAAGTGACTCCCCCACAGAACAACTGGCACACCAGTCCTCCTCTTTGCCCACAGGTTTGGAGGGTCTCTTCATCGCACTAACGGAGGATATAAAGAAAGGTTTCGCTACATCTACAGCAAACCAGGGGGAGATCAGAAACTATTGCGAATGACTGGAAAAAAAAGTCGATCTCATAAATTCCAAAACTGTGATTTTAGAGAAAACAGTGGGGAAAATTAAAGATTTGGGTCAGGTAGAATCGGAAATTGTACTTCTAAAAACAGAGGACCAGGATCTTCAAGACAGGGTGGAGAGACTAGAGAACAACGCGCGCAGAAATAATGTACGCCTTCTGAACATACCTGAAGGAAGCGAAGGTTCAGATATCCCGGCGTACGTTGTTTCTCTGCTCAAGACCTCCTTACAGCTCGAACTCTCTGAAGATAACTAAGTCAAGATGTCCAAAAAGTACATACGGATCCGTTCCGGAGGAATCCTAACAGATCTAAACCTAGAAAGATCCTCATCAACTTCCTTACATTTGCTTTGAAAGATAAGATCTTAAATCTATCACTAAAGTCTAAATCAGTGCAGGCGAAGGACCTTTCATTTGAGATTCGGTCAGATCTCTCAAAGTGTACTGCAATGGGAGTTGGGCAAGAGGCTAGAAGAGTTTAAAAAGCTAGAAGGGTAGCACGATTAAGATTTCCGGCCTTTTTAAAAGTGATGTACAACAATAAAATGTACAACATAAGGTCGGTACAGGAAGCAGATGAACTGCTGAGCAACATCAGTAAGGGAAGTTAATAGTGGGCCCAAAGTATATTGTAGGCAGCGAGGGGATACTCTCCCCCCCACAGGGCAGTATATAGTAATGAGATCTTTAAAAACTTGCAGCCTGGTGGTGAACACCCCCCTTCTGATTGTCTTAACATATACATAGTCTTTTTTTCTTCTTTCTCCAGCCCTCAGTATTTTCTTCTCATGTTTTTTTTAGGTGTCACGTGAGTTTTGTATATTAAGATGGCGGTGGCGCAGTTATCTCCAGAACGCAATTGCTGGACTCCATCTGTCCAGATAATTGGGGTATGGGTTCCTAAGGTGAGGAGAGAGGGGGTGAGGCACGGGGTAGGGGATGGGTTAGGGTGTAGCAGGGAAAGAGAAAAAAATTAAAAAATTAATCCTCGTTCGTAGTTTTTCTTTTTTTTTTTTTCTTTTTTTTTTTTTTAGATGTACTCATGTTGAGGTTTTGGAGCTAGGCTGGAATAACTGCTGGTATTGGTTACTATATATTCAAACCTCTGTTTTTAGGATGTACTTCTCAATCGGAGTAACATGAGTTCTATACAGATTCTGTCTTGGAATATTAATGGTCTGCGAACTAGACCTAGAAGGAATAGGATTGTGCAGTATCTTCAAGATACTTCAGCTCAGATCTTGATCCTTCAAGAAACACATATGTTAAAGGAAGAGATATGTTCTCTCCTTAAAAACAAAAGATGGGTCGGTTCATATATATGTACGAACCAGACAGCCAACGTTAGAGGTGTACTCATCATTTTTAAGAAATCATACCAAGCTCAAGTTGTACAACATTTGGTTGACCCAGGTGGCAGATGGGTCATTGTCAAAGTTAAGATGATGGAGTCCGTGTTTACGTTGGTTGGCTATTATGGACCTAACCATGATGACCCTTCAATACTTAAGACCATCTTTTCCCACTTATTGGACTTCCTGAGCCAATAATTATGGCCGGAGACTTTAATGTTATCTTAAACCCGGACTTAGATAAAACTCCAAATAGTAGAGCGGTAGTCCCTGCAAAATCACGTATTTTTCTTTTAGAGTCGATGCAGCAGTATGGTCTTTTTGACATATGGAGAGATATAGATCAGGCTTGCAGCAAGGGGTATCATTTAAAAACTTTAAACATTGACATCAATCCAGAATTGATTACATCTTGATAAGTAACTAACTTAGAGATAGGGTCAATAATATTACTTTTTTGGCCAATCATCTATCAGACCACTCAGGGGTTCTCCTATCTCTGGATATTTTAACTGCAGCGCCCACTCGGACATGGTCATTTGACCGATCACTACTCTTGATGGAGGAAGAGAAAATGTTTTCGCTACAAGAAACCGAATGGTTCTTTGAAGCAAACTTGGCACACACACCACTTCTTGAATTAGTTTACGCGGGCTCACGGCGCTTCTGCAGTCCGTCTCTTCCCTCACCAGTCTGCACTGCCTGTGGCGATACTCTCCTTTCTTCGTACAGGAACTCGAATTGGGGACCACCAGCAACCGCTGCAAGCACTGCTTGGATCGCGACCAATTCCCTTCCCTATTCACGTTGCATCATCAGCACGAGCAGGCCCAGTTCGGGGCCACTCCCAGAGCCGCAGTCAAGTCGAAGAAGCAGCACCTCCTGTCACCACTCTCTCCCTGGCTGTACCACCACTAGTCTTCTCTGCTGGGGCAGGTGGTGCCTGCCGACACCGCCCTATCCTTGCGGTAGACCGGGCCCGATGCCGGGCGCTCCCCAGGCCTCCGAATGCAACGCCACTCGCCTCTTCTCTTACCGGGTGACTTGCTTGTGGCAACTTCCTCCGTTTCGCGTCACCACACAAAAGTGGTGCGACGTGCGCTTCCATCTGCTGTTGGTTCCCACTCGTGCAGCGGCCGTATCCGCCTCATGGGTGAGTCAGCAGGCTTCACCCAAGTCGCGCGTCTCAAGCCAGAGTACGATGTCTGACTCCAAGCGCTCAGGCAATTGTCCCCCTCCCGTTATCTTCCCTCCAAAGGGTTCCTGGGGACTCACCCATCGATCCAACATGGCTCGGCACTATGGATGCTGCTTCTATATCTGAGAAATTAACCGGATAAAGGGAATCAGTGGCGGAGTGAACTCTGAACGCATCCATTATTTTGCCACTGCAGGCCACACCCCATCAACAGCGCTTGACGTAGGCATGTGAGAGTTGCATGAAGGGATCTAACCCAGCGACCTAACAGTGTACATCACAGCTACAGGTGACATGTCTACTAGCAGGTTGTCTTTATCCATATCTGTATGGACTAAAGCTGCTTCAAGATTCCTTGTATCCTGTGCTTCATTCATACTGTTCTACTTTGTTAGTGAATGTTAATGCCACTTCAGGCTTTCTTTGGTGTTCACAACCTTTAGATAAGACTGTGTAGTTAGAGAAGCCTAGAAGAGTGTTTGTGAGTGTACTTGGGTTTGAAAAATGTTCCTACAAAAAAGGAGGCACCTTACATGGCCCTTGCACAATGTTGTTCAACCAAGTTTACTATGCAGGGTAGTAATTCCTACCTTTTATAGCAAATATATCTATGAAATCTTACTTACTCTGCTCATGTAAGTATAAAAATGTAAGTTAAGAAGTTCCTTCGTTTTGGAGGTGTAGTGAAATGCAGGTCCTTGTCCTCGAGTTTGTGATTAATTTAAACTATGTGAACAAGAGGGAACTCCCAGCCCAATGTTGGGTGCCATGTTGATATTCTGCAGAAGAGTGGTGCAAATGATCAACTCACAGTGAAGCTGCATAAGCTGTGAGTGAGTGGACATAACTAGTCTACAGGGTTGACAGCAGTTTTGTGCCCAGGGATCTCAGGTAGAACAAACTAAGTTTTAAGAGATGTGCTACTGCTTGTAGAAATGCTCTTACATGCATTTCTGTAGGTATGGGAATATCTGTTTTTAATCCAAATTGTCCCTCAAGGTTCACCTCCTTCTGGGCAGTGACTCCAACTCATAAAGTAGCAGTCAGTCTTTATCCCAGAACAAAAATAATAATCGGGGAAACAATAAATTATGTTCAAGATATACATAGCTGCCAAGGTTTCAGATTGCGTATGTATGACATTTTTAATATTTTCAGTGTAATTATGAGTGACATTCAATAACTATGAGTGACATTTTCTTGCGAGCAAAAAATCAAGCAATGAAGATGAGGGAAAAAGATCCACTGGAAAGCACAAGAAATGGAAGGGCACTAGTGCCCTTGTAATCTGATGGTAGTTAGATAAATATGTATCCATGATATTAACAGCCTACAGGATTGGTGATGCGAGCTTAAGCAGTAGGAAAAAATATCTTCTAAATTTGCAAATATGAACTGTAGCATAAAGTACAAACATAGCTGCATTGCTGAATTCGATTATCTAGATTGTTTTATTTACGTCCAGGAGCCGGGTGCACACACGTGAAGGCCAAGGAGTGTGTCCTGCTCTCTGATATGTAATCTAATGGGTGTCGAGGTTGCATCCGCCCCCACTCTCATTGCTGTGACAGTACCAGACTCTGGCAGCCAGTCCCAGTCACTGTCAGCTGAGGGTGGACTGCTGCCCAGCCGCCTTGGCACTAGCGCAGCCAGAGGAGGAGCAGTCAAAGTAAACGCTCAGGCTGACCCTGTAAAGTTAAATATATTTGAAATCTAAAAAGGTCCGATATTACAGACCTGAAAGTGTGAGGACCGTGGCAACCACCAGTCTTCAGCAGCCCGGTCCGGTCGAGGGGCTGCTGGTTATCATGATGAGAGGCACTGGTGGCATGGGGCATCATGATGAGAGGCACTGGCGGCACAGGGAGGGAAGGGGATATCCTGATGCTGATGGGAGGCACTGGGGTGAAGGGGGCATCATGATGAGTCACTGGCGGCACAGGGGTGAAGGGGGCATCATGATAGGCACTGGTGGCATGGGGCGTCATGAGGAGAGGCACTGGCGGCACAGGGGGTGAAGGGTGCATCATGATGAGGCACTGGCGGCACAAGGCGGGGGGCATTATGATGAAAGGCACTGGCAGCACAGGCAGCAGGCGGACTCCAAAACTAAACTTTAGAATCATAACTGCCGCCCGCTCACGCTTCGTGAAGCGTGATGGAGTCCTGGCTATGGGTATGCCAAGAACAACCAGAGATGGTGACTTTTTGTTTTTCACCTTCTCCGCAAGATAAGTGGGGTGCTATATATAATTTGTAAATGATGCGGCTGGCCTTGACGATGGTGCAGGTCAGAAAGGGGAGTCAATTGAGTTCTATCAGGTGGGTGGTGATGTGATAAGTTTTCTTCTGACCATGGATGAGAATTGCTGCTGAGTGTAAAAAGCACCTAAGGGGTGCCAGTGTGGAGTCTGAGAAACTATATAGTAGGTCGTTACACAATCCACATGCAAGTGTTCTAGGGCTTGAACAGCATTTCTGAAGTCTCTTTCTAGAAGAAACTGAATGATAAAATAGAATCCAAATATTTTGCTAAACTCAAAGTTGAGTGGGAAAAATTGCATGCCATTAGGGCCGTAACTAGGAAAGACTGCCGCAGCAGTGTTCGTGCAGCGAGAATCCTTTTGTCCGGGTTTTCAAAATGGACCTGGAAATTCCACACGCTTGTGCGTGTTCATTTCCTATGGTCCAGTTTGATTGGGCTTTGCGTGCGAGTTGTTTTTTAACAGAACACGCAATGGGCCATAGGTGGTCGCATAGCTCCGCCCATGGCCTATTGGTGTCTGTTACGCGCACCAAAGCCCATATGTTTTCAATTATCGTGCCCAGACACGGGCACGATCATTGAAAACATATGCTTAGCAGTGGCGCTCGCGGGTGTTTTTTTTTTTTTTTCTACAATAGCTTTCAGTGCTGCTTGTTTTTTCTTTTTTTGCTCCTACAAGGGCGATGCGCCTTGAAATATAGAGATACGCTCTCGTCCTAATTTTATTCAATTTGACGGTTTAGAAACACTCTAACATTAGGTTGTCTGCATGCCTGCGAGGAAATAACAATTATTCATATAGGACATGCCACAAAAGGAATTCTACTTGGATGCGTGAGTACTTGGTGAGTTTGCCATCCATCGCATTCTTACTTATATTATCAACCTCTATCGAGTGAAATATTCAGTCAGCCCCACCGGATTCCAATCCATGGCCTGCACATCACTTGGACGGGACCCAGGACGCATCTCGCCAAGAGATACTAAATGACGGTGCCCAGAGCAATGGCCGCCCTGTATAATTATTTGAAACAAATAACTGGTTTTCAAATTTTATGAGCAAGGAGCTGAACTGCTTACTATGTTTTGAAGAAAGGGCTAGAAATGTCCCGCGAGACGTGTCAACATTGACCTGCTGGAAGTGTGGGGACGTTTCTACAGACGCTAAATTCACTCCATTGAGACGAGGGCCTCAGGTACCAATCTTTGCTGTGGCATTTGACTAGACATCCTGTTATTCTGGGTATAGTAATCTCTGTGTGTCTAACTACATGAAATAAAAAAATGTACTTGGAATTTGTTCCCCCAACTAGTTTCGCGCACTTTAAACTTCATACCAATGCGTTCCTATATGCATCTTTGTGCAATAATTGTTCACACTGGTGCAACAAGTGCAAATTATCTTTTTACTCGCTTGCATGACACATTAATTCTAAAGACCGACTTAGTCAAAGAGCTGACCTCCGCACCAGGGCATCACCCTGCCTGCTTATCCCTGCGTATGCATCGAAAAATGAATTAGAACAATCCATTAGCAGAGTTCAGACAGGTGCATCTCTGCTCAGGCAGAAGGAGCGCTCTTGTCAGACATCACAGGCACTGTTTTTAGTGGCACCGTTTCAGCCCTTGACAGGTCAGTAAGATGCCATTGACGCTTAATCTCTAAAAAAAAAAATAGGCCGATGGTACAGTTACTGTAGGTGGTGGATGACCTCGTTTCTGAGGGTCAAGGGCAGCATCAAGTATGGCCTTTCTTGCCCAAGATGCCGGGTGGGAACACTAACCACCAGCACAGAAGGCCCCAGGGAGAGGGCGTCACGTGACAACAATCCACCGGTCACCATTCCATTTGCGGACTTCCGGTAACCGCTGACTGCCCCACGACGAGAGAGAAGGCCTCCCCTGCTCGAGGAGGATGAACCGCCATGCCAACCCATCTTGCACCACCAGAGCGACAGGCCGGGTTGTACCCCTGCGCCGTCAGCTAGAAACATTTCTCAAATACCACGAAACATTTGAAAAGTCTGTATGTATCATTCCTGAAGAAACCTGGAATGACGACAAGATGTCTCATCTCGAAAATTAGGACTGTTTTACAAAGTTCTTGTTGTATCAAACCGTGCACATCCAATAGTTCACGCCTGTCCCGGGGAGGTGATCTCTGCGCCTAGTTTGCAGCTCTGCAGACTTCTCAGCGGCTCTAGCCACGGTTTCCAAGCAGCGCAATGTGCTCGACATGTGAGTACAACAAGTAATTTATTCAAGAGGGGGGAGGGGGAGGGGGGGGGAGTAATGCTCCCCAGGTGGTCTCCGCTGCCAGACTTCTGTCCGCTCATCCTGGGGGAGGGGTCAGGAAAACACAGTCTGTGAGCCCAGGGTTACAGAGTGAACAAGAGCGCTGTGACCTCACCCTTCTAATAAGGCTTCCCTGAAGGGACCAGACTGGTGACCGCTCACCTAGGGGTCATGTCCGCCGTCTGTGTGCTCAGGGTCACACAGTGAACAGCAGGAAGAGCGCCGTGACCGCACCCTCTAGAAAGGCTTGACTAAAAAGACTGGGGTCCATTGGCTTGGACAAATCAGATGCTGCACTTTAACATTGCTCCTCCGTGTCCACTTCATGCCCTGCACCCACACAGCAACACTTACGCATACACAGCGGCACTTACAGCCACAAAGCGCCACTTACACCCACAGCGGCACTTACACATACACAGCTGCACATAAACCCACAGCGACGTATACACCCACACAGTGGCTCTTGCACATACACAGCGGCACTTACACACACACACAGCGGCACTTACACCAACACAGCGGCACTTACACCCACACAGCGGCACTTACACCCACACAGCGGCACTTACACCCACACAGGGGCACTTACACCCACACAGGGGCACTTGCACCCACACAGGGGCACTTGCACCCACACAGGGGCACTTGCACCCACAGAGCGGCACTTGCACCCACACAGCGGCACTTGCACCCATACCAGCGGCACGTGACAAGGGTGCCACAGTTGGTCACCTTTCTTATTCGCAAACCCCCTTGCGCATCTGTCTTCAAGATGCATGCACAAATGACGTATCTTTATTTTTATTATATTTATTATTATTACTATTGTATTATTATTAGAATCACTAATAATATTAATATAACATATTTAAACATAGCTTTTTGTATACCACATCTGCACTTTAAGGCGCTATATCAAATGCACGCTTCCAAGTAATGATGTTGTTATTACAGATATATAATAAATCGCTCCAAGTTTGCCGATGGAAGGCTGAGCCTGCCTGGTAGGGTTAGGTTGTGTCTGTTCCTGCGTGTGCATAGGCAGTGCCACTTTTCCTCGTGTTTGCGGTTGTTGCTATTCTCTGGTCTGTCACCAATTTGACCCGGTTGAAATGCGTAGATGTGGGGGCACCTGTTTATAAATCATCACTCTCCGTTCTAGACACGCTGCCTTTGTGGTGTGCAGACCACTGTATCCGGCATCAGGTACAATTCTTGCTTTGTGGTTTTCATCTCTTGAAATAGGGGGGTTGCAAAACACCCACTAAAGGCGGATTCAGACGCCTTCGCCTTTCCACCCTTCTGAGGTTGAACGGGTAATGCACACAACCCACAGTGCAGCAACAATTCGCCACAATATTTTGTATACAATTAAACCACTAAGCGTGTCCGACAATTGAATGGGTTTGTGGGGTCCCGTTTGTGTTGCGTGCATTCTTATGCGTTGTTCGTGTCGTCAATGTGTTGTCCTATATGTAAGGAATATACAATTGTAGAAAATAAATTGTGTCTGACAAGCACTGTAACCGTAAAGGTATAGTTCTATTCTATTCTATTCTGGATTTGGTAAAGCGCAACAGCTACCCCGGCAAAGGGGTGTCCCGGCGCTAAGAACAGACACACTACTCCGAGGTGGGGGGGAGGGGGAAACTAGGCGGCGGGGAAGAGGTGAGTCTTGATTGCTTTACGGAAAGCAGGGAGGGAGTCGATAGTGCGAATGCTAAGGGGGAGATCGTTCCACAGTTTGGGGCCAAGGACCCCAAAGGAGCGGCCTCCAGTTCGGCAGAGTCGAAACCTAGGGATTGACAGAAGGAGTTGGTTGGCAGAGCGAAGAGCACGACCAGGAACGTAAGGTTGGACAAGGCTTCGAAGCAGAGGGGGGCTTCCCAGTTTCACGATTTTAAAGATCATGACTAAGGCCACACCCCACAGATCTCCTACAAAAGCCCTATATAGCTAATATAGTGCCCATTTGTTTGCAAAGAAATTGGTTTCTAGGGTAACAAGCATTTACAATGCAATAGGTCTCGCATTATTAAAGTTTGAACTATTGCATTGTAAATGACAATGTATTTTATTAATTTGTTTTTAAAACCTGCAATCAGTGCATAAACCCACACTTTGAACGTATAGTCCTTGCTTACGATGAGCAAGGCTGGCAGTAAAAGAGACTGCCAGCCTTGCTTCTCATAAGCATGGACTAAAAGTACAAAGTGCTTGTTTACGCACTGATGCAAATGAATAAAATGCATTGCCATTTACAATGCCAATAGCTCAAACTTTAATAATGCCAGACCTATTGCATTGTAAATGCTTGTTTAAATAGCTTGCCAGTTTGACCTACTTCTGCTCTTCGATGGTGATGTTTGAAGAGGGAACATTGCTTTAGACATGGGACTTCCTTAATGTTTTGGAAAATCCACCTATCTTCATGAGTATAAACCTTCATGTTTTCACTTTCTATATATTGTTAACTAAGCTGAACCTAATACTACTTTAACACTCACCTTTGTGTTACAATAAGCGTGTATCCTTGTTCCCTCTCCCCACAAAGGCAGCTAGACCTACCTGTGAAGTGACTGAACTAGATTAGATCGGGCAACCCAGTTTATTACACAAGTAGGAAGATTTTAATTCTTGAAGTTACTTCTTTAAAAAGAGTTTTAATAACAGTCATTGTAATGTTTAACTGGGTGAACTCAAAATTCTATGCCTTTTAGGGCATACACTGCTTCATATAATTAACAATGTCAATATGTTTTGTGGCGCATAACTAGGGCTTCTGAAATTATTTGTGTTTTTTCATTCCCTATTGTGTCTAAGATTTAGCTGACCGCCTTCTTACCTCCTGTGTGTTTCTCTTAGCTAGTCGAGCGGCAGCAGATGCCCGTGGCCGGGCTGGGCACAAGTCGGCTGCTGCCTCCAGCCTGTCTGGAATCAGCCTTCAAGAAGCGCAACAGATACTGAATGTCTCCAAACTCAGCCCAGAAGACATACAGAAGGTGAGGTCATACAATGTCTTGAAACTCTAGAACACTTTCAGAAGGCAAGCTTAGGCAGTGTCTCGCAGTTCTAGATCTTGTTACGTAGGTTATCACAGGTAGAAGGCTGATAGTGTAGAAAACATACAGAGCAGGAATTTGGGCCGTGGCTTGATATTCTAAAGAACAATTAGGACCCCAGAGTGGTTCAATGTAGCTTGCCATTTCTCTTAGATAGCTTGAGAAATACCTGACATTTTATCAAATGGTGCCTTGCATGCTGGGACTTTAGGCCCATAATTTTAATGGTAAGACCAGAGCTGATTAAGGATGTCTTTCATTCCATGGGTCCTGTGGAACTTGTGGGTAAAATGTTCCAGAGCTCATTCAGTACAGAGCGTTGAGGCCATGACCATATGTGAATGCACCATGGTTTGACTTTATAGACACATTCAACTAGTGAGGATAGCTATTCGTTTCATATTCCAGAGTTCATCTAGAATGGAGCTGCGGTAGAATCACAGTAGTTTGATAACCTAGAGCATGTCTGAAGACTAACTGACAGGAACATGATATTGTAAAATACGTTCCTGAGGCGAGGTCATTGTTGTAGAATACCTTCAGAAAGTAAGCTCACCGTGGATAGAAACTCTAAAACTTGCATAAAATGGAAACTCGACCAGTGACTGGAGGTGAGCTCAGAGTTATTGGATATTATGGACCACCTTGAGAAGGCAAGTCCCCTCATTGACAGGATATTTTAGAACACACTTAGTAATCGAGCTACCATTGGGCTGATATTCTAGAGCACATTGGGTAAATATAGACTTTGCTTTGATATGGCAAAATACATTCAAGATGGTCAGCTTGGAGCAGTAGGGAACATTCCAGAGCTAAAATGCACTCCTGGCCATGCTTTGCATGCACAACGTACATCCTTCACCTCCAAATGTGTCCGCCAACCTGGGTGGAATCTTAACTCTGCTAATGTCCTGTTTTCAACATCACTATATACTTTTATAAAGGCAATACCATAAACATCCTGTTTTTAAAATTTATTTTTTACCTTTTTCTTTTTTTGGGCAAACATTTTATGCCTCAGAGGCCCGAGTCCAGGCGGTCAGAGTTTTGATGATGATTTGGTGTTTTCAATCTTACCAGGTCACCTTAAATTTTTCCTGGCACTTGCGCTCTTCTCTCTCTTTCAAATGGCCCTGACTTGTCCATTTCTAGTGTTCTCTCTCCACTCATTTCTTGCTTATTATTGAGATAAGCTGTCATAGGGCCCAACAACCAGAGCTTGCCTTCCATTGTGTGAAGCTAGTTACTACTTCTGACGTTCTTTTTAGCCTCAAATTCCAGTATAGCCGGGAGGCAGCTCCTCTGCCAATTCTGTTCTGCTTAAGTCTGCCTAACACGTCTTCCACAAAAATGACTTGATCTCTCTAGGTTATGTTATAGGGTCAAGTGGAGAGAGGTTCACAAGCTTCAGTCTTCTGAAAAACTGTATTCAAGTACCACCTAGTGTCGTGTTCTTATCTAGGACCCTAATTCGATATTCCCGATGTATGCCCTTATGAGGTTATAATCAATAATGTCCTGAGAAAGGCATAAGAATCAGATTCATATTCAGTAATAGCCCATGCAATCCAAAGCACAGCAAGGCTACTCCCATCGACTCCTAGAAAGCACAATGCGTTCTTTAAACAAACCAAGCCTCCAGCAGCCCGGGAAACCCCCCCCCTGCTTTTGTTTTGATTTGAACAAGAACTTCTGAAGTCCTGCAAGAACTGTTAGTTCTTGGTGACATCTTATGTCCAACCTTACGTCAAACCCGGCACCTTTCAGGTATAAAATACCAACAGTTGCCTTAAGCAAAGACACGGTGGTTTGGAGCAGAGCAGCCATCTACTTGCCCGAGAGCCCAGCTGATGCGAGTGCCCGCGGAAGCCGCCCCTCCTGTTTGACGCACTGAGAGAGAAGCTGTCTTTTTCTCCAGCTGAGAAAATCCAGCTCCGGTGTTTCCAGCCTACCCTTGCGGGTTGCTGGAATATCGAGTCCTGAGGAAAGAGATACCAGACCTCCCACATTCTATTACCAAGGTACGAAGCTGACTAAACCCTTAAAGAGAATTCTTGATGCAGATTCTTGGCAAAATTATCTTAACCACCTTAACCTAACATCGCTACTTACTTGTCCCTTCCCACATATCAGGCTTAGGTCAGGTACACCGGGGTAGGCGTAGTTAGAAGCACCAGCTGAGCCTTTTAGTCAATGTATTTGTGTATGTATATATTTTATCCGTTTTAAAGTATCATATGGCTAAGAAACCATATCAATGCTTTTACAGTATTATTTCATAATACTACTTTTATTGTACGCACTTTACTTTACTCTAAGTATTGCAATTGTGGCAATTCACTTCTCTTGTATGAGAAAGAAGACTGCTCAATAAATAACACCTTTTTATTGAAAACGCCTGTCTCTCTATTTCTCTGCACTCTGGTGAAACTAAGTATGCACTGCTGACTGAGTGAAATATCTGTCTATTGTTTTCACACGACTCTAGAGATATACTCTTATTCTGACGGAGCAAAGTTGTCATGTTTATGCGGTTGTCGGAAACTGAATCCCTTCTTGTCTGAGCCAGGGAAGGTTATCCATCCCTCTTCATTCAAGAAAGTTTCCAGTGACCTCTGAGCTAGCTGGCGCAAACCTAAATTAAGTTTAACATAGTCAGTAGAGACCTAGATGACCTCAGTCCTACGTCTACACTGCTGTTTGTTATTCCATTGCTCAGAGCCTATTGGGAAAATAGAAACTACACTACACTAGGACCTAGAGCTTCTGTGATGAAGCTGCATGCCACTAAGATGAGACCTGATATAACCTCTCCTCCATCAAAAAAGCTAAATCAAAGGGCAGAAAATAATCCAAAACAATTAAACATACATATTTCCAACTTATGATATATGATACTTATGATATACTTAGGCCATTGTATGCATTTTTCAAATTGCTTGAGTTAGCTGGAATCACACTAGAACTGGTTTTCCTCTTCACGCTCGCAGGACTGTTTCAACCATTACCACATGATGCAGTGTTGTGTGTGTGCGCACACGTGTGTGTGTATGTGTGTTTTTAGTTTAAAAAATATATATTTCTGTATGTCATAAAAGGATTGTGTTGGGGTGGTAGGAGGCAGCATGGAGAGAAGGTTGGGTACGAATAGAGGAATTAGATACATGGATGAAAATGGGAACCAAGTGGGTAGAGTAGGCAGCAACAGAAGAGAAGTCAAGGCGTAGAGACGGTAGCAGTCAATGAGTGAAAGCAAGGGAGGATGGGAAACAGCAGGGTCCATGTCCTAATGTGTCCCTGGTTTAATTGGGATTAGCTGAGGAGCCATCTTTATTCTGTTCTGTGCCACTCACCTGGACTTGCTGTTCCCTGGCTGTATTGTGCGAGTGAACTACTCATTGCTGCCTGCTTTCTGCGCTGTCAAAGAGGAACGACCAACTCTCCGCGTTCCGTGGTGCCGCCTCCCCGAGGACTCGCTGGTGTGAGCGAGAGCTGCAGTCGGCACGCTCTGTTCTACGCTCCCAGCTTGAGTCCATAGGGTCGAGGCCAGGGCGGAATAACACATCTAGCCCGGGGGACTGCGAGGACCAGCAACCCCTGCCTGGATCAGCTGGTTCCTCTTCCCCCAGGCGACACGCCCACGGACACGCCCACCAGCGATACGTATAAAAATAACATCTAGTCCCCCGCGACGCGGGACGCGCGCGGGACTAAGCGCGGAGCTAAGCCCGGGCAAAGGGCGGGCCGTCTGTGGCCGTCCGAGGACGTACTAGGATGGGACGGGCCACCCCACCAACATCTGCTCCTGATAAGTAAGGCTAAATTGTAATTGTACTCATAAACTGAGCCAATTTCTGTTCCCCAAGTACGAGGGAATAGAAGCTCGATAGTAACAACAGATTTTTCGTAAAAGGAAATGGGGCTTAAAAAACTACGATCACGGACTATCTTCATGAAACGTATGGGCACTGAGGATGCCGTACGGAAAACTACAGACAAATCAATAAAACAAGGTCGCATAACGAGGACCCCGGCTATCAGTGAATATTTCTCTGCTCTAACATCTAAAGATGAAATTGACAAGAAAATTATAGAGACAGAAACGATAACCAATTCAGTAATACCCAAAGGGTCAGAAGTATGCATTGAAACTACATCTGGACCAAATCTAAATCTAAATCTGAGTAATTTGGTTTCTGACAACAAACAAAAATCTATTAATTCCTCTAATAATCTACAATCCCAGGATCAAGAGGAGATTCATTTAATATCCTCTACACCTAAAAAAAGCTTTGGAAATACATGTCAACTAGAAGAACTTTGTGCAAATAAATCAAAGATATCAGAAAATCAACCAGAGCTTAAAATAACAAATAGTCCTCCTCTGTTAAAAAAACCCAGCACAACCTTTTGCACTTGAATCATCTGTAGACCCTTTCAATATAAAAACCAACTATTCAGCTAACATTGCTACACCAATGTCAAAGGCCCTCTTCTCGCTACATGAAATACTAGAGTCGGTCCTTTCCTTTCTGGGAAATATATTAGAAAATTCGGACCAAACCTTGGACGTTCAAATTGGAATCCTTAGGCATCTAGTTGAGGAAAAGAAGAAAAGAAAAGAACTCCCTGAAATGGAAAAAAACATTCGACACCTAACAATAATGAACTACAAAAGAACAATACAAGTAATTACAACATTGAAAAGGAGACACTAAAATACGACTGTGGTACTCAGACATCAGATGTACCAAAACGAAAAAAGGGAAAGCTAGAAAGTCAACATGAAACACCAATATTCTCCTTAAAAAAACTTTTTACGGAAAAACCCCTAAGTGAAAGGCAATATCCAATTTTCACAAAAGCAATCAAATCAAATACACCAAAAAACAATGATATGGTTGAAAATACTCAAGAAGTCAGCCTTAATAATACATTAGAAAGTGAAAAGGGTGAAAAAACTAACAAAAAGATAGAAACTGAGCAAGTTGAAGGAAAAAGAAAGAGGAAAAAGCCACTAAGACGTATCCATAAAAAGAAAAACCGTAAGTTGAAATTCCAAAAGTTTATAACTGTCAATAAAACACAAGAAGTACAAGAAGCTTAATCTGTAAAGTCTAGACCGATTGAAAATATGGAAACCAGCTATAAAAAAAGAGAAGAGAAATTACAATCATTAGATCCGACAGCAAAAGAATTCCATCCATACAAGCTCTTTGAAAAATCAGTACACCAAAACACATGTGAAAGAAACAATGAAGGAAAAAACCATCATGGAACAGGAATGTCATACTCCAAAACATTACAACTTGAAGAACTTTTTCCAACAGATACGGTACCTCTCAATAGAAGAAGGGTCATCAACCTCCTTCACCATATAAAGCCATTGGAATCCCTGAACAGCAATGAAATAGATTTAGTAATTTTTCCGCAACAAGACAACAATAAAATAGTAACAGTAACCTTTTGGTCATATGTTATTCCTGGGATCATACTCAATGAAAAAGAGACATTACACAAACATGGATACGATGTTATCGTAAGAATGAATCCAAAGGAAAACAGAATCCCCACAGGGTACGATGAACAAATACGATCAATCTCTAACTCTCAATATAAAAATCGTCTTGGACATATTGACATGACTAGAGCGAAGAACTCAGGAACTAATCATTCAGGGAAAGACATTCTAAAAATAAAAGTGGAAAATGGAGAAAGGGCAGTATGGCACCAAGATTTAAAAGGAAAAGACTACAGTGAATGTTTAAAATCATGGTCATGGGTATCCGAGAACTTGAATAGTAATACACTTTCTACATGTCTAGGACAATCTGTTTAGCAATGGTCTAAAAATAATATTGTGGAATATGGCGGGAAAAACTAAGACCAAATTGACGGAAGCCATAAGTAACCATCCAGATATCTTGATGCTACAAGAAACCTGGGCAACTGAATCATTTTCCCAGAAAAGCTATTATGTTTACGACATCCCAGCCAAAGCCACCAATCGGGGCCACGCAAAAGGTGGTTTGGCCATTTTACTGAGGGAGGAATACTTGTGGGGCCAGGAAGTTATTCAGACTAAATCATACTACCTGCAATGCATAAAGGTCTTTTTAAAAACACATAATGCAGCATCCGAAAAGGCAATCTTGCTTTTCAATGTATATGCCCCTCCCGGCAAGAATCAAGATATCACATTTCTGGAGATTATGGAAACCATTACGCAGATAGTAGAAGATCAATTACATATTTCATACATAATAACAGGTGATCTAAATGGCAAAATCTCTAATTTAGAAATTAGTAAATGGGCTCAACTATATAATGAGGAATCTGTCGAACTCTCAGCCCCACAATTCCCTAAAGGTTCAAAATCTGATAAAAGAGGAAAACTTTTATTATCAACATTACCTACCCTAAATGGAGTAATTCTGAATGGTAATACAGAAGGTGATATCCCGGCATCATACACCAGACGGGGCAACGGAAGCTTATCCATTATTGACTACATCATCTGCAGCATGAATCTATCGGAGACTGCCACACACTTACAAGTAAAGCTAAGTCAAGAGAGTGACCATGCGTTGATGAATCTAACCACTGAATGGAGACCTCAAACAGCATCTGATAGGCAGTTAATTTTTCATAGAAGTTCTGTCTTGATAAATAGAGAACAGCGAAGAATTTTCTGGAGCTCTAAAATTCTGGACAGAATATCGACATTGATTGAGCACACTGAACTCCTAGTAAAAACAATCTCGGAAGACCCAATAGAAAATTTTGAACACATAATTAAGGAGCTCAAAAATTTTCTACTAGATAAATTACATCGTGCTTCCTCAGGAGCCAACAGGTGGAATAATCAAAACCTTAACAAAAACAATACACAAAATACCCAAAATTCTATTACGAAGAAAAAATTGAACAAACTTGTACGTGTACAATACATGAACTCTTCTATGTCTACTGAGAAAGAAATCAATAAATTAAAAAATAAACTCAGGAGAGAGAAGCAAAGAAATAAAAAAGAAATTCAAGACCGCAATTGGGTTGACATTCAAGTAGCTGCAAAAGACTCTAATCAACGTAAATATTGGTCCCTCATAGCCAAACTAACAGGGACGAAAAAGAAACTCCAATCAATACCTGTTCCACCAAAGGATTGGGAAACTTATCTTACTGATTTGTACAAAGCAAACCCGATTAGATCAGATGGGAAAAGCCCAGAAAAAAATAAAGGAAAAGTTGACTCACAAACTCTCAGAGTCACAGCTATCTCAGTGGAATAGAATATCAGAAAAGCAAGAAAAACAGGTGCCTCTGGCCCAGACCAGATTCCTATAAAGATTTATCAAGCAAACCCAAGGGAATGGAGCAAGTTGTTATCGGATCTATTTAACTATATCCTTAAAATTGGACAAATTCCAAAATCCTGGCAGGGGAGTACCATCATCCCAATACATAAAAAGGGGAGCAAGACAATTGCAGGAAATTATCGGCAAATCGCACTAATGGACGCTGCAGGAAAAATCTTTGCAGCAGAAGTTCTACAAAGATTTAAAAGATTGGGCTTTCTCACTGGATAAAATTCCAATGTTTCAAGCTGGTTTCAGGCCAAAACATTCAGTTACAGACAATATTGCTATCATCCAAACAATATTAGATAAATATGTAACAGGAAAATCCCAGGCAGTATACGCAGTGTTTATAGATTACTCGACTGCGTTCGATCGTGTTGATCGACCAACTTTATGGCATAAACTCAGGGAACTTGGAATCCCAGAACAATTGCTCCAAACTATAGTGAATCTTCACACCAACACCTGGTGCCAGGTACAAATGGGGGGAGAAAAGGGCTTAACAAAAAGGATAAAAACAGCTGATGGTCTAAAGCAAGGGTGTCTTCTGGCCCCACTACTATTTTCTTTATACCTTAGCGACTTGCCCAAACAATTACAGCAGGGCTCAAGTTTATCCCCAAAAATTGCTAAGCAAAGCATACAAGCACTACTCTATGCTGATGATATAGTGATGCTTGATCTCACTCCCTTCGGTTTGCAAAAATCTCTGGATATTCTTTACAATTACTCAAAAGCAAACTTTTTAATTCCGAACTTAAAGAAAACAAAAATTGTGGTCTTTTCGGGAAAGAAATCTAGTGATAAATACAGTTGGAACCTAGGCGGAGAAAAAATAGAAATAGTGAACGAATATCCTTATCTAGGCAGGATACTATCAAAGAACATCTCAAATGTAAAACAAATAGAAAACTTAATGAAGAAATCTGAAGTACACACTGAGGCCCTCTTAAGACTTTATCGTTCTACTGGGAATCAGCACTTTTCTTCTCTGATAAAAATATATAAAGCAAAAATTCCTCCTGTGCTATCATATGCAACAGAGTATATTCCGATAAAACAGTGGACCTACATGGACCGTAAAGAGGGGAAAATCTTAAAAAGAATAATGAAGGTCTCTGATTCCATACCAGTTCAAGCTCTACGTTTGGAATTCTCGATCACAAGTTCCTACGCCACAGCGGTAGCCAACGTACAGGCGGAGCTACAATCTTCTCCATGCAAAGGAGGGCACATTAAGATACTTACTGAAAAAAGAAATCTTCGATGGTGAAACAAAAAATCAGACTTTTTTAAACAATATGACAACTATATTTCAAATGGCAGAAATTAGCCCGGAAATCTTACGTAGCTGGACAGCAGCCCAAATGAAACTCTTTTTAAAATGCTTCACCCCGAAGTTAAGTTATGAATTAGACTACGAACATTGTAAAAAACTGTCAACATATAAATCCTACGTAGACTCTCTGGAATACAAGCATACTCAACCATATATCGGGTTCTCCCTGACTCACGGTGCAAGGAGGTCAATCACTATGTTAAGACTGGGCATTTTACCCGTACTAACCTATACAGTAAGATGGTTGCTAGGAGGATCGTTGCTATGCCCCCTGTGCGAAGGGGGAGACCAAAACATTGAGCACTTGCTGTTCGTGTGTCCTAATACAAAAGTATCTATCGCACGCACAAGATACCTTGCTCCTATCTATCGCACTTGCAGAATCATCCGAGTGAGTAAACTATTACAGTTGTGTAAACAGCCACCAAATGAATTTGTTTGCTACAATTTCTTTAAATTTTTAAAATCTTTTTTACCATTGTATTGATTAAATGTGAAATTACCTTTTTTATTTCTGTAAATTGTATATTTGTGGTCCTCTGTCGAGTACCAATACAAATAAAAATTTTGACTTTGACTTTTGACTTATTCTGTTCTGAGGTTTTTAATGGCTGCCTCCACTGATATGTTTTTTGAAAGTTGAATATTAGTAAAACTAGGAACTCCAAGTACCAAATGAGCAGTAAGTATTTATCCATTACATGTGCATTTTACTTTGTGTAGGAATAAAGAAAGGAATTGGTATGCCCAACATTGAGCATTACATTACAGCCAAACTTCAGTTGGTGTTTGAACAGATAGTTTATGTACTCAGTCAAACAATTGGTCAATATCGAACAGACATTTGTGTGTACAACAGTATGGATCTGGCCAAAAAATATGTATTTGTGTAAGGAAAATCCTTCATGGAGCTGTGGTATTGATTGATTACATGGTTTCCTTTTTATTATATTTCCTCTCCATTGGCACCACACCAGCATAACCCCAAATTCAAACGAGCTGTGGAATCTGAACATTTGAATTGTGGGAAAGAGGAGTTAAAGGTCTTTGCTAAATATGCTTATGGGTAAGAAGGTGAGAGCAGTGTTTGATATGTGCAATACGTATTTTGGTTTAGATAAGGAAGTTTTAATGGGTGCACAGTAGTGTACAGAGTCGTCACCCCCGCCCCCACCACTATTTCTGGAGGGGGACCGAAGAACGAAGGAGGCTGAGAGGTGTAACCATCTTGTTGCAAAGCATTAGTCACTCGCAATTACAGAAACTGTTGAGGGCTATTTACAAAGGTAGCTTGCACTTGTGAGTAATTTTCATGTTTAATTTACTCTTACACTTTTGAGTTAATTTAAGCTATTCACAAAATCTGAGCGTATAATTACTCAAAAGTGTTGACTGGCATATCTCCACCCTGTGATAAAGTGGTGGAGTCAGATTTACAAGTGTAAGTTACTACTGCCAAAAAAGGAACCGTAGTAAGTCCAGCATCACACATGACACTGACACTGTAACACCCTCCCATAGAAAATAACAGAGCTAGGGACTAAAAATAAAACTCCATTGAAAATAATGTTGAGTACAATAATTTTAAATAGTTAACATTAATAAATAAATATCATTTAATGTTAAAAAAAACTTGATTTAACTATAAAGTATTTCAACAATCTTTTTTTATTTTATAAATGTATTTGACACTAATTTTTATTAAACTGTAATTAAATTAGGTTTATTTCTATGCATCTGTGCATAATCATTGTTTTTTTAATTTGGTCGGAAATGTATATTTTAATGTCAACTATAGAAATATATTTATTTAGTTTATTATTTGCTGGAGCATTTTATTTTATTCTACATATAAAATACTTATATAAAATTAATTTTCATTAATATTTATTATTTTCCCTATACTGTACCATTGAGCAATCTCCTCCCTACTGTGGAGCCCCCCTGGGGTAAAGTATAATGAAATTAAAAAGTTTATCTACCTCTGAGGAAAAAAAATAAAAAATCATTCCAAAACTGGTAGTTGTTATTGATATGAAAAGTACAGTCTCTGCTGGTCAGCTGTTTGAATGGTGTTGAGTGAAAATACTGACATTTAATCAATGATTTGAAAAGCATTGACAATAATAATATTCAATATTTTAATGTTGCTTGTAAAACTACTCTATTCAGCAGCACACTGGCGAATTGCAAAATAGTGATTTTCTTCTCATCCGATGATGGAAGGTTGGGATGGAAAGTTAAAGAAGGGCCCCCAGATTGCAGTATATCATGGTCAGATTTTCAGTTTTAGTTCGGTGTACTGCGTAAAATGCTCAATTTGTATCTCTGTACAGTGTATGTATATGTGTATCTACGTTCCCATACCATAGAACGGAATGCCCTTGAAAGAATATATCCCTGCACACTGCTCTTTTAAATCTTTGTATAGCAACGCTAATTACAATTTTAAATTTACAACCCATGTGTTCCTTGGCCTGCTTTAACACTAAGAACTATTTTCTTCTTTTTTTAAAGCTGTTTATTTTCTCTTAAATTATTGTGCATACCTTATCCTTCAAAAAGTGACTTTTAATTCTGTCACATTAAACCGCCTTATGTTTAACTTGAGACCCCTCCAGCTTCCTCCTGCTCCATTAGTCCACTCTCCACCTGAGGATCTCATCCACTAAAGTCTTCATGAAGTAGAGGAGTTCAAAGGGAAAGTTGGTTGCTCATGCCAGCTTATCCAGTATTGGGGTATCTTTCATAGATTCACATGCCTGAATCATTCCCCGTCGCCGAGGCGGGAGTCCCACGGTACATAAAAAAGCAGTGCCAAGTAGTAGGCCCTAAATACAGGCCTGAGGCCTAGATTGCAGTAGCCTATCTACCTCATTAAGCTGAAAAGACCCAAGTCTTTGCCACAACCAATCGGCTCTCAGCACCCTCTAGAACCCTCCCTGCAGAGGCAGTTCTCCTCAGATTTTCACCGCACGTCATGTGGAAGGGAGTCTCCCTGAGTGCCTACTCAGTTTTTCCTTCAGGATGTCAGACAGGAAGGCCTTGTTCAGGCCTTGCAGGACATGCGACAAAAAGAGAGTTCATGTTGATGATCAACATAAGGACTGTATTTATTGACTCTATCCTACTCATGAGGCACAGAATTGTAAGATTTGCCGAACCTTCCCTTCTAAAACCATAATGGATAGGGAGGCTAGAGTCCTGTTATGGCTCAAATCTTCTAAAGCTGATGATGATGATACAGCTTCAACATCAAGCAAGAGAGCAAGATCTCAGGAGAGTTCATCAAGTGAGGGGAGAAAACAATTGAAAACCTCCCACTCCACTCCTGGTCATTCTCAAAGATCTCCTTCAGGACCTTTTACTCTAAAGGACTCTAAGAAACACAAAACCGTGAGTAAAAGCTGCTCTGTCTCTTCAGCTTTCTCTGTATCTACCATAACATCTTCAGCGCCATCGTTGATGGCTACTGTTTCTACTATTGCTATCACCTCACCAATCCTGTCAACTAGGATTTCCATTGTGACTAAAAAGACCATCGTCGACGAGAACCTCGTCGTGGAAGCATTCGTCGAAGAGAACCCCGTCAACGGCATCTTCGTCGTCGACGAAGTCCTCATCCATGCCGTCGACGACGACTACCCCGTCGACGGCGATCCTGTCGACGATGCCTCCGTCGATGTCGAGCCCTCCGTCGACGAGTCCGTCGACAATGCCTCTGTCGACGTCGAGTCCTCCGTCGACGATGCCTCCGTCGACGTTGAGTCCGTCGACGATGCCCCCGTCGATGACGAAAAAGAAGAGCCCATTGACAGCTGTACCATCCACAGCACTGGCAACAACTTCAAATAAATCTATACCAGCGATGCAGACATTTTCAACGCCTGTTGCATCCAAGAGTTTCCTGCTCAGATCTTACCAGAGACAGGAATACTCATATATCTCGCCACTTATGCCCTCTCACCTCTTGGACACGTACGCTCAGGATGAAGAAGGAGATTATGTTGATGACGAGAATGAAGGAGCCTTTGGAGTAGCTCGCCATCCTTCTGACCTAGTTATAAAATGTCAAGACTACGATGAGGAGGATTACTTTGCGCACTATTATCAGGAGGACATTGTGGTTCCTCATCACACAAGTTATTCACGGACTGCAGATACCAGCCATCTGCCTCCTACCCTTATTCAGGACCTGCAGGCCATGTTGGCTGACTACAGGTAGCGATTTCCACCGCAGCAGGTCATTTCACCGCCTACTTCTGCGGCAGGACCATACCCGATACCTCAGCCTCAAACTCCAGCGCCCATGTCTCCGGTCACAGACACACACCAGCCTGCTCTGCCACCTCGTACGCTGATACGTCCTCGGACGAAGAGGTAGAAGAAGGAGAAATTCCTGAGAATCCTCCCTCAGATCCGTGGGATACATACGTTATCCCCATGCCATCTCCGTCAACTCCACAGCCATCTGACTCACGACCTGAGGACATAGGTGCATTTCACAATCTCATTCAAAAAGGCTCGAGCAGGTTCAAGCTTCCAGTTACAGTAGAACAATATGATTGTTTTCTACATGATTTTAAGGAGGACACTAGAAAAATTTCCAGAGCAATTCCAATAATAGATTACATCTGTAAAGAAGGCATCAAAATAATGAAGAATCCTGCTTCTGTGCCAGCTGTGCTACCACGGATTGATAAAAAGTATCGCACACCATTCGACAGTCCATCTTGCCTTGTGGGTCACCCGAGACCAGCCTCGGTTATTTCGCAGGCTGCACAGCAGAGGGAAAAAAAATCCAGCTACGCCCATCACTACTCCTCCGGATAGGGAGGAACGTCGCCTTGACCTTATCGGTAAGAAGTTCTCGACCATGGCTGCCCCCTCTATTAGGGAAGCAAATTCGTTGGCCATCATAGGGCGCTATGATCGTCAAATGTGGTCGGATATGACAGCTTTCATTGATTTGATCCCTGAAGACAACTGAGCAGAAGCTCGCAAAAATTTGATGGAGGGTGAACGTGCAGCCTCAGAGTCTATCGACTGCACCCTAGATATCGCCAACATGAATTTCAGGCAGTTGGCTGGAACCGCCGTCCTCGGGCGCCAGGGTTGGTTGACAGCTACCACCTTCAGACCAGAGGTTCAGTTAAAGATCTTAGACATGGCCTACGACGGCGAGTCTCTTTTTGGCAAGCACATTGACGAGGCCCTCCAGGCAATCCAGATGGACACGGATACCGCTAGGTCTTTAGGTTCCTTACAATTCAAACGAGGCTCTTACAGAGGGGCTAGAGGACGTGGCTACTCCTCTAGAGGAAATTACCATCAGCAGGGCAGACAATACCAATCACACTACCGTCAAGATTATAAATCTTCTTACCGTCAATCAAATACGGCTGTTTTTTCTTGCCAAGGAGGCCGCAGACGCTCCAACAATCAAGGGCGAGACACTCACAAGAACAAGTGAGTTCAACCGGTCGCCATCAGCATCCTCTCCCCTTCCTGTGGGCACGAAAATATCTTTGTTCCATCAACAGTTGCAGAAAATTACCTCCGATCAGTGGGTGTTAGATCTGGTACCGCACGGAATCACCCTAGAATTTGTTACCAAGCCGCCAACTGTTCTGCCCAAGGGACCCCCTCCCCTCGTCTTCACTTATTGTTCAAGTAGGTTCAAACCATGCTCCTCAAGAACGCCATAGAAAAAGTCCCGCTTCAGCAGAGAGGAACCGGTTTCTTCTCCCGATTTTTCCTTATAAAAAAGAATTCGGGAGAATGGCGACCAATTCTAAACCTGCGCAGCTGCAACAAGTTCCTCAAGAAGCAGGGGTTTCGCATGGTCACTCTTTCAGAGATCCTAAATTGTCTGAACGAAGGAGATTTTTTGGCCTCATTAGACATGGAGGATGCATACTTCCACATCCCCATTCATCCCAAGCATCGAAAGTATCTCCAATTTTCTGTGGCTGGCGCCCACTATCAATTCAAAGTACTACAGTTCGGCCTCAAATCAGCACCAAGAATATTCACAAAGTGCCTGGCCCCGGTAGCAGTAATGTTGCGCTCTTGGGGAATCCAAGTATTCCTGTACTTGGACGACTGGTTACTCAAGGGCCCTTCATTAAACAGTGTTCAGGATGCCATGACAAGCTGTTGTGCTCTCTTTGACTCTCTGGGTCTAACGGTAAATTTAAGCAAATCCCAACTACGTCCAAAACAAGTCCTGCCTTTCTTAGGAGCATGTCTGGACACAATAAAATGCAAGGCATTCTTTTCAAAAGAGAGACAACTCCGTTTGCAGAAATTGACGATCCAGGTGTCAAAAAGAAAGTCACTTTCGGTTCGACTGTTTGCTTCCCTCCTGGGAATGTGTTCATCAGCCATAAACCTCATCCCTTTGGCACGCCTCAAGATGCGACCTCTGCAGGAAGAGCTGCATCATCAATGGAAACAGGCAACAGGTTCCTTCGAGGACATTATCGAAGTCACTCCGCACATGGTCAGCGCTCTTCAGTGGTGGACCCTGTTGCACAATCTGAAACAAGGACTATCCTCAATACAGATGCCTCCAGACTTCATACTGACAACGGATGCGTCCATGGAGGGATGGGGAGGTCATCTTCAAGATCTGCAAGTCCAAGGCAGGTGGACTTGAGAATACAGACAGTGTCACATCAACAGTCTGGAGTTGAGGGCCATCTTCCTTTCTCTGCAAGCATTTCTCACCAGAATTGCAGGATCTTCGGTGTTGGTCCGAACCGACAATACCACCAGCATGTTCTATGTGAACAAGCAGGGAGGAACAAGATCTATGACGCTGTCACAGGAAGTTCAAGAGTTATGGGACTGGGTTACACTTCACAACATAACTCTCAGGGCAGAGCATGTCAAAGGCCTCCACAATACACTGGCAGACAAACTCAGCAGATCCCTGTCAGATTGCCACGAGTGGGAGTTGGACCAAACTCAATTGCACAAGGTGTTCCAGACTTGGGGCAAACCAATGTTGGACTTGTTTGCAACACAGCAGATCAAAAAATACCGATTTTACGCCAGCAGGTATCCTCAACAGGGATCAAGGAGGAATGCCCTGTCCATGCGATAGTCAGGGATTTATGCTTACGCTTTTCCCCCGTTCCTGTTGATACCAAAGGTGTTGCGCAAGATGAAGTTCGAGAGTTGCCGACTAATACTGATTGCTCCAAGATGGCCACGCCAGTATTTGTTTCAGGAGCTAATGTTGTTATCCCAGGATCGTCCAATTCGCCTTCTTCCGTCTCCAACACTACTGTCACAGAAGGAGCGACTGATTCTTCACCCAGATCCTCAATCTCTGAAATTGCACGCATGGCTCCTGATTTCCTAGAGTTTCAACACCTTCAGATTCCGCAGGATTGCAGGGATATCTTAAGGAAGTCTCAAGCTCAAAGCACATTGAAAACTTACCGTCTAAAATGGAAAAGGTTTTGCTCCTGGTGTGTCTCCAATAGTGTACACCCGATTGAGGCTCCAGCAGAAGAAGTTCTATCTTATCTGCTGCACTTCGCTCGCTTTGACCTTTCTTTTTCATCAATAAAGATTCACCTAGCGGCTCTGTCCAGATTCACGAAGGTGTCTAACATTCCTTCACTATGTACGTCATCTCTAATTAAACAATTCATGAGAGGACTGTTCTGAGCTTATCCTCCGATTCGGCATCCCTCACCGGAATGGGAACTTAATACGGTTCTTTCACAGCTCATGAAGCATCCAATCGAACCTATTCATAAAGCCGAGACCAAATACCTTACATGGAAAGTTGCCTTACTCCTAGCTTTGACATCAGCCAGAAGAGTGAGTGAGTGAGATACAAGCATTCACTATTAAGGAACCCTTCCTACATTTCTCACAGGATTGCGTCACCCTTCGAACGAACCCATCATTTATACCTAAGGTTCCCTCACAATTCCATTTAAATGAACCAGTCAGACTGAAAGTCTTCTTTTCAAATGCTACTACACCAGCGGAAAGAACGCTGCACTCCCTGGACATCAAACGTTGTCTAAAGCTACTTACAGAGAACAAAAAGCTTCAGAAAATCTGATCATTTGTTCGTGGCCTACGGCCAGACTACGTTGGGAACAGTGGTCACCAAGGTTACTATATCCAGATGGATAGCATCAGCGATCCAATTCTGCCATACCAAGTCACACAGACCATTGACAAGAAATGTTAATGCACATTCTACGAGAGCTGTAGCAGCGTCTACAGCGTTATTTGCAGGAGTGACGCTCGAGGACATCTGCCGTGCTGTGACATAGAAGAATGTCCACACATTCACCAGACATTACTGCCTGCAATCGATAAGCCAGCGAGATGCAGCAGTTGGTCAAGCCGTCGTACGACACCTTATTGTTTAAATACATTTTCAGGTAACATATATTTTATGTTTTTATGTATATTCATTTGTAGATTAAGTCATATCAATATGATTGCTACTATGTTAATATTACATGTCCATTCTAATGTTTCTAACAAATGCATAAGATTTATAGTCCTCTCTGTCTGTGACAATAAGATGGTGTAGCATTGGTTAGGTTGTTGATGATGGTATTACTGGGAGTGTATCAGTATAAGTCTCCCACCATCCGCAACCAACTATTACCTGGTATACTGCTTGCTAGTCTGATTCAGGCATGTGAATCTATGAAAGATACCCCAATACTGGATAAGAAAACAAGTTACTTACCTGTAACTTAAGTTATCCAGTATTGGTATCTTTCATAGATTCACATGCACCCACCCTCCTCCCCGGAGAGTTAGTTCTCTAGATTGGGATACTTGTTCCCCACTTGTGCTAACGAAAATCTGAGGAGAACTGGCTCTGCAGAGAGGGTTCTGGAGGGTGCTGAGAGCTGATTGGTTGTGGCAAAGACTTGGGTCTTTTCAGCATAATGAGGTAGATAGGCTACTGCAATCTAGGCCTCAGGCCTGTATTTAGGGCCTACTACTGTAATTTACTTTTGGCACTGCTTTTTTATGTACCGTGGGACTCCCGCCTCGGCGACGGGGATTGATTAAGGCATGTGAATCTATGAAAGATACCAATACTGGATAACTGAAGTCACAGGTAAGTAACTTGTTTTCTTATCCTCTTGTGTGATGCGGATGGATTACTTTAAGGCCTTTGCCAAATAGTTTTTAAAGACATAGACTCATGAGCTATATCCTAGCTTTCACCTGACAAGAACCCTTGCTTGCTATCCATCTGTACATTGCTTTCAACATAAGTATTGTGGAATGTAACCCCATATCTGAATGCAATAGGTGATCATGAATCTTTTGTCATTTTATCAACCAAACTGTTTTTTTCCTTTTTACAGAACTATGAACATTTATTTAAAGTAAACGACAAGTCTGTTGGGGGTTCATTTTACTTACAATCAAAGGTAAGTGCCACAGGCATTCTTTTCGGGAGGGTTCCCACTGACAAGATGTTCATGAATCATATATGTGAGATCATCGAACAGTACATATTGACAGCACTTTTAAAGTCCTATATCCTGCATATATGTTTTATTTATATATATATATGTATGTGTATGCGTGTATATGTATATGTGTGTCTGTGTGTGTATATATATATATATATATATAATATATATATATATATATACTAGCAGCCCGTCCCGACGTTGTCCGGGTATGAATTGCTGCTGGCCAGTAGTATATTGTTTTGTAGGATTTCGTTTTGATAGCATTTCTTATCAGTGACAGGCCTGTGAAACGCTCCGATTCACAGTGCACTGCTGATGCACTTAAGAGTGCGTGTTCAGTAGTGTGTGAACTCGAGTTTCCCTACTTTATTTTTCCTTGCAATATTATATAGCGCAAACTCGACAACCTGGCATGAGCACAATTTACATTACAGAAGAACACATTCATTTGTGGTAGGCACGGGGAGACAAAGCGATTTGCCTGGAATCACAGGATGTTGAGCTGATGCCGAGATTCGAACGTAGCTCCCCAGCTCTAAAGTTCGCAATTCTAGAACTTGTAGCGGGAGGTGTGTCTAAAAGTGTATGTCGGTGCTGGCCATCAATGAGAGACCTGCGTATTTTTCAAATGGGTGGTGAAAAAATATGAGATATGAGTATGTGGAGAAGTGTGGCTCACTGGTTAGAGGAGGCAGACCTGGAAGCAGAGGGCAGCCTGGGACCAGGGTTTAATTCCCGGCTCGGCGGGGTCTTGAGTCCTAAAATGTCCATGGACTCGACAATTCTCTCGCTCCGGTGCCTACTCGATTCACGGGTTCACACTCTGCGACTCTGGGCAATAGCTTGCTTAATCTCCACAACGGCCCCTCGCGGCGGGATGCCTGGCTTTCACCTTGCGGTTACCCTGCCGGGGTTATCTCACAGGGGAATACCAGGACGGGTTCCCTTAGCAAGCGCTTAGAAACCGCTCGGTGATTTGCGCTATATAAATTCCTGTACATTTACATATGTTGCTGGAGATGTGGGCCGCCGTGCCACCAATGTACTTACCGGGGAAGGGTAAACACCCATTATTCCGCAACTTTCTTTCCGCATACCATCACTCCGCATACTTTCATTACGAAAGTACAGTGACTCCGCAATACCATTATAACGCATGGCATTACATTTTATATGCTTTTACCACGCATACATTTACAACAAAATTCGTTGTAAATGCATGAAAGGTAAAAGCATGGTTTTTTTAATGTTTGGATAAGGTAAGTATGGGTATAGGGGTATATGTTTTGGGGTACTGAGGTATATATTTTGGGGTGTTTGGGTATTTTAAGGGTTCAGAAATAGTTTTGGGTTATGGGGTACAGGGGTAGTTTTAGGGATAGGTCTGGTGTTTGGGGTACAGGGGTATTTTTAGGGTTTAGGGCTAGGTTTACGTTTTGGGGTATAGGGGTATTTTTAGGGTTATGGGGTAGGTTTGGGTTTTGGGGTACAGAGGTATTTTAAGGGTTCAGGGCTAGGTTTGGGTTTTGGGGTACAGGGGTATTTTTAGGGTTCCTGGCTAGGTTTGGGGTACAAGGATATTTTAGGGTTCAGGGGTAGGTTTGGGGGTACAGGGGTTTTAGGGTTCAGGGCTAGGTTTAGGTTTTGGGGTACAGGGGTATTTTTAGGGTTTGTGGGTAGGTTTGGGTTTTGCGGTACAGAGGTATTTTAAGGGTTCAGGGCTAAGTTTGGGTTTGGGGGTACAGGGGTATTTTAGGGTTCAGGGCTAGGTTTGGGTTTTGGGGTACAGGGGTATTTTTAGCGTTCAGGGGTAGGTTTAGGTTTTGAGGTACAGGGGTATTTATAGGGTTCAGGGCTAGGTTTGGGTTTTGGGGTACAGGGGTATTTTTAGGGTTAAGGGATAGGTTTGGGTTTTGGGGTACAGGGTATATTTTTAGGATTAAGATGGGTTAGTGTTTAAGGGTGTTGGGGTATTTTAAGGAGTAAGGGTGGGTTATGATTATGGGGTGCAGGGGTATTTAAAGGGAGCAGGGTGGGATTAGCACACAATGAGACATGGCATGAAGGGCGGAACGTACCACACGCCCCCAGCGTTTGTCACGCCCCCAGCACACGCCCACAGCACAAAGCAGACACGCCCACAAGGGACTACTTTGTTGGCACGGTTCTTTTACCTTTTAAACGTATATGGTGGGCGTCTGCATAGCCTATGTCCTTCTGCTGCAACTGCCCTTTCCAACGCTGTATTGGGTGTTGTGATTTGTGCTGTGGTTCCTGAGATTACCCGCCTCAAAGGTTTGGGCTCTCTCTTTATTATATTACTAGCAGCCCGTCCCGACATTGTCCGGGTATGAATTGCTGCCGGCCAGTAGTATATTGTTTTGTAGGATTTCGTTTAGATAGCATTTCTTATCTGTGACAGGCCTGTGAAACGCTCAGATTCACAGTGCACTTCTGAGGCACTTAAGAGTGCGCGTTCAGTAGTGTGTGAACTCGAGCTTCCCTACTTTCTTTTTCCTTGCAATATTATATAGCGCAAACTCGACAACATGGCATGAGCACAATTTACATTACAGAAGAACACATTCATTTGTGGTAGGCATGGGAAGACCAATCGATTTGCCTGGAATCACAGGATGTTGAGCTGATGCCGAGATTCGAACGTAGCTCTCCAGCTCTAAAGTTCGCAATTCTAGAACTTGTGATGGGAGGTGTGTTCAAAAGTGTATGTTGGTGCTGGCCATCAATGAGAGAGACCTGTGCATTTTTCAAATGGGTGGTGAAAAAATATGAGTATGTTGCCGGAGATGTGGGCGGCCGTGCCACCAATGTACTTACTGGGGGAGGGTAAACACCCATTATTCCGCAACTTTCTTTCCTCATACCATCACTCCGCATACTTTCATTACGAAAGTACCATGACTCCGCAATGCCATTATAGCGCATGACATTACATTTTATATGCTTTTACCACGCATACATTTACAAAGAAATTCGTTGTAAATGCATGGATGGTAAAAGCATATTTTTTTTAAATGTTTGGATAAGGTAAGTATGGGTATAGGGGTATATGTTTTGGGGTACTGAGGTATATGTTGTGGGGTGTTTGGGTATTTTAAGGGTTCAGATATAGTTTTGGGTTATGGAGTACAGGGGTAGTTTTAGGGTTCAGGGATAGGTATGGGTTTTGGGGTACATGGGTATTTTTACGGTTCAGGGCTAGGTTTGGGTTTTGGGGTATAGGGGTATTTTTAGGGTTATGGGGTAGGTTTGGGTTTTGGGGTACAGGGGTATTTTAAGGGTTCAGGGCTAGGTTTGGGTTTTGGGGTACAGGGGTATTAGGGTTCAGGGGTAGGTTTGGGTTTTGGGGTACAGGGGTATTTTAGGGTTCAGGGGTAGGCTTGGGTTTTGGGGTACAGGGTTATTTTTAGGGTTCAGGGCTAGCTTTGGGTTTTGAGGTACAGGGGTATTTTTAGGGTTCTGGGGTTGGTTTTTGTTTATGGGGTACAGGGGTATTTTAAGGGTTCAGGGCTAGGTTTGGGGTACAGGGGTATTTTAGGGTTCAGGTGTGGGTTTTGGGGTACAGTGGTATTTTTAGGGTTCAGGGCTAGGTTTGGGTTTTGCTGTATTTTTAGGGTTCAGGGGGAGGTTTGGGGGTACAGGGGTATTTTAAGGGTTCAGGGCTAGCTTTGGGTTTTGGGGTACAGTGGTATTTTTAGGTTTCAGGGGTAGGTTTGGGTTTGAGGTACAGGGGTATTTATACGGTTCAGGGCTAGGTTTGGGTTTTAGGGTACATGGGTATTTTTAGGGTTTGAGGATAGGTTTGGGTTTTGGGGTACAGGGTATATGTATAGGGTTGAGATGGGTTAGTGTTTAAGGGTGTTGGGGTATTTTAAGGAGTAAGGGTGGGTTAAGATTATGGGGTGCATGGGGTATTTAAAGGGAGCAGGGATGGGATTAGCACACGATATGAGATAAAGAAAAGGGGGTGGTGATGGACAGAGCATCTGAATTAAACAGAATACTACTACCCAGTCAGCAGATCAGGGCTTAATCCATCACTGTTTTTTACCTCACTGCACCATCCCAGCTCAGAACCTGGCTACATGCAAATTAGTCTGTCCCTGGCCCAGTGCATCATGGGAACAGGGCAGACCAAACTACCAAGCCAATTCTTTTACTGGAAAGGAAACAAGCTTCCGGGGACCGGTTTCTGGCATTACAGCCGTCTTCGGCCCGGCTTGCTTGAATCCTGATGGTGCAGTGAGCAAGGGACTCACATCTGAGCATACCCCTCCACGCTTGTGGTGGACAAAACGATTCAGAAAAGGGAGTTGGTGATGGACAGAGCATCTGAATTAAACAGAATACTACTACCCAGTCAGCAGATCAGGGCTTAAGCGTGGAAGGGTATGCTCTGACACGAGTCCCTTGCTCATTGCACCATCAGGATTCAAGCAAGCCGGGCCGAAGACGGCTGTAATGCCAGAAACCGGTCCCCGGAAGCTTGTTTCCTTCCCAGTAAAAGAATTGGCTTGGTAGTTTGGTCTGCCCTGTTCCCATGATGCACTGGGCCAGGGACAGACTAATTTGCATGTTCTCTTTTCTTACAGTACAGACAATTACCTTACCCAATATGCACCCACATTTCTTCCTCATTGTTAAGGCCTGTAGGGCTCTTTGTCTGTAGCATTATTATGTATCGTGATTCGAGGGTTCTTAATTTTTTAACCCAGTCTCCCCCACGTTCTGATCTTGTTAACTGGTCTAGGATGAAGCATGAGAGCAGATTGCTATTGCTTTGATGCATTTTCTCATAGTGTTGAGCCACCGGGTAGCTCTGGTCTCTGGTGTTACTCGCTCTCATATGCTCCAACACCCTTAATTTTGTCTGTTTGATCGTGCGTCCCACATATCTTTTGCCACATGGGCACACCAGACAGTACACAGTGAACTCTGAGTGACAGTTCAAGAGTTTGGAGATTATAATCTTGTTCAATCTACCTGGTACCTCGAATTCCTTCACTTTCCTAGAATTTCTGCAGGCCTTGCATTTCATACAGGGAGAGTGGGAGAAATTCAGGCATTCACCATCAGTGAACCTTTTCTCCGCTTCTCAAAGCACAAATTGATACTCTGAACCAATTCTAAATTCATTCCTAAAGTGCATACAGATTCCCATCCGAATGAGCCTGTCCTTCTTAGATCTTTATTTCCCACTCCTTATTCCCCAGCAGAGAGCTCATTACATTCTCTAGACTTATGTAGCTGGCTCAAATTCTGTATAGACAAAACAAAGGATATACACACATTAGACCAGCTCTTTCTATCATTTGCAGAGCCACGAAAAGGCCAAGCCATGTCCAAACAGGGGACAGCAGCTTGGCAGTCACCCTGTACAGCTTTCTTTAAGTCGTCCTCCCCAGGGAAGAGTGAGGGCGTATTCCACCAGGGGTATTGCTTCAATTGCAGCTCTCTATGCTGGGGTGACTGTGAAAGACATCTGCCATGCAGCCACCTGGGGAGCAGGCATATTTTCACAAAGCATTAGTACCTAAACGTGAAAGCAGAAGCTGATACAGCAGTGGAACAGGCAGTCCTGAGAAACCGGTTTCACTAAAGGTGAGCCTGCTTCCCACTCTGTTGTATTGCAGAATGTGTACTGCTTACTATTCTGAATAAAGCATATGAATATATAAAAGATCCAATGTTGGAGAAGAAGTTAGTTACTCACCTGTAACTCCAGTTCCCCAACAGTGGTATTATATATTTACATGCTTCCCGGTCAGAAACTCATTGCATTCTACTCTCACACTTGTGCTTTGAAATCTGAACTATGCTGGCCTTTAAGGGGAGTAGGAGAGCTTAAGCGTCCACCTCATTGCCTGAAGTTTGGGTTCTTTGAAATGAGGTGGATGTGTTACCAAACATACTATGTTGTTTCAGGCCTATGGCTATTTTACATTAGTGAATTTATGGATCTGGTCAAAACAAGCAGGCCATCCAGTTGCCTTTCTGACACTGGTCCTCCACAAATCTTCAACAACATTTTTTACTACCTCTTCTGCCACACCAGTAAGAAGAATCATCAATAATGTAACTACAGGAATCTTTCCAGAAGACCTAAAAAAAGCCCTGCCTATGCCTATTATTAAAGAAAACTAACCAGGACCTGAATGACCCCAACAACTACAGACCAATTACAAGTGGACCTTCCTCGGCAAACTGATAGAAAGAGCAGCATTCACTCAGATATCACAATTCAGTGAAGATAACTTTAAACACAGTAGACCAGAACAGGGTTGCTGCACTACTCTTCTTGGCCATCGTGGGTGCCTTTGACACTGTTAACCATGACACTCTAATACGAAGACTCTATGAAGCCGGCATAGAGGGGACTGCTCTCGAATGATTTACATCCTACCTTCGAAACAGAACAAATACCAACCATGCTCCCCCTTTCTCGTCCAAACCGTACTTCACAAAAGCAGGGGTCCCCCAATCTCTATCATCTCATCCATGCTTTTCAACATCTACATGAAGTCATTACCAGCAATGTTCAATGAATTTCAACTCACATGCTACAAATATGTAGATGACACACAAATACTTCTAAAAGTGGAAAGCCCCAAAGACATTGGAAGCTCAAAAGTCTTCAGTTGCCTCAGAGTCAGGTAGGCAGGTCATCAGTGGATGACCTATAGCCATCTGAAATTCCGTGCTTCCAAAACTGAAATACAGGAGGCAGTTGGAAAAATGATGACCCACTCTGCGCTCTGTCTGAGGATCCACCTTCTAAAGTATCTACGGAAGTAAGAAACCTTGAAATTACTATGTGCCCAAGTGGACAAATGAGCAAGATAAAGCTTCATTACTAAGAAAACTCTGCAATGCATCTTCCCCCACCTGGGATTTCTATGCTAGGTCCCAGCTTTAATCTCTCTTGTGCTGTCTAAACAGGATTACATCAATGGCCTCTACCACAAATATTGTTTTCAACTATGAAAAGACTGCAACAGATTCAAAACCTTGCTGCCAGACTACTCCTACATGTAAAGCCACAGACCCACATCTCCCTGCTTTAAGGGCTGTACATTAGTTACTGGTTGCCAGAAGATCCACCTTCAAGCAGCTTTGTCTCACCCACAAAGCAATACATGGACAAGGACCGCTTTTCATCGGTAATAAAATCACCAAATTCATTCAACAAAGGAACCTCTGCTCAACATTGGCAGCTCGCCTCAAAACCCCACCATACAAGAAAAAAACATAGGTGGTACATCTTTCTCTGATCAAGCAGACAAACTATGGAATTCATTACCGCCAAACATAAGAGTCACAGATAAATGTCTAATCTTTTGAAGACTACTGAAGAGGTGGCTCTTTCCTACATAACCACCATACTCAAACACTAAAATACAGCATATCCCTGTGTTTGTAAACATTTATAATTTGATTATATGCATGTATCTAGACCTATTTATTTCTTTGTACAAATATGTATAATGACTATGGTTTTTAAAATATATTGATATTGTCTAGGTCTGTGTAACAAATGCATAGGTTAAAAATATATATATATATATATATATATATATATATATATATATATATATATATTCTAAGCTTAACATGTTTATAGGTCACTGCATAGCTTTCATATGTTTTTTTTTATTTATATGCTTATGGATCTCAGCTTTACTAATCTATCACAATATCTAAATATGATCATAACTAGTTTATCTACAAGTACTCCACCATTGAAATATTGAGGAAAATATCAAATTTTAAAAAGTTATAAAAATACACATATAAATTAGCTTCAAGTACAGCAACACTTGAAAGTATGAGTTTATACAGTTCAACTTTAAATCTCTATGTATTCTTTCTTACACGTGTATACCCTTTCTATGTAGTTATGTATCTATATATTTATTACTTTACACCAACTGTAGAAGAAAAAAACACTTTTGACTCTCTCCAATTGAACTACTCTGTGTCACCCTATACCTCTCTCAATATATCTTCTACCGCCACACTCTACTCATACCAAACCTCAAACTACTACTATGATATCCAAAATAGCCCTTTCTAGACTCTTACCTCCCCTCTCTCTCTCTCTCCTAGGCTCACCCCAAACCTAATTTTAGTACTTTGAGCTCGCAAAAAAAACCCTTCCCTCGTGTAGCTCTCCTTTGACTCATCCCAAACCTTATTTTACTACTATGATCTCCCAAATAACACTTTCAGACCCTTTCTTCTTCTATCCCTCCATTATCCTACTAAATTCAACTAACAGACTCTCATATCCTCCGCTCAAATTAACTTCTGTTGCCTTCTACTATTCCATCAATAATCCTTTTTGGGGTTTACGAAGTAGTCAAGTCAAGTCAAGTCAGAGAATTTATATAGCGCACTACATACCCAGAGGGTCTCAAGGCGCTTAGAAAGGGGAGAAGGATTACTTGTCAAATATCCACGTTTTAAGTTGCTTTCTGAATGCTAGGTGGTTCTGGGTAAGGCGAAGGTAAGCGGGGAGTGAGTTCCATGTTTTAGCAGCCAGGTATGAGAAGGATCTGCCTCCCATGGTGGTCTTGTTGATGCGAGGTACAGTGGGGAGGGCTTGGCTGGAAGAACGTAGTTGGCGGGAGGGGGTGTAGAAGGACAGTCGTGAGTTGAGGCATTCTGGTCCGATGTCGTAGAGTGATTTGTGTGCGTGGGTTAGCAGTCGGAAAGTGATCCTCTTATTGACGGGTAGCCAGTGGAGGTCTTTAAGGTGACCAGAGATGTGTTTGTTGCGTGGGATGTCTAATATGATCCTGGCTGAGGCGTTTTGGATTCGTTGGAGTTTCTTCTGGAGTTTAGCGGTAGTGCCTGCGTAGAGGGTGTTTCCGTAGTCCAGTCATCTCGTGACCAGAGCATGGGTGACTGTTTTCCTAGTTTCGGTGGGGATCCAGCGAAATGTTTTTCTGAGCATGCGAAGAATGTTGAAGCAGGAAGAGGATACGGCGCTGACTTGTCTGTTCATTGAGAGTGAAGAATCCAGGATGACGCCTAGGTTCCGTGCGTGGTCTGTCGGGATGGGTGCTTTTCCGAGGGCTTCCGGCCACCAGGAGTCGTCCCATGCAGAGGGGGATGTACCTAAGATGAGGACTTCTGTTTTGTCTGAGTTCAGTTTCAGACGGCTTTGTTTCATCCATTCGGCAACTTCTTTCATTCCTTCGTGTAGGTTAGTTTTGGCGGTGCTGGGGTCATTGGTGAGAGAAAGGATTAGTTGAGTGTCATCCGCGTAAGAGATGATGTTGAGGTTGTGTTGGCGGGCGATGGCCGCGAGGGGGCTCATGTATACGTTGAAGAGGGTGGGGCTGAGTGAGGATCCTTGTGGTACGCCACAGATGACTTCAGTGGCCTCGGACTTGAATGGTGGGAGGCGGACTCTCTGGGTTCTTCCGGTGAGGAACGAGGTGATCCATTCAAGTGCTTTTCCTTGGATTCCGATGTTATTGAGGCGTTGTAAAAGGGTGCTGTGGCAGACTGTGTCGAATGCTGCAGAGAGGTCGAGGAGGATGAGGGCGACTGTGTCTCCATTGTCCAGTAGAGTTCGAATGTCGTCTGTTGCTGCGATGAGGGCGGTCTCAGTGCTGTGTTTTGCTCGGAAGCCAGATTGTGAGGAGTCGAGGGATTTGTTGGCTTCGAGGAAGGCGGCGAGCTGGTTGTTGACAGCTTTCTCGATGACTTTGGCCGGGAATGGAAGGAGCGAGATGGGGCGGTAATTTTTGAGTTCGGTGGGGTCCGCTGTGGGTTTTTTCAGAAGGGCGGTGAGTTCCGCGTGTTTCCAGTCTTCCGGGAAGGTGGCGGAGTTGAAGGAGCAGTTGATGACGTCTCGGAGGTGCGGTGCTATGACGGAGTCTGCTTTGTTGAAGATGTGGTGAGGACATGGGTCTGTGGGGGATCCTGAGTGGATGGAATTCATCAGGCGGATTGTGTCCTCAGTGGAGATTGGGTTCCAGTCGTTAAGGGTGTTCACGGGGGGAGAATGTTCATCAAATGGTAGGGTGGGTTGGTTTCCGGGTTGGTTGTCGAAGCTGTTGTGGATGTCTGCAATCTTGTTGTGGAAGAATGAGGCTAGGGAGTCGCAGAGGGCTTGAGAGGGGGTGATGTCGTTGGAGTTGGCCGAGGGATTGGAAAATTCCTTGACGATGTTGAAAAGTTCCTTGCTGTTGTGGGCGTTGTTGTCAAGTCGATCCTTGAATGCTGTTTTCTTGGCCTTTCGGATTAGTTGGTGGTGAGTGCGGGTGGCGTTTTTGAAGGCGTCCTTGGTGCTAGTGGTTGGGTCTTTTTTCCAGGCCTTTTCAAGGGAGCGGCAGAGTTTCTTGGACTTCTTAAGATCATCGTTGAACCATGAGGCCTTTTTGCTGCCAGGTTTGCTTTGACGTTTTTTCAGTGGTGCTAAGGTGTCGGCGGTGTTGGATATCCATAGGGTGAGGTTGGCGGCGGCTTCGTTTGCGTTAGAAGAGTGGGCTGGGGTGTTTAGAAGGAGCGATGCGGAGATCTGGTCCGTGGTGATTTTGTTCCAGTTTCTTTGCAGAGTTGGTTGGAGGTGGTTGGTGGGTTTTGGTTTGTTGTAGGTGAAGTGAACGCAGCTGTGGTCAGTCCAGAGGAGATCCGTAGTGTGGCTGAAGGAGACATGATTGCTGGAGGTGAAGATGGGGTCGAGTGTGTGACCTGCGATGTGGGTGGGGGAAGTGACTAGTTGTTTAAGTCCGAGGTTGGCAAGGTTGTCTAAGAGGGTGGCGGTGTTGCGGTCGTTGATCTTTTCAAGGTGAAAGTTGAGGTCTCCCAGAAGGATGTAGTCTTTGGAGGGGAGCGCGTGTGGGGTGATGAAGTCCGTGATGTCTTCACTGAATTTTGCGCGGGGTCCTGGTGGTCTGTAGAGGAGGGTGCCTCTGAGTGTGGTTTTGGGGTCGATGTGGATCTGGAAGTGAAGGTGTTCGGAGTTAGCGAGGTTGGCGTCAGAGCTGGTTGAGATGCGGATTGATTTCTTATGGACGATAGCGATTCCTCCTCCTGTGTGGTCGGTGCGGTCCTTGCGTGTGATCTTATAGTCTTCAGGGATGGCAATGGTGATGTCTGGGGCGGAGGAAGCGCTCATCCAAGTTTCTGTTAGGAAGGCGACGTCTGGAGAGATGGTGTCTAGTAGATTCCATAGGTCAATGGCGTGTCTGTGGACCGATCGAGTGTTGAGAAGGATGCATTGTAGGTGGTTGGGGTCGGGAATCTGTGTTGTGGTCGTAGCGGAGATGTTGTCGGTGCCGATGAATTTGCAGGAGTAGCAAGAGAAAGGTCCATGGGTGTGTCCAGGGGCGGCTTGGACGCAGTTGGGGGCGCGACCGGGGTTAAGGGCTAGGAGGGTGGCGGCATCGTAGGTAATGCGGGGGGGCTGGGAGGGACGGGGGCCAGGGGGTATGGCGCTGGGCGCGGTCCAGGCGCGGACGGGCGTAGACGGGCTTACCTTTGGCGCACCTTCGGCGCGAATGGGGCGCAGTCGCTGCGCGTGAACGCTGCGCGCGGGAAGAACTGTCATATATGGATGGTGGGGGGGAGGGGCGAGGGCGTCTCAGCTGGGAGGCGGGGCGGGCTCGGGAAGCACAACAACACCAACAACAGGGACAAAATGGAGGGGGGAGCAGGTCAGGGCGCCGGGGGCTAACGCGCAGAGAGCAACTACAGTGCAGGAATGCTACAGGCAAGCGCGGCAAATCCAAATCAAATATCGGCTCAAAAACAATGGCACAGTTCAATGCAAATGATCGCAGCTTCTACAATACCGTGTCTCGTCAGAGAGACAAGGGAGCGAACCACTCAGGGCAGAGGCGAAGTGGGGTCACAGCGCTATGAGGTCTGAGGGCGCCGTAAATACCTAGTGGGAGGGCGTCTCAGCTGGGAGGCGGGGCGGGCTCGGGAAGCACATCAACACCAACAACAGGGACAAAATGGAGGGGGGAGCAGGTCAGGGCGCCGGGGGCTAACGCGCAGAGAGCAACTACAGTGCAGGAATGCTACAGGCAAACGCGGCAAATCCAAATCAAATATCGGCTCAAAAACAATGGCACAGTTCAATGCAAATGATCGCAGCTTCTACAATACCGTGTCTCGTCAGAGAGACAAGGGAGCGAACCACTCAGGGCAGAGGCGAAGAGGGGTCACAGCGCTATGAGGTCTGAGGGCGCCGTAAATACCTAGTGGGAGGCCGTCTCAGCTGGGAGGCGGGGCGGGCTCGGAAAGCACAACAACACCAACAACAGGGACAAAATGGAGGGGGGAGCAGGTCAGGGCGCCGGGGGCTAACGCGCAGAGAGCAACTACAGTGCAGGAATGCTACAGGCAAGCGCGGCAAATCCAAATCAAATATCGGCTCAAAAACAATGGCACAGTTCAATGCAAATGATCGCAGCTTCTACAATACCGTGTCTCGTCAGAGAGACAAGGGAGCGAACCACTCAGGGCAGAGGCGAAGAGGGGTCCCAGCGCTATGAGGTCTGAGGGCGCCGTAAATACCTAGTGGGAGGGCGTCTTAGCTGGGAGGCGGGGCGGGCTCGGGAAGCACAACAACACCAACAACAGGGACAAAATGGAGGGGGGAGCAGGTCAAGGCGCCGGGGGCTAACGCGCAGAGAGCAACTACAGTGCAGGAATGCTACAGGCAAGCGCGGCAAATCCAAATCAAATATCGGCTCAAAAACAATGGCACAGTTCAATGCAAATGATCGCAGCTTCTACAATACCGTGTCTCGTCAGAGAGACAAGGGAGCAAACCACTCAGGGCAGAGGCGAAGAGGGGTCACAGCGCTATGAGGTCTGAGGGCGCCGTAAATACCTAGTGGGAGGGCGTCTCAGCTGGGAGGCGGGGCGGGCTCGGGAAGCACAACAACACCAACAACAGGGACAAAATGGAGGGGGGAGCAGGTCAGGGCGCCGGGGGCTAACGCGCAGAGAGCAACTACAGTGCAGGAATGCTACAGGCAAGCACGGCAAATCCAAATCAAATATCGGCTCAAAAACAATGGCACAGTTCAATGCAAATGATCGCAGCTTCTACAATACCGTGTCTCGTCAGAGAGACAAGGGAGCGAACCACTCAGGGCAGAGGCGAAGAGGGGTCACAGCGCTATGAGGTCTGAGGGCGCCGTAAATACCTAGTGGGAGGGCGTCTCAGCTGGGAGGCGGGGCGGGCTCGGGAAGCACAACAACACCAACAACAGGGACAAAATGGAGGGGGGGGGGCAGGTCAGGGCGCCGGGGGCTAACGCACAGAGAGCAACTACAGTGCAGGAATGCTACAGGCAAGCGCGGCAAATCCAAATCAAATATCGGCTCAAAAACAATGGCACAGTTCAATGCAAATGATCGCAGCTTCTACAATACCGTGTCTCGTCAGAGAGACAAGGGAGCGAACCACTCAGGGCAGAGGCGAAGAGGGGTCACAGCGCTATGAGGTCTGAGGGCGCCGTAAATACCTAGTGGGAGGGCGTCTCAGCTGGGAGGCGGGGCGGGCTCGGGAAGCACAACAACACCAACAACAGGGACAAAATGGAGGGGGGAGCAGGTCAAGGCGCCGGGGGCTAACGCGCAGAGAGCAACTACAGTGCAGGAATGCTACAGGCAAGCGCGGCAAATCCAAATCAAATATCGGCTCAAAAACAATGGCACAGTTCAATGCAAATGATCGCAGCTTCTACAATACCGTGTCTCGTCAGAGAGACAAGGGAGCGAACCACTCAGGGCAGAGGCGAAGAGGGGTCACAGCGCTATGAGGTCTGAGGGCGCCGTAAATACCTAGTGGGAGGGCGTCTCAGCTGGGAGGCGGGGCGGGCTCGGGAAGCACAACAACACCAACAACAGGGACAAAATGGAGGGGGGAGCAGGTAAGGGCGCCGGGGGCTAACGCGCAGAGAGCAACTACAGTGCAGGAATGCTACAGGCAAGCGCGGCAAATCCAAATCAAATATCGGCTCAAAAACAATGGCACAGTTCAATGCAAATGATCGCAGCTTCTACAATACCGTGTCTCGTCAGAGAGACAAGGGAGCGAACCACTCAGGGCAGAGGCGAAGAGGGGTCACAGCGCTATGAGGTCTGAGGGCGCCGTAAATACCTAGTGGGAGGGCGTCTCAGCTGGGAGGCGGGGCGGGCTCGGGAAGCACAACAACACCAACAACAGGGACAAAATGGAGGGGGGAGCAGGTCAGGGCTCCGGGGGCTAACGCGCAGAGAGCAACTACAGTGCAGGAATGCTACAGGCAAGCGCGGCAAATCCAAATCAAATATCGGCTCAAAAACAATGGCACAGTTCAATGTAAATGATCGCAGCTTCTACAATACCGTGTCTCGTCAGAGAGACAAGGGAGCGAACCACTCAGGGCAGAGGCGAAGAGGGTCACAGCGCTATGAGGTCTGAGGGCGCCGTAAATACCTAGTGGGAGGGCGTCTCAGCTGGGAGGCGGGGCGGGCTCGGGAAGCACAACAACACCAACAACAGGGACAAAATGGAGGGGGGAGCAGGTCAGGGCGCCGGGGGCTAACGCGCAGAGAGCAACTACAGTGCAGGAATGCTACAGGCAAGCGCGGCAAATCCAAATCAAATATCGGCTCAAAAACAATGGCACAGTTCAATGCAAATGATCGCAGCTTCTACAATACCGTGTCTCGTCAGAGAGACAAGGGAGCGAACCACTCAGGGCAGAGGCGAAGAGGGGTCACAGCGCTATGAGGTCTGAGGGCGCCGTAAATACCTAGTGGGAGGGCGTCTCAGCTGGGAGGCGGGGCGGGCTCGGGAAGCACAACAACACCAACAACAGGGACAAAATGGAGGGGGGAGCAGGTAAGGGCGCCGGGGGCTAACGCGCAGAGAGCAACTACAGTGCAGGAATGCTACAGGCAAGCGCGGCAAATCCAAATCAAATATCGGCTCAAAAACAATGGCACAGTTCAATGCAAATGATCGCAGCTTCTACAATACCGTGTCTCATCAGAGAGACAAGGGAGCGAACCACTCAGGGCAGAGGCGAAGAGGGGTCACAGCGCTATGAGTTCTGAGGGCGCCGTAAATACCTAGTGGGAGGGCGTCTCAGCTGGGAGGCGGGGCGGGCTCGGGAAGCACAACAACACCAACAACAGGGACAAAATGGAGGGGGGAGCAGGTCAGGGCGCCGGGGGCTAACGCGCAGAGAGCAACTACAGTGCAGGAATGCTGCAGGCAAGCGCGGCAAATCCAAATCAAATATCGGCTCAAAAACAATGGCACAGTTCAATGCAAATGATCGCAGCTTCTACAATACCGTGTCTCGTCAGAGAGACAAGGGAGCGAACCACTCAGAGAAAAGAGCTTAGACGCCTTGACAATATACTGCATGTTGTATATTTTTACATTGTATACTGCTATTTTGATGTACCGGAGATTCCCAGCCTGACAATTGGGAACGATTCAAGCATGTGAATATATAAAAGATACCAATGTTGGAGAACTGCAGTTACTGGTAAGTAACTAATTTCATATGTATCATAATTACGGAAAGAACTGCTTGTGTCCTGCCATTGCTAATTAAAAGTAAAATCTTTTGTACATGTAAGATTTGAGCTCCTCATAATTTCTTTACACATGCCTATAGTTTTTTTATTTTTGTGCATCAGAACCCTGCTCCGATATATTGACCACTGTGCAAAATAGGTAGATTTTACCTCCATCATTTATATAGAGGGATCTGTTAATTTTCATGGTGAAATCACCGCACTAATGATACAACTGATATAGACATAGACCACCAGTCCAGTTTGCTGTGGACTGGTGGTCTGTGACAATATGGGTTGTATCGACAATGGGAGAATATTTCCCTCCTTTGATTAAAATAGTGCAAGCTGACCTTTTCTCTTTTTCACCAGGTGGTAAGGGCGAAGGAGCGGTTGGAAGAGGAGCTTCAGATTCAGTTTGCAGACCAGCAGGAAAAACAGAATAAGCAACATCAGCAGCCTCCCCCAGAAACATGATTGCTTCTCTCCCTGCCCCCTCTCTCTTGTAAATAAATGCTCCTGTGAAATAAATGCACTGTATCGGTTCTCAGTTGTGAGCGGAATATCCTAGGTCAGCTAAAGGGGTACGTGAAGGACTTGCTGGTTGATTTGTTATTCCACTGGATCTTTGGCAGAGTGCAAGATGTCTTTATAGGAAATACCTTGTATGGTAACATCCTTCAGCTATTTTTCTTCCTGGGAAAAATATACCAAAACCAAGAGTGGAATTGGTGGGAGTCAAAATACAAATGTACACTGATCTTCACTTGTCTTTTTTGGGAGTACAAAAGAGGCTCCAAGGCATGAGCAGCGGGAGATGTGAACAAGGAGTGATAATCATTTTAATTATATACATTATTTGGACCATCCTGCAGGCTGGACTAGGAGCACAATACCAGTCCCAATTGGTTTTAGTGCTGTAGATTCGTATATTGTGCGCCCTTCCAAATCTTGCGTTTTACTCTGGCGTTGCAAGTGTGTTTTCTTCATTTTTAAGGTGACTCATGATGCCTCAATAAAATCCATAATGTACAAGGCCACAGAGTCCCTAATGGGTAGGTGAATTTGTGTAGATGTGAAGCGTTATAAAGTTGGTGGACTGCTTAAGGAACCTACATCAGTAGAATAAGTGAAGGAGAACTATGAAAACGTGTGTGTCACCCAGCGCTCGCATCCCAGGAGGTGGGCTTGGCGCATGTGATTTTACAGCACTACAGGTTGTCAACCAATCGGTACAGGTAAGAAATGTTTTCCTCTGCAGCTTGTGCTGCTGTTGATCACATGCTGTATATAGAATTTATGGAACTGTGTTTTTATAGTGCTACTTGATAGGCTTGGATTTTCCCATTGTAGTAATTATTGGATGTGAGTATAGGACCACGTAGCAGCTTTACAAATATCTGCAAGAGGAATGCTACCGAGAACGCCAATATAGCATCTTTTTGCACGCGGAAAGTGCTCTAGGTATAGAATATAACCTATGGCTAAGGCCTACCAGATTTGTAAACATTTAGCAGTCCACCTGACTAGACCTACTTTATACATATGGTTCTCTGGGTGAGGTTGTGCGAATGGAATAAAGAGTTGCTTTGTTTTCCTTATAATCTGATTACTGTCCATCTAATACGTTATGTTTTTCTAACATCTAAAGTGCATAGCGCTCTTTCTGCTCCTGGCTGTGTATAGTTAAAAAAGCTGGGCTTGTCAATCGATTGGTTGTCATGAAAGGGCGAGTACTTATTTGAAGGAAGAAGAGTGCGTTCTAAGGACAACTTGGTTTATGTGCGCCTACATACCGGGCTCACCCACTGATATGGCATGGAGTTCACCTGCTCTCCTAAGGGAGGTGATAGCCACTAGGAAAACCCCCTTCTATGAGAGAAATCGCAGGGACACAAAGAGGCTCAAATGGAGGTCCCATGAGCCTAGTAAGGGCAACATTAAGGTGCCAAGCCTGCAGGCAGTCTTGAAGGGATTACTCTCTTAAGTCCTTCGTTTAATGCATTTAAACCAGAAATGTAAAATATAGACTAGTGTTGGTTTTCTCAGTAAGCAGTTACTGCTGCTAAGTGTGCTTGTATAGACTGGTAAGTAAGGCCATATGTTTGGAGGCAAATAGCAAATGTTTTGTACTGTGATGGCTAAGCATAAAATGTTCAGATTCTTGCTCTTATACACACACTTTCCATTTAGGTACATAACATGCTTTTTTTAATTCACAAAAAAAAAATCCTGTCATCAAGCCTGCTGATCCTTTGCATCAAAGATTGCCACGCAAACGTCTCCCCACTCACCAAGGCGCAGAAACGAAGTGGGGCTGTCCTGTTCGCAAAGGGTCGTGGATCACTGCTCTCACCCCAACCAGCCGGAAAAGAGCACGCAAGTGGTGTTCTTAATCATAGAACTGCTTCGGATTTATCTCGTAACCATTTACCACTGTGGACCATAAGTGTACCTTACTCTTGCACTTTCGATTCCCAAAATCCATTGAGTATACTTTCTTTACTTGAGCCATCCTGTCCTGTAGCTGAGGGGGATCAGGATCTACCCATATTTTACAGATAGTTTGCCTCTGTATGATTAAAGAAAAAAAAAAGAGCCTTTTCTTCCAACTGTTAAGCTCCTCCACCAGCTCCTGGTCTATCCCAAACAGAACCAGATAGGCACTCACCTTAATCTTGTTGTTGATTTCAGATATGGACGAACTTACTTCCAAAATGCTGTCAATTCTGGACATTCAACGAACATGTGAAGATTATCCGCCCTGGACATTTTACACTTCGTACAACAGCTTTCAGACATACCAGAACTTTTTGATAGTTTTAACGGAGTCCAGTAAGCCCTGTGTAACGTAAACAATTGATTCTTTTTAAGCGCAGTAGAACTGACAACATGGTACAAAGAGCAAAAGGATACTTGCCTTAAGGCTTCCTACTGGTCGCTCGGCAAGCATCTATCCCAGATCCTATAAGGTGGTGGAAGCTGCAGTTCTTCCGCTTGACACATCAGTCTGTACCAATTTGGAACTTCTTTCTCAATCCCACCAAAATGTAGAGCCACTTTCCATGAGGCTAATTGCAAATATTTGAATTTGGACAAGCTTCCACCAGACTTGGTGCTCAATTCCGCCCAAGATTTTAATGTGTTTCCATACAACAAATTACTCAATTTTTGTATTCCTGCAACTCTGAGCGGAACACATAGGCTGTCTCTTAACCCCTTCCATGCTCATGACGAGCTCAGCTCGTCATGCAGTACAGTGCTCCTGTGCTCATGACAAGCTGAGCTCGTCATGAACCATGGGATTTAAGGGACACCCGCACCAGGGGGGAATTGCTATAGCATTGAAGGTGTTAAACACTCGGGGGTACTGGATGACTCAGTATATTTAGTACTCGGTTTATACATGCCATTGTCGGACTCCTGCACTTTACAAGAGCATCGAATCTTTTACTTAAAATGTGGTTTGAACATTTTTAAGATCGTTATGAATGCACTTTATAACTTGGAGACTCTAACCCTCTCCGTAAGACTCTCAAAGTTTGCACACAAGGGGAAGGATCCTTCAGTAATGAATTGATTTATTGGTTTAATACCAGATCTTCATTGATTTTATCTGTTTTTAACTGCCGTTTGTAAAAATCATTCATTTGTTTTAGTATATAGAATACATCAGAACTCACTAGGTATGCACCAATTGTAACGAAGTAAGTCAGTCCTGGGGAGATTTTATTTGAATTTTTTGTAACAATTTTTATTAATTGACACAATAAACTATTCAATTCATGCATTCATACTGGATGACTCACAGATGAGGGCATAAGGAGAAAACTATGGTATCAACCATAGTTTCCGGAGCCGCATCCACAAAGTTCTAGCCGTCGCTAAAGTTTTCCCCCTGACCTTTTTGTCATTTTTGGGGTGCCTAAACTTGTACAAATACCCAGCTTTATCCCTTCGAGATCCCAGCATAGCCTGAAAAATCCTATCTATGTCATTACAGCCCGTGTAAACCAATGTACTTAAAAGGACCCTAAAGAACCTAAATTGGAACAGCTTGCAATAATATTTAATATCTGGCAACAGAAGACCCCACTTCTGAAGCCTTTGCCTCAACTTTTTCCATGATATCCTGGCGCCCCATGACCCCCAGAAAAAGCTATTAGTACTCAAAATGTTAATGGGATGCAATTAAACAGGAACGTAAGTTTGGTGAGGATACTCATTTTGATCAGGTTAACCATGTCATATATCATTAGGTAAATTCTGCCATCTTTTGAGTGTTCTATTGATCTCTGTAGACACTTTGACTAAACTGGCGTCTGTGATTTCATCTAGTTTGTGGTTCACCAAAATACCCAGATATCGCACTTCCTTTTCACTAGCTTACCTTGTATTTCTAAGTTCCACCCCATTATCTCCGTTTTATATTGATTGATGCGATATCCTGAGATTGCCCTCGCTTGCCAATTTTTCAAACCGGCACAGAGTCAGACTAGGCTTAGATGTGTATAATATTAAGTCCCCAGAATAGAGACATATCTTTTTCCAGTCCAAGTGGGACGGCTCAAAAAGAGAAAAGTCCACGTCACACAGACCTCTTTCCCAATGGCTGGCTACCGTTTAGCATAAATGGTGACGCCGGCCAATGGGAAAGAGGGGCGGGGCTTAAAGCCTGATACATGAAAGCTCTCAGAAACAAAATCTCGCCAGCGAGACTCTGCATGTGGGCAGCCCACGCAGGCGATACATAAAATTCGGAGCACTATGTTGCTGTGTACCATTGACAATTTTCCACTGAATTAACCACTTGGCGGTGGCGGTAATTCCGCCGCGGCGCTGGGGGGGGGGTGGGGGTCGCGCGGCACTGCCTGCTTGTGACGGAACCACTCCGTCATGAGCCACAGGAGCTCTGTGCTCATGATGGAGTTGTTCCATCATGGCCCCCGCTCGCTCATCAATTCAGGCGCGGAATTGATGCCGCATAGGCGGGGCGGCCGCGGCGTGACGGAACCACTCCATCATGAGCACAGCGCGCCAGTGGCTCGTGACGGAGGGGTTCCGTCACAATCTCAGAACGGGTTAAAAAATAGAATACAGTTCTGCTGATTTTGTAGGTCTCGCCTGAACCAGCGCATGCGATGCTCTGGCGAGACATTTAGTGTGTGGGCTTTAAAAAGCCGACCACAGTTTTTTGTCTGGCATAGAGCGTGCGGTTATGAGCACAATGACGAGCAGTGGCGCCATCTGGCTTTCCTCTCTCGTCATGATGCGCACACATCACACACCACTCACCAGCCTGCTTTCACTTTTGTCGGCGTGCGCACGCACCACTCGCGTGGATTTTTTAAATGTTCTTTTTTTATTTTATTTTCCCGCGCGCGCACACAACTCCTGGGCTTGTTTTTTAATGCAGACATGTTTTTCTTACAGAAAGGCAACAGAAAGGCAACAAAAAGGCATCATCTTGATGTTGTACAAAGCGTTTTTACAGAAAGCATGTAGCGCGCTTAAAAGTATAAAAAATGCATTTAGCTGGCTTGCCCCTGTCAATTGTTTTTATGGAAATTGGCCAAAACATGTTAGGTTAAGGCAACAGCATCGCTATTAGTCCTTTATAACATGAGCAGTATCTCTTTTATTTCTGCAACAGTCAGTCACTGAGGCAGCTCAATTGAAAGAGAGCTTGTGGGTAACACAAAGTAACCTCCGGTGCACTACCACTTGTGATTCATTCTAGAAATTGTGCTTGTAAGGTTAACCCGTTGACAATATCTAGTGACACTGCATTGAAGAACCAATGAAGGGCTTTCACCCAAAAACGACTTTGCATTTACTGGATTCATTTGTTCATTATTTAATGCCATTCATAAAGCGCCATGTGCTGCAGGTATGATTATGGGCGCTGGTTGGGGATGCGTTCAGAGTTACATGTCCAGCTCCAACAGACGCCGAAAGAGATGAAACTGCGTTCTTTAAACATCAGTAGAAAGGTATCTAGCACTAAAATGTACAGTTGAGTTGTTTGCCAGCACAGGACGTGATCTCAATTGTATGATTCAAGGAAGTCTACACAGCACTTACGTAAATGAATAAAGCCGCTACGTTTGGGGAGGAGAGCGGGAAGTAGGGCTGGTATGCCAGAGGTATTTGAATCTCTCGGCTGTAAATGCTGTCATCGGTCTTTTGCACTAACTAACTGGCACACGGTTGGATGGTACCACAGCAATGCATTAATTACTGTACTTTTCATCTTGCAAGTGTCATTTCAATAACTAGCATTCTGCAAAACTATAAAATACGTAAACTATTGCATCCATATTTCATTGCTTACACATTCCCATTCGTGCTTTGAGCACATATCATTGCCAGAATGTCTCAAAATGGCCGCAACACGACACTGACACTATCAGTTTACCTGATGCGGTAATATCACTAGGTTCAATGACCACCGGCGCAAAAGTGTTTACATGATATAGCCGTATGTGGGGGGAGGCGAGGCTTTCACCCAGACGATGCAAAGGTACTTTGGCTGGGTGCTAAAAGACCTGTTGGCATCAGAGTGCATGCCAGGATAGCACTGGATGAATGGCCATCGCACCAGTCATCCGTTCAAAAACTGCCTTCAGCTAATCAAAGGACTGGAATTAAAAGGGACTGCAAATGATAAACAGACACAACGCTTTGAGGCACAACTGCAAGAAAGGGGCAGAAACCGGGGCATGAAAAGAACGTCGCAATATGCATTGCCGTGCCAGTATTCATGTCTCTTGATCTAATAACAATATTTGTATGCGTTTATATACAAAAAATGTTCAAACATATAAGTATAAATAGATCCATGAGTATCTGTGTTTATCATTTATGGATTTTATGTCTTCAAGCTGATTTGATAACATTCTAATTTATTACAGTGCTACCAAATGCTATTACATAAATTAAGAAAGCATGTTTATAGATATATTTCCTTACATGTATTTTAGTCTATACATCTACACTTAACACGTATAGAAACAACCATTACGCCAACTGGGTCCTGTTAAGGGCTAATAGAATTGTGTTGCGCTACTTACAGTGAGCCCATTCTCTACATAATGGCACATTCTTGATGCTCATTTGGCTTTTCCTCCTGCTCGGTGGCCCATATTTACGTGCATTGAGCTTGATATGGTGAATTTTAATTCTTCCTTCTTTATGGCCCATAATTAACGAGTATTGATTTCAGTTCCTCAATCATTAGTGGACCTACTTATTGTAAGCAATTTCTACATGCATTGATTGTCATATTTGGAGAACTCACTATCCCTTAGTGGATCCTCCAAGCAACTACCTGGGTGGCTCACCCCTGGCACCCTTAATTTCTGCGTATTTGCTACCTCTGGGTGTGATCCTACAACCTTTCCTGGACCAGTACACACATGTGCTTCCTCCACGCTCTCTCTCCTCCTCCACCCTCTCTCTACCTCTCTTCCTCCACCCTCTCTCTCTCTCTCTCTACCTTTCTCCCTCTCTCTCCCTTTCTACTTCTCTCTACCTCTTTGTCTCTACAGCTCTACCTCTCTCTACACTCCTCTCTCTCCCCCTCTCTACCTCGCTCTCTCTACACCTCTCTCTCTACCCCCTCTCTCTAACACCTCTTTCTCTCTCCCTACACACCTCTCTCTCTATCTCCAAGTGGCAGCCGGAGCCTGATAGCACTGCTTGTCCTTTAAAAAAAAAAAAAAAGCATTGGCATAGCCAATAGGTCTCTCCTTTGGGACTTTATAAGTGTTTAGCCATGCAACAGTTGATGTTGTTGCACCAAAGATATTGTGCTGCATAACTAAATACTTCTAAGATCCCAAAGGCGAGGCATATTGGCTATGCCAATGCATGTATTTTTGTGTACTAATATAAATGGTCATTTTGGAGTAAAATAGCCCAAAACTCTATGGTGGAGCCTCTTATGCTACGTAAATGGATGTGTCTGAACTAAGATAGTATTACAGATGAACCACCGCTTTTGGAAAGCAAAGGTCCACCTCCGATTTAAAGGGTATCACTGGGTTTTGATACATGATCAATGATAGTCAGGACTAGGTGTCCATTAACTTGATCAAATTCCACGGCTCCAATTCTAAGTGCCTTACTTGGATTGTTGCGAATGCAGGCATCTGTCCTAAACCTCTGGATGTCCCAATCTGCTACACTGGTGGTTCTACCGCTACTTTTTAGACTCCTGGGAATTGTCAGTTTCCTGAGGCAGCTGGCTCTGCTGTCGGAACAACCTAGCCAACAGCATGTTGGCTACAGGGCTTGCGCATTTAGAGCAGGAATCCCAACACTGATTTTTCCTACCTAGTACCAGTCTGGAGGGCATGGCAGTCCCTTAAAATGATGCACTGCAGCTTCTCCAACAGTATTCCCACTTTAAGTGAGAATGCTGTGCCAAGGCCCCTGGTGCACCTCCGAAACCAAAGGCAGAAAATAAAACCTCAAATGGTGGTCATATACTGGGGAATTGTGTGCTTACCATCAACACCATACTCACAAAACATGCAACGCGTCAGTCACCTGCGTGATGTGGCAGTCCGCCCACCAAACTTGAATGACATTCCAAATGTCTTTTCCCTCCCACTTCCAAACTATCAACTCACACCAACTGTTCTCTCGCACCCCTTTACCCTAGCTAACTCCCATAAGTAACTTGAAGGCATTAATGTTAATTCAACACTCAACCTCAAAACCAAATGCTGAAAACGAATTTGGGGCCCGATTGAAATATTGGCAGTAAAAATACTCTGTTGCACCGGCGATAGAGTATCCTTACCGCCAAGATGATAGTACGCCCGCTCAATTTAAATGCGGGCAGACCATAGTTTGACCATGGCAGAGACTACCCCGACTCCACTATGGCGAAACTTCTCTTATGGCCCAATGGAGTAAGGGCCATTGGAAAATTGGTTATAAGTCTGCCTACCTAATTTAGATGGGTGGACGTATAGCCATGTTTACTGCACTTCCCTGCCATGCAAACCCTGGTGGTAAAGGGCAGTAAAAATCGAATAATGCTCCCCACTCATACCGAGGCAAATTACTGCTATGGCAACGGGGGCATTGTTTTCTTTATATTCAAAAACAAAATCCCACTTTGGGGTTTTGTTTTTGAAAATAAAAAAACGTTGCCTTGCGGCTCCTTCAAGTTCGACTGAGCTGTTCAGAAAAGTTCCAATACATTGACAGGAACTGCCGTAGCTGAGGTTTCAGTCAATGGTTGAAATGTCCATCAGGCTGACGGACATTTTAAAATATGGTAGGCGGTTATTCTGTCAGCGTGACGGAGTAATTTACTCTTTCACCCTAACGGAGTAAACTATGTCTGCCAAATTCTGAATCAGCCACTCTGTCTCTTCCAACCTATTCGCAAAATAAAACCTTTCACATCTCTTGACTACAACTCTGTTGTAGCCATGATCTCAAGTCCAGACTTAAGTGATTTTTTCCCCACTTGCCATCTGTGATTGGTCCAGCCGTTTTACACTATTTTTCACTCCGCTGCACATTTCATTGCTATTCTAAAGAAATATGACAACGTTTCCAAACCAGTCATCAATCCTCACTTTTGAAATAGCCTGTGTTACTTTTAAAGCAGTTGAGCTTTACTGTTAGTGGTCTACCTAGCTTCGAAACCTTCCCTGGTCTAGTGAGCTACTTCAACCCCACAGCAAAATATCCAGAAATTCGCTATGCATCATTAAAAAATATCGTGGCAGCATCCTCTGCATGTAAATTCGATTCCATCAAAACTGTGCCTCACACCAAACCTACTCACGTACCCTGTATTCAATTAATGGTCCCTCTGTACCAACCTGTTTAGATACAGTTGGTCCTTAGAGTGACAAGACGTGGACTGTTGTGCTGTTTACAGTTTTTCTTGGTTGTGTCTACTGGCTTGTCAAGTCTTCTCCACTTCTCTTTTCCATCCCACCATTTTAGTTTATTTCTCCTCCTTTTTAGCCTGGGTATTCCTTGTAAAGCATTAAAAGATTCTTTGGTCATTGTCATTATGTGAAAGCCTGAAAATAAATTGTTTAATCTGAAAGAAACAGGTTAGTATTAGATTCCTTACCTTAGAATATCCCCAGGCGTCAGACTGGATCCGGAAAATTTTGTGTAGCAGTACCCCTGCTCGTCGATAGGCGTCGTCTGCGGCTCCGCGTCCGTGTCGTTGGCGCCGGGATGACGTCGGAGGAGGACTTAGACGCCGCCCTCGCGCGCTGACGTCAGTTCTTTTTTCCGCATCAGCAAGTGCAGGTCCAGAGAAAGTGGTACCCTTTAGTCACTTTTTGACTAAGCATTTTCGATCCTTTATGGATCCGTTTCGAGTAGTACGACTCCATCGGTGCCGCTCATGATGCCCGGGTTCAAGCCCTGTGCCGACTGCAACAGACTGATGTCGGTTACCGACCCCCATCGCCGGTGGCTACATTGCCTGGGGCCCGACCACGATGACAAGTCGTGCCCCGACTGTCGGGCCTTGACGTCGAACGCTAGGCGTTCGAGGTCCCGGTCCGGAAGGAGGTCGAGGGACCGGTCGCGGGGCCAGAGTCATCACAGCTCGGCGAGTCGCCACCACTCGACGGGCTCCAAGTCCTCAGGTAAGAGGCACAAGAAGTCGAAGAGGCGACATCGCTCTTCTGACTCCCCCCGACGCTTGCGCGATGCGGCCGGGGGTTCGGGTGACACCGGCCACGCGGCTCTACCGGAGCCGCAGGCGTCGCGGCCTGCTCCATACCCGCCGGTCCCTGGGCAGAACGCGACGCCGGAGGAGATTGAAGCCTTCGGCAGCGCACTCTATCTTGGAGCCCCTGACTCCACATTGAGGAAACTACAAGTGATCCAAAATTGTGCGGCCCGGACTCTGCTTCAAATTCCCCGTAGGACTTCTGTTAAATCCGGATTGGTAAAACTACACTGGCTCCCTGTCAGGGAAAGGATCAGTTTTAAATCCCTTTGTGTCGCCCATCAGTCATTCTGGGGAACTGGTCCAGCGATTAGTCGCTCCTTACCTCCCCAGCAGACAGCTACTATCTAGCAATGCTTTTCGTGCTGTTGTGCCAAAGGTGAAACGGTCCAGATCGGGAGGTCGTTCTTTCTCCCTGAATGCTGCTAGGCTGTGGAATAGCATACCTCTGTATCTAAGGTCTAATTCAGATCTCACCTCTTTTAGGAAGCACCTGAAAACTTTCTTGTTTAATAAATAGATTCTTTTTTTTTTGTCTCTGATAATTGCTTCGTTGTCTGTACACTGTCAATCATAGCGCTTGGACGCCTCCGGGCAGCTATCTGCGCTCTACAAAACACATTTTCATTTCATTTCATTTCATGGCTATGAGGTCGCTCTCTCCTCCATCTGGTTCCGCGGCGCCTTCGGGCCAAGCGGCCCGACTGTGAGCCCAAGTGGGCTGGGTGCTTCGGCCCCGTCGGCGACTTCGGTTCCGGCGCTGCAAGGCCCCACTGGATCCAGTTCCGGATCCGAGTCGCCGCTGGTCGACCTTACGACCCTGCCAGCGTCGGCACCTAGGGTGTCATCCCCGGCGTCGTCCCCGCACGACGCCGTCCCTGGTTCACCCCTCGATCCGGATCCGGCATCGGAGCGGCATCGCTCAACGCCGCATTCGGCGCCGGCCGAAGAGGAATTCTTCGAGGATCTGGGTCCATCCTTTATCCCTGAATTTTAGGACATGAACGACGAGGGAGACTCGTGGGGGGGTCTGAGGACCCCCTAGCACGTGAGTGCCAGTCATATCAGGACTGGACACAGGAACTAGGGGAAGCCAGTGGCCTGGATACCTCCCCAGACACTAGTTTTGTCCCCCCTCCTACCGTGGCTACGGAGGACGGGGCTGCTTATAGTGTGGTGCTGATGAGGGCAACCAAGGCCTTGGCTCTTGAGCTCCCTGTCGCAACTGTGAGGTCTAACATCCTCACAGCGGTCTTTAAACCGCAGGTAAGCTCCCCAGAGCCTCTACTGCCGTTTAATGAGGCTCTCACAGACGTCCTGTTGGGCACTTGGTCCAGACCCACTACAGGTCCCCCTGTAGATAGGAACGTCGCTAGGCGCCACCGCCCAGCCATGGGCAACCCTAGTTTCTTGTCCACCCACCCCACCCCGAGAGCCTGGTTATCCAGGCCTCTACTTCCCAATCCACATTCCTGACTGCACCACCAGATCGGGAATCCAAGAGGTATGAACAATTCGGAAAGAAAATGTTCTCCTCCCTTACTTTGGGGTTGCGGTCGGTCAATACTGCGTGCCTCTTGGGCTGTTACACCCACTCTCTGTGGGATACGGTTGCGGCCGTGCTGCCTGAGTGCCTGGAGGGAGCCCGGGCGAAACTCGCTCAAGCCCTCGCGGAGGGAAGGGATGCAGCGTGGTACTCTATAAGTTGTGGACTGGATACCACGGACTCGCTAGGAAGAGCGATTTCCACGTCTGTGGCGGTTCGCCACCACGCCTGGCTGAGGTCCGCCAACTTTTCGGCCGATGTCCAAAACACCCTTATGGACATGCCGTTCGATGGCAGCCACCTCTTCGGTGGCAAAGCAGATCATGCGCTGGAAAGCTTTAAGGACTCCAGGGCTACAGCCAAGTCCTTGGGCCTGTCGGCCCGCGCCAGCAATCTTCTGCCCAGCTCTCCTTTCGTGGCCACGGAAGGGGTGCTCCCACACGTCCTGCCAGCCACGGCCGCAGACTAACATTCAGCGCAGTGGCGGACGTGGTTACCGTCGTGGCAGTAACAGGGGACAACGGCACGGCCAGTTCACATCTATCCCCGCAGCATCCACCTCAAAGCCTTCCGAGTCCGAGCTTTCAGGCCCATTTAACGCCAGTGGGGGGCAGGGTTCGCCATCACCTCCTCCACTGGCGCACCATCACATTGGACAGGTGGGTGCTGCAAATCATCTGAAGGGGCAACTCCCTCCCCTTCGAAGCAACCCCTCCAGCCATGCCACCGCAGCACCACTTGCAACTTCTGCAAGAGGAAGTTTCGGCCCTCTTGGCCAAGGGGGCCATCGAGCGCGTTCCTGGGCCAGAAGTAGGACTTGGTTGTTACTCCCACTACTTTCTGGTTCCCAAGAAGGGCAAAGGGGGGGCCTATGCCCTATCTTGGACCTAAGGAACGTCAACGGCTTCCTCCAGAAGGAGAAGTTCAAGATGCTGACTTTGGCTCAGGTCTTAGCTGCCCTGGACCCGGGAGACTGAATAGTATGTGGAGTGGTGTGGCTCACTGGTTAGAGGAGGCAGACCTGGAAGCAGAGGTCAGCCCGGGACCAGGGTTCAATTCCCGGCTCGGCGGGGTCTTGAGTCCTAAAATGTCCATGGACTCGACAGTTCTCGCTCCGGGGCCTACTCGATTCATGGGTTCACACTCTGCGACTCTGGGCAATAGCTTGCTTAATCTCCACAACGGCCCCTCGCGGCGGGATGCCTGGCTTTCACCTTGCGGATACCCTGCCGGGGTTATCTCACAGGGGAATACCAGGACGGGTTCCCTAAGCAAGCGCTTAGAAACCAGTGGTGATTTGCGCTATATAAATTCCTGTACATTTACATTTACTTGCAGGACGCATATTTTCACATCCCCGTCCTGCCGGCCCACCGGCGCTACCTGCGGTTCACGGTAGGCCACGAGCACTTTCAGTTTACCGTGCTCCCCTTTGGCCTTACCAGCACCCCACGGGTGTTCACGAAAGTGATGGCGGTGGTCGCAGCTCATCTGCACAGGTTAGGGGTTTCAGTCTTCCCCTACCTCGACGACTGGTTGTAGAAGGCGGGCTCGCCTCAGACAGACCTCAGCCACCTCCAGTCTACGGCCGGCCTCCTGCACCTCCTGGGGTTCTCCATCAATGTGCCGAAGTCACACCTGTGTCCCTCTCAGAAGCTCCTCTTCATCGGAGCGTTCTAGACTCGGCGCAGTTTTGGGTTTATCTTCCCGAACAGCGGGTTTGGGATATTCAGGCTCTGATTCCGATCTTTCAGCCGTTATCCCGAGTCTCGGTCAGGTTGACGCTGCAGCTTCTGGGGCTGATGGCCTCCTGCATCCTTCTGGTGCATCACGCCAGGTGGCGGATGCGGGCTCTGCAGTGGGACCTGAAGTTTCAGTGGGCCCAGCATCAGGGCAACTTGTCCGACCATGTCTTGATCTCGGAGGGCACTGCAAGACAGTTGCAGTCGTGAGTCACAGACCGCGATTGGGTCAGCAGCAGATCCCTCTCCCTACCCCAACCGGAGCACGTAGTTGTGACGGACGCGTCCCTCCAGGGCTGAGGGGGCCACATGGGAGAGGCAGAGATCAGAGGCCTCTGGTCTCCGGCAGAGTCCCGGCTCCACATCAACATTCTGGAGCTGCGGGCGATCCGGCTTGCACTGAAGGCATTCCTCCCCTCTGTCTGGGGGAGTGTAGTGCGGGTGTTCACGGACAACACCACCGCCATGTGGTACTCCAACAAACAGGGCGGGTGGGGTCGTGGACCCTATGCCAGGAGACTCTGCGCCTCTGGCAGTGGCTGGAACATCAGGACGTGACCCTGGTGGTTCAACACCTTGCAGGTTCCCTGAACGCCAGGGCGGACAAACTCAGCCGTCGGTGCATGATGGATCACGACTAGCGTCTGAACTCGGACGTGGCACAAGGCCTCTTTCAGCAGTGGGGAGAGCCTTGGTTAGATCTATTCGCCACAGAAGAGAATGCGCAATGTCATCAGTTATGCGCGTTGGAATTTCCAAGGTGGCACTCTCTCTGAGACGCTTTTCGTCGCGAGTGGAGTTGCGGTCTGTTGTACGCCTTTCCACCTATACCACTTCTGCCCAGAGTGCTGAAGAAGATCAGGCGCGACCGGGCCCAAGTCATCCTTGTGGCTCTGGACTGGGCACGAAGATACTGGTATCCTGAGATAGCATGTCAGTCGATATCCCAATTCGTCTGCCTCTTGAGGAGGACCTTCTGTTGCAGCAGCAGGGGACAGTCCTCCACCCGAACCTGTCCAGTCTCCACCTACGTGCGTGGAGATTGAGCGGCGGCAGTTGAGGCCATTTGACTTGCCTCCTGAAGTCTGTAATGTGATTCTGGCAGCCAGGTGTCCCTCCACAAAATCGGTATACGCCTGCAGGTGGAACACATTTGTGGCATGGTGCACAGCAAAGGCTGTGGATCCCCTTCCTGCCCCTCTTTCAGAGGTTCTCCTCTTTCTTCTTTCTCTTGCCCAGCAGGGCTCTGCTCTGGGCACTCTAAAGGGCTACCTCTCTGCCATTTCAGCTTTCTTAAGGCTCCCTGATCAGCCCTCTTTGTTCAAGTCCCCAGTTGTAAATAGGTTTTTGAAGGGCATCACTCATATGTTTCCTCCTGTTCCTTTCGTGATGCCTCAGTGGGACTTGAACCTTGTTCTGACTTATCTGATGGGAGCTCCCTTCAAACCACTTCATAACTGTCCTCTTCGTCTCCTTACTCTTAAGACTGCATTCCTGGTTGCCATCACCTCTGCCAGGAGAGTGAGTGAGCTCCAGGCTCTTTCTTCTCAAACTCCTTTCCTTTCTGTCCATCCGGACAAGTTGTGTTGCGGACGCGACCCTCTTTCCTGCCCAAGGTAGTCACAGCCTTCCACATCGGGCAGTCCATCACCTTGCCCACCTTCTTTCCGCCTCTGCATCCCTCGAAAAAGGGAGAGAGGCTCCACCGTCTGGACCCAAAACGTGCTCTCTCATATTATCTGGATCACACACGCCAGTTCCGGGTGGATGACCAACTCTTTGTTGGTTACGTGGGAGCTAAGAAGGGACGGGCGGTGCACAAACGGACCATTTCTCGATTGGTCGTGTTGTGCATCAAGATTGTTACTCTCTGGCTAAAAAGGAGCCTCCTGTGGGGCTACGTGCCCATTCCAATTGGGCTACGGCGGCTACTACTGCCCCGGGTCGGGATTCCCCTTGCAGGACATCTGTCAGGCAGCTACGAGGGGCCTCGCTGCACACTTTCGCAAGACAGTACTGCCTGGACAGCCAAGTCCGGAGAGATGGCTTTTTCGGCCGTTCCGTTCTCCAGGACTTTCTGGTGTGATCATTGGTTCGCAGACCCACCACCGGGGTTGGTATTGCTGGGGTATCTATTCTAAGGTAAGGAATCCAATACTAACCTGTTTCTTTCAGATGCACAAGCTACTTACCTTCGGTAACGATATATCTGTAAGAAACAGTAGTTAGTATTAGATCCCTACCGCCCCACCCATCCTCCCCGTTCTGCGAACCGATATCTAGGGTTAAGGTCATCCCCTTTCAGGGCCCTAGTTTTTATGGCACCAGTGTTGGTTTTTATCATGGCTCTGCGTTTCTGGCGCGGAAAAGCTGTGTATAAGAACTGACATCAGCGCACAAGGGCGGCGTCGAAGTACTCCGACGACGTCATCCCGACGACGAACGCGGAGCCGCAGATGACGCCTACCGACGCGCAGGGGTACTGCTACGCAAAATTTTCCGGATCCAGTCTGATGCCTGGGGATATTCTAAGGTAAGGAATCTAATACTAACTACTGTTTCTTGCAGATATATCGTTACCGAAGGTAAGTAACTTGTGCAATAAGAACTCAACTAGCAACGGGTATGAAGAAGATTACTATTTTAGAGGAATTGGGTGAACAAAAAAAGGAAAATTTATCAAGGTTTTTGTGTCACCCTTGCGCCACGCAAAGAGGCACAGGCCGATGCAAAACCTATAATGAGAGTTACCACCATCTAGTGTGGCCCAGTGTGGCGAGGCAAAGCAGCGCCAGTTACTGCCTTGCGTTACTTAACCCCAGGGAGGCGTTCCATGGGTGGAGCGTAGGTGTTCCCACATATCCACCCATAGATTTTGAAGCATACCCGGATTTACCAATACTGATAGACCTGTCAATGTGTCAGAATGCTACGCCCTCCCAGGGGAGACGTAACAAGGAGCAATATCTTTATTTCTCCTCATTTTATTCTCTTTCTATGTGTGCTGCAGCACATGTAGAAAGAGGGGAAAGCCTCATGGGATTGTTTTTGTGCAGGAAGGTATCCCTTCCAGCACAAACACAATCCTGCTTGGAACACGAGCACCCTTACACCATGGTGCAAGGGTGCCTGTGTTGGCGCTAGGCAGCAGTTTGTGCACCAGTGCAGGCCGAGAGTAGAAATGCGCCATGTTGATAGATATGTGCATTCCTGCCCTCTCCCGTTTATGCAGCGCAGCAAGGTGTCTTTCTCCGTTGTGTAAAAAAATAATAAATATTATCATTATTATAATTCTTGTGAATACATCTCAAGATCATGTATTGTATTTTATTGCAGCATTTATAAAGTGCTTTACATACCTCTTGTTCACATCTCGAAATGCTCTACGAGTGGGTGACTATCCAGTACTTGGACAAGGAAAGTTGTTAAGTTCAGAGATCCACAGTGTAAAGCTTACATGCCAAGCAGAAGTCCCCAAAGTGAACTCTAAACTTGTCACAGTGGCCTGTAGTACTGAGGAAGCGCTATGCAAGTCATAGCCTTCTAGGCAGCATATACAAACCAGTGTCACTTCAGTAAAACAGGGACACAATTTAGGATGTCTTTGCTGAGGCCATAAAGCCCGGTGGCTTTGATGACCATTATTCTCTATGGGGAAGTTCCAAGGATGAGGAAGTTGTTCCCCCCAAGAGCTATGGTTGAAGTATACTTTGGGGCAAAATTACCGATTCCTAGAGGCACTTTGGAAACGAGTAGATATAGAGTCCACCAAGGAGCGATAGGAGCCAAGCTTTTGAAACACTGATACATTACTAGAGACTACTATATAGTGTCCAGAGGAGTGACAGGAGTGCAACCTCTCCACTTTGGATAGGGCAGAGGACAACTGCAGTTAGTAGAAAAGGGATTGGGGTAATAGATTATGCTAGCAGGATGGTGGGGGCATGATACAGGGCATCACATGACCAGCCCAGCCCCTGGCTCCCAACCCGTACTGTAAAAAAAATAGGAAATGACCGATGAGAAGTAGAGCAGGAAGGAGACAGCCCAGTCAGTGGTCATCTCACATAAGCAAATACAGTCATATACTGGGCCATCTGTCTACAACTCAACTTGGAGAAGATAGAGGTACTAATCTTCGGAAACAAGCCCTCCTCCTGGAACGACTCCTGGTGGCCCACCGCCCTGCACCCTCCAACCACATATGCAGCCTCGGAACCGTCCTGGGCAGCCAACTAACCATGAAGAACCAAATCAATGTCGTCTCCTACTCCTGCTTCCACAAGCTCTGCATGCTTTGCTAGATCTTCCGATGGATCCCCATCTCCACCAGCAAAACAGCCCTCATCGCCAGCCACCTCCACTACAGCAATGCACTGGATTCACCAAACAACTAATCAACCGCCTCCAGAACACTGCAGCAAGACTCATCCTCAACCTCCCCAGGAGAACCAGCACCACCCTACCTCAGAGCCCTCCATACAGAAAAGATGCCCCTTCAAGCTCCTGACTCATGCCTAGAAGGCCATCCACAACCTCGGGCCCTCCTACACCAACCTCTGCCTGACGTTCCATCGCCCCACCAGGGAGCTCCATTCCTCCTCCCACACCCGCACATCCCCTAGGGTCACTGCAGAGGTTGTTCCTTCTCCTTCTTTGCCAACAAATCCTAGAACGGCCTCCCCCCTAACCTGTGCACCAGCCCTTCGCTCCTGAAATTCAGGAAAAACCTAAGACGTGAGGACCCTGCGCCTGGCGACCAACCGGGTTGACAAGCCGCGCTTTATAAGAACCCTCTGATTGATTGATACCACTTACTCCAATCCCTTAAATGAAGTGCCATTCACCGCATTTCTATAGCTTATTTACAGAGTATGATCAGGGGCAAACACAGGAGTGTTAATATTTATATAACATGTCCTTGAGTGCAGGGCCTGTAAAATAACTATACTTGCGGCTAACCCTGCTTGCAGAGCTCGCCTTCGGAGTGCCCTTGATGACTGCTCGGAAACTCAGCTTTGCTGCAAACTGGTATCAGGACACAGCTTGGTGTTTATGCATGTATAAGCAAAGTATTGTATAAACCTATTAATGTATTGAGTTATTCTTGAATAAAATCAGTGTGATTGATAGTGAAAAAATATTAATACCATTTGTCACCTCTCCCTACTGCTGCCTTTATTCCAGGTACATGCAGAATGCAATCAAGAAAATAGAACTTTGAAAAGAAACACTTCAACAGGCCTCAGACGTTTCAATGCACTTTATTAAATGTTTTTATAAATTTCCTCTCACAGAATGGGAGGATGTCGTGCCCATTATTAGCTTCATCTCTTTCATTTGTTTTCCATGAATGCGTTTTCGGGCTATGCTACGCGCGATGGAGTGGAGGGGGACGAGAGGAAGAAAACACATTGGGAAGGCACTTGGAAACTGGTGCAGATACTGAGATCATGGAGAGTTGTGGGAAACCCCACCTGGAGGGAGGGGGTCAAAATGTTTCACCGGCCATTTCAGGCCTGGTCCATTATCCTTGAATACATTTTAGAGGATCGCCCAGAACAGCTCTTTAACCCATGCACACCAATGGGATTTGGGAATTCTTACCAGTAATCCAAGCACTACTATCTGCCTTCTGGATTGCTTCCCCAGCCTCTAGCCTCCAACCAATATGGTGCATGACGGATCCAGGCAGGGAAAACAACTAGTCCCCGGGTGCAGGTGGAAACCTCTCTGTGTGTCAGGGGCCTGTGATGTTTTTTCTAAACAGACACTCGCTTTGGAAGCTTGTTGGAGAATAGCAAAAACAGAATGGACCCAAAATAATGTGCTCGTTCGACTTTCGCCTGGGCCAGCACCCATCGAAAATACACTGCAGAAGCAGAAATCCTTGCAAGGCAGGTGGCGAATCTCTGAATATGGCAGCTGGTCATTGACAGGGGACTGGTGGTTGTTGCGAAGGGCTCTGACAACCTGGTGGCCTGGAAGTCTGCCCTACATAAGTTGCCCACAGTCCACATATCCCTCTGCCTCGTGTTTCAGAGACATGCCCTACTTGTAGTCCAATAAGATGGTCAACACTCCATGCTGTAACAAGGGGCACCTGGGCCTGTCAGTGTCGGTGCGACACAATCCCAAAACAGATTGCACTCACAGTCCAGTAAATAGGTCCACAATCCCATAGTGTAAATCATGGAGGAGATTCTTAGCCTATCTGCTGATTCCACAAATGGTGCAGGAGATGAAGAGGGCTGGTGGCCCTTTAAGCAAAGTTATCACATAGTGTAATGGGCAGAAGGCCACGAGTCTCTGGAATCTCACTGCAACACACTGGTGTGAAACGGGTTCAGGTAAGATGTCATAAGTAAATGTATGGGGTAGCTACATGGTTTGTAGCAGCCCGGAGACAATTGGGCTGAGCTGTAAAAATGTCATTTATCTTTTACTTCTAGCTAGAGGAAACCCTCCAGGCTGGAAGTCTTATTTCGGGTCCTCCAATGAACAGTTTCTGCCCTCTGTGACGACCTGTGTCATTAGATTGACACCTTATGTTATGTGGCCCCTGCCATGTGCACACCAAATGGCCCGCTCTTCTATATTCATCTACTATGCTGGGGCACTAAATATGTTCATACAATTAGGATCTAGAAATGGGAAACATTTTAAATACTGACCCTTTTCTTCCAGATCCCACTTGCTGGTTCTCCTCAGGATTCAGTGAGTAGGAACCCGCTGGTGATTTCTCGCCATCCAAGACAGAACAGCCAATGGTTGAAAAAATTCCTCTCTGGTAATGGAACTGGGATTTGAATGAATTCTCAAATCCTCAGTCAGTACCATGTATCAGAGAAGGAGACATTTGAAGAAACTCCAACTTTCCTGCACAGCCTACTTGCCTTCAGATTGTAATACTTCCGCAAAGCGCCCCTCCTCTGCAATGCGCACCCACTTCTCTGCCCAGGAGCCTGCACAGGACCACATAAAACCAGGAACACACTTGATAAAGGGCACATTTGTCGAAACTTCATGGTTTGTAAGTGATGGCTGGGACTCAAAAACATGAGGTTTAGACGCACACATGGGCCCTCAATTACCAAAGTTTGTTCGGGCACTCGCGCGACTCACCAGAGTTTTGCACTGTACACACTGGCTTTTTAAAAATTGTAAATAAATTAACACTATCTTTTCCATTGTGCGAATACTCGCACACACATTTAGTAAATGAGGGTCATTGTTTATAGAGGATTTTGAAACTCAGTCAATTCCCCCCTCCTATTTACTGGATTATCAATAGTCCTGGTTCAAAGCACCCATCCAAGAGTTCACGAGGAAAAGCCTGCAGTGCTTGACCTCCAAAAATAGAGGTGGCAGTGTTACCTGTTGCTAAATTATAAATATTTTTTAGGTTTTTAAGGCAATGAATAAAGGGCTCTATTTCTTCCCTCATCACACCTTCCCCACTCCTAGTCTTGCACAAGAACCTGGCACACAGTCACTTTACATTACAGAAATAGATACACAGTTCCATGTCAAATAAAAACGAATAATTGTATTTTGTTTTGTGTTGTTCCTAGTACAATGGGATAACAACACAGGTCGCTGAGCGGCGTAACAGGGAGCGTACACCTTGTCTCCAGAGATGAGCGGATGAAGGAAGCAGGTTGCTCTGAGGCAGCGCGGCAAACATGGTCGGTTCAGTGAAGCGGTGACCGGTGCCTCCCAATAGCAACATGGCAAGATGCAGTTCAGTGCAAGTATATAAAGTTCAGCCATTTTGTAGTGTTTGGTGTCCATTCTGCAGCAGGAACCAATATCTTGGTCTTTCTCAACTTGGTCTTTCTCAACTTCCCTCCGTTTTGCTTTGATAATTCGTGGTAGGTTTTCCGTTTCTTCCTTTTGTCTCTCGTGACTGCAGAACGAGTTCAAAGATTCTTGGAGTACGAAGTTCCTAAAGGTAGGGGGACATAAACACTTTTTTCTGGGGATACCTACCAGGGCTTTTCATTAACCACGTCAAACCCTTAGGGAGTGACATATGGCGAGGCAAGTGATATCTTTGGGTCACTGAGTGCTGTTCTGAGGACTTGGTGTGGTGTGGGGCTCTTAGTATGGTCGTTCTGTAGGTCAGGTGCTGAGATATATTTGCAACGTGCAGGATTGAATCAAGGCAGGTGACTGAGCCATCCACCTTTCTTGGGTCAGTAAAATGAGTACAATGGAATTGGCAATACGCCATGTATTGTTAAGTGCCATGAGAAAATGCAGTTTATGGTGTCTACTAATTAAATGATAAAATGTCACCATCTCAGCTGGATATCATTGCATTCTATTGTTTTGAATCCCTTCCCAAGACACAGCAGTGCTTCACTTTACTCAAAGACACACTCTGCCCATTTTAAGTTAGGAAATTTCCCAGGCTTCTCATTACCTTTTGGAAAAAAAGCATTTCTCACTTGCTGGTTATCTCAAAGGCTTGCTATCCACACTGCGCTAAGGCAGCATCCCAGACAGAATGCGAGACCCTGAAATCAATTTCTTGAAACCTAAACAGAACATATATGTTCCTCACTGTATAAGTAACTATAAAATAAATACACATCTTCCAACGAGAATTCTAAAGCATTGCTACATCCCCCTCGCCCACCCTCCCATAGCAGCGATTCAGGCACCCTGTTCCTATAAGCTTCAATTTCCTATGTCAATTCTTAGGGTGCAGGATTTTGTTGTGGCTCAAGCCCAAAAAATGTTTGTCAAGATCTCAGTGGACCAAGCAGGAATTTGATAGGGCAAGTATACCTAGATGCTCCTGGGAACCTGTTCCTCTTGAAAATACGCAGCTGAGGTGGCTGGTTCCACATTGGCATTCTTCAACTGAGAAGTGTCTTTCCCAGCGGAAGAATGTGCACAGTGTGTGTAAATTTTCTTCCCATTGATCTTACAGGATCCATAGTTATCTATCCCTGGGTCAGCGTTTGGCCAGTGTTGTTTACAGTTTTGTATAAAGGGCGTTTGTAAATATGACTGTCGCCAGGTGATTCTACGTCTAAGTATTGTATAAGATTCCTTACTAGTATTAGAGGCCACACTTCTATAAAACTACTCAAACCCATACTTGAACTTCAATTTTAGCAATCATGCTTGCGTGTTACGAAGGGTATAAGATATGAGGTCAGCTGCAGAAAAGACTTGCGACAGCTGAATCACAAATAACTAATATATGGCTGGGGATGAGGACAAATGCTGACATTTTAACCTATGTGTGTTTTTGACTCCAAAGAATCAACTCCACTCTGTGCCAGGTCAACATGTGAGAATATCCCGGGTCTACACTAAAGCATTTGAAAAAAATTTGATCACTTTTTTAAGCAATCTGGTTTCCTATATGTGAAACAGACATGGTTATTGATGGCTTGAGGGGTTTCACTGCCCTTGATATCACTTGGTGGTGACTTGGTCAAGGTCTGTATCTATTAGGCATAGAATCCCAAAAAGCAAACATTTAACCAATTCCGTGAAAGCTGGAAAAAGTCAAGAAAGCCTACAGTTGTTGATATTGGATTCTGCTGCAAACAATAAAATGAGAAATGTTAGGTTATAAGTTCAAGAAAAGTCAAATTAATATCAAGAGGACTATTTAAATCAGAACTGGCAGAGCAGTAACACAACTTTAGTTTGCACCATCTGCTATGGATTTGGGCCCAGATTTACTAACATTTTGCATCGGGGTTGCATCAATTTTTGATGCAGCCCAAATGAAAAATATATTTCTGCATTTATTACACCAGGGAAAGCCCAATTTGAGTGGCTGCTTGTGGTTTAGTAAAAAAAAAAAAAGAATAGCATAAGGCTGTGCAAAGCGTTACCTTGCATACGTGATGCGTTCCATGGATCGGGCTTGGGCGTTCCCATACATCCACCCATGGAGTTTAACGCAAACCCAAAATGACTAAGGTCTTGGCAGACCCTGGGCTTGTGCCAAAATGGTTCGCCTACCCGAGGCTGGCATAATGAGGAGAAATATTTTTATTTCTCCTGGTTACTTCCTCTTTGCATGTGTGCTTCGTTTTGCAAAGAGGATTATAAGCCATAAAGAATAGTTTTTGTGTAGGAATGTATCCCTTTCGGCACAAAATTTAGTCTGACCACAACGCAGGTACCCTTGCGTCGTGGTGCACGGGTGAGTGTGTTGGCGCTAGGTTGCCACAAGTGCGTCAGTGCAAGGAAAGAGCAGGGGTGCACCATATCTTTGTACATATGGTGCATTTCTGCTCACTCTGTTTTGAAGCAACATGTGCAACAAGTTCCTTTTCTGTGTTGCATTGCGTGAAAGATTAGTAAATCCGGGCCTTGGCATACTAATTGTTGGAGCTCAATGGTATTCCACAGAGATCCATATTCGATAGAGCACCGAATTTCACCCTGCAATTCTTTATTTACTGGAACCACCCAACTACACTACAGACTTGAACACCATCCAATGTTTAGTAAGGAGATGGAGACAACTTATCTATTTTCTACAGAAGTGAGCATCATTTGACGGTAAACCAGCCCTAATCCCCACCTTACTATCCATTTTTCTCTGCACTGTTTTGCAAGAAGTAGCCTTTGCCCAAATGTATGGTCTGATTGGGCTCACTGCAGTGTCCTTCCATCAGCAGAAAAGACCAGGTTTTCCAGACACAATAAAAGGGGCACATGCAAACATAAAAGAGGGACAATGAACAGAAGCTGGGATGGTGGAGGTAAGGAAGGCTCGTCTGCCTCACATCACCATGTCACGCTTATCTGTTGCTAGCAACGTCGTCAATATATATTTATATTCCACCTGCAACTGATTGTCCTGGAATTATTGCTGCTTTTTTTCTTTCCTTCAGAAGATTCTTGTGTATCTTCTTTCGTGAATGTTTAAGACAAATGACAACACAGAAATACAGACAAAATAGAAACGTAAAAAGCAGTGGAATGTCTGATAATGGTTAACAGCCTCGGAAGCGCACACGCTTGCGGCTCCGCGTCAGTTCTTTGCGTTCCTTTCTGGAAATGTCACAACCCAGAAAAAAGTTTGTCTTGCTGGAGGGTAGGTGGAAACGGAGAATCAGTTCACCAGCGCTGGTTTTAATAACAGAGAACCTGGGGGGATGACAACCCAGCCGGGGGGCATGACATCCGGGCTGGGCAAGGTACCCATGCCAGTGGAGAGGTCCAGGACTGTGCCAGGTAGCATGGAAAGGCTTTCAGAGTTGGGTCTCAACCTGGAAATCTCAGTTCTTTCGCAGGGGTCTTCTTGTCTGCTACTTTTGCCACCTCTGACCTTTGTCTCGCATGCTTGGCTTTTCTCCGGTTCGGACTTCCCTCCACCACTGGCGCCAGCAATCAGAGAGACGAGGGGCAGGCCGAGGCTGCTTGCTGCAAACGCTGAAGACAGCAACGAGTTCTTAGCGAGGTTTAGTGGGGTCCCGTTGAGAGCCAGCAAAGAGCTTGAGAGGCCTGCTAGGGCCAGAGAGCTTGCACTTCCACATGCTAACGAGCTGAGGTCGAGAGGGGAGGGGCCAAGGGGCATTGGCAGGGAAGCCCCTAGTCCAGCCAGCCCATGGCCACCAAAGATGGCCGCTGGATTGGGAATGATAATCTGTGCACCGTTCATGTAAGGCACGTCAGGTGATAGGTGGTTCTTGGCGGGATGGTGAATCTTCAGGAGCTCCTGCTGCTCATGTGACACAAAGTGGCCGTGTGCTTTGATGTGCTTCCGCAGGGAACTTGGGTCTGTGTAACGCTTCTGGCAGCCCGGCATTTTGCAGTAATATGGTTTGTCCACATAGTGAGTACGAGTGTGTTTGAAGCGGTCACTGGAGTTGGAGTAGCGTTTGTTGCAGCCCTCATAGGGGCAGATGTATGGCTTCTCACCTGAGGAGAGTAGGACAAAACAAATTATTCACACGCTTCGTATAAGAAAAGAAAATGATTACTTGCATGGAAGAATCGTTTTGCAGCTTGAATAATTTTAAGCATTCTCATGCTTTGCATTATCCTACCATCTAGTGGTTGGGCCTGGAATAGTCTCCTTTATTCCCTTCTCTTTTTAGGTCTCGCCTAGGCAACGCTTGCGCAGTCTCTTCGAGACATTCTGTATTAAGGATATGGGCATAAAGCTCCGCCCACTTCCTGCCCACCTTTTTAGCTGGCTCCTGTCCCTGTCATTTGTAAATTGTGGCTTTTCATTGGTCAATAGGCTTAGTAGTCCCTCCTTAGTACCGCCTTGTCTCTTCTGTAACCTCCCATGAGGACACCCCTTGTTACATGTGTTGTTGCTCCTTAGGTTTTAACTACATCCTCAGAGCAATTTTCTTAAAGCGCTTCAGGCAGGACACACACTTGGGTCCTAAGCAAGGCTGGCAGTAACTAGGTTACTCACCAGCACATCTCACATTTATATGAGACCTTCTATAAAGTTTCCTTCATCAGCTCTACGCAGAGTACAACCTAATCTGGAATTAATATAATAATGTTTTTGTCACATTACAAGGCTACTATTTGTATATATGGACATAGCTATTTGAATGTACTTGTGGTACGGTCTTGCATGCAATGCATTATGGGATGGGTGGATTTATCAGATCTACTGCAGGGTGCAGTGCCATATGTGACCAAAAGAGGTCCCATGGGACTTTATTGACCACATATGGTACTGCACCCAGCAACATTGCTAGGTAAAAAAACATTGTCATTTATAATGCCAAAAACTCAAACTTTGCAGAGTGCAGTACTATCTATATGTAGCCAAAAGAGGTCCCGTGGGACTTCTTTTGGCCACATATGGTACTGTGCCCTGCAACACGGCTAGGTAAAAACACACTAGCATTTATAATGCCAATAGCTCCAATTCCAACAAATGCGAGACCAATTGCATTTCCAATGCAATAAGTCTTGCATCTGTTAAAGCCAGAGCTGTTGGCATTGAAATGACAATTATTTTTACTTTTGCTTTTTTATACCATTGGCAATAGATATATGCAAATAATATAACTCAATTGCAAATTTAAAAAACTTAAGTAAAAAACATTGTTATTTACAACACCAACAGCTCTAACTTTAACAAATGTGAGACCTATTGCATTGCAAATGCTTGTTTTCATGGGTGCTATGAGTCATCAACCATTTGGTGTAATGTCCCTCCTTGCATTACATCAGACATATGTCCCGGAAGCCTATCAGTGTGGTTGCTATCTTCAGATTCTTTTTTCCTCCTTGGGCGACCCTCTTGTATGTAAGGCTTCCTCTTCTATACATACTCCTACCTCCCTCTCTTGCAGTTCACCTCATTTAAAAGAAGCAGAAGTGTTGCATTTGAATCCAGATAAAGTGCAAAACTACTCCTACAGGTAAGTAAGCATTTTATTTTGCAGCTTGAATCTTTTCTGGATTCACATGCTGTACATTGATTTTGTAGCAATATTCTCCTCCCTTGGAAGAATAGTTTTAAATGAGAATGCATTTGTAAACCGGTGACTCAGAACTTTTTGTCTTGCCTGCACTTACTTCCCTGTTAGCTTGAATGTCCACAGTAATGTTTTGTGAAGTTGTACACAGAAGACCATGGGGACGCCATGCAGATATAATTTAGACATGTTGGCAATGAAAGTGAGTTTTGCTCACTTTTTCCTCTTACAGTGTGCCCTTTGATTGTCTCCAAGTGCCACTCTTGCCGCCCTGTGGTATGTCTGGATTTTCTATACTATCCATCTTGCAACAGTCCCCTTGTTGACTGTCTTACCCTTGTTTGTCATGGCAAAAAAAAAAAAATGAGTTTCCTTTCATGACTGGTTTTGTTTCCTGTATGTAATACATGACTACCCTTCTGTAATCCAATGTATAAAGGGCACATTCTGCTTGTGATTTTACTTGTTGGTAAAACACACTTAACTCTGAGACTTTGTTGACATTAAAGTGTGAAATCGACTTTGGGCAGATTTGTGGGCTAGTTCACATTACCACACTTCCTTTGTGTATTTGCAGGTCAGGTTTTTGTGTTGTAAGTGTCTGCGTTTTACTAACCCTCGTACATACATGATGGTGATGAAGAAAGCCGTATTAAGTACTTGAGTCCTGCATTATGTATGGGCTCAAAGGGGGATTTCATGAACTGTGTCAACCAGATTTAGGTTCCACACTGGTGTGGGGCTGACCTTAGTAGTGCTATCCTCTTGGCTCCCTCTAGGAATCTCTTGGTGATCGGTGTATTCAGAAACTCCTTCCTATGATGCCTCTTGTGTATGCCACTGTGACTGATAGGTGTACCTTAAGTGAGGCATGGGGACATCCCTCCTCTAGCAGGTGAGGCACTTGACAAGAGTATCTTGTGTCCAGCTTTTTTCAAGTCCTTACCCCTTACATCAGTGCATACACCACTTCCAATTTGTGGTGTGCTACTTCCTTTCTTCCTTGTGATGGGCATTCTGGCCCCCTTTAGAACCTTCATGGTCCTCAGAGGTAGCCCAAGTGAACCAAACTGTAGGTCTTCAGTAGCCATGCCGCAAGGACAAGGATGGCTAGTTCCAAGTGATATATCTGGCCCATTTGCATTTTCAATAGGTCTTGATGAGCTGGTAGTGCTATAGATCCTGTCCTGGCCCATTTCCACCAGGTTGGAGAATCATGTTTGTCTGGTCCATTGGGGAGCTATCAGAATTAGAGTCAGAGGTGAATGCTTGCATCTTTCTAGCATTACTGGTATTAGCGGGATTGGGAGAAAGCACAGGCAAATTGTCTTGACTATTCTATTGCTGGTCTTTCCCTAGTGACCAGTAGAATAGGTACCTAGCTACGAAGCTTCAACATTTTGTGTTCTCTTGAGTTGCGGAAAAACATATGTGTGGATCACCCCACTCCCAAAAGATTCTATGCACTATTTGTTTTAATTAACACTTGACTGGGGAATTTGCCGGTCTACTTAGCCAGTTCACTTCTGTTTTCTGCACTCACTGTAGTTGTATTGCTACTAGTGTTATCTTCCTCTGAATGCCCATCTCCAAATGCACTGTGCTAGTTTGACAGCATGCGTGACCATATCCTTCCCTGTTTGATGAGGTAGAATATGGTGGGTGTGTTGTCGGATAAGAACTGTTTTTCTCCCTACCTGTATCTGAAAGTCTTTTAGGGCTAAGAAGACTGTCTTCAGTTCTAACACATTTGTATGTGTCATCACCTCCTCCGGGCCCAATGCGTCCCTGATGTTGAGTTTTCCCATGTGGGCACCACACACCACATGGAATGCTTACATTGTCCTGGTTATAGAGGGAGCTGGTTGCTTGAAAAGTCTGTCCACTGTGATATTGTTTGTGTTCCACCACAGTTACTTGTTGTTTACTCTCTTTGTGACAATCACTAGATCCTCCCAATTCCCAGTTGTTTATGTACACTGCTGTTGCAGCCTCTCCTATATTGGTCATATGTGGAGTTTGGCATTCAGTATTATTGATCTGCAATATGCCATCATTCCCACTGTCTTCTCCACTGTCCTCACTGTCAGAGATTGACCCTTCTGGTAAAGACCAGCTTGGTGTGTTAGTGCCTTGATCCTCTTTGTCACTTGCAAGGCATTGGCTTCCCTTGCATTTAGTTTAGCCTCCAGAAACGTCTTCCCCCTGTCTGAGACTGAGGACTAGGTCCTTAGATTAATGGAAAAAACTAGCCTTTGAAGTGTCTTTGCCACTGTATCTATGTGTCTCTGGCACTGTCTGACAACCCTGCATTTAGCAGCCAGCCCTTTAAGTATGGGTATGCCACTATAGTGAGACACTTTGTGAAAATACTTGGAACAGATTGTTTCTCAAAGTGCTGTATTTTGAACTGGCAATGTGCCTTATTTACGAACCTCAGGAGCGTTTTGAGCTTGCTGTTTATCGGCACGTGCAAGTATGCATCTTGGTGGTCTATGGCTGCCATATAGCCACCTTTTCAGAGAAAGTGAATGACCTCCAGTAGTGTCATCCTTTGCAACTTGGGTGTCTTAATCAATTTTTTACAGCTTGTACACCTAGGATGGGTCTGAGCGTCGTCTCTGATTTTGGTATCAGGGAGTACACAGAGTGCACTCTCTGGTTCTTTTATTTTCTTGGCACTTCCTCTAATAGCTTCTTGGTTAAGAGATCAGAGATATCATGTTGCAGATCCAGGAATTATTTGGCCTGATCTTTGGGTTTTCGTAAATTAGCCAAGTTGGATAATGCATAATGACTGTTGTCTACTCCTGGAGCAATCCTCTGAACCTGCCACCTATTGGTGTCTGTTGGGGCAGGGGGGAATGGCAAAAAGACTTGTTCACTGGTCCTTTCCCATGGGTTGGTTCCTCTCACTCTGACCTTCCCACGAAAGGCGGTCATGGTCTAGTGGGGTACTGCCACTATCCTGGTGAGTTCTGTGTGTCAGACTGCGCTGCGGGAGTGGTATGAGGAGTGGTGGGCTATGATCCTACCTATGTGGGTTCTCTCTTCCTTAGTGACACTTCCTCAGATCAGGCTCCTGGATTGCAAGGCTTTTGCGGTCTTGTTGTTCTTCATTCTTCGCACTGATTTGTCCACTGCATTTCTGAAAAGGCTCTGCCTTGTGAGGGGCATGTTTATCACTGCTGCTTGCTCCTCCTGCTTGAAACTGGACACCCTCAGCCAGTCATGCCTTCTTAGGGAGCTGCCTGAGCACTGCTGCCTACTGGATGTGTCAGCTGCATCTAATGCTGACTTTCGGCATGTACTGCAGATGTTTTGCCTTCCTGAATTACCATATTTGCCCTCTCTTTTGTATTGCCTTAGGAGGTGTTGCGTTGATTCCTCCATCCCCTTCAGTTGATGATCAGCATATCAATAGAACAGTGTGTTCAAGTTGGTGATGCCCCAAACTGACCTTTCGATATTGTGAGCCATGAATTACAGTCTGTTGCTCTCTGTTTGTCAGGCGGTGGTCCCATAGCAGCCAGTGCGTTCTCTCTTTTGTATGGTGTGGTAGCTATGATAGAGTCAGCCCCTGCATTGCCCTTGATGTAGGTGGGATCTTGGGAAGAGTGCGTATATTATTTCCCCAGCCTGGTGTCACTGCCTTGGCTGTAGCCGGCTCATTGAAAGCCTCTCAGCCTAGATCTATATACACCGGCCAGCACTGTGAAGAGCTGGGTCCTCCTTTGAGAGGACAGCAGTATCCCCAGAAGGAAATAATGACCTCCACCTCCTGTAGGTCCACTCTATATGTGCCTGCAGCCCTTAGACCAGGATGTTTAACACTATCATGTCGTTGGGGTGGATTTTGATGGTAAGTGTCAACTCCTTTCACCAAGAAGTCAGTATCCAGATCCTACCAATCCTCCTCTGTTGTTTGGAAAGGCTTTTTTTTTTTAATCAAACTGCTCCTCTTCTGTTCCCTCTTCACATTTCAAAATGACCTCTTCTTGTTCCTCTTATGACTCTGGTGAGGCGAGAGCTCTTCTTCCTCCTTAACTTTCTCCCTTTTAGGTTCAGTGGGATTTGAAAGGCTTTAAAGGAGTTGTTGAACTCCATCATCTTACTCATGATGATTCTCTGTTTCGGCCTGAAGTCAGCGTTTCTATATTTCAACATGGAGGGCTTTTTGATTGGCATAGAGTGTCAAACCCTTCCTTTTCGTCAAAGCCTTCCTTTTTGGTGTCAACGCCACCTTCTCCTGAGACCCCCCTTACGCACTGTTAATCCCTTTTCAGAGTCAAGTAACATTCCGAGGGGTTTCTCATAATGGTGTCTTTCGACCCAGGGGGTTCTTTCTGCTTTTGCTTCCCCTCAATCACCGGTGTTTACATGTCCATATAGCATTCAAGGACCTGGAGTCCAAGGATTTTAGCTCTGCCCCTGCGGGGTTACCAGGCACTTTTGTTGAGGCGCTTTCCTTTGACACCTTTTTTGGCATCTTCTCCTGCTTAACTTTGATGACCTCCTTGTCATCAGAGCTTTCCCGGTGCGTGTTGTCAGTGTTTTGGGAGTTTTCCCTGTTGCTCGACAGCCTCAGGTCTTTGAGCAAGGTGTGCTTGTGTTTAGACTTTGCTTCACCCTGGTGTTCTGGGTCTTGGGCTTAAATTTGGCTCATACATAGCACTCTTCCGCGCTGTGGCCCTTCAGCAGACTAAGGTTTTTACATCTCATGGCAGTGTTTCTAGGCAAACTTGTGGTGGCACTACGGGCAAAATCTAAAGGGGGTATTCTCCGACCCACATGATTTACGCCCATGTGTGGAAAACTTCCAACTTTGGTGTTCTTCGGTGCATTCCCTGACTCCTTCAAAGTCTGTCAATAGTAATGTTGGGGCATATTACCAAGCAATAGCGATAATTATCGCTATTGCTTGGTTAGAGATAAAAATTTACCGCTGAGCTGCGGCGATTTTTATCGCAGATAAACCTTGGTATTACCAAGGTTTATCGCAAATGCGATAAAACCGGCCGCAATGCATGAATATCGCTGAAAAGTCAGCGATATTCATGCATTACCGAGCTAATGCTCTTAGCCATGTTATCCACCTCCCATTGGATAGCATGGCTAAGAACTGCTCAGGGCAGGTGTTAGCTTTTGGAGATATTCGCGCTTAGCGCGAATATCTCCATAAGTTGGTAATAGGAGATAGCGATGTTAGCGACTGTTTCCAGTCGCTAACATCTTGGCACGCCCACTTTGCATGTCATTAGTGATAAATATCACTGACAAAAGTGGGGCCCAAGATGGTCGCTATCTCCTACTAGCTGTCGCTACCTGGTATTATCGACAGCTAGGTAATAGGGAGATAATTTTATCTCCGCTTTCTTGGCTTTTAAAGCCAAAAAAGCGGAGATAAACCCCCTTGATAATATGCCCCGTTGTTTTTTCCTGATTCTCTGGTGTTTTGTTTTGTTCCTTTCTTGAAAATACGTCCTTTTCTGGAGCTCTCAGGTGTTCATACAGACCCAAAGACAGAAAAAATAATCTGAAGATGGCGACCATGCTGAGAGGCTACTGGGAGCATACAACTGATGTTAAGCAAAGAAGGGCACAACACCAAATGGTTGATGACGCGTCAACAAAACAAAATAAATAGGAAAAGAGAGAGAGAAGGATTAAAAGAAACAATTCTGGACTCAACCACAAGAAGGTGGAATAATGCACAGTACATGAATGAATCCAGAAAAGATTCATGTTTCAACAGTATTTATTCATTGTAAAGCGTTCCCAGTGAATAATCAGTAGGAGGAAATGGAGTGTTTTTGTAGCACTGCAGGCAGGCCTCTGTGTAAGTCAATGGATGGTTGGGACAGGCAGTGACTGTGAGAAGAGCTAGAGGGGCACAGGAGGCCGTGGGTGGCCTGTGTGTTAAGTAGGTGGGTGGATGAGACAGGTAGTGACTCTGAGAGTATCTAGGTGTACGTAGGATGCCGTGGCGAGTAGATGTGAGAATGGTTGGAAGGATGCAGGAGGCTTTATCTAGCCTTTCTGTGGGTGGTTGGGTGTGGTGTGTGTAGGCTATGGTTGGTCTGTGTGTGAGCTATTTGGTAGGAGTAGGAATCAATAGCTGACAGGTTGATAAGGACTATGGGAGGGCGTGACTCTAGGGTGGGTGTGACAAGTAATGGACAGAGTGTTTGATAGAGGTGGTTAGGCATTGGAGGCTTTTTTGGTATGTAGTTGGAAAATGAACTTGATCGCAGTTGAAGACATAGCGTGGTGATAGGAGGCGGTGACTGCTGTGCAAGCATCCTCTTATGTTCAAGAGGCAATGACCGACATCTATGGGGGAGTTAAGTTCTGATTTAAGGTTGCACAGCCCCCTGTGAGGAGGAACTGTGAAAGGTATTAGGTGGCTATTGTTTATCAGAGCATCATTTTCGGAGTAGAAGACACTGCCAAGTCTGTGCAAGAGTGGTTGGGTGGCTGTGGGAAGAATTGGGTAAGTCTAGGAGGCAATTAATGAATTTAGGCGACAGTGGCCAATCTGTGGGAGCAAAACTGGGTTTGTGTCAGGAGTACAGGTGGGAGTGTAAGGCTGTGATTGGCACTTTGTGACAGATGCTGTGTAAGATCAGGATGCAGTGGCTGGTCTGTGTGAGTGTGGATGAGTGGGTGCCAAGGGCATGTGAGGATTGTTCGGGAGGTGTAGGGGGCAGTGCATTCATACTGGGGATACATAATGGATTTAGCAGACAGACGCTGAATGGCATAAACAGGTGTGTGAGTATATGAGGCACTATACGGGCACAGAGCACACTGGCTGGTCTACATGTAAAATGCTGGTGTAGGAGGTAGTGGATCATCTGTGTTCGAAGAGAGGGACAGAGGCAAGATGCACTGGGTGGGCAGTGGTTGGGCTGTGGTACAGCTATTCAGTCAGTGTAGAAGCTATTGGGTGGACTGATCTGGATGAGAGGTGCTGGGTGAGGGGACGAAGCAGTTGCTGATCTATTTAAGAACATTTGGGTAACTCAGCATAGATAGACTTCATGCTTAACCCTGACCGGGTCATGCTTCCTTCCCATTCTCTCTACCCAGTTAGATCTCCTGCTTGATGCACCAATACCATCTGGGGAGCAAGAGGGGTGGGCGCCCTTTCATATTGGGAACTCGCTCAAACGTGAACAGTTTCCGTTTTTGCTCAGAGGCACCAGCCTGCTCCTCTCCAACACATTCCTTTGCCACGAAGAAGACCTGCGTAAAAGATGCGCCTAACCAGGGCAACTTCAGAATATTTAATCCACCATCAGAGAAAGATACCTGTAAGAGCTAGGGGCGATCATAACTGTTAAAGACATGTGACACTGTTGAGGAGCCTCCAATGGGAAGGGCTCAACGAAATGCCATGGCCGCCCACCCTCTTATGATCCCCTCCCCGCTTTCCTCTCTTGCTCTGTACCAACCCTATCTCCCCACGCTTCTGTTCTTCTCACCATGATATCTATGGCAGATGACCGTACATATTTTGTTCACTTATGACTGGGCTAGAACTGGTGAGACGGCTCCAATGGACACTACATGTTGTTCTTCTGTTGACCCTTTCGGTGCAAATGTAGAACATCACAGAGTTCTTAGCGTTTCTCCATATATCTCAACACATGCCCAATGCTTATTTCTTTAAATGCCAATTGTATGTTGGCTTGTTTGTTATAACTCTCAATAAACTAGTTTAGCAAAAAGAAAAAAGAAAACTTGGTTAAGTGTTGGGAAGGCACTGGGTGGATAAAGAGCGAGAGCTGCCTGGTTGCTGTAGAAGACATTGTGTGGTGTGGGAGGCACAGTTTTGCCTGTGTGAGAGCTGCCAGGTTGGTGTAGAAGAGCCTTGGTAGTGCAGTATTGTAGCTAGCCTTTGTGAGACCTTTGTGAGAGCTTGAGGAGTGTACTGGATAGATGCAATTGTCACAGGTGAAGTGTGGCTAAATGATTAGAGCGGCAGACTCTGATGCAGAGGTCTAGCCCGGGACCAGGGTTCAATTCCCCGCCTCGGCGGGTCTTGTGCTCAAAATTCCACGGACCTGACAATTCTCGCCTCTGTGCCTATTCCAATCATGGAGCCCCAATCTGCAACTCTGGGCAATAGCTTGCTTAATCTCCACAACGGCCCCCACAACGCTAAGGATGCCTGGCCTCCACCTTGGGGGTGCCCAGGAGTGGACGCCTCACAGGGAAAGCCAGGATGGGTTCCACAGCGGTATTCGTACAAGTGCCTCTAGACCCTTGCGGGTGAGTAGTGTGCTATACAAGTATCAATTTACATTTACAGGTGGTAACTGACCGGTGTGAGAACGGTTGTGGATCTTCAGGTTTTCCAGCCTGGAGAAGCTCTTGTTGCATGTTGGACAGCGGTGCGGCTTTTCGTTGGTGTGCGTCCGTATATGGATTAGCATTTTGTACCTGCAGGAAGAAAAGCAGTATATATATATATCTGCTCAATATAAACTCATGACATTCCTTTTAGTTTATTTACAGAAGAAGAACCAGCATCAAGCGGGCACTCTAACCCCTTATGGACATAATATGAGGATACTTCTATATGTATTCCTGAACAACAGATCCTACATTCAAGGATCACAGACTCTTCCTAACATTTGCTTCACCGGTCCACTAGACACAAATGTGTGGAGGTGTGGGATCCTTTGCAGAAGAGTGCTACTGCCCCCTAACTCCTCATGGTGCTTCTGTTGAGAATTGCTGCTCACATCAGCTAACACTACCACAGTAGACATGTTCGACTGGGCAGATTTCATCTCCTCATCCAACTGGACCAGTGCCAGACTACTGGCACGTTGTGATTCATTCGGTAAGAACAGTAACACACTAAAGTACTCCAAAGATAACAAATACATAAAACCCACCCGCTCCCCCCTCACTTAGGCAGGTAAGGATGATGCGTGCAGCCCACGACGCGCCCAATGACATTCATGCCACTGCCACCTAGCCTTAACCAAGATGCCACAGAGAGTGCACCCTGAACCCAGGCCCCAGATAGGGTTGTATGTGAGAATATTGGGGAAAACACTATCATTATACATAGCTTGTCCTACACATCATTTGCAAAAATATTCGATTTTCTATTAATAATTGCAGTGCAGAAATATTTTTGTGGACAATGTTTAGGACACAATATATATGTCAGATGATACTTTGACAGTGGTAGCCTGGTATCACACCTTATTTCTAACTGTAGTCAAGGCAATAAAAGAAATACTTACATGTCAATCCACAAACAGCCATCCACTCGCCAGACTTGGATTTAATGTATTGGCTGCGCAGAAGGAACTTAATGCCCATAGGGTGGATATTCAAACTCGGTAACCAAAGTTCATCGCGCTCTATCCGCCCACCTGGCACTAAATCAGAGACAGGTCCCCGCAACTTTGTACCCACCCGCATTAATCTCCAGCTCCTCACTGCATAATCATTTTATAAAATCTTGGTCAGTGTCTAGGGATTACAGCTTATCAGCACCTCTTCTAGTATTATTTAAAAAGCTGGGTACTCTCAGCTTGCCTAGCTTCACTGCAAAACATATTAAACCAAGTAGCCAAAGTTTATAACCTTCCAGACGTTCACCTGGTATAACATTATAGGCGTTAACCTGCTGACCAGTTGCCAGCGCTGAAAGCGGAAACTTCACAGGCACCATTAACTAAAAGGCTAGGACCCATGGACGTCAATTACGGTTCACCAGCAGGAGAGGCTCCTCCGTAATGGCGGAGGAGTGTCGTCCCAAAATGATAATAAAACAATATAATTTTATTTATCTGTAACTGGCTGGCATGCCTGTGTAGGGTGGGGCCGGGCCATGAATGGGAGGAGTGGTGGGCACTTAAAAGCGCGCATGTACGTTTCGCCGGCTGTCTGAGCACACTTCTATTTCTCCAACCCAGTGGTGTTCACGGACAGGTTGGAGAAAAGCAGCAATCTCCCAGGCAGTGTCTGTGTGGCAGACCAGGCCATTCAGACAATCCTGGCACTGCTCTCATAGCATGAGAGCAGCGTCTGGATTGGGAGGGAAGTCTATGCCTTCCCAGAGACTGCTGGGATTGAAAGATCGAGGCGGCCGTCTGAGGCAGCAGTAGCAAAATTACCCGTACCCGCCAAGTCTGTCCCCCACCCCCCTCCCCCACTTTCATTTTGTGCCAGACACCACTGGTCACCAGGGGTCACAAATGCGACCCCTAAGGCACCCGTTGCGACGCCTGACATCTTGCTTGCGACCTCCTGGCTGTTTGTCAGCCTTGGCAAACTCTGGTGGAATAAAATCATCCAAGCAGTGCCGGATTGCACTGCTGGAGCAAGCTCTGCGTCATTATTGCCTGCAAGCTGGGCCTTTGATTTCATGTGGTCCAAAGGTCATGTGATGTCATGTCCTGTGATGTTATCAGGTCAAATGCCTTGCGATTTCACTTTATGTGACATCAACAGGCTGGGACAAAGGGCAGGTGATGTCACTTTCTTTGATGTCACCAGGTCAAAGTTTGTGTGATGTCACTTCCTGCGACATCAAGCAAGGGTCACATGGCATGTGATGCCACTTTCGCTACCCCAGGCATTTTGGTGAATCAACGTCAATGCTAGGACCTCCCCATCAGAAGCTTACATCCCCTCACCTGGCATTGAAACCTCGGCCGCGGCGGGCACATCCCTCCCAGTGGCAGCAGTACCCGGCATCCTTTTCAGGCTTCACGTGGAAGTCGTTGACGTGGTCAACCAGGTCCTGGAGCAGATCAAATAGCTGGTTACACTGCATGGGGTAGAAAGAGAAAGTGACAGGTCATTAAACATACAGGCCCCTGGTGAGCGCTGTGTGGTTCCAAGAGAAATCGTAGACTGGAAAAACAGTCTGCAAAAATATAAACCCAAAATGTTCTACTACCTAAATATCTAGAAAACTTACAAGTCTCCTTGCAAAACTTTTAACACTCTTAAATTCCTACATTTGATCAAAACTCACTGTTGTAACCCTGGGTTTATTCAATTTTCTAATTCTCGCAGTGCTTGACTGCCTGCTTAGGTGAATGTCGAAATTGTAGTAGCGGAGATAATTATGAATGATAGACATTTTGGAAGATCATTTTTAGTTTAGGTTTTTGCTCTCAATGTTTTCACGTATTCACTCAGTGGAGGCACAAGAAGCTAGAATACTGAGTGGAATAGATATGAGTCACCCATTGGCTTACTGAAACAATATAAATAGAGAGGGGATCATAGGTTGGAGGCTGAATGGAAAAGGAGAGAAGCATACAAATGAATCTTAAAAATGGGTAGGAAGAGTAAAGGGAAGAAAGGATGAGATGCACAAAAAGAAACAAGGCCTGAGATGTGGAGATGCTGATAACAAAGGACTGTAGATGTGGAGAAGAGAGGTGATGTAATAGGCGAACAGGGAGAGTGTGAAGCAAAAAAAAGATTAAATAAAACTTAAAGAAAAGAGGCATAAAACAAACAGATAGGGGGTGCACAAAAAAGGAATACATAAGCCTCGTGTAATTTCAGTACATTTACACACAGCTCATTATATCCGCTTGTGACACCAACTCTTTGTAGCTCTCGCCACCTAGTGGCAATATAAAAAAAAGCTTTGCAAAATAATTTCAAGTGTAAGGCTTGGATGCACACAGTGAATATTCAACCCCGGGCACGAGAGTAACCCACCTCCGCAATTCGGTAGTGGAGTTATGTGGGTTCTTTCCGTGAGTTTGGGGTACATTTTTGGCAAATTGTGCTTTTTAAAAGCACATCCATGAAGCTGTCTAATCTCCCACCCAAAGTGTGGGAACCAGCGGGGGGAGAAGGTCATGGTAATCCATCTGGTTTGCCTGATGCTGACTTCCCTGGCGCCAGAGGCCCACCCCCACCAGTTTCCCAGCTCAGCTCCTCAGCTCTTTACCAAAGCAATACACTATCCACGAAGAAGCCATGACGCTTGGAAACCAAAGCAGTTTTTTTTGGCATAATCATACTTAGCAGAGTCTGTGCAGAATCGGACCATGTCTTATACCTACACATTATATAACTCCTCCTCAACACTACGGTTATAGGGCCTTAGGGAAAAGTATAAAGGGGCAGATTTGCAATTACTGGCGCATCCCTGCAAATTAGCAGGGATGCGCCAGTAATTGTGCGCCGCAGCTCTGCCACGCGGCGCACCATGGGACAAAAACGGCACAGATGCGTCATGCATCTGTGCCGTAAAAGCGGCGCATTGCTGGAGTTGCATCGCAAGCGCGACGCAGCTCCAGCAATGCTTTGGGGGGCCCTATCTGGACAATGCTGCGTCAAGCCTTACGCCTGCTTCAAGCAGGCGCAGGATTTTGACACAGCATTGGCCTAAAAGTGACTGACTGAAATCTTGTAGATTTCCCTCAGCCACTTTTAGGAAGCGTTCCTGCGCAGGTACGCCCCCCCCCCCCCCCCCCCCCCTGTGCCGGAACGCCTCCTTATGGCGCAGGGCTTTACAACGTGACGCATCTCCCAGATGCGTCACGTTGTTAATACCCCGCACCATGGCGCATCTTTTGCGCCACCACTGCGTCACAAAAATGACGCAACGGCGGCACAAAAGAGGCGCAAGGGGCTTGTAAATCTGCACCGAAGGGTCTGAATCAACAAGTTGATACGGAAATCTGAAAGAGTCTTGGGAACTGCCTGCTATTCTCAAACTGAAAGAGTGAATTTCACCAAGTCTACAGGGAAAGGCAATGGCCATTGAGAACATGGCCGCCAGGGTAAAAACCACGTAAGTCCCTCTCACAGAGGAAAAAAGGTCAAAGTTCACCACGATTTTTCTTATCCATAAAATTGGGGGCAAGGAAAGGAGACACAAGACATATTTCAAAAGCCAGGGACTAGAAAGGTCAAGAATCAACTTCATTACTTGCTGTATCTATCCACAGGTACATGGTACATGACACAGTAAAATCCTCTGAGGAAGTGTCAGCATTGCTCTCTCCAATCTAGTGGGTTATGATGAGCCAGGAGATAGGCGCAGTCATCTGATATATTGCTTCTCGCCAGTGAGGTTGAGAATGTGTAGAACTTCATCAAAGATTCAAGTTACAAGCCACGAACCATGAGAGTATCAACAAATTATTGATTGAAACCTTATATGAAAAAGGAGATCTCAGCCTTGGGGTGAAATCCCATGCTGTCAAATGTTGTTCTTGCCCACTCTCACAATGTGGCATCTGTCTTTGCACGAATCAGCATGACTGCCAGCCATTTGACTTGAGTGTTGTCTTTGTCTCGCTTTTTCCTTTTATCTTTTCTTGTTCTTCTTGTGGCCGGAGAAAGTATGGCCTTTTTTTTCAAAGCTCTCTCTTATAGAGACCTTTAGAAGGGTTTTAGTGGGAGGAGTTTCACCCTTTGTTGGTGGTGTTGCTGTGCCTGATTATGTCTTCTTCTGCATAGGCTTGAATACATTTGTGTCACTCTCATGCTGTGCAGAAGCACCAGGCACTCCAAGGTGGTTCTTGGTAGATGCCCCGTCCGCGTCCAATGAGCCAGGAAACCAGGCAATCTCTCTCGAGACTGGAACTTCGGAAGGCGCGGGGTGACACAAAGTAGAGGCTCAAGAAGGGACATAGCAACCAGGGTTATCTGAGGCACCTTATTTTACCCAGGAAATCTCATTTCGACTGAATAGAGCTGAATGAGGGGTGTATGTGGGTGGTGCCTCCAGAGATTGACAGCTGCAGGGAAAAGCATCTGCAAAAGAAAGAGCGCACCCAAACCAAATGCTGTTGGGCCAAAAACAGAGACTTTCTCAACAGATGAGAAGAATTGAGTGATGATACAGATAGGAGATGTAGGGTGGCCGGAGCGGTATTTATTTATTTGAGGAGTTTTATGAGTTTTATAAAGCACGAACGTGACCCATCAGGGTATCAGAGCGCTGGACAAATGCTAGTACATGGGAGGCACACACTGTATATCCCCTGGATTTGTAATGCTGTGATGCAGTTCCCGGTCATTCCAGGGTGATAGAAAACAGGGGGAATAGATGTAAGCCAGAAAGCAAAGAAACAGGAGAGATTGAGAAAGATGCAGAGGTGCGGAGGAGATGGGCAAAGTGCGAAGAAAATCACTGGTGAGTCAGAAGTAAGTTTGCTGGAATAAAAATGAAGTTCCGCCTCGTGCACTTCCTGCTTACCTTGGACCAGCGGCACAGCAGGTCCGTGGGCTCCTGCGGCTCGGGGCAGAGACGCTTCTCCCTGGGAGGGGTGATGAACACCGACGGGGGCAGGTGCAAGCCGCTGCCGGAAGTCAAGGGCAGGAAAAACTGCAGGGGACTGGGAATGCCGTCCATGTAACGGAGCGAATGAAAATCCTGGAGGGGAAAGAGACAGCAGCCAGTGGTTACATTCCCAAACCAACCGTCAACATTAGCCCAACTCAAATGGCGTCTCATCCATTCCCACCCCTTGCGTTCACTCACCGGTCTCTATCACTCCCCACAAAGCTTGCCCCAAACCCTTTACGACTGTTCCTCTCTAATGCCCGCATCATTTCCACCCAACACTTTAGCACAGCTCTTTTCCTTCCCTGCTTCACCCACCCTCTAGGTATCAATGGAGTCCATTTCTGCCTCCAAGACACTCAAGGAGTCGTTTTTATGATCAAAGTCATTGGTCATACTATCCAGTACAGGCCTCGAAGACCCTGCCTGGGCTACTCCAACCAACAAGGCGTTTCACTCTCCTCCTAATCAGCCTTCTCCCCACATCTCATCTGCACTGGACTCCAGTGTCCAGACTCTAGGGATAAGAGGCAGATTTACAAGCCCCTTGCGCCACTTTTGCGTCACTTTTCCCATGTTAAAAGTGACGCAAAAATGGCGCAAGGGGCTTGTAAATCTGGCCCGGAGTGTCCATGTGGATGAGGACCAGGTAAACAAAACAGTGATGGGTGGAATGCTTGACTTAATTTCAACCACTAGTAATTACTCGAGGACGCCTCCCAGTACATCGTTTTTTTTGCCTGCCATGCCACCTCAGATTAGACCCAGCCATATGCAAATCAGTCATGATTCTGTTCCAATAGGAACAGTCCAACTCACATTGTCTCACCAGGCCCTCTCTGAAACAGAACACAAGCAACCCAAGACCAGTCTCGCCCTAGTTGAGGTTCCTCAGTCGGGTGCAGCTTGGCTTCAATGGCAGAGTGAGAACCAGACCCACTTCTGGGAACACCTGTTGCATTAGGACTAGAGGCTGCTTTATTAGGTGGATGGACCAGGAGATCATCAGGTACCCAGCCTGCCAACCAGCCCTGAGGATAGACACATAATTTATCCCTCTGCCCCTGAAATCCCTCCTGGGGACGGTCTGACAAACTGACTACATTCACTCGGTCTAATGAAGGGCAGGTGTGAACACATTGTTAGGGCTGCTTTCAGCCTCCATTCTACTGCTGCCACAATCTACCTTTTAGTGGTCTGAACCTGAATTTGTTGCGTCTCACTCACAGGAGGAGAAGAGGAATGGATCGCGTCTCCATTCAAATGCCTGTCGGGAGACAGAGAAGAACTGCCAGGTGAGTCCATCCCAGAGTGGGGCGAAAGGCTGAGGTCGATCATCGGCGGGCAGGAGAACGGGGAATCCGCCTTGTCCCGGAACTTGCTGTGTGAAAAGAATCCTGAAAATCGAGAGGTAAGTACCGGTGAGTGGAGCAAAGAACAACTTATGGCTAGACAAGAGATAGCAGGGGAGGCGCTGTAGACTTTTCTGTGTGTTACCAGCAGGGCCACTGGAATTATGCGGCAGGGGAGGATCAAATCGTGCAGTAAATTAAGCGGTAAGAAAAGGGAAATCATGCGGCATAATGAGCCACATTTTGTGATAGTATTACTTCATTATTTTGTGATTTTTACACAAGTTAACACTGTCTGTGCAAGGTTTTTTATTAGTGCCAGTCTAACTACCAATAAAAGGGACCAGTCAGCCTTTGCAAAGGGTCTTTCAGTGCGCAACGTGTTTCTGCGTTTTTAGTAACTTTTGATCCATCTGAGCTAGAAAACATTTTTTGATAAAATCTGCATATTATGCAGAAGATGATGGATTATGTGGTAAATTTACAATTATGTGGAAAACACAGAAGCTGCAAAATTGCATAATTCCAGTGGCCCTGGTTACCAGTCATAGAGCAGCAGGCAGAGAGTGCTTAGAAGTGCACAGGCAGAGCTGTTTGTGGGAGTGTCACAGATAGAGCAGCCAGTGAATGGACAACATACATGTGTTTATTCCAATTTTGCATTGGGATAGGGAACTGCAAGTCTGAAATGAGGTGCATTCACATTTTTTAAACACTTTAGTGGGCTACATGGCAGGATTGAGGTGCATGCATTGGCAGAGATGGTTTGGCACAATTCTGTATGAGCAGGGTGACTGTGGATGTGGTGTGAGTCAAATGCTGGCATCAAGCACTTACTGTGGGGCGGGGATGAGGGGGATACTGGCTCCACGGCTGTGGTGCCATCATCACGGATCATCAGTGCTTCGCATTGGCTCCGGTGCTTGGCGCTGCTCAGCACCTTGTCTTGCTTCTCCCTGGCCGCCCTCAGCTTCGAGATGCTGAGCTTCAGGTCCAGGGGTTCGTCGAGGGAGTGCATCTTCTTGGATGGGAAGCCTTCCGGCCACCGGGTCCACGCTTGAAGGATGGGAGAGATCTAGAGGAGATGGAGAGGATGATGTCAATCTTCAGGGCATAATGAAAAATGTATGAGGGTTTCTACACAACATGGGTTTCATAACAGTAAAAAATCATTCCTGCCACTTAAACTGCGAGTATAAGACAATGTCTTGGTCCACCTAGCTAGATTCAAGGAGAGACTCCAAATTGGCATGATCAGCATCAATGTGGTGACATCACTATTGGCACTATGCATCACTATTGGCATTAGAGCAGTGGTTCTTAACCTGGAGTCGTTGACGTCTACTAAGGGGGCCCGCAACTGTTCAGAACATTAAATAATATTTACAGATTTATAAGGTATAAAGAAATAAAGAAGCAAAACTGAAAATGTAAAACTGCAAAAACATTTTATAAATGTGAAGGAATTTGATTCTGAATGCTAAAAATTAAGGTGGTGGCCTCAGATTGATTCGTGTGAGCAGGTAAACAGATTATATTTATAAATAAATAAATAAACGATGGATGGCCACAATTGAAAATGTTGATTTTTAAAAAATATTTGTTTGTGAATTTAAGAAGATATTTAATCATTTGTGTATTCGATGAATGCTTGTTTCTGTATTTTTGGGTATTGTTTTGCGATTCAAAACAGTGATCTTTCTGAGGCCAGGTTCCTTGGATTCCAAAATTGTCTCAGTGGGGGTCCCCGGACTCCAATAATGATTCAAAGTTGGTCTGCGTATTGCAGTAATGATTAAGTGGGGGGTCCACAGAAATCAAAAGGTTAAGAAGCACTTCAGTAGAGTACACGTATACACTAAAGTGAATGCACAGCCAGTCTTCTCAGTGCTAAGGCATAGCTTGAACGTCAAATCAACTAAGCTTTCTTAGACATGTAAAGCGAAATAAGTGTATGTTTTTTTAATCTTTGGACTGTGCTTGGCCTTTATCGTTTAAAATTTTTAAAGTTTACGTCATTTTGCAAAACATCTTTTTCCCCAACAATTTCCTAAACAAGCAGCACAGGTCGTTAGTTTCCAATACCGCTGCCTTTAACCAGTTGGCCACATTTCCATCCAGATCAACATCTTCTTTAAAGTTAATTTTTCAGTTAACTTCACATATGTGAATTTCATTCTTAAGTGGAGAAACGGTTTTCCTTATCCCATTAGGAGCAGGCAGCATAGAAGACAATAACACTGAACCCCAAATACCAACACCCCAGTGCTGGTTCATTGGCCCCTACCCAACTACCCATCCAGCAGAAGAGCAGAACTCATAAGTCATTCTATATGAATGCAGCCACCTTATAGGCCCAACCGATTATCCTTTAATTCCGCTCGTCTGACTGCAGTGTAAAAGTTTTACATGGTGGATTCCAGTGTCCATTTTCATCCCTCATGTTATGGTTGGTGTGCATGTTAATGCCACCTGAATCATGCATGACAGACACAGCAGTACTACTCATATATACTATGCACAATATTAAAGTATGTATTGGCAGTCATTACTTGCTAGGCCATAATGAGCAAAACAGATTTGAATTTGGACTTCTTAGCATGACCTAATCAAGCGCTGGCAAAGCCAATCGGTCTGATGTTGACGTGCTCCTTTTTCCTTTGCCACTGCTTGTTTTTTTCTTCATCACTGCTTTTGTAAAACTTTTGCTGAAGGATCTGTCAGGCTTTTGCAAATACAAATAATTTGCCAAAAAATCAAAAATATTTGTTGGTCTCTAAAAACACCCATTGCCACGATAGCCCTGCGCTTAGAAGAGTAGAACGCCATCGCTCACCGTGAAGTAGCCAACAGCTGAAGTGAGCTGGCCAACTGTGGAATGCCGGACTGAGCAGACGAGAACGACACATCAACACAGGCCAATGGATGAAGAGCACTAGCTGAAAGCCCTTTCAATGAAGTATATTATATATAATATAAAATCAAAATGGCTTGACTAACACCAGGCCTAAAAACATAGCAGCACCCTTGTCATGTAAACACTTAAAGAGAATTCAAACCAGTTCCAGTCTGTCCGTCTCGATAAGGCCTCCTTCACGGTTGGAGCTTAAGTCTTCTTCTAACACATTGGCAATATGCTCAGCAAGACCGAAGGAGAGATGGGAAACCACCTTGGGCAGTGCAGGCGGTACGAGAGGAATTGGATGAGACTGCTGCGTGCCTTTCAAGTAGAACTTTGGGCAATGTTTTGGGGTAAGAAGTCATCAAATTCCACGCCTTCTCCAGGCCTTCCATGTTCAAAGACATTAAAGTTTCCTGAAGTCTAAGTAAGCCCTTCCATGACTAAAATGCAGGCATAAATGACTTCCATGAAAAGAAAATGGAAGTCAAGTGTGGGCGAGGTTCCAGGCTGAATCCTCTTGATTTAGGACTTTTGAACCCTAAGCACAAACAGAGAGCAGTGCAGCCAATGGGACTGAAGAAGCTCCAATCTGGCACAGGAAATAGTGTGAGGGCGCCTTACAAATCAATGAAAACTATGTACATGCCAGTTTAAAAATACATAAAGGGCTCTAAGTATGGGGAGTGAGCAGGGGCGTAGCTTCGAGTTTGAGGTGTTCCATCCCCTAATAAATGTATTCTCTAGTAAATAGCTGGGTGCAGGTGCTTTCACTGGGTAGAGTGAGGTGTCTGTAGGATTTCACCTGGGATTTTTACGTGCACACACAGAAAAACACATAGACACACTCCTCTCTGTTTTGAAGTTTTTATAAAATGTTGGTTGATTTGCAAAAGATTGTGTTTTAAGTACCTTTAACAATCCACACTACTCTCCCTTTCCACTGCCCCTTAAGCTCCCTCATTCTCTGCTTCCCATGTAAGTATTTTTGCTATGAATTTTAAAACGTGCTGTAAATGAGAAGGAATGAGAAACTGGAGGGTAAAAATTAAATTAGTATCCTCAAATTGATTCGAAGGAGCAATGCAGGTGCATCAAACAGAATATAGTATGGATGAAGAGTGGCCTTAACTGAAATTAGATTAGGCCTGAGCGTGAAATTCACTCCACTTGCAGAGGTTGTGAAGTTTTTCCCACTTCGTGCTCTGCATAGCTCACGGAGTTCTGAACACCTCCGCTACCCTACACTGAGTAGAGTTTTTTCCCTCATTCGCGCTCACTGACGGTTGGTGAGCGAGGAAAATCTTGCACTAGACCACCTCCCGGCGAGATTTCTCAACACGGGCGGTTGGGAATTGTCGCTACCTCTTAAGCTGAGAAACCTTCCATTCACGTTGAGGAAGCTGCCACACAAGTTGAACATCTACTCGAGCAGCAGAAAGAAGGAGCACCCTCTTACACGTGGTACCGTTCACAGTGATTTTACAGCCCAGGACAAACACCGGGCACAAAAATCTGCAGGAACAAAACGGCCTAACGTACGCCACCACTTGCAGCATTCTCCATAACGTGGTGGCGTTTTTCTGTCACTTTGCAGAGATTAATTTAGATAAGCTCTAACCTTTCTATTAAAATTACATGTTTTTTTTTAATTATTTATTTATATGTGCTTGCAAATTAAATATAATTCCTTGAATAATGCTTTTTCTGTATTTTTTGTATATTGGTTTGCGGATCAAATCATCAACAATCATTAGGCCTGGGTCCCCGGCTTCCATTCATAACTCCTGGGAGGTCTCTGGAATCCAATTATGATTCAGAGGGGTCCCTGGGTTCCAGTAATGGCTAAGTGGGGGTCCCCAGAAGTCAAAAGGGTGGGAACCACTGTATTAGGCATGCTGAGAAGAAGCCATGCCAATTAGCTCTAGGGGCTTGGTCCTGTGCACTAGGTGTGGTTGGGAGCCCTGGCCGAACAGCTGTTCATGGTAGTTGCAGCAACCATTTGTGAGAATTTCCAATTCTCTAACAGAAAATTCTATTTTTTTCTTGCGCTCCTTTGCTCCATTGTCGCTCTGCTGGCTGGCCATTGCAGGGCGTGCTTGGTGCCTGGATGCAGTCTTGAATTTACTTCTAGCTCCACAGTGTGCTCCTGCTGCTATGCGGGGAATCACAATGCACACCCCTTCCTGGTTTAGGGTCCTTCCGCTGTTCCAGGAAGTGATCAGGCACTTTTAAAGCAGCGGTTGCAAATTGTGACACTCTCGTAATTAATTTGCTACCCTCTCGCAATTAATTTGCGACCCTCTCGCAATTTGCGGACACGTACAGACTCGCTAAATGCGAGCCCAGTAATTCCAATGCGACTCAATTGCAAGCCGCAAATTGAGGCTCTGTTCCTTGGCCCTCTGTTCTTCGAGCTTCAACTTTCTGGGCCAATCATGAGGAACAGTGGGGTTTGGGGGGCTAACAAGCCTGTAGATGGGCTGTTCGATCTATGTTAAACAGTTATTACATACCTTCTAAAACACAAATTTGCTATTGAGTAAATGGTAGATGATGTGGCTCCTTTAAGGGGTTATTAAAATAAAATATTGACTGTACTAAAAGACTAACTGTACTTTTAAGTATAATTATTTTTGCAGCAGAATCTTACCCAAGCAGTTAATTAAATCTAATTCAAGGACCTTCAATTTCTTCCGTTACAAAAACCGCGTTGTTACATTGCATACCTTTACAACGCAAGTCGTTATAACAACTTGCTGTATGGGGCGCTGGATGTTGGAAAACTATAATTTACTATTCCAACTCCAGTATGTGCAATATAGGGAAGGTGTTGGCAATTCTAAAGGCATTCCCTGTACCAATACACATGAACATGGTTATCTTTATCGTTAACATTTAATTGCTAAGGGTATTCCCTCAAATCCTTTGCCTTCCTCATATTTTTAGAGGTGTGCACTAAAACACTGATAAATGTTGTATAACTTGATAGATACATTTACATCTTTTTTTCTTACAGTGCAGACTGTACCAAAATTAACGGTTTTTTGTTGACCTACGACCCAAAACGTGTTTTTCATTAAAATGTAAAGGAAGACTTAAATAAACGTTTCTTTTTTGTAAATAAGCCCAACAACATAATTTTGTTTCCGAAACGGGTATTGCTTGGATTTTCCAAAACAGTGGACGAAGAATTAATTTTTTTCTAAAGTATCAGCACTTCTCCAACTGAAGATAACGGTTGTTTTGGGGATAAGTCTGCCTGGCAACATAAAACAAAATGTTTCATAGGAGCTATTTCTTTCTAGATTGAATCAACAATTTGAAATTCTGAAGTGGTCACAAGTATATATCTCCCAACTAAAATCTCCTTACCCATAATTCCCAGAAAATCTAAATAACAATGTTTAATGCATAGGTGCCATCAATGTTGAACCTTTTTTGCCTAGCTTTGTCAGCATCATATCCCTACATTACCCTGATTAATGTGGTTACATGGGTTGTCAGCGTTATGTGTACTGCTCAGAGACTTCAATAAACTATGTGTCACATCACTTTCTTCAATTCATTGTCAACCTAGATTTGGTGTGGGGAAAAAATAATAAGGAAATCAATTGATTTCTGTGTAGCGAGTTTGTGAACACTGAACAGGTGACATTCCTACAAACCAGGAATACGCATAATACAACTCAGCTGTAGTACAGTGTTCCAAAAAGAGGTTTTTGTAAATATATATAAACTATATCATTATATTGTACCTCTAAACTCATAAGGAAATTAAGTGCAGGCACATAATGTCTCGCCATTCATATATGGGAAGAAGGTCAAAATAGCAGCCATGTTGTGTGTAGGATTTGCACACATTTTCTTACCAAATTCCAAATCTGACATAGCAGTTTCTACTGGAGGAATACCCTTCTTCTAGAGAAACCTAAAATAGCGCCTTTTAGTTCTAGAAAACATTTTTGTTGGGAAACCCCGGAAAAGAATCACTTGCATTGATTTACCAGAGGTTTTCCTAAATTAATAGCTTAGGTTTTGCATAAATGCGCACTTTTTCTAGCCTGCTCATGAGATCCAACCCATCGAGACAGTACATTTCGCAGTCAAGCAACATTAAGTCTCTTGCGGAAGAGAAGTACCTTTTGTATTTAGTTTGTTTGAGAGTGTTGAAAGGTATTGCAGTGTTCTGTTTATGTTTTGTGGTTTTCCTGTTATTGATTGTGTTTAGAACCCGTGTCATAATTAATTGTGATTTTGAGATGTGAAACAGTCCCTAATATCGCAGATGTACAGATTCCCTATGTACTGACTACAACGTATTGACATATGAACAGCCTGGCAGGTAATGGCAGTGCGCCCTTCCTAAGACACAGAATGATACACAAAACCACAAATAACGTGACGTGAGAGCAGTTTATTCCTCTGAAGCCCACTGTACGCATATTTCTTAGAGGAGTAGTAATAACAGCTCTGGCAGACAGCAGCTCTTTCAACTGAGACCTAGAAATGAAGTTTGGGTTCAGTCACCGAAAATATTATGATTTACCCGCCAGCAAGGTAGCTGGAATGGGCTGTTCCTGTTCAAAGAGTGCAGCTAGACATGATGCTCTGCAATCCCCCAGAGGTCACACTGCTCCTGGAGCAAGACGAGGGCCCTTTGTATGACTGAAAGGTGAGAAAAACCTAATTAACATTCCTGAGGAGTAAACTCAGGAGGGCTATTAAGTTACCAAGCAGTACAATACGGGCCTTCGTCAGAGTGCAGCCCTTCTGTGCTCACAAAATGGTACCTAGGAAGCCTTGGCCAATCACGAAGAGGAAGAACAGAGCACACGTGGCTCATCACTGCAGTAAAATTCAAAGTGTCGTAAAAACCATATTAAACTAATTAGACTTAGGGTGCTGCCAGCAGATATAGGCTGGTGTCTGAACCTGGCTGAGCGGATAGAAAAACTTGAGTGTATGTTTATCAAAGTCCATGCAACACCGGACAGCGCGTGAAGTTGCTGCGCTGGGTGATTTGGAGATAACTGAAAAGCGCTAGGTCTACTAAGATAAGGCGCTATATACTGTTACATTTCTTTACAGAGCAAAGCAAGGCCACACAAATCAGGCTTTGTGTCACACTAGCCTCTGCTTTGCCCTGGGCCAAGCAAGGGAATGCAAAGGCTTTGTAATTTTGGGCCTGGAGGTACCAGAGCATAAGTTTCAGATTTCAGGTACTAGCGCTTTACTCAAAATACTCCAAGCAGACTCTCTTGTTATGTTTTTACTGTGCTAGGGTTGTCATAATGCTACACAACAATTGTACGCTTTACACTATTACAAATACATATTGTGTTCGAGAAGCTGAACAATATATTTAATGGAAACTCAAAAAATATATATTTTTTAAAGGTCGTTACAGCTAGTCTGTTGTGGAAATGAAACCTTCTTGGGTATTCAGGGAGGGTCATAGTTTCCCTACCTCAATAGTTCCTTGTGTCACTTGAAATAACACTAATTTTTCTGTCTGGTGACAATGTGACGAAAGACAGATCGAGACTAGTAGCCATTACAGTCATTAATAATAAGAACAGCTATGGAGCACACAATACAGCCAAGGATGCTAAAGGTGCTAATCCGACCAACGGTGGCCTCAGAGATGAGAGTAGATATTTAGCTCTTGTCTGAATTTAAATACATTTAAATGCACAAAGCTAATTATCTAATTAATAAGAGACAGGTGCAAAAAGAAGAATGTGAGCACATGTACAGTGTGTGAATGTTTTGTGGCAAAATAGAACTGTGGTGTCCCCCATAAATTGCAAGTGGTCAGTTTTCAGGCCTTTTTTTTAGTACATTTGAGCCACCACTAGGTGGCACCCAAAGGCTACTGCTGTGTGAAAGCTCCTCCTCCAGTGAGGAATGAGTGGCATTCCATTGATGTTTAGAGGGGAAGAGCTGGAGAGAATTATGTGACATTGCACTTTACAAGGGCAAATATTGTGGCAAATAACCTGAAGTTAGCTTTCAGTGGGCTTATAGCCCACTTATTGCTTAACATTAGTTTATTGTCACACTCATTTGCTTGCTCCTTATCTGCTAGATCGTGTGGTGGGCTTTCTATACTCTCCTTGCGTTTGTCACTCGCCTGGATCGAGGATGCATTATTTGTGTCCTTCAACTGCTTGCTTCTCAAGAGCTAGTTTTTTTTTCTTTTTGTTCTGACACAACCACAAGAATGTGTCTGTTTTCCAGTCATCTCCCTCATTTACTTCTCTCCCACCCTTCACCATGCTCCTTGTTCCTATAGTCTTTGGCACTGCTTCTTATTGTAGCTCGCTGTGCCACAAGAGACAGGGAGCAACCATAATCATTCTTTGCTGTGCCCAGTGGCGGTTTGTCCTTTGCGGGCGTTGGGGCGTTGCCCCACCTATGCCTCGGCCCCATTTAGAATTTAATAGTTCTACTTCTGACGCTAATTGCAGCAATCAGGACTCCTGATTGGAATTAGCGTCAGAAGTAGAACAAGCCACGAACGCTGAAGGGGGCAGGGCAGTGGCAGCACTGTCAGTGTTGAGTGACAGCAGGCAGCAGCGCGCAATAATGCGCATTCTCGTTTTTGAGCTGATCGTTTTTACGATCAGCCCAAACATGCGCAGTAGCCTTCTCCTTAAGAGACCGAGGGTTGCTTCATGGACCAGGTTCAAAACGGACTCGATAATTCTCGCCTCGTTGCCTACTCTAACCAGGGTGATTCAGAAAAGGGGTTGGTGATGAACAGAGTGTCTGAATTAAGCAGACCACTCTTACCCAGTCCAAAGATCAGGGCTTGATCCATCACCGTTTTTTAGCTCACTGCACCATCCCAGCTCAGAACTTGGCTATATGCAAATTAGTCTGACCCTGGCCCAGTGCATCATGGGAACAGGGCAGACAGAACTACCAAGCCAATTCTTATACTGGGAAGGAAACAAGCTACCGGGGACCGGTTTCTGGCATTTCAGCCGTCTTCGGCCCGGCTTGCTTGAATCCTGATGGTGCAATGAGCTAGGGACTCACATCTGAGTATACCCTTCCACGCTTTTGGTGGACAAAAATGATTCAGAAAAGGGGGTGGTGATGAACAGAGTGTCTGAATTAAGCAGACCACTCTTACCCAGTCCCAGTCCATCACGGTTTTTTAGCTCACTGCACCGTCCCAGCTCAGAACTTGGCTATATGCAAATTAGTCTGACCCTGGCCCACTCTGCAACTCTGGGCATTAAGCTTGCCTCATCTCTACAACGGCCCCCCACAGACGCCGGGGATGCCTGGTTTCACCTTGGAGATACCCAGAAAGGGACCATCTCACAAGGAAAACCAGGACGGGTTCCCCAGCGGTCTTCCGCGCCAGGATACTCCATGGTGTCGCAGTGCGCTTTACAAGTACACCCACATTTACATTTACATGCGCAGCCCCCGGTCTCCTAACGGGCAGGGAGTATCCCTGCCCTCAGCCAATCCTGGCGCTGCTGGAGCATCGTCTGGATTGGCTGTGGGGTTGCCAGCCACTCACCCAGAAGACGTTGAAGTGAAGGCGCCAACGCACCGGAACCCGGCCCAGGAGCAGTCAACAGAGGCGGCATGGACCCACTCTGTCAGGTAAGCTTAAGGTTTTTCTTTAACTTTCTTTTTAAAACACCCCCGCCCACACCCCCGCGCGACCCCCCCCACCTCACCCCCGCTATCCCCCCCCCCCCTTTCACCTCCGCTATGCCCCCCTCTCCCCTGTGCCCCAAAAGGGACAGCCCACCCCGAAATGCTGGGGTTTCTTGTGTTACAATACTGCCTGGATAAACCCCTGCAGCTCAGCCTGGATTGCCCCTTTGGGAGTGGGGTCACCACTAATCTGCATATAGTTGGTTCTGATCTGTTGTGGCTAAGCGAGCAAAAAGGATGCAGTCGAATATGGAGAGAGTCAGTTCCAGTTCCTCCATGCAATGCATCAGTTTTGCCTTTATCTGTGAGATGCACTGAGCGTGGTGCCTATAACCAGACATGGGTCTTATACCTCACTGCATGAATGACCAATGTTGCATATCTCTGAAGGATGAAATATACATGGGACTGCTTCGTCCCCCATCCTGAATGGCCTTTGCCAACAGTTCTCGCTAAACTGTTCCTTTTGCAATGCGAGTAAAACTGATATGCATATGGTGTCTCCCCGGCCTACAGTGAGCTAAAAGATGAAGGGCAGGTCTACGATTAAGTCAAGCATTCCATCTAACATGGGGGCGAGTACTTGAGGACAAGTAGCACATGAGGGAGAGAGTAAGAGAGCCCAAGAGAGCCCATGCTCTCCAACGGTGCGCTGAAAGGTAAAGAAAATATTATTTCCCAGAAAATAAACACTTAAAGGTTTAAAGTCAAATCAAAATGATGTTGAACATGGGCGTCTGCAGAAATTTGCCGGGGGGGGGGGGGGCAAAATGTTAACGTCATCACCATCCTCCGACATAATGTGTGCCAGGTGGGGCACAAGAAACACTGGGGACAGGAGGAGCCACGGAGGGCAGGAAGCAGTCTGCATATCATCTCATACACCATAGGGTTGTTGTGCCACAGCCATCTCTTTCTTTTGTGGCACCCCAAAATCCATTCCGCCCTGGTCCCTAAAATTACCCCCAAGCACCCCAAAACCCATACCCACCCTGAACCCTAAAATGACCCCTGCCCCCCCAAAACTCATACCCGCCCTGAACCCTAAAATTACACCCCCGGAACCCCAAAACCCATACCGGCCCTGAACCCTAAAATTTCCCCTACTTACACCCCAAAACCCATACCCGCCCTGAACCCTAAAATTACCTCCCTGGTACCCCAAAACCCATACCCACCCTGAACCCTAAAATTATCCCCCCTGGCACCCCAATGCCTAACCCACCCTGAACCTTAAAATTACTTCCTGGCACCCTAAAACCCACACCCACTCTGAGACCTCAAGTTACCCCCAGGCAGCCCAAAAGCTGAACACTACAATCTGATTGTGTATCGCGCCATCTCCCTGCTCAGGAGGATCTGCTGGTCCGATCTGCTCGCCCTGGTCCGGTTCTGCTTGCCCTTCTCTGGAGCTGTTCTGCCTACCCTGTCCCTCTTCCGGACCCCCCAAGCCTGCCTCCGTGCATACTGCCTGGACCTACTCTGTCTGGCCTGGTTCTTTCTCCTTTGGAACCGCTGTCTTCACCGGCAGAGTTAGGACACAGGTCTCACTTCTCTGAAGCTGTGCTCGCTCACCCAGACCCCCCCACCCCCCCTCCACTTGCTCTCTCATCTTCCTTCCTCCCAACTTCTCGGTCTCTCTTTCCCCACTGCTTCTCTCTCTCTCTCTCTCTCCCCCCTCTTCGTTCACTCTCACCCCCCACCGTATCCGTCTCCCAGACCCCACCAAGTCTTCCTCTGTCCCCCCTCTCTCTTTCTCCTCCTCATGTTGGTGATAGGGAGCCCGGGCCCTCTCTGAAAATGCGAGCTGGAGGTGACGTTAAGTGTGAAAGCACCAAGGTGTGAACTGGGAGAAGAGGTGGGGAGGGGGTGTGCGGCAGATAGAGGGTCAAAGGGGCACTGGCTCTCAGAGAGGTGAGAAGGGGCGGGGAGCAGCCTGAGGACAAAAACAACACCAGAGCAAGAGGCAGACGCTCCGCGGGGAGCCTAGTGTTGTAATGAAGAAACGCACACTTCTTCGCACAACAAAGCGGCCGAAGGGCGCCTTTCACTAGAGCCAAGAACCTGACCCATCGCGAACAAACAGCAGCCACCAGAGAAACCGCAGTGTCATGAAAACAACAAAGGACAAAGACAGGCGACTGCCGCCGAAACCTGGAAGTACAACTTACACCTTTAACAAAAGGCAATTCCTGATGCAAGCACCACACGCCAGAACACTATAAATATATAAATCTCCCACCAATGCAAACCTGAGAGTGAATAAAAAGATGAGCAGCAAACTAAGGCAGTGACTGACAGGCATTAAGCATGGGCGTCCGTAGGGGGGGCAAGGAGGGGCGCTCGGGGGAGGGCAAGCGCCCCTCCTTGCCCCCTGCGGACGCCCATGATGATGAAGAAACTATGCACCAATGGATGGACAAACGCAAGAAGTGGAAGGAAAGCCTAGAATAAAGCAAGCAAATGATATTGACAAGAAAGGCAGTCAGTGGCAAGCAGTGGGCCAAAGCAGTGGGCTGGCGGGGCCAAAGGAGAAGATAGGCCCAAAGCCCACTATAAGGTTTGGTATTGTCAGTAGGCGACAACTAAAAACTGCAACGTGAGGCTATAGAGATGGCCAATCCCCGAGGGTCATAGACGAGTCCTCTTGCCCTCAGCTGAACAAACTTGCAGTGACTCATCCCCAGTCCCTCGTCCAGCTTCCAAATAACTGAAGGCTACCTGTCAGGATTTTTCTGGTGCAGCGCTAAGAATTTGGAACATTATTTCTCTAGAGCTCTGGAGATCCCCGTCCTAACCCAGCCTAAAAAAAAAAAGGGCTGAAACAACACGGACCAAATAAGACATTTCGGGCCTACCGAATAGTGGAAAGGAACAGATAGGACAGATTCGGATGTATGTCGTTACAACGCATACATTATCCACGCATGCCTTTACAACGCAGGTTTTACAACGCAATTCGTTACAACGACTTGCGTTTGGGGGCGCTGGATAGTGAATAGTTTAATTTACTATTCCAACTCCAGTCCCCCTGGATAGTAGGGAAGGTTTTGGATAGTAAATTAAACTATTCTCTATCCTACAGCGCCCCCAGCGCAAGTCGTTGTAACGACTTGCGTTGTAAAAGTCGTGTTGTAAAGGTACTGCGTGGAAAAAGTTTCGTTGTAACGGATGTTTCCCGACAAATTCTGGTCCCTGTCCAACCCCCTCAGCTGGAGCATGCTCCCATTGGACAGGCTCGTCCACTCGTAACACGTTGATTTTTTTGTCTTCTTTCCCCTCATTAATCCTGCATTATTCAGAATGTAAATGGCCATCTTGAATGTAAATATTTAAAATGCAGGCTGTAAAGAAGCGCTTTAAACTTGATGTACTCAGATTAAACAGTTCTGCTATAACAACAACAAATGTGAGATGCTCGTAACAGTAAGGTGCATGAATAAAATGTTTCAAAATGACGTTTGCTCTCCTGTTTACAACTGTTTGCAAACAATGTTGTCTCTAAATATAAAGCACGCTTAAATTGTCATGGGTTGGTTCAAACAACATAAACCCACACATAAACGAGTGATCCCTTTTGTCAGGTCTAGCATTTTAGACACCAGCACTTGGTGAACTGGGATTTCTACGTCTATACTCCTAAATTGAGTAAATGGGAAAGCTAGACTGACAATACCATCATTTGGGGTGCTTTTGGCTAAAAAGACAGAAATGGTTGAAATTGTGCCAAAAGCCACGAGGCCACCTAGAGAGTATCCCCTCCCTCGCCTCACCTTCAACCTCGCCCAAGGCCCTGAAATCACCTCCATGACCCTGCCTAGCTTAAAACACTTTAATCTGTGAGCTTGTTCAACCCTTCCTCCCCCCACGTCAAGAAAAAAATATAGAAAAAAAAAGAACGAGCAGCCCGCCCACCTCCCTTCCCGCCCAGAGGCCAAGGTGAGTCAGGGGGGAGCCGGAGAGGAGGTCAGCCATGAAGGGGGAGGGGTGGCTGCATCGACGCGTCTGCTGCTCCAGTGCTTCCTCTCTCACCTCCGTCGCACTGGGAGGAAGAGGAGGCACTTAGTGCAGAGGGCTGATGTTCCCAGTCCCCTGGGCCGTGTGTGGGAAGGTTTTCTTCCCTGCAAGTGAACCTTGAAAGGGCAGGGAAGACAAGCCCAGGGGCAGCGAGAGAGAAGCCAAGCCATTCATCGCAGAGGGGGGTTGGCGGTCAGCCGCCCCTCCCCCGGGAGTCCCTCGGGCCCCTCTCAAGCTCTCTCTCTACAGTCGTGGCGGGCTGACCTTTCATGAAGAGGGAACCGCGCCTCGAATGTGGGGTGCCCTACCAAAGGGTCTAGCACAGAGATAGTCAAAGTACGGCCCTGGGGCCACATGCGGCCCTCCTGACCTTTACATGTGGCTCCCCGAGCAGCAGCAGCACTGGGATGCTGTTTGATCGATTCACCCTACCAAACATTTTTTTAAAATATACAGCAAGCACTTATTTAAAGGTTAATTGCAGTTAAACAAAAGAAAGTCACTAGACCCTTAAACTTTAGGACCACTTTCATAATTAAAGACCGCACACATGTAAAAATACCATAGTCTTTTCAAAATTCAAAAAGTGTATTTCATTGACCTGCAGAACCACTTCATCTTAGTGAATCAAATTGTAGCAGTGCATTCAGAAGTATTTTTTAAGTAATGGTTTTCAAACATGAATTTAGAAACGTTCATGATTCCTCCAACCCAAGCCACCCCACCCTGACAAAAATGCCATTAAGAGATTACATCCAAGCAGAGGAGATGGTTTAGTACAGCACGCATCCTGGAGTCATGTACTTCGAGGTCCTCTTATAAGAAAAAGGAGGGAAATGGAAATAAAACAATTGCCCATGGTCACACAATTTGGTCAAGTGGAGAAGCTGGGATTCATCCCAGGATTTCTGGTTTATATACATGCTTGGCTTCGTCTACACTTACTTTACATCGCCCCTCTCCTGCAGGCATCAGTGTGGCCCTCGGTCACACGAAAGACCAAACTTTGCGGCCCCCGGGAAAATGTTTGTGGGTACCCATGTTCTAGCACGAGCCATGTGAGTAGGCGAAGGGCCTGGGGAGTAAGAGCAGTGCTGCAACTAAAGGTGGTTCAGCGGTGGCCTCTAGTAATAGGACCTACTCTCTGAGCACGCCAATAACCCACCCCTGACTGGCACAGCCCACCCAGAGGAGAGGGGCGTACAAATGTGTGCAGGTCAATGGCGGCTGGCGAGCTTTTGCTGTAACTCATCCACAACGTTTATCTCACTGTCTCCACATCTGTATATGGTATTAAAAATATATAACCTTCACACTGCGTACCTCTAGTAGTTTTACGTATTGTCATCTCTGCCATATTACCTGTAATGTCTGATCTAATGTACTTCGCTCTATTGTAAAGCGCTCTGACACCCCTGGGTAAAGTATGCACTATATAAAATCGCATAAATAAATAAATATTGTGCAAACCGAGCTAAAAAGCAGCAGACACAGCGCTGTACAGGGTCAAAGACACATAAAGTGAATGAGTGATAGGACACCAAGCTGGGTTGTGGAAGGTTAATGCAGTGTGATGCAGTGTCCTTTAAAGAGGTGGGCCCTCCACTGTTATCTACAAGGAAGCAACATAGGGGCAGTCCTGACATAGGGAATGTTGACCCAGCTCCTAGGTGCACAGATGAGAATGGTCTTCTGCCTTGTTTTTCTTTCTTTTTTAACACTTCTTAGGCCGGAATGTGACGGTGGCAGCAGGTGTTCCAAAAACACCACCTATGCTCTGGCATGTCTCCCTACCTCTCGATGTGTCTCTCTCTTCTCCTTGTAGTGCCTAATTAAGAGTACCCTAAAAGATTTGTACTCTGTCTTTATCACACCTGATAAAATCCGGCACCCCAGGTTTAGGAGTTTATTGGGTACGATAAATAGCACCTATTCCAAGTTTTCCCTCAGTAGTGGGGAAGAAGTTGATTTTGATGCTCAAGGCACCAAAATCCTCAAATCCTGGTGAAAAACAGACCCTTTCCCCCTTTAAAAATTCCAGGAAGTTTGACATGCCGAAATTTACTAGAAGATTAGAACAAGCAATGTGTGCCATAAATTTTGCACAACTCAATGACTCTGACCACTTTGCTAATAGAGATTTGCGCAGGGGCCGGTATTATTCAGGCCATTAGTAATCAGGCCCTTTGACTCTGAATCCTTTCTTACTCTGTCACCCCTTGTCGTCTTTTTATCTTTCTAAACTCCAAATCTTTCATCCACCTTTTTTTTAACTATCCCTCCCGCCACCATTCTCTCCCGGCACACTAAGGCACAAATATCACAAATATCGCAAGTAACATCCACAACACATAACAACTCCAAAGCATCAAGCCATCAATTGACCATGCCAGAAACCTCACACAAGCATTACATAAAGTCACTAAACATAATACCTCACTAAATAAATGTTCCCATGACACACAATACAGTGCTACAAATGCAAAGAACACCACCAAATACTTCTTCACATCACTCACACGCCTGCATCACAAGACAAATTTCAAAACACCATAAGAAATCTACAACACAATGCACCATACTGCAACTACACCTTACTCTACTCAACTCTACACCACCCATAACAGCATTCAAGGCTTCAATATACACACTTTTCACTGAAGACTGCTACACATTTCTTACACTCTACACCTGATTCCTCATAACATCAACAGACACCCAAGCCTTTGCAGAATAAATTGCACCTAGCAGTCCTCCTTATCACAACTAACACTACATGTCCTGGCCTTTCTGGCCCTGTCTCCAGCTCCCTCTCGCCATAATGTTCCAGGTCCTGGTCCCACTGATTCTTACCCTCTTGGTCATCCTGATGTGCCTGACCCCATAGGCCTTCTAGATATCCTAGTCCTATTGAACCACATGGTTCCCTCACAACACAACTTTCCCACTAACCTATAACCCACTTCCTGTCCACAGTAAAATTCATCCTCAGATATCCACAGAACCAGTCATACACACCCACTCACTACATTATTTTTAAGTCCTTCATTATCCAACTCAATGGCAGTACTATCTGTTGCTCATCTGCAACCTCTTGCCCCCTACACTACTCACGTACACAATGCCACCCACGGCTACTCACAATAGCTTTCATCACAAACATGTATACACCTCACACACCACCCACGCACATCACTCGCCTGTAGCCATTAAAAGCAACACACACAAACACTCATCACCCACATCACTCATAACTTAAGACTTCACTCCCACTATGAGAAACATGAATACGCCTTCCTCAGTAACACACACCCACTAACCATCCACAACCACACTTCAACCACTCCAACGCAGTCTATTGCTTCACAGATACTCAACTCCCTTCTTCGACTTATCCCAAACCTCATTTTACTACCATGATCTCCCAAATAACACTTTCTAGACTCTTTCTCCCTCTTTCCCTCCTTTTCCTATTCAATCCAACTAACAGACTCACATGTGCGCTGCTTGAATTATCAACTTAGATTTCCCTATTCTACCCCACTTTGGGTTTCGGAATAGCTTGATACTCGCTGAAAAGCACTTCAAAGCATTGTCCATATGCTCGATCATATATTTTAAGAAAGCTACAATTGCCATGCTTCCGAAACACTATTTACGGCAAAAACACAGGAACAAACGGCATATAACCTGAAGCTGTACTCCCCTCTTACAACACATCATCTTACAACCGTCAGATATCGCAAAATACACTTCTGTATGCAAAAGATGCCCAGAGTTCTCCCGAGTGCAGACTTCAACCCGTTGTACTACAACTGTCAGAAGTTGCAGGTTTTGTGGAAAGCTTCATACACTTGTTTGCCTTCTCCAAGCCAACTGATTACTGGGTTCAAGATACTCTGTCTTTCCTGATTCCCACTAGATCCCGATAGGTCATCAGTTTAACCGGAACCCTTCAATAATTATTTATAACTCGTTCTGGTGGTCAATATCACCCTACACCTTCTACATCATTCCTGTGCTGAAGAAAAGCAAATACTTGCCCATCACCATACAAGCAAAGACAATGCTAAGCTCAAGAGTCTTATCTGTCTACGAAAATTAAAGGCCTCAAACCAGCTATAAGTCCTCAATGCTATGCACACCCGTACCCTCCCTGCTGGCTGAACTCCTGCACTGACCTTGGCCGGCCAGTTATTGGTCCTGTGGTCCAAAGGTTGTGTTCACCAAAGAACTGAAAAGACACTGCATGGAATCTCACCTACCTTCATCTATAAGATCAGGGAATGGCCTCAATTTACTGTAGAGTTTAAAAAAGAAAAACACCTCCAGCTGCCTTTTTACAATAACACATATTAACCAATGTCCCTCCAATGCAAGCAGTCCAAAGTACGCCCAGGTGGGATGCACCCATGCCAGATATTCAGTCACTTACTAAATTAATCAGTTAATTTTTGGATTAACTAAATGTACATTCATTTTACATGGTCATCCTGAAATCCAGCGCCAATCTGGCCATACTGGACCAATATGGCTCTCTTAATACATAGACACCCATAAAACAAAGACATTGCTTCAAGGGCCATTTTTTGAATATCCTCAAATAAGTCACAACAAAATAATCTACCAGACCATCAATTTTTCAAAACCAAGGAGTTATATAATGTTCCTCTATAGTATAAGAGAATTGCGTTTATTATTGCAACTTGTTTAAAATACTAATACCCGTAAGACAGCAGCACCAAAACAATGCATTTTTATGGTTGATATAAAAATATATTATCTGAAAAACCTCTGGTTGCACCTACATAATTTCTGTATACATATCAAATATTATCTGTAAGACATTACAAACACTTTCTATATTTACTGTAGGATGTATAAATAAACCTGCACCCAAAAATGCGGTACAAAAGGGGGTGGTGATGGACGGAGCATCTGAATCAATCAAACACTAACACCCAGTCAAAAGATCTAGGTTTAATCCATCACCGTTCTTTAGCCCACTCTGCCACCCCAGTTCAGACATGGCTATATGCAAATCAGTCTGACCCTGTGCCTCATGGGAACAGTCCAGCCCGAACTGCCAAGCCATGTCTTCCCTGGACCAGAAACAAGCTTCCGAGGACCGGCTTCTGGCATTCCAGCCGTCTTCAGCCCGGCTTGCTTGAATCCAGTGGCAAAGTGAGCAAGGGACTCACGTCTGAGCATACCCTGCCACACCCATGGCGGCCAAAAGCGGTACAAAAGGGGGTGGTGATGGACGGAGCATCTGAATCAATTAAACACTCACACCCAGTCAAAAGATCTGGGTTTAATCCATCACCGTTCTTGTACTGGGGTGAATGTAAGACATTGTTCTGCATTCTGTCCATCAACTGTGTTTTTTGCAATTTTCACCCCGAGTGGGCTGGGTATGCTCAGACGTGAGTCCCAGGCTCTCCACATCACTGGAGTCAAGCTATCCAGGCTGAAGAAGGCTGATAGCCAGAAACCGGTCCTTGGATGCTTGATTCCGGTCTAGGAAAGACATGGCTTGGTTGTTCGGGCTGGACTGTTCCCATGAGGCACAGGGTCAAGGCTGATTTGCATATAGCCATTGTCTGACCTAGGGTGGTGTGGAGTGCAAAAAAACAATGGATTTAGTCCCAGATCTTTGTACTGGGGTAATGTAAGACATTGTTCTGCATTCTGTCCATCAACTGTGCTTTTTGCAATGCACCCAAATATGAACATTTTCACATTTTAAAATACATTAATCATGAAAATCACGATTCAAAAGTATAGCTTTTTTCACAGGCATGACTCTTTACAACATCCTCTAAAAATAATTTTACAGTCCCTTTTTAAGGAGTGGACACACCCTAAGACCAGTCTTCACTGCCAAAATAGAATACTGTTGCGAATTTAAAATATATTAGCCAAACAACCTCCTACTAGAGGCCAACATACTAAGTCTGTACATGTAAATGCAGAAAAACACTTATCTCTTGGAAACATTTGTTATATTTCAGAATACATATTTTCACTGCAAGTGTGCTTAAGGTGTCTGTGGTCTTTTCTTGTGTCTCCTCCACAGCAGGCAGCTCCAACACGCCGTTGGGCAGTAGTTGTGCTTTAGAAATATTTATTTAATTTCATTTATTTTGTTTCTTTCTATTGTCATGCAATGACCTCAGTTTGGTATGCGTAAAAATAAAATGTCAAAAATCAAGGCGTGTAACCACACAGACGGCCAGAGGAGATTTAACGACCGGCAGGGGGCGATGCCCCTATAATGAACTAATAACACAAAAGGCCACCCTGGGTCAAGACAAAGGAAGAAAAGTGAGAGGAGTGTAGGGGGGAGGATACTCTTTTATAGGACGAATTCCCTCACCCACCCGTGGGTGGCATGTTTCATCATCAGGAACCTCCTCACACGGCGAACCTGGTCGCAGTGCGGGCTACAACCCCCTCTCTGAGAGGGAGGAGCTCAGAGATGTTTTAGTTGTGTGTGACAAGTGTATATTAAAACCTCACGATGAGCCGGGTGTGGAGGGAGAGTGTGAGAAAGAATGCGCTAGTGAAGTTAAAACTAACTACCTGGTATGTTGAAAAACAATTTTACTGGTACACCCAGGGGTCAGGGTTAAAAAATAGTTGTAATCCCATGCCTGGAGAATTCGTCCTATAAAAGGGAAGGCCCCCCTGTGGTGTTGCGCTCTAGTCGACGGACGCGTACGCGATGACGCGTCGCGTCGTAGGCGAGAGTGGGACTGGCGCGCATGCGCAGCGGAGGCGGAGAAGAGCGCGAAAGAGCAAAAGCGGCAGTTGGCGACCGGAGCGCTTGTAACCTAGACGCTCGGCGCTCTATGTCTTAGCGAGTGTTGTTCCTTAAGGAATAAATCAGTTCAACATATCCTGGCTCCGTGTGCTGTTTGTGGGGACGAATTGACAACATTATATTGGCAACGAGACTGGGATCCACCCATCGTCCAAGCACAGCCACAGGGAAAACTGATCCTGGAACCCTCACCACTCCTGGCTCGGAGAACAAGACAATCAAGCAGCCGGAACGCAGAGGCATAGAGCGTGGCAGCAGCGCACCCTTACCACGCGGCAAGAGGCACACCACCAGCGTGACGCAGGTCAGTGCAACCCTAGGGACAAGAAGCCATTAACCCAGCACGCTGGCAACTAAAAGCGACATCCATAACCCAGAGGAGGGGGCACAAGCCACTGACCCTACGCAAGGGATAGTGGACAACACCCCAGGCAGTCCCAGAAGCCAAGGAGACACTGCAGAAGGAGCAGGGACCTCTAGTGTATCCCGCAACCCCAGAGCCCAAACAGAAGCTCCTAGAGGCGAAGCCAAGATGGCAAATCAATCCTCAGTGCTGATGGCCCCCATTCCATTCCTACCCAGGCCAGGGGAACCCCAAATGAAATGGGAGGATTGGAGGGAGTATTTCAGGAACTACATAGAAGCGCTAGAAGATGAAAATGGAGAAGCATACACGCCGGCAAGAAAAAAGAGAATGTTGCTCCACAACCTAGGCCCTGAAGGGGTGAGGGTATTCACAAATATCGTGCCCAAAGAACGAGATGCAACAGAAACTGATGAATTTAAAAACGCACTAGATGACTTGAACAATCATTTCCGCCCAGCAGTATGTGTCTCCATAGACCGTTACAATTTCCAGCAAAGGAAGCAAGAAACTGGAGAAACCATAGATGACTACGTGGCTGCACTGCGTCGCCTGGCCATCACGTGCCAATACGGAGCACTACAAGACGAGTACATAAAGGACCAGATTGTCATGCATACTACCAACAGATCAGTGCAAGACAAACTGTGGGCACAGAACGAAACATCGCTCAAAGACGTAATAGCCATGGTAAAAAAGGCGGAGATGTCGAAACGCTGTGCGGATGCAGCGAAACGGGAAAGCATTCCAAAGCAGATGGTTAACAAGATTGATGAAGCTCCTGCCACCATCAAACAAAAATGTTCGTATGGAGAACAGAAACGAGAAACTAAATGGACAGGGAAACAACCAGGTCGCACGACCGGGGAAAGAAAATTCTCGTGTTATAGGTGTGGCAGCACCGCGCACTCAGCTCAGGATAAACGCTGTCCGGCATTTCGCGCCAGATGCGCGTTCTGCGGCCTGGTCGGCCATTTTGAAAAAGTATGCCGCAAGAAAGGTAACAAGTGCACGGTCAAGTGCGTGGTATCTGCGACATCTGAACTCAGCGAAGAAGAGTATCAAGAGGAGGGCGAAATGGTGCTGTGCATTGAAGACCAAGTCCTGGACGTAGCAGGGAAACGCAGGGATAAACCCCGCACGGATATGCTCATCGGAGGTGTGAAGGTACATGTGGCCGTGGACTCTGGATCCCCCTGGACAATAGTACAAAGATCCATATGGGAGGAGGATTTCGCACCCGTGGTGGGGCATGAACTATGGCCGCCGGACATCCGTGCAGTTTCGTACACTGAGAACGCCATTCCCCTGGTGGGCTGCCGCAACTTCAAATTCGAGTTCAGAGGGAGATCTGCCACCTGCACACTGTACGTAGCAGAAAAGGGCCCGTCTGTCCTCGGTTGGAGAGATGCTGGCGATTTAGGAATCGTACTCAACCCTGGGGGCAAAGAACAAATTCTGCTGACGGATGAATGGCCCATCTCCAAAGGAGAAGACTGGAAAGCCAACTACCCCAAAGTATTCGGCGGAACGGTGGGGAAACTCGACAAGTTTGTCCACAAGATAGTACTCAAGGAGGGGGCGATACCGGTGACCCACAAAGTCAGGAACATTCCTATATCCACCAGTGAAGCCGTGCAACAAGAACTTCAGAAACTGGAAAAACAAGGCATCATAGAACCAGTGGACAGTGCGGAATGGTTGTCTCCTCTGGTGGTAGCCAAGAAACCCAATGGGAAGGTCCGTCTCTGCGTGGACCTCCGCGAACTCAACAAAAGCCTCATCATAGAGAAGTTCCCTCTTCCCAGGATAGAAGAGATGCTAGCGAGGACAAAAGATATAAGCCATTTCTCAACCATCGATCTCACGTCAGCATACCACCAGATAAACCTGCATCCATCTAGTAGAAAGTACACCTCCTTCATCACACCCTTTGGGTGTTATCAATTCCGCCCCATGCCCTTCGGGCTAGCTTCAGCGGCAGCGGTTTTTCAAAAGTTGATGCATCGGTTGTTCAAGGATGTACAAGGAGTACAGTATTTCCAAGACGACATACTGATAATGGGATCCACCAAAGAAGATCACGACAACAAGCTAACCAGAGTCCTAGAAATATTACAGGACAGGGGCCTCACGGCAGAATGGAGCAAATGCAAAATAGGAAGGCCATCTGTCACGTACCTAGGACATGAGATTGGTACACATGGCATATCACCCAAGGAACAGAACGGGAGGGCCATCAAAGAAGCAAAGGCACCGACGACCAAGGAAGAAGTACGGTCATTCCTCGGAATGGCCGAGTACTATAGTAAGTTTGTGAGACACTTTGCCACCAAAACATATAGGATGCGTCAACTAATCAGAGATAAGTCGAAGTTCGAGTGGGACCCTGAAGCGCAGAGTGAATTCGAAACAGTGAAGAACTGTATCAGCGAAGCCATTCCCTTGCAAGGGTATGTCCCCTCGGGCAAAACCATCTTGACGACTGATGCAAGCGACAAAGGTTTAGGAGCTGTGTTGGCACAGGAAAGAGAAAACGGGGCTAAAGAAACCATCAGTTTTGCCTCACGTGCTCTCACCCCGACAGAACAAAGATACAGTGTCATAGAAAAGGAAATGCTGGCGGTCACCTGGGCTATGGGCAAATTCCGACAGTTCATCTGGGGCACCAGGTTCAAGCTCCAGACGGATCATAAACCCCTGGTTAAAGTCCTGACATCGTCTGGCCACGACACAGCAACCCCTCGCATAGCAAAAATGACGCTCAAGTTATTGGACTACACGTATGATGTTGAATATTTGCCAGGCACTCAAAACAGGGTGGCGGACTACCTCAGCAGAGCTTCAGCCATGGAGGAGGCACCAGAGAGCACTCCGGACCCAGAGGAAATGGTAGCAAGCCTAGAGGACAATGAGATGACCATTAGCAGGCAAGAATGGGCTGCCGCATATGAACAAGATGCAGAGAAAACAGAAGTTAAGCGACACCTCACCTCAGGATGGCCTGACAAAAGGAGGCTCACTGCGGGAGTACGGAAGTTCTATGAAATGAGAGAAGAACTATCCTTGAGCGACTCAGGGGTCTTCCTATACAGGGGAGAGAGAGTGGTTCCACCGGAAACCCTGGTTCCCACGTTACTAAGACAATTGCACGAGGGACACTTGGGCATAGTGAAGACCAAAGCGCGAGTGAAGCTTATGTATTGGTGGCCTGGCATGGATGCCCAAATAGAAAGACAAGTGAGAGAGTGTGAGCAATGCCAAGGAGCGGACAAAATACTCCGACCTCTCAGACCAGCTTTAGGAAAATTCGAGAACCCTCAAAACCCATGGGAGAACCTAGCCATAGACATCCTGGGACCAGTGCTGGATAACAGAGGAGTGAACAAATTCTTGTGTGTGGTCATCGACAAATATTCCAAATGGCCGGAAGTCGATATACAAGAGTCCATGGACACAGAAACTGTACTGAAGTTCTTGACTTCCTTATTCCTAAGAGAAGGAATACCCAAAACTATACTTAGCGATAACGGACCGCAGTTTGTCTCAGAAAAATGGTCGCGCTTCATGAAAAGGAACGGGATAGAGTCGAAACACACGGCTATCTACCACCCGGCGTGCAATGGCCAAGTAGAGAGGTTCAATCGCGTCTTGATGGGGTCCATACAGGCAGCCATCACGCAAGGGAAAGACTGGGAACTTGAAATACAGAGCATGCTGTGGGCGTACAGGATCACCCCCACAGTTGTAGGATACAGCCCCTTCCAAGTGTTAAGAGGCCGTTACCCGTTCACCAGAGATAACGTGGCGTGGAGGGAAAAGACCATAACCAGCAAATGGTCCCCAGCAGTGGTCTTGCACAACCTAGAGAAGGCCCAAAGGATATATGCTGCCCAGTACGACAAGTGACGCAACACCAAGGAGACAGAGCTGGAAGTAGGAGAATGGGTCTGAGTCAAACTTCCCACACTACAAAAGAAAGGAGAGAGCAAGTATAGTAGGCCTTTACTAGTCAAAGAAGTGAGAGGGAGAGCGGCCCTTCTAAGCGACGGCAAGGTGTGGTCCCAAGACCGCATGGCGAGAGTCAACAGGATTGTAAGGTGGCCCAAATCGGAGGAAGAAGAGATACCCATTGGGGAAGAAGGAGAGATACCCACGCCCGAGGAAAGCACGAGTGGCGTCAATGAGGACGGAGGAGAAAGTGGAGTAAGTGAAACTCAAACCGCAGATGTAGAGAGGGGTCAAGATACCCCTGCCAGAAGTGGACAGAGAGAAGACACGAGAGACAATGAAGAAATGAGTGGAGAGAGAGAAGCAGGAAGAAGCACACTGGTAAGAAGCACCCGCTCTGGCAGAAGTGTCACGTTGCCTGCAAGATATAGAGACTTTGAGATGAGTGGACAATAGACATTGGACTATAATTACTGTTTCTGTTTATTTGTTAAAAGGGGGAGATATGTGGTGTTGCGCTCTAGTCGACGGACGCGTACGCGATGACGCGTCGCGTCGTAGGCGAGAGTGGGACTGGCGCGCATGCGCAGCGGAGGCGGAAAAGAGCGCGAAAGAGCAAAAGCGGCAGTTGGCGACCGGAGCGCTTGTAACCTAGACGCTCGGCGCTCTATGTCTTAGCGAGTGTTGTTCCTTAAGGAATAAATCAGTTCAACATATCCTGGCTCCGTGTGCTGTTTGTGGGGACGAATTGACAACATTATACCCCCTACACTCCTCTCACTTTTTCTTCGTCTTGACCAACAGGTGGCCTTTTGTGTTATTATAAAAATCAAGGCATCATTTTGTTTGAGTTTCTTTTTTATATATAAAAACACGTAACGCCTGCCATTTCGAATCATTATCTACCTCTGACGAGGTTTCACCGTTTCACGTACATTATTTACCTCTGACAAGGTTTCACCATTTCATGTACAGTGCTTTGTTAAAGTTGGTTTTTAGAGAAATGTGGTCATGTGGTGAGCAAAAACGCAAAATAGCGTGATAAACAGTAAAAAGTTATGGTGAGGCCTCAAAAAAATTTTAATATTAAGAGTCAAAATGGGGCAGCCGTTATAGACATTTAGGGTCAGATGTACAAAAAGGCTAGTCAGAATAAGCGGTTACAAATCGAGCACCGCTTTTTGCGACAAGTCTAATTTTGCGATGCGGCCCGTACTGACAGGCGGCATTGCAAAATCTTCAGCCGCAGGGGTTTGCTGAATGACCTGCCTAACAAATAATAATGAAGCAGGTCGCCATTTGCGACCTCTTGTACTTGGCTACAAACATCCGGATGGTGGCCTTTAGGAAACAGCACACCACTATCCCTAAACTGGAAACCTTTTCTTTTTTTTTAAGCAGCTTGTGTTCCTTAAAGGATCCAATGCAATTTAAAAATGTTTCTAATTTAGGAACACATTTGGGAGAGCGGGCAGAGGTCCTCTTGATCGCTGCCTCCTTCTCTGGCCCGATACGATTCCCAAAAAGGAAGCTGTCCATCTGGGACAGCTTCGCCTTAGCCAGCTTCCTCTTTGCAAATTGCTTACCATCTCCTTTGAGATGTCAGTAACAGTTCAATGATTTACAAATGCAGTCGCAAACCATTGATCCATACCATACCAATTTCCAACGAGGAATGATCCTTTCACGCCATTTCCTAAGCTGAATTTGGTATGATTTTGTAAACCCATTGTATGAGTTGGAACTCTTAAAGATGGCCTAACGGCTAAGGGGGTTGACCTCGAATATGGGGAATTGGGTTCGAGTCTCTGCAATGACGCTGAACATCCTGTGATTCTGGGCAAATCACTTAATCTCCCCGTGCCTAACAAAAATGAATGTGTGTCCTCATGTAACGTAACTGGTGCTATGTAAAGCGCTCTGATACCCAATTTGGTTCAAGTTTGCGCTATATAAAACTCTGCAAAAAAAAAAGTGGGTTTAATACATACCCAAAAGCCATGTTGTGTTTGCAAACCCTGTAATTTTTGCTAATATGATTTACAACCAAATGGATTTGCACATATGACCTTCAGTCAGAATGACTTGGCTTTGTTACACATCCCCGATAGGGACCTTTCCTATTCCATATTAGAACACTAGGATGTTGAGCACTCCATTGCAGACAATGGAGTGCTCCGTGCTTCTACGGGCTGGTAAAAGCCCGCAGAGCAACATTCTAATGTTGTTTGAACAAAGGCCTCTCGGAGCCAGAGGGGATTTCAATCCCCTCGGGCTCCTGAAACCTTTGTTTTATTTATTAGAACATTCTGCCCTCTAGTGGCAGAATGTTCAAATAGTCCTTCGTAGCTGGGCTATACCGGCCATTAAAGTTTAGCTCCCTTTTTAAAGACCCTCGCCTTTGGCTTGGGCCTTTAAGACTGGAGCGGGCCTTTAATGGCCGGTATAGCCCCCTACTTCGGGCTATAAGGCTTTATTCTTTCTACTATGGACTTACTATCTTCCCATGCGTAATAATCTTAGCTATGGGTCTGTATGATTTTAGTCCTGTAGTTTCTTTCTCTGGTTTATGGTTTAGGCACGGTGACTGGCCCTAGGCCTTTGTGTATCAGTGGAGGAGGTGAGCAGGATAAAGCGTACACTTATCCCCTTTTTTCCTAGCCACATGATGTGTTCTACTGAGGTGAAGCAATTTTTAGGTTTCGCCTGCGAAGAGATGCGCTCTGCGCATCTTTTCGGCGCAGGCGAAATCCTGTTGAGATCTGTAGTGTGGCTTGGTTCGGCCCTCGTCCTTGATTGGCTGGCTCCGTAAACGGAGCCTTGCCATTGGACAAGGGGCCTGTCCGTCAATGCCGGACCAGACACGGGGGCGTTCCCGACATTCTTTGGCTTTTGCCGACGTCACGGGACGCCGGGAACGCCCCCGTGTCTGGTCCGGCATTGCCGGCACCTCCCTTGCTGCTCGGGTCTCCTTATAATAATCTCCCGCCTCCCTCGTCCTCTCCCGCCCCCCTCCCGACGTCCGTGACCTTTCCCGCCCCCCTCGTCCTCTCCCGTCCGCCCCCCCCCCCCCCCCCCAGAGCGGAGGAGGGAAGCCCGACTTGTTATCGCCTGCTGTTGAGTTCTACTGCTTGTGCTGTTTTTTTTCTTAAATTGTTTCTTAAATCGCTCAAACACAGCTGAGTTAACAAGCACAGAAAGAGAAAACCTGATACTACTGCCAAACAGACAGGAAATTGTAGTAGACCTTGCAAGCAGGGAAGCGTTGAACCACGCCTACCGCCCAATCAGCTGTCCGGGCTGTTGCTATGTGCGCTCTACTCTGCCTTCTTTGTACAGTAGACAGAAGAAATGCATTGCACGGAAAGACGGGCTGTGCACCGAAAGCATAATGTTTTTGTCTAACCGCTGCAGAGCAACAGTGTTTCCAAACGTAAGCAAGTATGTGTGTCTAAGAAGTCAACGTGAGATGTTGCTTTCAGTAGGATGCGTCCATGGGAGGCACAAAGTCCTTCTTTCGTTTCCATGGTCAGAAGAAACCGCATCAGTCAGCACTGAAACTGGTGACACCTTTGAACTGCATCGCTCTTCCAATCGGTTTACGTCATCAGCAGGCGGCGTCGACCGGAGCCAGGACTCCCGATGACTGTTTCCGCAATGGAATCGAACAGGGACGAAGTAGAGCGCTGTATTGCCATAGCGTTAACTGCCATCCAGAACGGGCATCAAGACAAGGCGCTGCGTTTCCTAGAGAAGGCTGAGCGGCTGTTTCCAAACAAGAAGGCTCGCGGTGAGTGAGAACGGGGGTTCAGAGGGTCTGTGCTGGCCTGGCCTTTGCACCATCTCCTCGTACAGCTGTTACAAGTACAGCACCCGCCTCCCTGCCTGGAGGATCTCACCTATCCATCCCCTCACACCCCGCTGCTGTGCCCCTTACCCTCCGTTTGGCCTGTCCCACTTTTCTAAAGCCTGACTCTCATCTGCACCACCTTACCCGTCGATTTTCTTCCCGTATCACTGCCCTCACTGCCCCCTCCTGCCTGTCCGATCCCCACACACCGCATTGCTTCGTGTCCTCCCAACACCTCTGCTGCTCCTTGTACCTTGTGCCTCACTCTTGTCTATACACCCCTCCTTCTCCATATCACCCCTCCTTCTCCATATCACCCCTCCTTCTCATTCTGTGTCTGCATCCACCATCTCTGTACTGTTCACCTTCCTGCCTACACCACCTCCCCTCCGGCTTCACTCCCTGTACATGGCCAGCTTCCTCTAGCACCCTCCTGGTGGTCTAGTCCACCTCTTGCCTATTTCACTTTGCTCGCACTGCCACCCACACTCCTGTGCCACCACCCTCTTTCCAGTCTGTGCCATTTATATTTTCTCTTTACCACCCTCCTGGCAGTACCTCCACCTCTAGTGCTTGTGCCAGCCGTCATACCTACTATAAACCCCTGTCTCTTACTTGTGCCACCCTTCATTCGCACTATATGCCCGCCTGTTACTTGTGCCACAGTTTTTGGCCATATGACCCTGCTCTACCGTGTCTGTTCCACCCTGCAACCTGTCAATCCACCCAGCCGTCATTCCCTTTTTGACCTTGCACCCATCCCTTCTACCAATTTTCATCACTCAACCGCACTATTCGCTACACCACTGCCACCCTCTGCCATGACCCCCTTTAGCCCCTCCTCCCTCTTAAAGATGTTCACATTGTTTGTATTTGTTTGCACCCTTACGTTGTCACACCTGCGCCCACCTGTCAGTTCACCCTCTGCAGGGAGACCCAGCTCTGTTAAAGTGCAGCACTGATGAAGATAATTAACCTTAATTTCGAAGGACGGAGTTCTGTGACGTCGCATTGATGAAAACATATCTAGCTATAAGTTGGAGTGAGGAAATCCCAGTTTCTCTTTAGAATATATGCATATTTCGTGAGCCCCTGGCTACTTTAGGTGGAGTTTTACCTTTACATGCAGTTTTGCGGTACCCCCAGCCGCTGAAAAGTGTCGGACTTTTGGGTTCGGGAAGTTGCAGAGTGATTCATATAGCCTGCTCGTGTGTTCTTGAATGAATCCTTGTCTCAAGCCTTGCTCTCATCCGTTTTATTTTTAATTTATGTGTGTTGTGCAAAGGTTCCGTAAAATTGCTACATAAACTGTTTTCATGTCTTCAAATCTTGACTAAGGAAATGTAAGCAAAAAAGTGTGCCATTTGATTTTTTTGTGTGTGTGTGTAGTGTGGGGCTCTGTGTGTGTATGTGTGGGGCTGTGTGTGTGTGTGTGCGTGTGTGGGGCTCTGTGTGCGTGTGTGGGGCTCTGTGTGTGTGTGGGGGGCTCTGTGTGCGTGTGTGGGGCTCTGTGTGTGTGTGTGGGGCTCTGTGTGTGTGTGTGGGGCTCGGTGTGTGTGTGTGTGTGGGGCTCTGTGTGTGTGGGGGGGGCCAAGGGAGACAATGACCCTGTCCACCTGACAATCTCACAGGTCCACAAAAAGTTGCTTGTGCTTGCTGTCCTGCCAGTCCTCGTTGCTTGTGCTTGCTGTCCTGCCCCCCGTTGCTTGTGCTCGCTGTCCTGCCCCCCCTCGTTGCTTGTGCTCGCTGTCCTGCCCCCTTGCTGTCCTGCCGTTGCTTGTGCTTGCTCCCCAGCCCCCTGTTGCTCGTGCTTGCTGTCCTTCCCTCTCCGTGCTTGTTCCCCTGTCCCCCGTTGCTTGTGCTTGCTGTCCTGCCCCCCTTGCTGTCCTGCCGTTGCTTGTGCTTGCTCCCCTGCCCCCCGTTGCTCGTGCTTGCTGTCCACCCCCCCCTCCTCATTGCTTGTGCTTGCTATCCTGCCCCCTCGTTGCTTGTGCTTGCTCTCCTGCCCTGCTATTGGCATTGTAACTGACAATGCCATTTATTTATGTTTTTAAAAAAAAACATAAATAAAAATAATGTCATGAGCAATGCCAATAGCTCTAACTTTTGTAAAGGCGAAACCATTGCATTGTAAATGCTTGTTACATTTTGTCGCCTTCAAAATGACTCGACTGTGTTCCTTGGGTCCCAATTATCAGTTCTGAGGAATTCTGTGCAGATTCCAGGTGGAGGGAATTACTGACACCGGCTGAAAACTCAGCAAAGAATCCGTGCAATTATTAGTTAAACCCTTCAGAATGGGCAATAACTGTCGACCCAGATTAACTGGGCGGAACTCTGCATGGCATTCCTCATTCCATTGCTTTTAAAACAGACATTTACCAGCTGGACTGAACAGGTGGTGAATGTCGGTAAGACCTGTGCAGGTGGGTGGGAGGTGAGTGTACGAAATTGGTGGCGATGATGGGGTGTGGGAGGGGAGATTTTAGCTGGCGGGGGGGGGGGGGGGGGGGGGGGGGAGGTCAGAGGTGCTAAAGAACAGGTCATGTCTGCAATGCACTGTGGTTTTAAATATCAGATTTTTCAGCTTATAATATTGTTCTAGGTGAAAAAACAGATTCACTTAGAATGGTGAAAAGCCGAACTCCACATGGAATTCTGCTCAGCACAACTGAATTGGGGCCTCAGTGTAGTTATGGAGACCCTGGACATTACATGTAGACATCTCCACAGGACTAATTAAGTGGAGTATTCAGGTTCTTGGCTTTGTCAATCCCGCCTCAATTTACCTTAAATATCCATATCCAGACTGACAGTCATGCTTTGCAGCTTCTTGTCTAATTTTCCATTTTGGATACGTGTCTGCCTTTATAGCTTGAACCTAACTACCCCTAATTCAGTTCCAACCTTTTGACATAAGGTATCCTGACAATATCCACACATATTAATGGCTGTCTGTACAGAGAACAAAGCGATAGATTCTTGATCACTTCCCTTCCCACCTTGATCCCATTGTATAAATACACTTCAAAATAGGGATAAACAACCAACTTTGAAACAATACAGAACAACTACAGAACACTGTAAGCGAGTACACCTGACAGACCATTGTTATTATGAAAGGAAGCCTGAAAGACCAGTTCTGAGTCCAGTCAAGTCCCACAAAACAGGAACATTTGTGAGATTGCACCTGCAATGTCAGCCCCGCTGATCTCTCCAGCATGTAGTAACCATCAAGTTCTTATAATTAGCGAAGAGACCTTCATATCATGCAAAAAATCCAATGATGTCACACTTCACATGATGCCATCCACAATTGTAGAACACTTCGACTTTTCTCAATGTTTGACTTCTAGATTTCCATCAGGACTGACCAGGAGTCTCCCTGGTGGTTCAGCCGCAGCCTCTTCATACGTCTCTTCTCAACCAGTTTGCAAAGGATTTGTAGTGGATCTGCTGGAGCCTGCATTGATGGAATATAGGAGTCCTCTGTCACGGGTGGGTGGCATCGTGTAACTGGGAGAGTTTGGAGCAATGGTTGCCACGATCAAGTGATGGAACCCCAGAACAGGAAGATGTGCTTAAGGGGCCAGAAAGAGCTTAAAGGCAATTACACCCGCACGATATCTCTGTGGATTAATGCGCCCATTCAAGAGATCTGTGTATGTCCTGAACATCACAGGTTCTATCCTGCTTGTCCGCCCAACCTTTCATCCTTCTATAAACAATAAAATGTGTAATATTGAGTTGGGCAATAATTAATGGCTAGAGATGAGAAAAATCATAAAATGAGCTGAATTAGTCCTGTAATAGTTTAGTTACCGGACTTAGCTGAAGTGTAAGGGAGATTCTGCCGTTCCAGAGACTCTGAGGTGCCTGTTCTTCCTTGCTGCTGTTGAAGATACTCCAAGTCTACCTCCAAAGAATGTGCTTTGACCCAACTGGGCCAAAACACAATCTTTGGAGGTAGAGCACTTTATAATTTCTATTTTTGAAGTGTTAAATATCATATCATTGCATGCCATCCATTTTTGTGATTAGAAGAGACGAGCACTAAGCATGCAGTCTATATGTGTATGTGTGTGCTGAGGTAAAGATTGAAAAATTAAGGCACCATCATGGAGCCTTGGTGGATGTTTGGTTTGAAGGAGCTAGACAAAAGAGTGGGTAAGGTTGGTCACCGCTAAGGCAGCTGCTAATCTTGAAAGGATGTCCTTGATATGGGCCAGAGTGAACAGGTGAGCTAGACTTTATGCTTGATTCACAGTGTATGCAAAGGTTTATCTCTCAGAAGACTGAATACAGAAGTGGATGATTGAAAGTTCAGTGGACCATCCTTCCACAGGAGGTTCAAAGTGTGCCTCTGTTCCAGGTTAAAGGTTAGTAACTCAGGGCTGAACCATAGAAAAAGAAGATTTGCGGTAGTCACAGAATGGTTATAAATGCGTAACTGGATGAAGTCTTTGACCCGGTACAGCGCTCCCCTGACTTTTGGAGGCTAAGTTCATGCTATAGAAATACCATATACATACATGATTTCCTCAGTAGTGGCTACAGGGCTGCTGAATTCCACAATTGACTTCTGGAGCTTCATGGAATAGGAGTATCCTTTCTATGTTTGCCTTGTTTGTCTAGGAATTGTACTGGAGGTGCAGGTTAAAAGACCCGTTCTTCGCTTGTCTATCAAGGGGTCTGTTCTGAGAGTTAAGCACCCGGTGTTCTAAGCTGTACACAACAATGTTAGAGTGCCTTCCAGAGGACCACACTGCTTTGGAAGGCAAGACTTAAGGGCATATGATAGACATTAGCCAAAGAGCTCCACTGAAATACTACTCTAGGTCGAAAGGTTTGTGACTATTTCCTCTCTAGACCTACTTGAGAGATAAAGTGTGTGGTCAGGCTCTTCGTAGAAAACGTCTGCTTTCTTTATTTCTCTGCTTCTTAAAACAGGGTTCTAAAGGCAATAGTCTATTTTAGACAGTGGGTCTCAAGGGGCTATTTATGTGACATAACCATGGTGCTGAAATGTTCAATGTTTCTTAATTCTGCATCTCCCATATTACTCAATCAGTTTATTTTGGATACATTTCAGTACTGCTTAATAATATAATTTAAAATGCAATTCCAGTTCTTCTGCACATACCTTCCATGCTCATAACAAAAAATTCTGAAAATGGCAAAAATCATTAGTTCAGCAGTATCTGATTTATACATTCTGCCTGGGTGAAAAAAGATCACAGCTTGCATTATAGCAATGCACCGACTATATGCTTTTCTGACTATATCGGACTCTGAACTTACCACGGCTCTATCATTATTTGGATAGTCACAGGTTTTGAATTTGCAGAGGCTCTATTTATGAATGAACTCAGTTTAGGCTAGCTATCTGATCACAGTAGAGTTAAGAGTATGTCAGCACTTTCATTATTGTAGAATTATGGATTGCAGTTGCACTCCCTTTTGTTGTTGTGGTGTGCTGATGACTTTATCCTCTTTATCTCCTCTTGGGTGCTGATGAGTATCACCTCCTGGTCCTTGAGATGTGTGATACTACTGGAAAGAAAGAAGCGCCCTCCATCAGGGATAGATCAAACTCAATTAGCACTCCTGGCGACATAATCAATACAATAACTGTTGTTCCAAGATTGATATCTTCAGTGGTAATTTATTTAATCTTTCTTTCATGTACATAACTCATATGAGTCTTCTCAGGAATTACCCCCTGATGAAGGGCAAAGCCCGAAGTACATTGGGGCACCTGCATTATGTGATTACCCACACAATATTATGATGCATATGAGAAGAATCATATGAGTTATGTACATGAAAGAAAAAGATGAAATAAATTACCAATGAAGATATCAATCTTGGAACAACAGTTATTGTATTGATTTTTTCATGAAATTTGCAAAGCGACATTTTGTCGCCAGGAGTGCTAATTGAGTTTGCTCTATCACTGATGGAGGGCGCTTCTTTCCAGTACATTCAGAGTTCTGATTATCGGAAACACTATACTCACTTTCTTACTTTAGATGCTGATGACATGGTAAATATCTTCCATAGTATCAATACTACAATATTTTAACAAGGCATAGCGTAGAGCAGATAGAAAAAAACAAAAAAAAATCTTTGTTCCAGTGTGCCCCAAACAATGAGAGCAAAATGCAGCTTGTCCTATCACAGACCTGAAAATGTACAGTAATGTAAGCGATGACAGATACCTATACAAAAAGTATAATCAGACAATTGGCCTCATGCGGACCAACGTAATCCAGATATTGTTCAAATATAGCAGAGCACTCAGTCAGCCAATACAACTCTGTCCCCTTGTCCATTCTTGAATCAATCAGAATATTCTATTCAGACCAGTTCTTATGTGTAATTTTTTGAGATTGAGGTGTATCCAGTGCTTAATTTGTGCCCGTGTTTGCCAGCGCTTGGCAAGGCATTTATTTATTAAAACGGCATTTGTTTATGAGAGTACATCACATGGTGGCGCTCTCAGGCTATTTTTATTGCACAGTACGCCTGTTTAGCAATTCAATTTATTAAGAAAATTTATGAAAGTCGGTTTTCCAGGCCATCCCTACACAGTACGGTAACCTGCAATGGTCCAAAATATCAACTTTAGGTTAGTAGGTAATCTGACACTGTCATTCGGCAGCAGTGACAGGAGCTGTGAGAGTTGGTGGCTGCAGTAGACTACCTTATGCCCTCTATATTTTTACAACTTAAGCACTGGGTGTAACTGCAGAGATGGATTCAGGAGTTGACCGTAGGTATACATCCCTATCAAGTAAACCACAACTGATTGTGTACATATTTGAACCATATGAAGTTACTGCTCCTTTAATACTCGGGACTTAACTGAGAGTCTCCATAAATTAGAGTATTATGCCATCCCCCCATATTTTCACCCAGCTGAATAAGGTTTTACGTCTTACTACTGAATCAATGGGTTTAGGGCCTAATTCCAAGTGTAGGGGAATATTCAGCATGTTCTGCAACAGCCTCGGTAAGTTTGTCAGAAGCCAACTTCTCATATTTTTCCACCAGAAAATGGAACCTTGTAGACCTGATCCCCCTGGGTCAATCCTTTTTCTGAACTCTACCATACAGCGGAAAGGACATTATTTGTTCGGGCCTCCATATGAGAAAAGAGAACCCTCATGAATATTTTTTAGTTATTATCAATTAAACTATTGGTCAATGATTCACAGAATCATCATGGCATCCCTTTTGAAAATGAGGACAACATTTACGCTAAAATCTATTAGTGGAACAGAACCCAGTTGCATGGTTCCGTTAGACAGTACAAAAAAGTAGAGACACAAGATTAAAGGTTCTGATGTATATCGACCTATTGATATTGCATCTAAACCAGGAGCTCTGCCACTATGTGGGCTCTGGGCTTTCAGTACCACGTTAACCAGGCGGCTAGATGGTGCAGATAATGGTATAGGACATTGGTGAGATGAGAGTGAAGGCTGAAGGGGTGACAGCCTTTTTTCTTTACAACTCTACAAACATACAGTGGTGAAAATGTGCATACTATCTACCTCCTCCATATGAGATTCAGGTGTTACTCTTGTTTCTTTGCACCTATGCACAATAAATTGCCTAAAGCTATGTGCATTTTAAACCTTAGCCACAACCACTGCTGCTGGACCTAATCCATTATCTTGTCATTCAGGAGATTCTTTATAGGCCCAATGAAGTGAGATGACATCATCCCTGTGTTTCTCTTTAACTGAACCAAATATGTATCGTGTTAATAAGCTATAATAATATCAATGTTGGCCTCTAACCTTCTTCTGTGATGGCATGGCTTTGTAGACAAAGGTGTGATGACAAAGTTTTAGAACCACAATCCAATTTTAAGAACAATCTCTCATGACCCACCTGCCTTTAATGGGCATTTGTTTTAATATAACGAAAGCATTATGTGGTAGTGCATTGTCATTTAAAAACACCAGATTTCCCATTGAAACTGGCACTTAATTTGCACATAAACTTTTACTGATAAGATGATAATGTGTAGAAATCATGGTTCTGTGAATATTTATCATTTGCACATCACCAACTAAAAAGTGTCTTGATTAAGTTCGCTCCTATTAAAATGTCTGTTTCCAGCACACTTCAGAATTACAAAAAAAAGGCTTCATTTTTGCTTTTTTAACTGGTGAATCCATACAGTTGATTTACAGGTATTTACATTTTGTTGTGCATTGAAAAAAACAACCTACAGCTTTTCTGCTCACACTCCCAGTGCTCCAGCAACAGGGGTGTAGCTTCGTCAGTAAAACTGGGGTGGTGTAAGCTTCAGATTTCCCAACAATCACGCTGCCATGTCAGTGTGATATGTAAACATCCGACAGGCACCTCTCCATAAGTGACTGAAAGCACCTATACCCAACTATTACTACAGGCTACATTTATTAGGTGGGTGTAACATCCCAAACACCCCTTTGAAGGTGCTCCTGTCCAGCAAGATAGTCACATAATCCACTTTAAAAACTTCTCTCACTTTTCAATCTGAGAAAGAACAGTAAACACCAATCCCTAAATTAAAAGAATAGGCAACAATTTGTCAGAAGACATAGCCCGACAATTTTGGCCTCTGACTTTGAAGCACCAAAATGTGACAAGATAAACACATCTTTATTTATTACTCTGGCTTTCCCTGACCCACCTAAAATCAGCTTGTGATCCCCACAGCTTGGGAAACACTAACCTAGACCATTCTGTGATGCAGGACATTTAACCTGGGCTTCTATTGGAATTTTATAACTCATATTAGCAAGCCCATTATCGCCGTTTTAGCTGCAGTTTCCTGCCGCTAAAACAGCGATAATTTTAACGAGGTTCTTGCTAATATGCCCCTTAATTCCCTTAGACCACTCACCCAAACAGTAACGGTGTTGTGTTAAACAACCATCTATACCATTTTGAACATCTTATATATATATATGAATGTATATCTTGCATCTGCAGCAGCCAATCCTCTTTGAAACAAAAAAACTGTGGCACTGTACAATGGCAGCCAATGAGTTTGTGCTGTGGGGGTGTGAGCCTACTTGTCCAGTGGACAAAATAAACATGCAAACCTGGGGCCACATTATACAATAAGAGCATTTTCAGTGTTTGCGCTGGGCGCACCTTTAGAAAGGTGCGCCCGGCGTAAACAATAAAAATGCGCCCTATTATGATAAATGCGCTGCCTCCGGGGCAGATGCAAAATTGTGCTGCCCTGGGGTAAGCACATTCATGTGAAAAATGGAACGGCTGCTTAACAGTCACTCTGTGTTTTCACAGTGCGGGCAGCAACCCGCCTGCACTTTTGAAGGAGATGTCTGGGGAGTCCGTGGGGCCCACTTTCCCCCCCACCAGAGGGCTGCCATCAGGGGCGCACTGACAGTGCACCACCTGGGGGCTTCTTTGCCTCTGCACCAGCGTCTGTAATATGGCGCAGGCGCAGAGGCAAAGGAATTCACTCATTTGCATTGGGCAGGGACCCATGAAAATGAGGGAACGCCCCCTGCAGATAGCGCGGTCGCTTTTAGTGCGCCAGCGCTATCGGTATTACAGAAGGGGCCGCACAAGTGTCTGCTGCCCCTTCCGTAATACCAAAGTGCCCAAGGGCGTATAAAGAGGGCGCACACGCCTGTTTCTCCCCCCGGGCTCTGGTTGTCCTCGAACCTAAACAATAGGTCTTGTGCATCACATAATGGGAATTCCACACCCCAGAATCATTTTTTCAGCGATATTTTACTGAGTTGAGAGCTGTATATGGAAACGGGTATGGACAAGTCAAACCACGCACAGTTGTTAATAATGGTATTTTGCAAAAGGGTCTAGAAGGATATTTTACAAAGGGTGATGAAAGTGAGGATGCCCCCAAATCAAATCCTCTTCTAATTTAAAAAAAATTTTAATGGGCTTGTTCGTGGTATTAACATTGGCCGTTACAACTACAGTTCTTCTCAGACCATTGTCATTAACGCCGACTGTATTAGACAGCAAATCATGTAAGATGGCCAGTGCCTCCGTAACCGCTGGAGGGTACAGAAAACAATGTATTTACCCCATGAAATCATTAAATAGGGTAGGTAATGTTTAGGTCCTGAAGCAATGCTGATTGACCATTTTGGCAAATAGGGCACGAAACACGTCGACCCCGTTACACTTTCTCTTCACACATGATAGCTATTATGGTACATAACTGCCCTGAGGTAGAATCCTGTTTTTACTGCGTCAAGGGATCCCAAAAGGATTAATAAAAAGAAATTGGACTTTTTGACCCTTTTATGCCACTCCCACCAACGCCCTATACTTAGCCCATCACGCGCACTCATCTTACAGTGTTAACAGATCAAAAGATCTCTGGCAAAGAGCCCACATGCCCGTTAAGCATTGCAGCGCTCGCTTGACGAGGAGCGCCCTATGATGAAGCATGACACCATATCAGGTGTGTGAGGGCATCACAATCTGACCACTCGCATCCCACTGGTCAATTAGGTCGGACAAGGCTGATTATACCATAATACAGGGTCCAATTAACCCCCCGGTGGAACTACCTTTTACGTTTTGATATTAATTTTTCTAAGGAACGTGGGTACAGGACCACTTTAAATATACTATTCCTCGTCCCTCCCTTTTGATAATATATTTACAAATAAACACCCATAAATTAAATCCTAGTGACTAAATCCGGCAATAACACGAGTATCACTACTAGAAATGGGTGAAACAGACTCACAAGTACAAGCTGCTAGATTAAAAGACCTGACAGTACATAAGCTGAAAAAGTAGCGGGGGGGGTCTGTCTTTCACTGGTGATAGTACTTAGCAAATGTGAACGTCCTATACTGTGATTCAGACTTCTTCGGAGTCTAAAACACTTAACAGGATCACTTTAAAATCATGACCTGTGAATTGTATTCAGCAAGTATGCCTCACCCAATGAGGAACATCCAGCAGGTGTAAGCAAAATTCCATGATAGGGAATCCCCGACAAACAGACTTCTTAACCCCTTCCACGTGGGGCTAATTCCCCCACGGTGCGGGCGCACACCCCGCAGTACTCATGATGAGTCCAGCTCGTCATGCTGCACAGTGGAGCTGTGCTCATGACGAGCTGGACTCGTCATGACTCCACCCCCACAATAGAACGCCCGCACAGGCAGGGAATTAGCCACGCGTGGGAGGGCAGCAGCAGTTATGACGAGCTCAGCTCCACTGTGCCTCAGGACGAGCAGAGCTCATCATAAGCACGGAAGGGGTTAAAAGTAAGAGGCACTGTGTGTGCTTACAAATTCCATGTACTCAAAGACTAAGGCCTCCTTTAAGAAACCCTCCTACGGGCTGGAACAATACTTGGGACTTGTAAGGGAGAAACCCAGACCATGAGTAGCGTTTCACAGTGTGAGCCTTTGCCAACAAGTGACAAGGCATATAAGAGGCTGCAATTTCTTAAAGCAAGTGCATGACTAGTGAAAGGTGTGTTGAATCATGCCTTGCATTAAGCGGTGCTCTCAGAAACGTCTGTAAGAATTTCTGATAGAGGGCGACAGTCCGGAGGTGTAAGTCTGCCTCAGTGGGTGACACTGGGGCACAGTATATGAACACTCTTACTGCGAGTGTGGAAATGGCCTGCACAATCGTGAGAAGGCAAATAGTGGCTTCTCCACAGAAACGTTAAAAGCCAGTGAAAGCTTAGTCTTCTACGTGGCAAAACCACAACCTCTGAATTCCTTTCTGATTAGTTCTACACTCTCCACCAATGAGCTGGTCATTATTCACTTGGAGACCGGTCAGAAAGGGGTATTTGGAACTTAAAGGGCGCCAAGCTGATGCAAGTGAGGAAGGGGATAGCCCAGCTTAGAAAATTAGAAGGTATTGGGACATAAACCAAGAAGAAATGTTTTTTGTTTTGGAGTTCTTTACCATGAAGGTTACAAGTCAGCAAAGAAGTAGTCTGGCCTCCAGTAGCAGAGAAAAAAGTGATGGATGGAATGCTAGAAACAACATAGCAACAGTAATTACTCTAGGCCACATTCTAGCCTATGATTATGTTTTTGCTCAGTGTACTGCAGAAGACAAGGACCAAGTGTACGCAAATCAGCCTTTGTTGGCCCCAATGTGAAGAGTGCAGATTTCTCAATGGGAAAAGACATTTTAGCCTTGTTGGGACTCATTGGTGAGGTGCGGCATGTGGCCTATGGCACACGGAACTAAGACACCCATGCTTGGGTCCACCTGTTGCAGTATTTTGGTGCTAGATAAAAACAAAAAATGCAAATTGGGAATGATTCAATTAACCTCAACCAACAGTAGTGAATAAGGCTGCATTCCAGTCCATCACTTTTTTTTTTGCTCACTCTGCAGTAACCGTATGCAAATCAACCTTCAACATGCTCCAATATTAACAGCCCAATTTAAACTATATGGCCATGCCCCATCTGACCAGGAACACAAGCAACCCCATACCGGTTTCAGCCATCTTGGGCCTTAAGTGCCCTGTGGCATATAGTAGAAGGGCGGCCAAACCGACATGCTCACTCTCTATGCCTACCACCACTCCCCCCCCCCCCCCCCTTGCTGCTGACGTGACATGGCCCGCCCTGCCCTAGACTTACGGATTGGAAGTCAAAAATAAAGTAACAATAACATAGTTTTGTCATTTAATTTTTCTTCTGCCTGTTGCATTTCAACAGGGGGGTGCCACTCATCTGCCATAGCGGAGGAGCCGCCCCTGTGAACATGTGATTATGGTACAAACACAGGACTCCAGCCTCATCGCGTTTAGTGTGAAAAATAATAGAATACAAAAAAGGTAATTGGTGGAATGCTTGAAACAGTGGCAGCCACAATTCATTTGCAGCCAACTGAACCTCTATCAATGACTGCTTAGAAAGCTTTCAACTCATTTACCACTCAAATCTGGACACATTGAAACAACTTCAGAGACTCGGTTAATATTTCAAAGACCTTTGGACTACGTTCTTCCTGTGCTAGTCATCCATCGTATCTTTCCAGTAGTGTGTAAGTGGTACTTGCTTAGAAATGCACATAGCTTTGATAAGACACGCCAAGGCCTGGTATGTAGCCAGTGGTTCATCTTGCCACTGCAATACTTGCAGATGTCTTTTAAAGGTAGAAGTGCTTTCTTTGCTTCTTGGGAAATGGGCTATGGCGCTTAGGCAAATGGCTACTGAAATAAAAACCCAGTTTTCAACTGAAGAGATACAGAAACCAGGGAGCGTTACGAGCCTAACAAGGCCCATGAGAGAAGATGCTTTTTGTACGTGGGTGATCATGTGGTGCCCAGGATATGCATGTGGCCTCAGGTCAGAATATCCACACCTGTAACCATTATAGGGAGCCCTGCTAGTAAGCAATGTTTACCACAAAACTTTTTGCCCACAGGAAATCACAACGCGGTTGTTACAACGACTGCGTTGTGATTCCGTATACCATTACTCTGCAAGTCGGAACAACGACTTGCGGAGGGTGGGAAGGTGTTGGATTTAAAATCTAACACCTTCCCTACTGTCCGCAAAGACTGAAGTTGGAATAGTAAATTATACTATTCCAACATCCAGCGCCCCCACGACTTGCGGAGTAATGCTATGCGGAATCACAACATGCATGGCCGTTGTAACGACTGCGTTATGATTCCCAGCGGACAAAAAGAGTGCAACATAACGACACACATTCAGCCCTACCATCTCAATGAGTCACACTCAGAGGCAATTTGGTATTAGAACCTCTCTACATTTACATTTGACCGTCTTTCTCTTCTCTTATGATAGATAATTTAATTAGAGGAAAAAGGGGCAATAAAATTCAAAGCTGTTCGAACAGGGGACCCCAAGGTACGTCTAGCCTGGGTCCCCACACAGTCTTAGGATGACACTGGGATCACCAGCTCAGGGTAGCATTCAGACGTTGTGAGTGCGGTTCCTTGGCAGTGAACACAAGTAAGCAAGAGTACAACGGGTATAAATCTCATGGTTCCATGCATAAAGCAACATTCACCAGGTGAGTGACAACCAGTCCCAGGGAGCGATGACTGGACGGCAGGAGTGCCTTACAAGCCCCTAGCCTAGAGCAACAAACAGGAGCTAAGAATCCTCAGACTGGGTGGTACTATGAACATATGGGAATCGTTGGCAGTGAATAAATAGTAGCCATGACGCTCAGAACATAAGAATTCCTCACGGGGTGACACTTGGTAGATGTGAGTGATTAGTACCCACAGCGAGTGACAGACTGGTGATCCATGCAGTGACAATGACCAGTCCACTCTGATTCCCCAAGAGAGTGGCACTGTATAGCTGCTGGACTTACTCAGTGAGTGACACTCGCTCACCAAATGAGAATTCTCCACAGCGAGGGTCAATCAGACTACGAGACGGAACGACTTGCCTTAAGCGACACTAAGTGGGTGTGAGTGAGAGGCACTGACAGCAACAAAAGTCCCAATTAGGCGCTGCAGTGATTTCTTCTGGTGAGCGGACACCACACGTGCGTGGGAATCGGTCCCCGCGAGTATCACTCACCGGAACTTTTATTTATTGATTTGTTGTCACTTAAACAATGCCAGAGAATATCCAGCTTCAAGGACGCAAGGCGACAAACAACACAAACGGTAAATGATTAAATAAACCTGAAATACAAATTCCTAGAGCTGCGTCACATACGGTGGATACAACACGCGGCACCATTACAAGTCGACACCAGCGAATGCGCGCTAAAGGGGACAGAGAATCTCCCAAGAAAGGCCGGGCTTTGGTGTGTTAAACGCCCTTCTGACAGAAAAAAAACATTAATTGTGCGCACGAATCTCACGCGATGACTGACACTCGGGAGAGCGACAATCGCTCAGAGTGACGGGGTGGGGTATATTCTCTCCCACCCTCTCAGATGCCCCGGGTTGTTGTGCCCCGTCCTCTGTGACAAGCCCTCTTCTTGTTTAGTCAGCCGGCGCTGCCAGCCTGGAGGCTGCTTCCTCCGCCGCTGACCCACCCGTGCCCTTCCAGCTGCATCCCACAGGTCCCGCCCCGCTCCCTCCCGCAGCCGCCCCGTCTGCAGCTGCAGCCAAAGCCCCCTTGGCAGCAATGGCGTCCTTTTCCGGCTGCGGCAGGGGGCAGCAGGAAGCGATCCCTTCCGCACGCAGAGGGCGGGCGGGGCTACGCCCACACCCTCCTCTCAGCCCGCCATCACTCCACAACGGGCCCTTCCCCGCCTTCTCCCCACCCTCGCTCGTCTCCCCAATCCGTCCCTGCTGAATTCAACACCTCCGGGGCGCGCCGCGTTAGGAGGAGGGCAGTGCCAACGTCTGCGTCCATTTTCAAAGTGTTTCATCGACGCGTTGCAGAAGTAATTCAGCTGTAGCCCGCCCCCCATAAATGTCAACAGCGCTCTCAAGTTCTACACAACTCCATGCGCGAGATACTCACCCGGACCGTGTTTTTTTTTTTGCTGTATGCTGGGATTTGTAGTCCTGTTTACCACCCGAAGAGACCCTACTCGGAGCAGATTTTTCCTAATGTACTTTTCTACTTTGGAGTACTGGAATAAACGGATTTTCGTTCAGAAACAAACTTCCCAGGGGTACAGTTATCAATAATTTAGGAGGCGTAGTGGCATCAAGACTCAGGGGCCCGCTGTACCCCAATGATAGCGGATGGCACATTTTAGCATCCTTGCTACGCTGTTGACCGTTTGCACCCTTCCTACGCTACCCTTTTGCACCTTGTCGAGTGCCGGGAGGCGCGTGCAGTGCCACCTGGCCGGAGCAGGCAGGGGGCCGCTCTTCCTGGGGGGTGGGGGGCAGAGGGAGGTTAGGAGCCCCGGGATATCAGAGGCGCCTTTGTGTCACATGTAAAAGTGAAACAATAAATAAAGGGGAGGAAGGGCCAGGCCTCTCCCGGGCCACCTGTTCCTGGCAGCGAGCGGTGTATAAAGCCGGTCTGTTCCCGCAGGCCTCGGCTGCGCCACCTCCACATGGCCGCCGTCCAGGGAGGGCCAGACGCTCAGGAATGCGGGAATGCCTCCAAGCGCTGCGTGGGGGGTGAGGAGTGAAGGGCACAGGAAGGAAGGCGGGGAGGGATGTAGGTTAGAGTAAAAGTGGAAAAAACCGATGCGGGATGAAGTCCTCCGGTTTCTTTCACTCCCTGTTCCCAGGGCCCTAAGGTCACTTCCAGGACCCTAGACCACGCGCCCTCTTTCATCCCCCATGCATAGCACACTTGTTCGCGTTTATTCACCCCTCCACAGAGCCCACAGGTGACGCACCCCTTCCAGGGGGCTGTTCGGTTCCGAGGCCCTCCTAGCCTATTCATTCTTTTCTGCCCATATTTTGCCCTTCGTGACCCCCAATTCGAAAGCTTTCAGACCCCTCCCTTTCTGCCCGGGCCTCTGTTTTCTCATCTGCACATTCCAGAGGCCCAGCGCGAGATTTTCATCCACCCAATGGCGTAATATAGCCCGGGGGCTCAGCATAGGATGGGATGGCTGAGAGTCCCTGTTTGAGTCTGGAGGGGGAGGGGCTCCATGTACCTTGCAGGGGGGGGGGGTCAAGTTTCCTTAGGCCACTGCATCCACCCCTAAGGCCCCCAGGCTCTGCTTATCTGCCCTTTAACAGGGTCCTTTTCCACCACACGAGTCACAAGGTACACCTGGTTCTACACATCTGCCTATTTTTAACCTATTCAATCCATTTCTCATTCAGTCAACCCAGGATGCCAGGGTCATTCTGCCACCCTATATGTGGTTTTAAAATTTTCTAATGCACCCAGCATGTGTTCTGCCTATAACATAACACGAACAGCTCCCCTGCGTGATTTTGGAGGGGACTTTCTCACTAGCGGAGTACTTGAGACTCAGATAGTGATGGGGTTCACCCAAAGTAGTCCTCCTTTTAACATGGATGCCCCATCCACAGGTCAAACAGATGATACAACAAATGGTAGCTTATGAGATAGTGGTGAGCTGCAGCCCCTGTCACATGTCATATTGGGGAGAATGCCAACTGGCTGTCCCTAAAACATCTATTGGGTGTGCAATGATGACTGGAACCCCTCACTTCAGAGAGTGAGTGTGTGTGTGTGTGTGGGAGAGTGGGGTAAGGAATATCATGAAAAGTTAGGTTGCCATGTTAAAAAAAAGAGCGGCACATCACAGATCCACTAACTATGGTGTTATTGTGTCATGTCCCTGGGTCCAGGGCTTTGGGAAGAATACATGATCTTCATTTCCAAGACATTAAATGTAAGTTTGAGCAAGATGCCTTTGATCTTGATTGGATCCTTCAATATTTCAAGTGCACTTCTCAAGTAGGTTAGCTGGGTCACCCCAACCGTGTGTTAGTCTGTAATCTGGTCCTTTGAGCCAGGAAAGTGTTTCGCCAGAAGCAACTTATTGACCAAAAAGTCACGTCGCAAAATCTAAAGTCTGCCTAACTCTTCACACCATGAGCTCCGTGGCAGTGTACTCTGCAGGGGGGCTGAACCAGCCTGGACACATTCACTTTGCACCACACCGGTGCAAAACAACCATATTGCTTAGCTGTGAACTTTTAGTTAAGAGATAAATGCACACAAAGAACCCCTGCTTACCTCGGAAAGCAAAATGTGCCTATTATTACTGTTGAACATAATTTACTACGTGGCTAGAATAAACATCTGTGCATAAAGTCATATATATTTTATATAGTCATAGATCTCTAATACCAATATATTTACCTTGACCCCATTAAGTGATGTATATAATTGAGCATTCTATCACACACCAGAGTATCAAAGCCAAGCCTTGACTGCTCGCCATCACAACTCCGAGGGATAAAGCCAGCAAATGAGGTTCCCGGCTCCTGTTGAGCTTGCAGTGTCTATGATGTCCCATGGATAATAGGAACTACTTGTAACAAGGATTGTCCAGTTGCCTCTGAGCTCCTTAGCCCTAGAGAACTGACCTGAAAGGCACATCAGAAGTGCTGAGAAGATTCCTCTGGAGTAAATTTAATGGGTGAAGTTCGAGATCACCTATGGAGCACAGCTTTACCCTTCCTCCTTGCTTAATCAATACTCTACTGCTAGGCATCTGTTCGACGGCTTTCGGAACTCGGGTACCCTGATTCCATCTACCCCAGTGACCATTATTTACTTGCCTTTCAGTGAATACACCTGTACTGGTGTTTCTTCACCTGTCTCTCTTATCAAGGCCCCTGATTCTGACGTTATTATTCAATTGAAAACAATCGACAATTTGCATGTTTTGCGCACATATCCTTGAATGGGTTTTGAAGATAAGGGCTGTTAGTGATTGAGGAGGCCTGTCACTCGCTCTTGGTCATGGTTTGCTTTTATATGTACATAAAGACAGGGGTGCACCCGCTATGTCTGTCTTCAGTTGTTTCAACCAGAAGCATACAACCCACCACTGTCAGAGGTAAAACCCACCCCATCACCAGAACAGTATAACCAATTACCATTAGAAATATACAGCTAATGACTTCCAAAGTAACCCAACATAACACCAACAGTACAACCACCATCACCACTGAAAGCACAGTTTACCATCCCCATAAACATACAATCTTCCACCGCCAAACATACACATCTACCCCAGTCCAAACTAAGCAACCAAGCACAACTTGAAGCACAATGCCCTGCACCATCTGATGTACTCTATTATCATTTGCACAAGCCTGTCCCCATCAGCAGCATGTAAACTGAATTTATTTACCTTGAATGGGGGCCCTTAGGACCCAATACGGTCGCAATGAGCTCAGTTCCGCTCAGTACTAGCAAACAGTACCAAAATAAGAGAGGATGAGATGGACAATGACACCGAACACACTTTGCAGGCAAAGGAGCAAGTGTGGTGGGTGGCCAACTTAAGTGCATGTTAGACAGTCAAATACTGTGGACAAGATTTTGTGGGGGTTGATAGTGCAATGCAGTGTCTTTTAGAGAAAAGCATGCCTTAACCATGGCTGCTCCATTTTGAAATAAGAACATGCTTGTGTCGGTAGTGATGCCCAAATTCATAACCCACGCAGCGGGTTTAAAGAATTCACCCATTTCACTTGGTCGGAATTGTTGTGGGAATGGAGACTATTGGCTGCTAACCACCAACATCTGCACTTTACTTGGAATGCATTTCAGGAAGTGATGACACATCCGTGCCTTGGCAGACATGGCAAAGGAGTCGTTGGCTGACCATTTCATGAATATTTCTGAAAATGTCAGTATTGTCGGCGTGGTTATTAAAAGCCATATCTTAAAATAGGGGTCAGAAGTTCCAAGTCCTGTGGCCCTCCACACCTAATCTGATGACAAAAAGTACGACAACTAGCCTATCGATTTCCACCATGCAGTCTTCTCGGATTACTACTGACAAACACCCTTCAGTGTCCCTAAATCTAAATTAACCACAAGCCTGAAATCACATCAAAGATGACCATTTAACCACAGTCAATAGTCTTCACAGGTACCCATCAACCTACATCCAGAAATCTCTGACAACACTAAAATCCCAAGGCTAGTACCCTCCAAGGATAGTGAGAGGGCACCACAGCTCCCTGCATTGTGCAGTGCCAGAGCACCATGGTTATCTGCCAAGTGTGTAAGTGCGGGCGGGTATAAACTGTCCCAACGAGGAATTAAACATAAGGCCTCCAGAGCAGACCGCATGTGCAAAAGCACCTTTCCTCCCTACTATATGTATGTTACAGTGACCAAGGCTCCCTCCTGAAGGTACCTGCCTTGAGATCCAGTGCTCACTGCCAGGTACAATATATGAGGCAAAGCCAAGGTGCTTATCATGAGCTCAAGGCTGCATCCATCACGCATAACCCAATGGGCCAATGGTCCCTGTGAGGGACACGACCCCCAGAGGCAAGAATCACTGGCCTCAGCGTGACCCAGAGTGGCAAAGCTCCTCGCCAGTAGCAGGATCCCCACCGCCAGGGATACCTAATCAGAGACGGGCCCAGAGGTCTAGTCTCCATGCCAAAGGCACAAACTGAGTGCCAAAGCTTTGTGCCCTGAGGACAACCCCAACCCCTTAGATAACTGACACCTGCTCACCTGCAATACAGACTGTCAGCTGTGTAACGAAACCCAAAGGGACCCCCCTGTGAAGTATGTGTAGGTCCCCTCGCACTACACGGAGGCAGGCTTTCAGAAATAAATATTAGTGGGCACCGGAGACCATTTTGAAATAAAAGCAAATTGTGCAAAGCAAAGATGACAGGAGGCAGATGGCCCAACCCAGCACCAGGAGCCTGCCCCACTACACAGCCCAGGATGCGGAGCCCTATGTTACGCCACTACCTGATGCCAGCACTGCTGCACCCATGTCTCAGCATCTATACCACTGAGATGTAGGTGCTATAGGTAAGGGTACCATAGATTGACAAAGGTGTATAGGTGCAGAGAGAGGGTACAGAGCAGTGAATGGAGGGGTAGGATGCGAGGAATATGGATACCAGTGGTGTGCATGGCAGAGTGGTGGCTGCCCATCCGTGGGGGCCAGGGCCCGTAGTACAGGAGCATGTGTGCCAATCGACTGAGTGCAGAGATCAAGGTTGTCGGTTGTTTAGGTGTTGGTGTAGGCCAGGCTTCTCCAACAAGTAGCTCGTGAGCTACTGCTACCTCACCAGCTGCCTAAAAGTAGCTCTCCTGGGTGAATTCCAGCCTTCAAATTTAGAAGTTTATGCTTTGCTGAATTAATATATATTTACTTGAAAAGTATGCATTCAAGATGAAAATGTGTCTATTTTCAGAACTCAAACTGATGTTTGGAGAAGAAAGGTTGAATTTCCAAAATGTATTTAAAGCTCATATTTGAGCGATAAATCATGCCTCGTTGGGGAGACTTATTACTCATATTGTTACCTTGGTACCAATGGTATTGCAGCAATGGCTGTTCGGTATTACCCATATACAGGCATTCAACACTGATCTAGCCTTTTTTACATCACTGCTGGCAACCCTGCCTGATAAACTGAGGTCATCGCTGGTGGTAATTCTGCATGGGGTGGCCACTAATGTAATCTTGTTTGTTGTGGCCACTATGACGCCACTATTATTAGTAGCTCAGGATGATTTTCACTGAACATAAGTAGCTCATAGTAAAGCAAAGGTGTAGGCACTGGAACATAATAGGAATTGATAGATGTGTGCTTTCAGTGCAGGGGTTTGTGGGGTCTGGTTGTAAGGACGAGGCGTGTATGGGTTGGAAGTGGTGCAGAGGCCGGGCTTATGCTTATTGTAGTGTGCTCGCTAGGAGTGGGCAGGATGCCACAATGTAGTCATTGCTAGGTGCGAGTATCAGGGAAGTGGATGAAGGGGCATGAGCTAGAATGTCAATGCAGTGGGGTGTGTGTGTGTGAGATTGTCCTGAGTGCATGGGTGTTCATGCCAGGGGTGTGTGGGTGTTATGTGGGCGGCAGTGGTTATTTGGGCAGGTGCCAGCAGTAGGAATATACGTTTTGTGGATTTAGTAGCAAGGATATGTGTGGTTGGTAGGTTGCAGGGAGATGAATGCAGGGCGTGAGTGCCGGGGGGGCAGAGGGGTCGGGGTTAGTGCTGTGATTGTAGGGTCTGAATGTAGGTGTGCATGTGGCCGACTGTCATGGCTTAGGGTGTCGAAGGGCGAGCGTCTGGCCGCGTGGGGGCCAGGGCTCGCCTCTTCTGGGAAGGGCAGGCAGAAGCACACACTGCTGGTGTCTCTCCAGAGCCGCAGGAGCGGAGCGGCCCGCCCTGAGCCATCAGACTGGAATCTCCCCCTGGAGCCAGCGGGGCTGGGCTGCTCCCAGGCACGGAAGGAGGTCAGGCACCAGCAGGGCCTGCGAGCCAGCTGCAGAGAGAGACATCTGAGCCAGGGCGGGATGCGAGGCTGAAACCGCAGTAGAAACAGATACACAACGAAAAGGAAGGGAGGGGGCAGAGAGGGAGGATGACACCACACAGGGAAACAAACAATAGCGAGAGAGGGGAAAAAGACCGGGAGAGGAAGCATCTCAGAGGAGAGAGTGACATGCGATGAGGGGGACAGTTGCTTCTCATGAAGAGAAACGCATTTACAACAGAGAGAAATTGACAGAGATGAAGGGAATGGGAAAAATGCCCAGCAGGGGCCTATTTAAAATTATTCTCTCAGGGATAAAAGAAAGCCGATGAGGAAGAGGGGTGTTTGGATTAAAGGAGCGATAGGAGGGGAGGAAGGATTCAAGAGTGAAATAGCTGGTGGAAGAGAAGACCAGACCTACCAGCAAGTTGGACTACGGGAACACCCGGGGTCACCAAGCAACTCACCAGAAGACTACAGACCAGCCAGAACTCGACAGCCACACACCTGCTCAACCTAACATACAGAACTCCCATCACAAACCTCCGCGAGTTCCACTGGCTCTTGCTACACAAACACGCTCATTTTAAAACTCCTCACATGCACATTCAAGGCACTACACAACTCCGGCCCACCTGCCTGAAAAGTTGCATGTCCTTCCACTAACCACCCAGACACTTCCACTCTGCAGGCCTCCTATTCGCACACTTCCCACGCACACACCGAACCAGATCAGAGGACTGACAGTCATTCGTTAGACACGACCTCCCACTCCATATCAGACCCGCCTCCTCTCTTCTTGAATTCTGCAAGAAAACTGAAGAACTGACTTTCCAATTAACCAACCTACCCTAGCCAGGGTAACCACCCACAGCTGATCAGTGCCAGGATGCCATCACTGTGATTGCGCTGTACAAATACACATAAGATAAATTAACATAATATTACTAGCTGTTAGACTGATTACCAGTATGCGTGCAACTTGAAATTTACAGACACCCGAATTGCTGTAAAAGACCTAGATCGTCACAAAAATGTGAGACATTTGCGCCTCCTTTAGGTCCTGTTCCACTGAGGCTTCTATTGAGTCGAACTTGCTAATACTGGAGCTAAAAACCGCTATCAAGGCCAAATCGGTTGCAAAACCGTCATATGAAACTGCCAAGTACTATAAAATAACTTTTAAGATGGCCTGACTTTCTTCCCATTATGCAAAAACAACAAAAAACAAATGCAAAAACATCAGCCTGATCTGCATATGGCTGGGTTCAAACTGGAATGGCATGGTGAGCTAAAAAAAACGATGGATTTAGGCCCAGATCTCTGTACTGGGGTGAATGTGACATTGTTCTGCATTCTGTCCATCAACTGTTGTTTTTGCAGCTTTCTTCCCATTATAACCGGACCCTTCCCGAATTGTATGAAAAGCTTATTTCTTTCTCCAGTTTTTACCGTAGTTCGCTTTCAGTAAGTACATAGTTAAAGTATGTTCTTACTTTTTATATTTAGTCTTATATTTTTTTTATTTCGTTTGTAATATATTGCAAATGCTGAATAATGCACCTCTAGCAGAGCGAGGCCTGTGCTGAAGGTGAGCCAAGGTTGATTCAAGGAGGTTTTTGACCTGCCTCTCTGTGTGAATAACTGGATTAGTGAGCTGTGGGAGTTCATCTGAAGCATGTTAAGCCTGTAACCTCACTCAGAGAAAGGCAAGAGGGCAAGAATGCAAGGAAGATGCGAGCAAAAGAGAGAGAGGCGACTGAGAAGGAGAGCTAAAGGGGAAGAGTCACTGAAACCAAAGAGAAGACCATTTACGTAGAGAGGAGGGAAGAGAGAGTGTGGGGGCCAAAGAGAGAAGACAGGTTAGACAGCAAGGCTTCTACAATAATTTGGAGATGTGCAAAGGGAAGGAAAAAGAGAGAGTGGTGGTGACCATAAACAACCATTGGCAATGCCAGTTGGACTCACCTTTGGGACCTATTGGCTTTGACAATAGGTTTTAGCGACACTGCACAGCATTGCTGAAGCTGTGCAGCAGGCCTGGAAGGAGAGGACAACCAGTGCTTTAAATGGGCTGGTACTGTCTGGTACTGAGTACCAGCAGTTGCTTATTTTGAGAGGGGAGTACCTACACTTCTCAGAGTGACAAGATACGTTTAATTGGAGAGTATTGGAACTTCTTAGAAACAAGCAGGTACTGTGGTACAGAGTATCTGCACTTCTATTGTTCTGTTTTAAGCACCCTAGAACAACACAGGGAAAAGTGAGAAACACACAGGAAAGAGCAAGACAGAGAACGGAGAGGACAAAGCAGCACACAGGCGAGAAAAAAGCATGGGTGCGAGGGAGAGAAGCACTGGGTGAGAGAGTGCAAGTGGGGCAGTAAATCAGACAGGTGAGGGAGAGCAATGTGGAGGGGCAAGAGCGGCACACAGGTGGGGCAGCTACATGCGCACAGATGGGAAGAGACAAGAAGATTAGTGAAAAAGAGCAATACAAGAGAGGGGCGGTGAAGCACGTGGATGATAGAGCAATGTGGAGGTGGGAGGAAAGTAAAAAGGAGTGTGTTGGAGAGAACCAGTCAAGGAAGACAGCTGGAAAACACATGCACTCACAGAGAGTGCTTACGGTAAAAGAAAACAAGCATTTGCAATGCAATAGGTCTCGCATTTACGTGAGACCTATTGCATTGCAAATGGTAGGCATCACGGACAACGGGAGGGTGGCAGGGGGGAAGGCACATACAATGGGAGGGAGGGCGGGTGGGGGAAGAAGGCACAGACAACGGGAGGCGTGCAGGGGCGGCAAAGGCAGGGTCGACGGGAGGGCGGGTGGAGAGGAGATGGCACAGACAATGGGAGGGAGGGCGGGGAGGGGAAAAGAAGGCACGACGAGGGGAGGGAGTAAAGTAGGCACCAAAGCATGTCGTGCCTGCAGTAGGAGAACCTCATTAAAGGAAATAATACTCACAGTCTAAATAACACGTACTGTGTAACAACCATAGCAAAGGGGCCAGTCGCCATGGAAGGTGACAAATAAAGAGGAGGCGGTACTAAGGAGGGACAAACAAGCCTATTGATGAATTAGAAGCCAGCATTTAGGACGGACAATGACACAAGCTAATGGCAAATATGGGTGGAGAGTGGGTGGGGCTTCTATTCCCTAGTCCTCTACAATAAGTCTTGCAGAACAGCGCATGCGTGCTGGCTCTAGGCTCGACCTAAAAAGAGAGTTCACTAAAAGTCAGTAGTAGATGGGTAAAGCCATAAAATCAGAGGCTATTGTCGAGGGGAAGGACAAACAAAAGATTGACAAGCTGCAACAAGGTAAGCCATTGATTTAAGAAGTAAGCAAATAAGAGTGACAATAAAGTCAACTAATGGTAAGCCATGGACAGGCTGTAGGCTAAAGTAAGGTCTCAGTAGGCCCACAATAGATCTTTTGCACAGGCTTGGCATACCTATAAAATGGAGAGCAAAGAAGAGGAGTTGAGGCTAATGAAGAAACAGGAAATAATGGAGGCAAAGAGGCAGAGATTAAGCAAAATAGTGAATGAGACCGAGAGATGGTTGTCTGCAACCTAGTTTTACAAAGAGGAAGACAGAGAGATAGAACCAGGCTCTAAACAGGAATGGAGACTGGAAGGGAGAGGAAAATGGAAACGGGGCGGTGCGTTGACAACATAACCAACAGCTATTAGATATGGAGGCTATTGACTGGAATGAGGAAACCGAGGGTAAGAGGGGGTTGACATATACAGGGATTTTAGTGGTAGTACATGGCAGGAGACAGGGAAAAAGAAGCAGAAGGAAAAGGTACAAGTTAGGTTGAAATCAGAAGCAGGGTTTCCGTTGAGAGAGAAATAATTTGACACTAAGCAATGGAGTTCGTGGGCATAGGAAATGATTGAGGAAGAGAAAGAGATAATGGAAAAGGTAGGAGGAAACAATCTGACCATAACGGAGACAATATGGGATGTCAAGAGAAAGGCATTGGCAGAAATCAGTGGAGCAATGTTGAGAGCAATAGAGAGAAGGAAAGTGGAAAAGCACGGCGATCTCCAAAAAACAGTTACGGTGGAAGCATTAACTACTGTGTAGTGGTATATTTCCACTTGTGTGGTTTAACAGACCCAGATCTTTTTGTTTTGTTGCATGAATGCATGCACTGATGGAAGTATTTGGTGTCATGTGTGAGTTTCAGAGTAGTGATCCAAATCACATACCATGACAATGTCCAGGTTTTAGATGTGCTAATTTTAAGAACAGTGGCTGGAAAGAGTGGTCTGGAGCATCTTTGCTAACCTCCACAAAGGCCTTAAGGATGGGCTGTGTGTAGGGAATCCAGAGAAAAGAATGGCATTGGCTAATAAGGCCTGTGTTGGTGTGCTTGGTTTCATAGATGTTTATACCCTGCCCTGAAATACAATTGAATCTTACTAGTGCCAGACAATGAATTACAAGCACTGGCATAGGAAAGAGGTCTGGTTTCATTGTGCCAAAGTATGTAAACAGAACATCCACAATTCCCCTTTACATGTGTTACACGTTCAAATACTGTTTATTATACATTACAGGTTTCCCCTTTGCTTTGTTAGTTCTGTGAGAAAAAAAGGATTATGTTCTGTATAGAACGCATATTGTACATGAAGAATGAATGGGACAAACAGAGTGATGTTTGAGTCAACTTTTCAGATGTAAAATAGCCCTTGACACACTTCAACGGCAGTCCTGCTGGCTCCTGGAATGATACATCAAGTAGCCAATAGAATGAGGTGAAAGAGTTGATACTCCTTTGGGTGGCTTCAAAGGCCACTGGCAGACCACTGTCCAGAACCACATGCCAGAGCATAGCTACTCGGTCACACCCATGGTGGTGTGGTAATTTGTTTTCTCAGTGTTTTACTATGGCTCTAAACACTGGTCCATGTACCCCTCTTCCACGCACGACTCACAAGGTATCGAAGGCAAGCAGCCAAAGGCTCCACAGGGAGGTAGTGTGAGGAGCACAAACTCAGAACTCAACAATCAACCATCAGACACAATAACTCAATGTCCAGCCCTGTACGTGTCTTTTAAAAAAGAGAAACAGAAGTACTTGAATGTCGGAGCAAAATAAAATGCTACAAAGTTTATGGGGCAAAGTTTAGGGTTCACTACTCCTGAGAACATGTAATGTTCAGATGCCCCAAACTCTATGGCATTCTCTTCCATGATCCTATGGGGCACACCAGGTGCAGAATATTTCAAAGAAATGACAGAGTAGTACCAGCACAGTTACAAAGTGATCACTCTGTGGTGACACCCTATAGGTCAGTTCATGTGACCTTGAGATACCAGAGTTCAAGTTGATATTGCTATGTATGAGAGGCGGGTCTTCACATTTCAAGATATCATTGTTTTTCCTCCGGCAAGTGTTGCCTGTGTGCCGAGTGCCGGGCTGCAGCAGTTCTGGTTGGAACACTCATTTGTTTCACACCAGTGGTGATCTCGGAAGCAGAACAGGATCGCGGATTTTGACCACTCTCCTCACTGCACTACCCGGATGCACAGTGCATCTGGCCTGGTTGTTGTTTGATGTTTCTGGGCAATTGCAGCCTCCAGCCTGATAGGGCAGGCTCCACTCTCCAGTGATTACACTTATCCTCTTTGGCATGTCGCTCGACAAGCTCCTGCAGTGCTTGACCGTCTTGATACACAGCATTTGGACCAGACAGCACACACCCCTTTTGAGTAACACGTTCTGTTACTGTGGTTTACCTCCTGAGTTGTTAAGAAAGACCCGTTGTCTCCCACGTCCTGGTTGGGCCGATTGCCCTAAAAAATAGTCTGGTTTTTCTGAGTACTCCTAAACAAGGCAGGGAATGCTATCTTACGTCAGGAAAACCAATACAGTGGCAGAGATGATGAACACCATGGAAGAGATGGCTTAATTATGTCCTCTAAATGCCAAGAAACGCCTGCCACAATATGTCAGGCAAAGCCCTCTATGTGCAAATCCAAGACACCTTATACTAAGGATAGGCACATATTCCAGGGGTGTCTGACCTATGCTAGCGGAGACCACCCAGTTGTACTGTGGACACAGAGTTGGCCATCTGATACCAAAGGGTGGCCACCAGGGATGTATGACGTTACAACGCATACTTTTACTCCGCATACCATTACAACGCGGTATTCACAACGCATACCACTACAACGCATAGCGCTTTGGGGTGCTGGATAGTGGTAAGTATAATTTACTATTCTAACTCCAGTCCCCGTGGACCCTAGGGAAGGTGTTGGATAGTAAATTAAACTTACCTCTTATCCTAGAGCGCCCCCCAGCGCTATGCGTTGTAATGGTATGCGTTGTAATGCCTGCGTTGTAGTGGTAGTGCGTTGTAAAAAATGCGTTGTAACAGGTGAATACCGGCCACCAGAGTCAAGGAGGTATCCACCAGTCTCTCACACATATATGTGCACACACACATGAAGATACATGCACTCGTTAATCGTTCCCTTCAAGAGGCAGTTGTCCAGGCAGAGTGGAAACAGGTGAAGATCCTCCTGTTGCTAAAAAAAACATTGCTGGACCCTGGGGACCCAGGGAATTATCGCCCTATTTCTCTGCTCCCCTGTGTGGCAAAAATCTGTGAGAAGGCAGTTAACAAACAGCTCACTGATTTTGTGGAAGGTGCTAGCCTACTCCATCCGGCGCTATCGGATTTTAGAGTTGCCTAAAGCACCGAGTTCGCCTTAGTCGAAGTCTCTGAAGCTATTGAAGACTGTTTGGACTCTGGTGGAAGTGCCGCCCTCATAATGCTGGACCTGTCGGCGGCATTTGATACCATTCCCCATTCGCTGCTACTGGTGGACATAGGTATCTCTGGGCTGGCTTGGAGGTGGCTGAAATCCTTCCTGGAGGGGCGCTCGCAACAGGTATGGCTCCCGCCTTTCTCATACCCGCCTCAATCTGTGACCACTAGAGTGCCGCAGTGGTCTTCTTTGAGCCCCCTGCTCTTTTATATCTATGTCACCCCTCTAGTCCAGCTAACAGAAGAGTAGGATGCCAAGATCGTTGCTTATGCCGATACCCAACTTCTGTTTACCTGGGGTAAATCGGAGTTCTCTACTGTGAAGGCGAAAGAGTGTCTGATAGCTGTTTTTCAATGGCTCTGTGCTGCACATCTCAAATGTTATGAGGATAAGTCAAAAATCCATCTCTACGGAAAATCCCCCCCCCCACCTCCCGGTTCAGAGAATCTCTCTGGCCGTCCAACTATCCTATGTCATCCTCCTCTGGCCTACCAGTAAAAAAATCAGAGTGATTGGTTCGATGAGCAGCTATCCTCGACCCAGATAAAAAAATTGGTGGGGAGCTGCTTTGGGATATTAAAGTTCCTTAAGAAATTCCTTCCACTGCTTCCGAGGACAGTGAAGGAAACAGGGACATGGGCACTGATCCTCTCCCGCGTTAACTATGCCAATGGATTGTACTTGGGCCTTCCTGATTATATTCTCAGAAAATTGCAGGTGGTCCAGAATGCGGCAGCTAGGCTTGTGCTCAACATTCCCATTAGAAAGAGCGTCAAGTATCATCTGCGAATGCTGCACTGGCTACCTGTCACAAAACGTGTTAAGTTTAAGGCCCTGGTCATAGCGCATCGTGCTCTGCATGCTGGAGGGCCTGTATACCTCAGGAAGCATTTTGCTTTCTATACGCCTGCCAGACACTAGGGTCGGCATTTCAGCTGCTTGCACTGATACCCCGAGTGTGCCTACAAAGAATGGGGGGTAGGTCCCTAGCAGTTATGGCAGCCACGGCCTGGAACTATTTGCCCTTTTCTCTGCGCAGCATCCAGGATCTAGGGCAGTTTCAAAAACAGATCTAACCATTTCGGTTTTAAGCACGTCCTCCATCAGCACCACATAGGCTCACGCGGGGACACTCCCAGTTGTAGCTGTGTGCATTATAAAAGTCAATAACAGAACATAACATATACAGATATACACAAATAGACCCTGACGAGGCAACGGCCTAGATCTATCCCTCTTCCATCCCTCCACTATCCTTTTCAATCCAACTAACATACTCACATGTCCACCACTCAAATTCATTGCATATTTCCCTACGCTAATTCACCACTAATGCTTTTTGGGTTCCTGAGTAGCGTCTTACTCGCCGAAAAGTGCTTTGACGCCTTGTCAGGGGTAATAAGTGCCTTATAAATACAATTACAATACCCAGCCTGTCACTGACCACCTTCACCGCTTGTACTGCTGCTGGCTGCTTTTAGCCCATAAGCTTTGGCCCCAGGGGTGGCCCAAGCCGTGTAACAACTGCTGCATCCTTCTCACCCGCAGGGAGCTCGTGCTCTGCTTCTACACTCTGTTGTAATCACATTTCTATAGCTCGCCATACCCCTGACAAAGCACGAGAGATAACCCAATGGGACAAAAATTAACTTTGATTCTCTGCTCCAGTGGGATGCAAATGCCACAGCAAGCCTCTCTTTCTAGCATAACTGACTAAGCATGCCTGCAATACCTGGCCACATGCCATGAGATTTACAGGAAGCTGCATGGCCATTTACCAACCACTGCATGATGTCAGTCATAGTGTATGCATGAGCATGGGGCCTGGTCAGACTACCAGAGCAGCCCGGCTGACCCTGGAGCACCAATAAGAGAGGTGAGGTCTGCTGCGCCTCCCATAACTCTCTGCGCGGTTGGCCCACAAAAAACATAAGCGCTGCGTGATAGAGGTGGACGAGCCAACTGATATAAAGGGGAAGATCCGAGCCAGAGCAGAGCCACGGGTCTGGCTAGGCTCTAAGAGACCAGCCAGGAGCCGAGCCCTGAAATTAGATGGCATCTAAATCATGCAATAAGCATCATGTGAACATACGATAACCTCTTTAAAAAAGAAAAAAATATTAATTTTAATATGCAGAAGAGTTTCACTTTAATACATCAGATTATTTTTGTAGACAGTGCACACCCTGAACTCACTCTCTTACCTCTGATAAAGAAGAAAAAAAGGAGAGACTGTAATATAAAATAGTTGCCTAGGATCACACTATTTGGCTAAGCAGAGAAGCTAGGACTGGCCCCAGATTTTCTTGTTTCACATTATAGAATGTATCAACTAAATGGCTCTGTCTATCTCTCCCTTTTAAAACCAAAGCTTTATGCTTTTTTTTTTAATTCTTGGTCAAAGAAGGTAGAACATGGGTGGCAGGCAGAATCCGCATTAAAGCTCAGCTCTTTTTGGGCTCGAGGGTCCAAGAGAACCTTGAGCTGAGCAAGAGCCAGTTCTCTTGCTCGAGCCTTAAGTGGTTCGCCCACCTCTGCGGCACGAATGAGGAGTCATTCTGTCAACCACATACATTGGATCTGTCTGGTGTGTTTCCAGTAGTGTGCATAAGGCGGTGTTGCATGGTTGCAATCCCTCTGCATGATTGCTCTTGGGATTCATGATGCTGAACCATGCCCCACAGTTCATGAGGCAAGCGGCCACTAAAAGTGATACCTCTTTGGTGTGAATTTTTCACAGAGAACTGCACATTTGTTTTTCTTTCAAACATTTAGAGCAGGTGTTCACAGCACAATGGAATATAAGCAGGGCCACTGGAATTATGCAATTTTCTGGCCTCAGCGTTTACCACATAATTATGGATCTGTCGTATATCTCACAGCATCCATCATCTGCTCCATAACCAGCAGCTTTTAACGAAAAAAAGGTTCATAGCTCAAATGGATCAAAAGTTACTAAAAACGTGGCAACACATGTTAAGCTTTGCAGTGGGAGGCCCTTTTCGGAAGTCTACTTACTGGTCACTTTTCTGTAGCTTATTTCTGTATTTGAGTGTCGCACTGGTACTGAGGTGAAATATTTTATCAGATAGTGTTAACGTGTAAAAATGTCAAAACAATGGGGTAATAGTATCCCAAAATGTGCAACATTATGCTGCATAATTTGCCATTTCTTGCCACATAATATAGTCAACCATGCTGCATAATTTAGTAATCCTCTGCAACATAATTCCAGTGGCCCTGAATATAAGACACAAATAATATGAAAATACTTAAGTCCACCTAAGCAGTATGGAACAGCCATCTCGAGTAATTCATGATGTAAATAAACATTCTCAAAAAGCATGTTATCAGTTATCACCCTTAATCTTTGTAATTTCTGCTATTTGCTGTACACAGCAAACTTGTCAACTCACACAGTGCCATCACGTGTCAGAGAATACCGACACTTGTCACATGGTCACCCAGAAAAGCAGTTATGACCACCCGGTATAAAGCAGATAGCGGGAAACTACATCAAGCAGTTTTACAACTCACGTATGGAATCTCTACACAGGTAAAATCCATTACACAACTTGCAACTTCTCCTGGACAACTTTACCTAATGTATGCATCATCAAATGTGGCTGTACTCCTCTGCAGCCCCCTCCCTCTCCAACGTCCGCCATGGCTGCTCAGGCTGTCATGGCCTTAACGCCCCACCCACTCCCCAGACTGAGGCCCCTCTTATTCTTCCTCAAAGTAAAAATTGTTTCCTAGTCGGCAGAGCTGACACAGTGTTTTTGAAATGTAGCATATTATCTGTGTTTACTTGAATAAAGTACCCTGACTTTGACAATTGACTGCTTTATATAAAACCTCAAATCATTTGTTTTAAAGTTTTTAGGTTTTGCCTGGCGAAAACGATGCGAAAGCATCGTTTCGCTAGGCGAAAACCTAATGAGTATAGTATGGGGCTGGGAATCCGCCCCTGTCTTCCATTGGCTAGCTCCATAAATGGAGGCTAGCCATTGGAAGACGGCTCTGTCCGTCAATCCCGGACCAGATTCGGGGGCGTTCCAGAGAATTTTTGGCTTTTGGCTACGTCAGCCGAAAGCCTGTTCTCGGGAACGCCCCCGAATCTGGTCCGGCATTGAGCCGGCACCCGCCTTCCTGCTCGCATGGGCGTGATCGCCTTTCCCGCCCCCTCTCCCGCCCCTCTTCCATGCCGATCCGTAGCATGCCCGCTCCTCCAGGGTATGCAACCTAAATGCATTTAACATTGCAACACGTGCCTGTGTGTGCCGACCGCCGCCGCCGGAGGAAGTCCAGGTGAGTGCTCCCACCCTCCCTCCCGCTGTCCGTGTGTCCGTTCCCGCCCCCGCACCCCTCCCGCTCTCCGTGTGTCCGTTCCCTCCCGCTCTTCGTAATACTGGTAGCTTGTTTCTCGGTGTGCCTAGAGGCCATCCATTGTTTGTTATTGCTTGGCTTATTGTCACGCCCATTTGCTTGTTATTGGTCAGCGGTTTAGGCTTTCTTCCGCTTCGTATCTTCATCCCTCCCCTGGAGTATGGCTGCATTACGTGTCAGGTCTCTTTACTTTGCCAATGCTTTTTATATTAATAAACGCAGGCCTTTCCTGTTCACTGGTGGATTTATTGACTTAAGCTCGTGAAGTAAATAATTGTTGATATGCACACAATGTAGGCGACTGTGGGCATGATGAATGACCATGGGTAGGAGGAGCGCTCGACTAGGCCATAGTTGAGATATGTCTGTTTGAACAAAGGGCTCCAGCTGTGCTTTATTTAAATGCCGAAGTTGGATGCACCGTGGATCCTGCCGCCGCCTGTACCGTGCTGCAGTGCTGTCCGCTTCAAACATAGCACGCTTGATTAGAAATGTCTGGCAGAATATATGGAACACGGATATTTAAGCACTCCGTTTCTATAGCTCCCCCCCTAATTGATCATAAGCAGTCCGCATTCTAGGAAAGGCTGGAGGGCTAGACACCTGTTTTACTGCGGTGTTGAAGTAGTGTAAAAAGCACGACCGCCTAGTCTAGAGTCCACGTGTTCAATGGATAGATGCGCCTAGAAGCAGCTTACGTTTCAATTGACTGAGCTTATCCATAGCTACAGTTTGGCCTTCAGTGCAGTATCTTGTTTTCCAGAGGGAAGAGAGACACATTCAGGTCTGGGGAAACCACTGCAGTGCAGAAGGGGCCTGCCTGATGTTTGTGTGTCTTTACTAAACTGAGTAAGTGCAGCTTTGGGGCGTCTTATTGATTCTGTACATGACGTGCAGAGCGCTCTCTTTGCCGCTTCGTGGTATCGACGTGTTTTAGGTCTGGCTTGAGAGCCACAGCTGCTGCTGGACATCGTGTTCTCAACAATGAGCTTTCAGAATTACTGTTAGCGAGAGGATTTGCTTTTGCCCACATGTTGCTTCCGTCGAGGACAGCCGTGATTGGGCCTGATTTGGTTGCTTCCACGGAAAGTGCTTGTATTCTACTTTTTGCCTGATGGCAATACTTGTTCTCAATACAAGTGGATGTGGTGGCAAGGCAGAGATTAATTCTTTAGATGCCTGGTCTATTTATTGTATAAAGTTACAATAAAGGCAGAAGGCCTGCCATATTTATTCTGAACATCGTACATTAAAAAAGGAAGGCATCAGATGTTGGATTGTTTTAACTGTATTGCCTTTCAAAAGTAGTATATTACTTTGAAGTTCAGCGTACCCAATAGACAAGAGCTCCGGGACCTGTTGGCATATCTGAACAATTTATAATCTTTTTTGTAATTTTATATACATTTGGAATTTTATAACTGAATGCCAGTAGTTGCCTTGTGGGAAACATTAGGCAGAGCCGCAGTACTGTAGGCCTGAGTTGGTTATTGAGACATTCAGTAAGAAAGGCTATAAGACTGATTGTTGTGCTGGGAAAGTTATGGCCGATGCCATAGGTCTGATCTGTTTATTATGAAAAGTTAAGACCAAGGCAGTAGGCCTGGCTGCTTCATTGTAGACAACATTAGGTATAGCCAACAGGCATTTCATGGTTGATGTTTATTACAGTTTGTAGACCTGTTCCGTTACATTAAATTACATCTCTTTGTAGGAGGCAAGTTGGTTGGTGTTGGGCTGCCCCTTTCGCAAACCATGGGGGCACAATATTTTATTTGTGATGATCCTTGGTATGCCTTTTTGAGAGAGGCAATGTATTGTTTTTGATGATAAGCCATGGTAAAGGCTTAATGGTTCATGGGGGAACTTAAGTCTGATTCTACATTATGTATGGGTGGATGCATGGATGGATTGTTGGTTGGATGGGTTGGTGGATTGCATAAATTGTTGAGGGATTGGCTGTATATATGCATCTATCCATCCACCCATCCATGCATCTATCCATACACCCATCCATACACCCATCCATGCATGCACCCATCCATGCATCCACCAACTCATCCATGCAAGCATTACAACAAGAGCCCGCAGCTCTCCTTCGTCTCTCCTCGCCCCACCTTCCCTGTGCCCTGCCCTTCTATTGTAAATGACAATGCCATTTATTTATGTTTAAAAAAAAACATAAATAAAAATAATGTCAAGAGCAATGCCAATAGCTCTAACTTTAACAAAGGCAAAACCATTGCATTGTAAATGCTTGTTTTTTCTGGGAACAAGTCAGATAGGGGGAAGTTTAAAGTACACTTTTTCATTGGGTCTTTCTTACAGGACCTCGGTCTGGTCAGGGAAACACAAACCCACGGATAGGAGGAGGCAATGGGCAGTGCTATTGTGGGAAGATGGCTCTTATATTTTTCACAGATTAAGCATTATCGTTGATATATTACTTATTTCTGCATCACTCTTGAATTTTGTAACTCAGTCTTTCAGTGGTGTATGTTAACTATTAGCTTTATGAATTGTCCGCGTATAAAGAAAGATATGATTTTTTGAAAGGGTTTTCTGGGGCTCAGCTGAAAGAAACTAGAACAAGGACCAACCCTACTAAATCGAGAGGTGTAAAGGGTGGAAACATACATACCCCGTGAGAGGAACAGTGGAAAAAGAGGATGAAGATAGCCTGAAGTAATGGATCCCAGCGCTGTTGGGGCCGTTGTGGAGATTAAGCAAGCTATTGCCCAGAGTTGCAGAGTGGGACCCATGATTAGAATAGGCACTGAGGCGAGAATTAACAGGGCCAAGGAAATTGAGCCCAAGACCCGTCGAGGCGGAAATTGAACCCTGGTCCCGGGCCAGACCTCTGCATCAGGGTCTGCCGCTCTAACCATTGAGCCACACTTCTCCTAAAGGGTAAAGGCAGCATGTCAAAATATGTTTGTATTGATGCGAGTTTCATGTGCTTTGCTCAATGTCCATCAAAGTAGCTCAAGTGAACATCTGCATCCAGCACAGCTTCACATTTTCTGGTGCTAACCACCTCTCGATAGGTATGAAAGCGAAGGGGGCATTGTGAATAAGATGCGCCCTCTCAAATTGGGGAGAATCAATGTTAATTACAGTTCGTGTGTAGTGCCCATTGCAAACTGAATCGCCTCAAGGCACACACAAAAGACAAGAGAACTGAGCTTCCACTACATGCACATTCTCATCTAGACCAGTGAGGATGCGAAGGGTGTAGATAATCTCAATGCAATTCACTTTAGTGCCTGATATCAGGTGTGTTTTAGTAACAGTTATGACCTCAAAGTTAAGCAACAGGGAATGGCGTGAGCAAGCGTTTTTTGCAACTACTGTAATTGCATTTATATTGCGTTTACTACCCCTGACGAGGTGTTGAAGCACTTTTTCGGTGAGCATCACGCTACTACGGAACCCAAAAGGATTAGTGGTGAATTAGTGTGGGGAGATATTAAATTAATTTGAGTGGTGGATATGTGAATTTGTTATTTGGATTGAAAGAGGATAGTAGAGGGATAAAGGAGGGAAGGGTTTGCATATATAGCGCTTGCTACCTCTGATGTGGTGTTGAAGCGCTGTTCGGCGGGTAGCACGCTACTCCAGAATTCAAACAGGATTAGTGGGGCATTAGTATAGGGAAATATGGATAAACATCCATTACAAAGCAGTTATTTCCCCGCACATACTTAACCACGCATGCATTAGAACACATGCACCGTTACCAAGCACAGACAACCATGCATGCCTTTACCACGTATTAAAGCTAAGTGTGGACAAGGTATGTATGTGGTTAGAGTGGTCTATCGGCGTCATAAGAGGAAACTGACCCTTCCACTTCCCCTTTACAACGTGCGTTACGTCTCAGAAGAGCTGGCGATGTGACACCATAAAGAGGTGTTTTTTAAATTAATTTGTTTAAAATTATTTATTTTAAAAAAATATAAACGTTTTCAAATTTATTTTAAAGAGGCGGGATTTGCATACCGGTCCCCTTTTAGGGCTCAAGGCACGGGAGGGGCAGATTTTAGAAGGGCTAGGTAAGGTTACGGCGGATGGGAGTTGGGGTCCTCTTCTAGGGCTCAGGGGAGGGGTAGTTGAAAGAAGGAATGGGGTGGGAGAGGGGAGGCTGCGCAGGGTTTGGCCTCTGGGTTCAGGGCAGGGGTGGGGTACTTGTTAGAAGGGTTTGGAGCAGGTTGCGCAGGAGTACAGGGCAGAGGAGTTTTTAATAAAAACGGAGGGGGGCGCAGGTGAATGGTTTTAGGACTTGGGGCAGGGAAAACCTTTACCACAAATATGCCATGGGCATGCATTCTTTTAAAATGAAATTCTATGTAAAGGTATGTGCGGTAAAGGCATATTTGTGGTAAAGTTTATACGTGGTAATGGCATGCGCGTTGGAACGCATGCGTGGTAAAGCCATGTGTTGCAAAGGAATGCGTTCTAACGTCATACAACCGGAAATATGAAATTAATTTGAGCGGTGGTCATGTTAGTCTGTTAGTTGGACTGAAAAAGATAGTAGAGGGAGGGAAGGGTCTAGAAAGTGTTTTTTTTGGGAGCTCATAGCAGTATGAGGAGGTTTGAGGTGCGTGCGGTAGGTGGAGGGGGAAGAGTCAGAGCAAATGGTTTAGAAGGTTTGTTTGGGAGATCTGAAAAGTAAAAGAGGTATGAGAAGATGCAAGGAAGGGTAGAGGAGGAAAGAGTCTAGAAAGGGTTATTTTGTGGATCTTTGTAGTAGAAAGGGGTTTGGTATGAGTCGGAGATTGTAGGTAGAGAATATATAGAGAGAGGTATATAGGGTGAGAAAAAGGATAGTGCATTGGAGATGGTGAATGAAGTAAAGTAATAAATATAAAGATACATAAGTACGTGGAAGGTATATATGTATAAGGAAGGTAATATATGTAGATTTAAGTTGTATTTAATAAACTCAGGCTTTCAAGTGTTGCTGTACTACTTTAATTTGTTTATATATATATATATTTTTTTAATTCAATTGGGATGCAATTATAGATAGTTATGATAAAAGATTTGCTTATTTATGCAGTCGCCTAGATACATGTTAAATATATAATAATATAACCATAACTAATGTGTCAAATGTTTTGAACTGGGAGTTACTATCAGCTAGAAGTCAGCTGTAACTGCCTGTTCAATAAGCACTGGGAAAGCCATTAGGTATGACCCTTAAACTATATCAAAATAAAGCTATAAAAAATGCCTGCAGCAGTGCAATTCATGAAAAAAAGATGTATTTGCGTATACAATGCAAGGGTGTACTAAATAATTAAATATGTGACGACAGAGTGCTTTTAATAAAAAAAAACTTCCTCATAAATTCCAATAGAAGTAGAAAGGCACATCCAAACAGCCAACAGAAAGAAGGTGAGACTAATACTTCACTGAATTAATCCAACATGTAATTGTCATGGTTGCAAGCCAATGGCTAAATGTTCTTGATCTGAAAAGCCGTTGATTGCGGAAGACTGAATCAAACCCTGTAAACATTGGTCGCCTTTAGAATATGTTCACCATAAATGGCGCAAGTGCCATACACGCCAATGTAAAAAAAAAAAAAATGGACAATCGCAATTTCTACTAAGCTCCTAAATGGAACAAGTGCTAAAAGGGGAAGCACACCCCATGGGCACCTTAGCACTCACAGATCAAATGGCCTGAAGGTTTTTGCTCAAGATTATAGTCAGTGAAGTGGTGAAGATCAGATTGAAATTTTGATCGCCTGGTTCCAGTATATGTGACTTTCCTGCCAAACTACATCTCCTTCCAAGTTGACGCCTTCACGAATCATGCCAACCCAAAGACCTTAATATTCTATTTATTAGATAGGAATATTTTGGAAATTCGCAGAATCATAGCTTGAAATGATCAGTCTGCTATTTTCAAATTAAAAGCACATCACTTTTATGATTCACAATCTGGAAAACACATGGCGCCTCCAGGATGGAAACACTGCAATACTTCTCCAAAAACATTTCAGCAGCAAATCTTAACGTGATATTCTTTTGTTTTGGGCCTGGTTATTAAGTGTTCGTTGATCAGGGAGGATTATCCATAAAATGAAACACAGGCATGTGAAAGAAAGCCGCTAATGTTTACAGACTGGGGTTTTACTTTACATACTTTTCATTAAGAAATGTCTTCTTTGTGTTGAACACGTTACACTCTAATTCACTTTGCAACAATATCTGTAAACAGACCAGATGATGGACGGACGGAATGCTGAACAAATCATTCACCCCAGTCCCAGATCTGGGTATATTCCACCGTTTTTTCGCTCACAATGCCACCCCAGTTTGGATCCATCCATATGCAAATCAGTCTTGACCCTGATCCTCATGAGAACAGTCCAGCCCAAACTGCCAGGCCAGGTCTGCCTTGGACTGGAAACAAGCATCCAGGGACCGGTTTCAGGGTAACACTCCTTATCAGTCAGGCAGTTCGGACTGGACTCTTCCCATGAGGAGCAGGGTCAAGACTGAATTGCATAAGGATGGGTCCAAACTTGGGTGGCGTGGTGAGCACAAAAACGACGGATTAACCTCAGATCTACAACTGGGGTGAATGTTCGCATTCTTCAGCATCTAGTGCATCATCTGTTCTTTTTGCAACAATATTTGTAGGCAACAGTTTTTACACAAAAAAAACTTAGAAGAGAAAAACTGAAAAATCCATTATCAAACTGTTGTAATTGTACAGTTTGAATGAAGTGGTTCTATTGATCGTTTGTGACTAGCAAAAGCATCCAGCTGTACTAAGGAGATAGCACTCCGTACATCCCTAGCAGCTGAGGTGCTTCACTGCCTTACCCTCCGTCCTTCAGCATCCTACCTCGCCCAGGCTCTTCTCTCCATTGGGGCTACCCTGGAGCTTCACCTTGATGGTAGTACTGTCAAGGGAAAGATGCTGTTTGCTGTCAGCAATGGGCTTGAACAGTGTCAGTGGCTACAGAATCTATACACTGGACATAGGAGAGAAGGAGGAAAGGAATGTAAAATGTGGGGGTTCATTCCATGACTTTGGGCAGCGGTCTTCAAACTTTTTAATGTCGCGCTCACCACACGTCCAAAAACATTTCATCGGGCCTCTGAGAATTAACTTTTACACAAATAATCTATAAATTGGCACACAGTTAATCATTGAAACATGGCAGTTATGCTCAGTTATCCCTTTCAAAAATCAAACACGTGATTGCAAATATCCTATGGGCAGTCCGGTCCCCATAAAGTATAAACGTGTGCTCAGAGTGATCCTTTATCAGAAATGGGGTGTAGGAACTTTGAGGTTTTTTTGGTGCTGCGTCTCTCCAAGCTGAGATCCACTTCCAACGAGGATGTGAGTGACAAAGGATGTTTTGATGGCCCACTACAGAGGCTCGCTAACATTCAGATTTGTTAAAGAAAATGCAGGACTGTTTTCCATCATGTTGATCCTCTTGACCAGTGCCAATCAAATCAGGCCCACCTAGGAGCCCATCCTTAATCTGAAGACATCAGGCCTGGGGGTCTGTCCCACTAATCAGTGGCCATAAAGAGACACTGTAAACAATGCTCAAAATCAGCTAATCTCTGACAAGTGAATATCTCAGGTACTGACTGTTAGCTCTACTTTTAGTAGCAAAGGTTATCAAAAAGGCTTCACCATTAAAATAGGTGCTAGAAGAAGAAAAATTAAGCAGCACAATACGCAACAGTTCGGTGCAAAAAGAGACGAGATTTAGAGAAAGGTAGATCTAAAAATGGTAAGTGTGTCGGTCAAGGACGAATAAAAGGTGCTGAAAGCATCATCAAGCATGATAAAAATTAAATAAACAGTTTAGGATCTCATTACAAGAATAATATTAAACAGAGTAACAGTAAAATGTGTTGTTTATTGCAATACAAAAAGGAAAAACTGTAACAGTGAGCACTTCATACCAAGTTACATTACTGTTATTTTTATTAACCATTATTAACATTAACACACTCATTAAAATAATAGTGTATTACGTAGGCCTATTAAAAAGTATAATTGTTAAAAATAGATCAAAACGTTGATATGTCTTCATGGCCCTTTTTGAGCAGGATCTGGATTCACAGCCATGCTGTCAGTGTGTGGAGTAAGTTGGTGTTGGCCAACCAAGGGACTGTTCCTTCAGACACAAAAGATATGACAAAGCCCAGCTCACTGCGGGTTCTAGAGCCTTGGACCAGCACAGTAGGAGCTCTCCTGAAGCAGCACTGAAGGAACAAGAAAGCTCAAGATTGCGCAGCGCTTAGATCAATTCTTCTGGTTTCTCTTAGTTAATTCTCTAGAACACAGATTTCTTGAGAAAAGTTCTCTCAAGCAGGAGCGGGTTTCTGGTCAAATGTCTCTAACTTTCCGCTGCCTCCTCTCAGTCCCGCGTGCTCCCTCGGGGTGATGGATTCTGGAGGGCGCAAGGAGGTGCTTCTGGAACAGAATGTCGGGGCCTCAGACCATCATGGCTTTTGCTCTTGTGCAGTTCTTTTGTGAGTACTGATAGTCTCGGAGAAGAAGGATCATAGAGGGTGAGCGAAGAAACCTGCCCCACGTCAAGTTGAAGAATTGCTCTCAGGCACATTTATAGTTATTTACAAGTTTTTAGACTTTGCTTTTCTTAGCTCTATGATATCAAATAGAAACGCCCTGCACAGTACTTGTCCTAGTGCCAGCATGGTAAAGGCCAACTTTCAAGACCCCCTGTGCTTTAGGCACCTTATCTAAAAGAAGGGCTCATGTTTCCTGAATATTTCTTACTGGTCTCTCTCGGGTATTTAGGGTGCAGCTAGTGAATCCTCCCTTGTCTTACTGCTAAAAAGACTAGGGCACCACCAGCGGTGGCTCCGCTGCAAAGGCAGAGGAGCGTCGCCCCACAGCTCGCAGAGCAGTTCAAAAAGGAAAAATAAAATGATACTGACCCAATGTTACTATCATTTTATCTTTCTGTACTGACCCAGGTGCAGGGCAGGGCGGTGCTGGGATGGCCAGAAAGGGGGCCCTGCCAGTGACACCCAAACACTCTTTCCGACACGGATTCCATGCCAGGAAGGTCGGCAAGAAAACCCTGCCGGAAACAATGCATCCTAATCCAGACGGCGTTAGCCGCCGTCCATATGGATTACGGGCCGTTTCCGACTGGCCAACGGGCTCTTTGAGCTTGTCGGAAGCTAGCCGGGATGACCGTCCGGTTTCAATTCGACCAGCTGTATGTAACCAGCAGGTTGGAATTGAAACCGGCAATGTCAGCCTCTAGTTTCCAGAAGACTGGATGGGCACCCCATGCCTCCAATGATGAATTAAAGTTCCAGTGGTGATGGAAATGTTTCAGATAATAGGTAGCCCTGTTCTGGAGCAGTCTTCATTTCTGCATGGACTGGTGGCAAACAGAAAGCTTTTCAGTTGCCCTAAGGGGTGGACTTCAAAGAGGTTTCAGTAAGAAGCTTGCCAAAGCTGCATAAGAAAAGGAAATCCATAAATGTAAGAATTTACAGAATCTAAATATACTATGGCAAACTCTCCGCAAACTTCCACTCTCCTGCTTTCCAAACACAGAAGGAGGGATAAAATTCCACCAGATTTGCCTTCCTTTCTTGGAAATCACATGTTCCAGCTCGTACTGGAAAACGTCTGGTTGAAAAACAGGGTGGGAAAGATTGCACCAATATTTGTCGTTCTTGTTCTATGAGTAAAGGGGATGCTTGACATCGGTGCAACTGGGGTGAGTCAGATTCACCCTAGCCTGGCTCACAACATGGGATTCACTCTAATCTGAATATGAAAAGCCTTCCTGTAAAGCAATGTCCCTTATTTTCACTGGGGGCCTCTCCCAACCACCTTTATAAACACACAAAGTTTGATTAACCCTGAAGGGGTTCCACACAGGGAAACCTCAGACAAGTCTACTGCGTAAACATCAAACAAGTGCTTTTAGTTTGGAACTTCAAAAATCCCCACTCTCCAACAGTATTCATTTATCCGCATTTCCACATCCTTAGTATATTAAAAGACAGGTTTAATTTAGAGTTTCTCTAGACACACTAGGGGAATCAAATCTGGTCTCGTTGTTTCTGAAAAGCAACAAAGGACAACATGTATTTCATTTACAAAATCATTATCCTGCATTCTAACCTGGCACAGTCTGAGTTGGGTGATCCTACACTTGTCTGCAGTGCCAGCTTACATTGCATCCGAGGGTGTCATTTGCAGAAAACACACAAGCTTCTACCTAAAAGCACAAGCCATGAGTCCTTTCTGAGTTCAAAATGGAAATGCAGAAAAGCAAATACTTTGGGTTTCAGGAGATAAAAGGTGTCTTCTTAGCCAAATAAATTGACCTTCAATCCCCAAAACTGGTCCTGCTTTGTAGAGTCTGCTTTAAAGTAGGCCCATGCGACATTTCAACAACGTCATTGTGATGTCTGCCATTTTGAGTTATGCTTTTTATGCAAAATTCTGCAAACTATGCAATTACGCTACATGGCATAATTGCAAGTCACTCGGGTTAAAAAAAGGCCTATTGTGGAAGTGCTGGAATTACGTGAATGGACAGAACGGGAGAGGCTTCTGTTTGTGACACTTGTGTTTTTTCGTGCTACGGTTTTAGGGCGAAGTGCCCCCCTGCATCCACAATTGACACAAGTACACATTTCATCTATAAAAAGTAGCACAAAATGACAGATTATCGGGGGAGGAGCCTAGCCTGCGACCATGATGGCCGCCTGATCCCTCGGCTCCACCGACCCTTTCGTTCTCCTTCCACTATGCTATTGATCCTGTAGACTATCCTGCGTCTGCCTCGATGTTTTGGGACCGGTAGGCGCTCCTGCATCTAACGGTGTGCTTCTTGCTGGGTTCCCTGCGGCAAAATCAACGCGGCGTCCCTGCTCCCTTCCCGGCGCGGTATGGTGGTGACCGGGTCTTTGTTCTGTGGAGTCAGCCACCCTCGATAACATCAACAGCGAAAGTTGGAGGCAGGACGAGGCAGCCAGGCGGGGAGCGGCTGCCGCATTCAACTCTCTGCTAATGCGAGCCGCCCAGCCCGACAACCCTTGCTAGCATGATTTCATCGCTGCCGGAGATACATTGTATCCCGTTTCCAGTGCGTGGACGGCTTTGGGAACTTTCTTGTCCTCCAGTGCTGCGGCGGGCGCCATATTGCACCGAGCGCTTGGCTCTCTGACCTGACTACAAGGCACCCTCTTGGTGGGACTACCACGGCTGCATTGACCCCGAGTGCAAAGTTGGCCGGGACCATACTGCTCCTGTGCCCCCCGACGTGGCGGTGCCCCGCAAACCGGTGTCTGGTGACTCGTGTTGGGAATGGATCAAGGCGGACAGTCTCGGGGGTGGCGCAATGGCTGTGCGCCCTGTTTGCTGGAGAGTGCGGCGTCCTCCTCTCACGAGGCGCCCCCTACGATAGGTGGTATTCTGGGCGCCCTGATTGAGCTGCGAGTTGCGCTGCGTGACGGCGCCCTGTGCCTGGGAGGCTGACTGGATGCCACTTTGCCCGCAGCGCCCTCATCCCACAGTGCTGCCTGTTATGTGCTGTGCGCTTCGCCCCATCCTGTGCCCGAGTGTCGTGAACTGCCTATCCAGGAGTGCGCTGTGGTGCCGGTGGTGAGAGATACTATTGATGCAGCAGTGCTCGTCGGGGTGGTACAGTGGCATGGGATACCTAGACCTGTTCACCGGTTGGAACCTCGTTTCTGGATGCCACGCTCTGCAACTACTCGGTGGTCGACTGGTGGTTCTATCTGTACTGTCCTGGTGTGGCTACTAATGCTCTGGCCGGTTGTCTCTCGTGGACTGTTGCCGTGTACTGCCCTTTCTGGAGTAGCCGCTGACCCCCTGGCTGTGAGTTGGACAGATCATCGCGGATGGTGCCCTGTTCTGCTGTGGTACTTAACTTTGCTTCTCCCGTCCAAGATGGCTGCTGTGCGACGGGACCTTGTTGATATGTTAGATCGGAGGGGACAAGGTTGAGGATGTTTTTTGGGAGGTACACGCTGGTTCTATGTAGGGTTGGGGTCCGAGGAGAGGTGGCCGTTATAACACATGTTGATTGATTTGTTCATTTAATTCAGGCCCTCCTCCGGTCTTACGTGAAGTTTTCCTTTTCCTCTTTCTTCTGTTTCTGCATTTCGGGTACTCTTTATTGGCGACAGGCACACTGCTAGGGGGGGGGGGGTAGGCCGTAGCCTCTGCATGCGTGTAGGGTGGGGGGTGGTGGGGGTTTATTTTGTCCGTTTCAGTTTCTATGGGCCTTATCGTTTCTTTTTCTTCTTCATCCCATATTCTTTCTTTCTCTATTCCCTTGGGTCATTGGGAGGATTGGTGTGTGGTGGGCACTTTCTGGCGTGCACTTTAATGTTCGCTTGTTAGCTCTTCTGCATTATTTATATGCCGCCTATTGCCTATTTGTTATTGCTTGCTGAATCTCAATAGTGGATTTTGCCCACCTATGTCCTGTACGGATTGTTTGGACTTTGATCCTTCCCTGATTCTATTCTTTTGGATACACTTTTTAAAAATTTAACAATGAACCTCAATTTATCCTACTTCTCGGTAGCGTCATTACTTCCAGTGTAATTCAGATTGATTGTACATTGCTCCGATATGCTGCTGAGTTGCCTTAAAAAATTAAAATGAACCTTCATACCTCCTGTTCCCCGGCAGTTCTCCTAGATTCAGTGTAACTCGGACTGCTTGCTAACTTGTACTGTGCTACTGCTGGGATTCGACTATCTGCAACTGTGCTTACAATGTTTTCGAGGCCGGCCGGATGGTTGTAGGCCCGTATTTGTTTGCCATTTTTGCACAATAAAGGTTTTCAAAAATTAAAAAAAAAAAATGACAGATTATCATTTTGTGTAATTTTGCATAGTTTTTTCAGAAATGTCACTTAACTATGCAAAAGCAAATTATACCTCTATGTCCCATTAATTATTGATGGATTGTCTCCCACAATTCAGGTTTAATAATGATCGACATCTGGGTTGTCACTCTACTTCGATTGTCCATTTCAGTAGCAGACAACTCACACTCATTTTTGGGAACCCCTTGATGAGAACTGCTCTTGTACTTTAGGCACATCGTCACCTACCTCTTAATTTTGAAAATAAGTGAAGGGGGTCTATAGTTTTTCTTAGGAGCCAGTTACCAGTGCTTCAGAGAGTCAGCTGTGCAGAATATTAAGGCTACCCAGTTTAGATGAAACCTCATTTCTTTCTTCTACCACGCTACAGTTTCTGACTATCTCAATCTGGCAGGTTTGCGTTCATTCCGTTTTTTTCTCCCTTTGGCACGGTTTTCATATGTTTTTCTTCCTGCTTTCTCACTTATCTCCTTTCTTTCCCTTGCTCTGGGTCAATGTCTGATGATGAAAAATAGGTCCCAATTCTTGAAAAATGAGTGCTGGTACCAGTGGCAGCCGACATAAACTAAAAGTGGTGAGAGGCGGGTGGAGGGGGCGCGGGGTGTGGGAGTGCGCATGGGGGGATTTAATAATAAATAAATAAAACTCACCTGATGCTGCCTGCCGTATCGCGCCTCGCTGCTCCTCTGCTTTCTGCTCCCAGCAGTCCCTGGGACAGCATCAGAGACTCCTCATTGAATCCCCCAAGCTGCTCTTATGCCATCACCAAGCATGAGAGCGGCAAAGGGATTGGCCTGAGCAGGCTGGTTGTACGTTCGCTCAGGCACAGGGAGTCTGTGCTGTTTCTCCAATCCTGTTGTGCAATACAGCTGGGTTGGAGAAACCTAACTGCGCATGTCGGTTTGGCCGGCTGTCTGGCATGCACACTTAGCAGTGCACATCACTCTGCCCCATCTGACATGGTCCGGCCCGACCCTCCCTACAAATGCTGGCTCAACCAACAGCTGAAAAATAAAACAATAATAAAATATTGTTTAATTTTGGAGTTGCTGGCTCCGAGCCAGTGGGGCGAAGCTCCGCCACTGCGAAGGAGCAGTCGCTGGCTGGTACCCACAATTTACAACCACCAGCACAAATTACGCAATGGCTACAATCTGCATCCTCCCAAAAGGCTCTTTCTTTCAGATTGAGAAGTCTCTGCATATGGCCTGCTGAGCACACGTAGGGTAATCCGGGAATGGAAGGAGGTGCAAAGAAACACACCATTCACATCCATGTGTGTCAGTAGTACATGCGAGTACTTGACAAAAGGCCTCTGGTTTTGGGGAACCCACCGGCATTCTAGAAATGAGGGGCTGGTATTTCAAAGCAAAAATAGGGAAATGTGTTCGTTTTTGGGTATGTTACAAAATGAAAGGTTTATATGTCATTCCACAAGGTGTGTATTTAAAAAAACTGAAATGCTGGTGTTAGGGGACAGAATAATTGTGTTTCCAAATATTATTTAAAGCTGAAATGTGAAGGATACTCTCTATTGCTGCCTGAGACCCCACCCGTAAGACTGGTGCAACTTGTTTCTACTCAAACTCGTACTGTCTTCCTTACCTGAGCTACAGCACGGCTGGACAATACTGTAAAATCTATCAAACTCGGCTGTCTAAAGCCTGAGATTGTGAAACTTTTATCTTTTTATTTATCCTTTCTGACTCTGCCAGGGAGATTTTCAGTCCTATAAAATTACTGAAAATCTCCATAAAAAGAGGCAGATAGAAAAAGTAAAGTACGTGTAATGACAAGCCGTGCGAAATTCCATTTCTGAAAAGTTTCTATCACTTATGGATTCTTAGACATTGGTAAGTAAATTGTGCTGACAAAGGCACTGTTTTTGCCCCCATTACCTGAAAAATGTGTCTGTGGGAGGTGAATCTCCAAGACCACTGATGAGGGTGAGGCTTCCTTGGCCCACTGTCTGCCCCTGCAGAATCACTTCCTGCTTGCACCGCTTGTCCCATTTCCCGAAATCTTTCCCTAGGGGGGGAAGTCCGGTAATCACAGAGGGGAAAGTTGGGCTTGGTCGCATGGGGCAATTCGGGCTAAGTATTTATATCTCACCACTTTCAAAGATCACGAGCCACCACTTCTTCCACATGCCTCCTCCGTGGACGTCAGCTTACTTATCCCACAAGGTTGGTGGCTATAAAGTGGGAACACTTCATATGACCATGAATGCTCTTGGATCACTATCTTCCTATATGACGTTCCTTATTGGGCCATATGTTCAGCCAACTCATGAAGGGACCACCATGCACACACCCAGCACGCTTAAGTCTTCACGTAGTAGTATGCTATCTGATGAGGCACAATGCTTGGTACCAGCATTGGCCTCATTGCATCTTTCTTTATTCCTGCACAGTATTAGAGGGCCAGGGCCTGAAGATTTTGAAGGAGGCTGCCAACAGTGCCTTCTACAGCTAATACTACCCATCTGCCAGCGCCTTCCCTATCTGTCCATTTACCATGTCATTGTTCCTATATGTTCTTTATTGGCTTGTACATAGCTTCGCTACAGTACAAACATTTGATTTTTGACATCTATTCCAAATAAGTAACTTGGCTGATCCCAAGTTGTGAAAAGCTGGTCCAGCACTGTTTAGGTCAACCCTACTAGACAGCACATGCACTGCCTATTGCGGCATATTGTGGCTTATTGTGAACATAGAGGAGCTTTAACTCCGCCCATTGTTTAACATTGGTTGGCTTTCATTGTCACTCTTATTTTACTGCTTCTTTATTCGTGTCCCACTTGTCAATCTTGTATTGGTCCTAGCCATGGACCAGAGACTCTTTACCGTGCGTTCTTTTGCTTTACATCTGTGCTCGATGTTAGGGAACTACTTTTTTGCGTAAGCACTCACAGAGCGTCACGTGTTTTTGAGCCGTCTCCCTCATGTACTTCTCTCCACAGTTGTCCGTCTGCCTGTCAATGTGTGTTTCTCCCCGCCCCTTCCCTGTTGTGTTCACCTATGTGCTTCTCTCATGTTCCAATCGCTGCCCGCCCTATCCTGTGTTGCTTTCATGTCCCTTTGCCCTACCTCCTGTTGCTTTCGCATCTCCCACCTTCCTCTTGTTATTTTTGTGACCCCCTAGCCCTCCCAATGTTACTTATGTGTCTCATGCCCTACCCTTGCTGCTTTTGTGACCCCTGAACCCTGTGGTGCTTTCGAGCCTTCCGCACCCTTGCATTAAACAACTATAAAATACGCTTTTGCATATTCTGTTTTGTTTTTAGTTACTGATTCTACTCGGGTTAGTAATGAAAAACAGAAAAAAACAGTCGCATCATTTTGTAGGTGCGCATACCACACATGCAAAATGATTTGGACAGAAAAGTAAACGTGTTTTTTTTTTTTTTACTTTGGCAATGCATCACGGCCGGAGAAAAGCAAAAGTGCAAGAGAAAGTACAGTGGAGCATGTGGTGAAGAAAAGCAAATAAGCGAGACGGAGAGAGAAAGCAATGTTGAGATTGGTGAGAGAAGAAGCACATGGGAGAGAAAGCAAGACGGGGGGGGGGGGGGGGAAGCACACAAAAGAGAGGACATCACAGAAGAGTGCAGGAGAAATACATGGGCAAGAGAGCAACACAGAGCATGAAGTGGGGAAGAGAAGCACATTAGTGAGAAAGCTGGAAAAATGCATGCACTCTTGTGAAGTGCTTAAGACAAAAGAAAGAAGTAATTTGTATTTTGCTCCGGGACAAACACAATATAGAAAAGGCAAGCCATGAAATAAGAAGCAGGCAAATGAGAGTGACAGTAAAACCAACCAATGCCGAGCTGCAAGCCCCTCTTTGTTCTCGGTAAGCCCACAATGTCTTTCGCAGTCGGCCGGCTCTGCTGTTTGGTAGCCTCAACCTAAGCATTAGTGCCGTTTTTGAAACCTGAGAGTAATACAGATCCCATAAACTTCTTTGTATTGCCCAGCGCTTGATGCATTTGGATAGGTGCAAATGTTGGCCAAAAACTGCCCAAAACAAAGCAGCAGTCGAAAGCCATCTGCTTTCCACCTGGGCACACAAAACTGTCCTTCACTTTTCACATGATTGTAGGAGTCTCTAGGGCGCTGGTCTCCTATGCCACCTACTTCCAGCAGTCACAGACCATTATCATATCTAGCTGTGCCCATCTGTGTGTATCGAAAATCTCAAAGACTAGAATCAAATAAGCATTGTCAAATGCAATGGACTTGGCCTTGGCAAGAGTACCATTTAAAATATGTATATTATATATATATATATATATATATATATATATATATATATATATATATATATATATATAAACATTATAGCTATACATATATCTATTTTTTGCTATTTTTTTAAACATGTGGCTGGCAAGAGACTTAAATTAGTCATTGGGACTGACCTAAAAAATAAAAGCGGCAACTAGAACAGGAGCGGCAAAGAAATGTTTTTTAATAACTGCCTAATCTTCAGGGCAGCACTTGCCAGCTTCCAGAAGGCTGCTACTCTAGAAGCAAAATAAAATGTCCAGGGGAGAGGGATCATCAAGCTTGAACAGCTTTTTTCATAAGTCAGCATAAAATGTGGACTTGGAGAACTACTACACCTGCAACGCTGTGCATCCCACACATGGGTGGTGGCAATTTTAGATTGAATATGCAAGTAAAACTATGTAACTCATAGCTGAGCCACAGTAAATTTGGCAGAATCCCAGCAAATAATCAAGTTTAGAAAAAAAAAAAAAGAGGTGGCCAGACTAGAGGGGAGCCAAAAAAGGCAAAAAGGACCAAGCAAGAAGTAATTGGCAGACATAGATGATGCGAAACTCTGGGAGTCTATACAGCAGAAGAAAGGTCGGAGGACAAGTAAGGCAAACGAACAACGGCAAAGCCAATAGGCCTGGCCTTGGCAAACCAGCGAACGTGTTATTTTTTTTTTATTGCAAGCATATGCTGCTAAAAAAAATACAAAAAAAACAAGAAACATGACCATATGTTTGCGATAAAATGTATATTTAAAAAAGCATAACAACGATTGCTTATAATTTTAATAGAACAATATGGGTGTTTCTTAAAGAGATGGGTGTACTTAAAAACGGTAGAAAAATCTTTTTAGTCTTGAAACATATCACAGTAAAAAAGAATCTTATAGGAGAAACGTTAGAGTAATATTGGCTTTGAAGTCCTGTAACCCGAAGACACAGGTTAAACACATAAAGAAGACTAAAAACAACAAAAGGTTTAACTAATGCCCACCAACCCTTCACTGAAGAGCACTTAATGTTATGGTTTCGTTCTTCGTTATTGACATTTGCAAAGAAAAACAACACATCACTACTCCCCACGCCCACGCCACCCGGCACCCTCTGGCAAAATCCACTGTTCCAACCCATCTTTCTCCTTCATCTTGGCTTTCAACTTTGCAATTTATTAGGCGACATGCAACATATTCCTCCTTGACTTATGAAAAGTACGGTATTGGGAATACTTGTAAACGCTTTTAGTCTTCTGGGACAGGTCAGTTCCTAAGCATAAAAAACTCCAATAGTCCACCCCACAGCATCCATAAACGATGTGCTGGGAGCTGCAGATTATGCACTATTTTCTCCATGCCCAATGCATGCCATAGTTTATCATATCAAATTAATAAAGATGGAGGAGAAGTTGTACCCTATATGATTAAAATAGGTTGCTCCCCCTTTCACTACTCCCCTTAATTCCAGATATCCACCCCAGAAGAATGCTACTTAGGTTTTAAAGGGGGGGGGGGGGCTGCACCATTCCTGTATTCTGGTGATGTCTTTAAGTACCCTCTTTCAAAACTTTTTTTTACCTTTTCACCTCCCCACATTACATGGGTTCATCTTTCTCTTTCCTTGCCCTGAAACAGGTCTTTGGGCGATCGCCCCCAGAGCAATGTAAATGAAGGTTGTGTGACGTCACTGCACAAATGCCCTTAAATCCGATTCCACTCCACCCACACCGATTAATAATTTTTCATAGCGATTAGTCAGTCTGCATCACTCAAGTCGACCTCAAGTTACCTCTTCCCGGCCACCTGGAATTTTCATTTTTGTGGAAGCGCAGTATACGCCAGTATCTTATATATCTGTGAAGTCAAATAGCCATCATCTTCTTCAGTTGTAATAGGTATGAAAAGGTGTTTAACAGTGCTTAGTATGAACCAGTAGTTGCAGGTGGGACCCACCGGCACCAATTTTTGGGGACTGGCACTTACTTTTCCTCTGCAGACTTTGACCCAAAGCAAAAGAGGGGAAAAAACACAAGGATGAAAGAAGGAGGAGGAGACGGGAAACACAGTGACAAAGAAAGAAAGCAGGATCCTGCAAGAGTGAGATGAAGGGAAGGGAGCGCCTGGTGGTGGATTAAAGCGGCATGAGGTGGAGTTAAGACTAGTAGCCTTATCTCGACCTTCAGTAGCAACAACCGCGGGCTTCCGACCAAAACTGGGGACCGGCAGTTGGCCTTTAACACATTAAAGACCAGCATTAGTGGTCTAGAAGGTGCCTCCCTATTTAAGGGATGCACATCCGAGTGAAGCGGTTGGTGGGATCGAAAACTTTGACTGGCTTAACCAAAATCTTGCTTTTCCTCCTCAAAGGTTTTATTTCTCCTCTTTGAAAGAGATTGCCTATACACCTATTAACTTACCACTGCTTGAATGCGGCCCGTGTCCGTCAGGAAGTAAATCTGAATTTGCCTATAGTGGAGTGAACAAACACGGGTAGATAGAAATCTATTTCTGGGCCCGACTTCTTGCCCACATGGCCATGGTGTCAGTCATAACAGGGAAATTGTTCAGCTGAGAGGGTTCTTTTAATTCTTAAATTTCAGAGGGATCTGAGAAGAGGAGATCTAGACCACTCCTACATGCAGCACAGTTGTGCACCTTACAATAATCAGTCACTTTTGGCATGCCCAGACTGCTCTGTTTCAGATGGACTAGGTCTGCTTAAGACATATACGAAGTCTTTTCTCAGTGGCAATTAACCCATAAAGATTGGATCCCTTCATTCATTCCTTGTGCTATCATGATCAAAACAAATTTCAAAAGAAAGAGGACCCTCGCCAAAACAGCCATTTTCATAGCTGTTATACATCCTAACCAAGAAACGTGCCTATTAAGGATTTGCAAGTATGTCAAAATCCCTTTCAGGGCGGATGAAAAATTCAGTTTCTAGTTCCTTGCATACTGAAGTGAGATGTATGCCCAAGAGGCTCCCTGGGACACAGGTGCCTCTTTAGACAGTGGCTAATCAGATAGGATTCATCTGCATTTATTTGGTGCTACAGTTTACCGCACGTTTAATCTTTAATAATGGCGACAACATCCCTTTCTTTTATTTCACGTGGCTCGCCCGAATTTATTTTTTACAATATTAAAAGTTTTTTCAGCAGTGCGTCACGCCGCGCTTCATCTTCATCAAGGGCAGACGCAAATTCACGAAGCAAGTAAAGGGTGCTATGCCACAGGCTGTTACTAGGTGCCCTTGTTGAGTTGTAAAGGAACCTCTATTAACCACATAATTTACTGCACCCTTAATGCAATATAAAGAGAAAGATTGCAGCTGAGCATGCGTTTCCATTTGTTTGTATTGTAAGTGAGATTAATATTAGCTTGCGATTTAAAAGTGCACCATTGTTGTTTATTTAAATTTATTTCACAAACAAAGCTAAATAAACAACAATGGTCCTTATAATGTTTTGATAAGATCGGCGTCTTTCAGTGTTTTATTGGATAATGATAATTTGTAGATCAAGGCTTATAAAATGATACTGTAATGAAATCAAAAGTTTATTAAATGACATGCTATGGTATTAAAATCAAGGCTTATAAAATGATACTGTAATGAAATTAAAAAAGTAAGAATGTGAGCCAACCAGTTACCGAAAACACCTGGTGATGAGTAGTATATAACCTATACTACTGTTAACCCAGGGCCCCCTGAAAAGCATAAGGGCTGGAAAAGATTCAGTCATTTGGAGATTTCATGATATGACAGTGTTCAAGGCAGCAGCAGCAGCTTCCAGCTGTAAATTATCTCTTTGGTAGAAAGGGCCGTGCCCTTGCTACTCGTCTCAGTAATATCCAGCAACCCTGGGCTGGGGAGGAGCACCACTGTCAGGTGTCCCAGAGAGTTTATTCACCATTTACATTGTACTTCTAATTGTTATATAGCCCTTGAGGCGTAAATGTACATCTAGCAGTATGACACAGTGAGTTGAACACTCATCGCGGAAACACACAATGGTCTGCAGGTCACATGTTAAAATCTCAGAAATCAAAGTCAGCCGTCCATCCTTCCAAGGTTAGCAAATTGAGTACCAACAAAATTGGGCAACAGTAAACCCGGTATTTACAGAGGTTAGAAATGGCTGAATTGTGGTATGAATCACTACATTAAAATACACAAGTAGGCACTATTCCTGGCTTTAAAAGGTCTGCATGCCTCTGCCAATCTTTGCTTGCTGCCGTAACTGTAATTTTGCCCATTTAGCATCCTACCTTGTGCATCTTAGCATCTGGATAACTGGCCATTCTGGGTGGGTGGACACTATGTAGCTGCCTATACTTCCCTGGGACTACTTCAAAGCATAACAAAGTAGAACTCACAAGCAGGAGCAAGCTGCTCCTAAAGGTCCCTAATGAGCAAGGCACCAGCACTGCATGTCTACAAAGTTGGAGTTATTGGCATTATAAATGGCAATGTTTTTACCTACCCATATGTGGCCAAAAGGGGACCTCTTTTGGTCACATATGGTACTGCACCCCCAGATGATATGGTAAATCCACCCTAACCATAATGCATTGCATGCAAGACAGTACTGCAAGTACATTCAAATAGCTATGTCCATATATACAATTAGTAGCTTAGAAACGTGACAAAAGAATTATGGTTATACGACGGTACATCGCATGCATTTACTTTGCATGTCTTTTACACACATTTTTTAGCGCGCATGTTTTTACCGCAAACATGCATTTAAAACGCAAGCCAATACCACGCATTGTTTTTATATTTAAAAACAATGTATTTGTGGGGGGAGGAACCCCAACTTACCTTAAATGTGTTGTATTGGCATGTGTTTTAAATACATATGTGTGTTAAAAATATCTGTGCTAAAAAATGTGTTGTAAAGGCTTAACGAGGTAAAGAATTATTACATTAACTTTGGATTAGGTTGTACTTTGTGGTGAGCTGATTAAGGGAAATTTATAGATGGTCTTATACAAATGTGAGAAGTTCTAGTGAGTTAAGTAACCACTGCCAGCCTAACTTAGGACCAAGTGTGTGTCCTGCCTTAATAATTTTAAGAAAATAGTGACTTGAAGCTGTAATTAAAACCTAGGGAGTAACAACATATGTAACAGGGGGTGTTCTCATGGGAGGTTACAAAAAGAGACTAGGCGATAATAAGGAGGGACTGATAAGTCTATTGACCAATGAAAAGCCACCATTTACAAAGGACAAGGACAGGAGCCAATTAAATAGATGGGCGGAAAGTGGGCGGCACTCTATGCCCATATCCTGAATACAGCATGTCTCGAAGAGACAGCACAAGCGCTGCCTAGACGAGACCTAAAAATGACAAGACAGGACAGGCAGAACATTTGCCTAGACTGCCCTTAAAGGATAGGTGAAGACATACAATGCCAAATAAAATTCCTGCAATAGTGTTAAGAAAGAAAATAACACAGCATCACTCGTGCCTTGCATCAACTCTGGTGTACAGGGATCATTAATTGTCGACGGGGGGCATATGTATCCTCTGATTTAATGATGCTTTCCCTCTGGTATTTTCGCATAGGGCCTTGTGTCTGCGTTCCATATCACATAGCCAAGCTGCACTGTACAGAATAAGTTGTGCACACGTGACTGCACTTTGTGAAATTGCTCACGGGCAAAATGGATCATACATCTTTCAGAATGTGTTCCATGCACTCACCTACCACTGACAAGCACCTAATAATGGCTACCACACAAGGGAGTAGTGAAGCCCCTGCTATACCAGCGTAAGCGGAGGCACTAATAGACAGATTCAATTGTTTTTATCACCCTTCTTAATTTTCTCTGCGACTTGTAGGTCACAAAATAGAAGCAGGGTCTGATAAATAATACTACAATAACGAAGATTGCATAGCACAACTGTATGTGGTGGTCAAAGGTGGCAAAGAATCAAACATGGCTGAAGAGAGTAAAAGGAATGATAACAAATACTTGGCAAAAGAAATGATAGAACGGGAGACTGAATGATGAGGGTGCTAAAGAAAGAAGGAAAGAAGAATACAAAGAAGGAAAAAGACAGGGAACAAAGAAAGAAAACATATAAGAAAGATAGTTTGGAAGAACCAAAGAAAAACTAAGAGAAACTTTACTTGAAGGCACAATGACAGTCGGCCTTCGAAGAAAGGGATAGTATTACTTATTTTGCTCACTTTGCATTTTCGATCAAAGTGAGGGGCATTATATTTTTCTGGTTTCTCCCTTGATACAACACATAACAAATTGATCAGGTCTGCAAGTAATATGTCCATGCCAAGTATATGCGGCCTGCAAATATCTGAACAGTGCAAAACAACCACCTCCGTGCGCATGAGACAATGGACGAGCCATTCGACTTTAAAAAGTAGATACCCTGATCCATATTTACACAAGGTGGCACTCAGCCACTTCGCGTGGCTTAAAGCTGCCTTGTGAATATGGCCCTCCTCTCCGCAGTTTTCAGGGGCAAAGGGGCATGCAATGGGTGTTGCTGTGGGCGTTTCCACCAAACACCCATTATTTTTTGACACTGCCCCAGATTTGCAAGGATCTGTAAATCTAAGGTAGCGCTAAAAACTAACAGCTTTCAACAGGAGGTGTTAGAGTGGCGCAACGAGGAGAATTACTTTATTTCTCCTTGGTTTTTTTTTTGCTCTTGCTATGTGTGCTGCAGAAGGAGCAAAAGGCCATTAATTATAGTTTTTTTGCAGAAAGGTGTCCCTTCCTGCACAAACACAATCATCATCATGGTGAAAGGGTGCCTGTGCTGGCACTAGTCAGCTTTTTAGTACTGGCGCAAGGGAAAACACAGGGGTGCACCCACCGTATTCTTAATTAGCATCCCTGTGTTCTTTAAATGAGGCAGCACAGAGCAGCTACATTGCTTGCAATGCTGTGCTGCTCCATTTCGTAGTAAATATGCCCCTTGGTGCCGTGGGCTGTCACCTCTCCCAAAGAAAAATACTGACCATTTATTTGTTCATGTATTTGGATTTTGCAAAGGTCCTGACACGATACCTAATTAGACCTTTATAGAAAATGGTCATTAACTTTTAACCTGACCTTTCTCTCTTTGTTTACTTTCATTTTTTAGTCATGGACATTAAGGCAGCTCTGGAATGCATTTAAAGTGCTTGATTCTTAAAGTTACTGATTAAAGTATGTACTGATGAGGGGATAAATATCATAGGCCTAAGTGATTTATTTTCCTTACTTTTGTAAAGGCCGGGACATTACAATACTTACTGGTCATGCCAGTAAAAAAAAAAATGACCAGATGGCAAACCTAGGTACACCTATCCAGGAGTAGAACTCACACTGCACACTACTTGCATCACTATTTTTAGGTCTCGCCTGTCGATGCGCATGCGCATCGAGCAAGGCGAGAGTATTGGGACTTATCTACTCTTTATCCACACTGCAAGGAATCGTGGCGATTCCTTGCAGTGCCCGTGACTTTTAAGCTCAATGCGCATGCGCATTGAGCTTAAAAGCGCGTGCACGTCCGTCTTTGTTTACCCGCTCCGCCCCCTCCCGCCGTGTCGCATTTCTCCTCCCCTCTCCCCTCTCTTCCCTCCGTCTTGTTTATTTTACCCGCTCCGCCCCCTCCCCTTCCCGCCGTGTCGCATTTCTCCTCCCCCCTCCCCTCTCTTCCCTCCGTCTTGTATGCCACTCGCAACGCTCCCTGTTGCTGTCTCACACAGGTATGCGTCTCTCTCTCTCTCATGTCCTTCTCCCCCGCCCCTCTGCGCTGCTCTCTCCCCCTTGTGCTTCTCCCCCTACCCGTGTTGCTCTTACTCGCTTTTCTTGTTAAGAATTCTACCCTGCGTGTAGGCTAGCCACCTCACGCCACAGTGTCTTTCTTGCTCTTTCGGCTTCATCTCAGACCCCGTTTTGTTCCCAGACATCCATGTCTCTCCGTCCTTTCTAATGCGCCTCGTGTCTCGATGTTCTCTGCCTCTCATGTCTCTCCCTGACCCAGTTTCCTTCGGATTTCTGTTGTTATGTCTGTTGTCTTTCTACTTCGTCCCATCCAGAGTGGTCGAGTTTCCTGGTGTACAAATCCTAGAATACAAAATAAACCAAGACTGGGTAAATTACTCACACATGAGCCTAGGAAATATGATGCTATTTAATTAACCCCACCTCTCTGCATTCCACGGGTCTCCTTTTAACACTTGTACCGTATTGTCGTCCGGCCCGTGTTTCCTACTGCTTGATCCAAATGTTCTGTCTCAAGATTACTAGAGAGCTCCGTGTGGACAGGAAACCATTATATCCAGCCCTGAGCGTAACCTGCACGAATCTAATTTATCATGTTCGTTATTCCAATCATAGTGGTTCTCAAGTAGACCCATGCCATGTGATGTGTCCAATCAGGTCTAACTCTTTTAGCAAACAGACGGGTGCATTGTGGGACTTGTAGTTTCGTGCCTAAGATTGTAACGGTAGTCCGAAAGATTACAACACGATGTCGGCTAAAAACAAAAGGTGTTTGAAACTGTCACGTGACATGAGAACACTTCGCAGCTATTCTTGGTGGCTGTTGGCGTCTTCACAGCCTTCGTGGTTCTAAACTAGCACCCCAAACTAACATTTCCACAGACATCACCTGCCATAGGAAGAGCGGAAATGCATTACATAACGCAAGTATGAAGATGCATTTCTGTTTTGCAATCTAATCAAGTTGCACTTGCAGAGTATGCCTGGAACTAGCTGACACACGCTCATTCCTCGATCTTGCAATCCTACCACGGTTCAATGAAATCTGTGTTGCGCAGCCCCACCCCCGCCGCCCTCCATACATCCTCTGTGTCGCAGCAGAGGGCGCCTGACGCCGCTACCCAGCAGCCACTACGGCGAGCCTTTTTTAGGTCTCGCGTAATGCTTGCCATTTTCCGCAACCTCACCCTCACTCACCCTCAACCCCTCACTCACCCTCACTCTCACTCATCCTCACTCACCCTCAACCCCTCACCCTCACTCACCCTCAACCCCTCACCCTCACTCACCCTCAACCCCTCAACATCAACCCCTCACCCTCACTCACCCTCACCCTCACTCACCCTCACTCACCCTCGACCCCTCACTCACCCTCAACCCCTCACCCTCACTCACCCTCACTCACCCTCACCCTCACTCACCCTCACCCTCACTCACCCTCACCCACCCTCACTCACCCTCACTCACCCTCAACCCCTCACCCTCACTCACCCTCAACCCCTCACTCACCCTCACTCCCTCACCCTCACTCACCCTCACACTCACTCATCCTCAACCCCTCACCCTCACTCACCCTCAACCCCTCACTCACCCTCACTCCCTCACTCACCCTCAACCCCTCACTCACCCTCACTCACCCTCACTCCCCCTCAACCCCTCACTCCCCCTCAACCCCTCACTCACCCTCACCCACCCTCACTCACCCTCACTCACCCTCACTCACCCTCACCCACCCTCACTCACCCTCACCCTCACTCACCCTCAACCCCTCACCCTCACTCACCCTCAACCCCTCACTCACCCTCACTCACCCTCAACCCCTCACTCACCCTCACTCACCCTCAACCCCTCACTCACCCTCACTCACCCTCAACCCCTCACTCACCCTCACTCACCCTCAACCCCTCACTCACCCTCAACCCCTCACTCACCCTCACTCACCCTCACCCTCACCCTCACACTCACTCATCCTCAACCCCTCACCCTCAACCCCTCACTCCCTCACTCACCCTCCACCCCTCACTCACCCTCACTCCCCCTCGACCCCTCACTCACCCTCACTCACCCTCACCCTCAATCACCCTCACTCACCCTCACCCTCACTCACCCTCACTCACCCTCACCCTCACTCACCCTCACCCTCACTCACCCTCAACCCCTTACCCTCACTCACCCTCAACCCCTCACTCACTCTCACTCACCCTCAACCCCTCACTCACCCTCACTCACCCTCAACCCCTCACTCACCCTCACTCACCCTCAACCCCTCACTCACCCTCACTCACCCTCAACCCCTCACCCTCACACAGTGCAATAGGTCTCGGAGCATTTGAGTTGGAGCTTTTAGAAATGTTTATGGCTTTTTTTTTGTAATTCTTTAGCATTGGCTACAGGAAACAAAAATGCTAAAGATTTACAAAAAAACCCCATAAACAATTCTAAAAGCACTAACTCTAATGCTGCGAGACCTATTGCATTTCCAATGCTTGTTTCTATTTTGATCAGACAGAACACTGCTGAACCTCAGTAAATCTGTAAATGCCTTTATAGCCTTGGTGACAGACCATAGAGGGGAGGCCACCCAGGAAGGAGAGTGCCGGCCTTGACAACCAGCACTATTACATTTGGATAAAGATTCTGTTCGTGCACCCTGAAATTTTGGGATATAGAAATAAACCTCTTTAAGGACCTTTCTTTCAAGCCAGTCTAGAAATACCATACAGTAAGACATCTGTTGAAATGCTTGAGATTTAGAAGAGGATGCAGGTCTACATTAGCCTTTGCTGTACTCCTCTGATGCTACATTGGATATAACACTGCCATGCGTTGGGACCAACCTTATAAGGAGGGCCACTGGAATTATGCAGCAGGAAAGGGACAAATTATGCGGCAAGGTTGAGTGAATTATGCAGCAAGAAAAGGCAAATTATGCGGCATAATGCAGAACATTTTGTAATAGTGTTCCTTCATAATTTCATCATGTTTAAACTTGCTAACACTCTGTGGGCATTGGTTGCACACCTCCTTAGTACCAGTTTAACATCCAAACATAATAATATGCAAAAGAGTGGTGGCCAGTACAGCTTTGTAAAGGGCCTTCCACTTCGGGGCAACACGTCATCGCATTTTTAGTAACTTTTGAACCGGTTGAGCTTGACACAAAAACATTTTTTTTAAATATGCAAATTATGCTGAAGACGATTATCTGGCAAATGCTGCAAATCTATAATTATGCGAAAATTGCTGCTGCCACACAATCGCATAATTCTAGAAGCCGTGCTTATAAACGAGCTGGGGAGGAGCACGCTTTTTGATGCACTGGTAGCTACCATGCAAACATGCATGTAAAAAAAGAAACTATTGTTGTGATCACTGATTTCAGAGCTTAACAGTTTAGTCGGGGGATAAAGAGATGGCCAAACTATTTGCAAAATAATTATTTCCTCAGATTGACAGCTAGAGATGTAACTACAATGCCCCTGTACTGTCACAAGAAGGCATAAACCAGAAGTTGTAACATGGAAGTATTCCCTACCATCCTGCATTCTGGTACTTTTCTTAAGATATATATGAAACCTTGCATATAACGGAATTTAAAGGCAAAAAAAAGCATGGGCAAAGACACCATTTTTTTATATTGGGAGAAAGGTTTTTTCAAGGTTCACTATTACACTCTTCTAGCATATCGTGGACAGCAGCAGGTCAAGCTTCCTTCACTTGCTAGAGAGGTACAACCAGGACAGCAGCAGGGCAAGCTTCCTTCACTTGCCAGAGAGGTACAACCATGGGTATAGCTCCGGAGGGGTTTGAGGGGAGACAATTGGGTGTTGGTTTTTCACCAAGAGGTTTTAACTTGTTTGTTTTTTGGATCAGGAACTTAATAATATATAGTGATCGGTTTACCTAAAAAGTAGTATACCTGCACCCATATAAGTATTCCTTGAATAGATGCAAATGTACTACTTTTTGGAATTTAAACTTTGGCAGTATTAAACTTGGAAAGCTATCCCAGGCTCAGGATTCAAGGCATACTACTGGCAAGCAAACACCCAAAAGGTGATAGAACGAATGATTGCAAATTGTCCAACCACAGGCAATTGCTCAGGTTAGCATTCCGAGCCAATATTTTCCACCCACTGTGCCACAATAGACACATTTAGGCCTGATTTAGGAAATGGTGGACGGAGTAAAGGTACGCAGGGTGTTAGAGGACTGTACATCCACCACCCTGCCCTAACTCAGCCCGCAAAACTTAGAAATGTACGCAGGGTTGGATTGGGAAGGCGGGCAGTCGGGCATTGGGCTCGTGCCTCAGGATTAACTGTGGGCCGCTTTTATAGGGCTTATGTAACCCGGCCCACAGAAACTTACTGTCTTCTCCACGTTTGAGTTCTGACGTCAGCTCAACATCCAGTGATCCTGGATGAATCACTTAATCTATCTGAAATAAAAATGAATGTGATTTTGTGCAATGTAGCTGGTGCTCACGGTATTTGCTCCAATGCCTTTGGATCCAATTCACACTATAAAAAGCTACAGAAAAATACTAACCATTTGGGAATGTGGCCCACTTTTTTGGGAGTGCCTGGCCGAATTGTATTTTCAATCCGGCCCTGTGGACATCTGCATACATTGTCAGGAACTGCTGTGATGACAGTTCCTGTCAATGTAGGAAAAGTTTGACAAACTGCTCTGTCAAGCATGATGGGTGGCAGTCAAATTTTTCCAAAGTTTTTTATTTTTCAAAATCAAACTCCTAAAGCTGGAGTTATTTAAAAAAAAACTAATGACCAAACACGTGGGAGTCATCTTCCATAGTGTGGGGGCAGTTTTCTTTTCTTTTATACTTCCAGGATATACCTGCAGCCAAGGACAGTTAAAAAAAAGTCCTCCACTCTAAATATTTTGGATGGCCTACCTCAGACAGCCTCTACTCCATCCGGCTGTCAGAAGAAATTTAGACAGATGGAGTAAATTTTACTCCGTCAGCGTAAATCTTGCGGTCCGCCCAACTCAAAATCAGGCGGGCAGACATTTTAGTTTGGCGCAAAGGGTATTCTGTTACTGTTGTGATGGAGTACGCTGTCTGCCAAAGTGTAAATCAGCCCCATAGAGCACCTGATGCAAATCAGTACTGACTCTGCTCCTCATGAGAACAGTCCATCGTAAACCTTAGCCAACTCACTCATTCACCCTGAGACCCACTGCTATTGTAGTTGGGAAGTTTGAGAATCACCCTTAAATCTGACTGACTAAACTATGCCCCTGGGTACAACATAAACAGCAGCAGCACAAAACATAAACAGCGTGTGTTGCGACAAACACACACATACACAAAAACAGCAGCAGTCTGTGTTCCCCTACCCATACAATAAGGGCAGCATTAACTGCAGTAGGGAACCTTCCCCACCTACAGCATAGATTTGGGTCAGGCAGCGATAAGTTCCCCTCAAACATCAGTACAGGTGGTAGGCTACAAAGGTGAACAAGCATTGGCAAAGCCAGTAGTCATGTTCTATTTTGGAATCGGATTTCTCAAGCTTTACTGTTTGTCATAAATATGTGTCAAGGTTCCCGAGTATAACCATTCTTTTCTCACACGGAAGATGTATAAAATAGGTGCTAACCTCAAAAAAGAGTGCTTTGAAAAGGATTCAGAGGATGAAGTTTGGATTATAAGTGGTTAACTTAAAAATCATTTGAAGCAAAATATTGCAGTGTACACTTTTGACAAAGAGCCAGTATTAAGAGCCAGTATTTTAATTGCAAACTGAAAAATACTATGTGTGTGCACATCTTTATTTTGTAAACAGGAAAAGCACATTATCCATCAACATAATGTCACAAGATCAGATTAATACTAATAAATATGGAAGGAAAATTACTGAATAACACTGTGTTTTATCATAGATGCAGGCATCCAAAGGGCATGCACTCCCTAAACAAAAATCCATAACTCAGAAATTAAAACGTTGTTGTCTCAGCAAGTTAAATAAATCAAGGGATACAGACTGGACCACAGGTGTAAGATACATGCAGTCTAACAACAGGGCTACTTGATGGGCCATCACTATAACCTAATTGAAATAAAAATGGGACAAGGTAATCATCCACAAAACATCATGGCCTTGAGGGACAGCCCAGGCCAGCTACAGCAAACCAGGAAGAACTCGAGAAAGCCACTGCCTGAAGGTGTCTGATCCAAAGACCTCTCTGTCTGTACTGATTTTGTACTTTTTGGTAGAACTGAAGGCAATCACTTCCAGGCAGATATAAATGACAGCAGCCACACTTAACATCAACAAATGTGGTCTACTTAGATGTCAGAAAGGTGTTAATACAAAGGTATGTAACTTCATAGTGACATACATTTGTAAATAAATTAAGAGATTAGCTGAGAGACAACAAGAGTATGGGCAAACAGTCCATGTTGTGCAATGTGTTGACAACATGACAAGAGAAACTGCTAGATGAGGCTAGCCTTTCTGCAGATGACATGGAGGACTGTCCAGACGGAAACACTTGATTAAGTGTCACCATCATCATAAGTATGTTTATTTTGGGCCATAGTCATTAAAACATTACTCATAAAATACCCTACAAATAAAATCAACAGAAAATGCACATGCAGTTAATAACTTAGTATTTCAAATCCATGGTAAAATATCATTCATTATAAAAAAAAGTACACAATTAATTTGGATACAACAACTATAAAGCTACATAAAGCTCCAGTTTCACTTATACCAAACAGAAAATTCCCAACCCACATTCATCACAACCCTATTAAAAATGTTCCAATATCTTCAAACTAGCTTATTAAAAAAATTCCACCTATTGCACAGGTCGCATCAAGAAACTGCATATGTGACAGAAATTTGGAAGCTTCCCAGCGATTCGATATTCCATATTTTCTTTAAACTGGCTTTATAAACATCCTACAGTCCCTCTTAAAAACACAAACAGTCCAGTAACAAATGCTCGTTGTTTGATCTCACTTGTATTCCACAACCACACTATGCCACATTTAGTTTTAGTCTCATGGCCATCTCAGTCCTAAAATACATAGGGTTAACTCCAATCCGAAATCTCAAAAGCTCTTGCCTCATTGCTGGATTCCCCAGTACTGATAAATACAAAAATACTAAAAGTTGATACACTCGAAGAAATGGAAAAATGAGCAATGACTTAAACCTGAAGAGTGGACTGCAATACAGCAGCTCGACCTCGGTGCCGCCACGTGCACGATCTTGCAAATAGGCTGCATGACCCTTGGGGAGCAGTGCAAGATGGGAGGTGCATATCAAAAGACAAACAGGAGTGCCGTTTCGGGCTCACTGGGAGGCTAAACAATGTGACAACCCCCTGTGAACGCGGGAAGAATGCGGAGTGTGTGGAAAGCGGGAGGACGTATGTGTTGTGTGATGCGGGAGGGCAGAATGACCTAGGAAGTGGAGGTTGTGAGGTGGACGAGCATTTGCTGCCCCTGGTCGACTAGTAAACGTCGTAAAAAACGTTTTACGGTTATTCATTATCAGCTCAACACTTCATATCTATAGTTCTCCACCAAGACACAAGCAAATGGGGCTCTGAGTAATACATTATATATGTTTACAGAATTCTACCTGCGATTATCAATTGTCCTCTATATGTGCCCATTATTAGAAAGTATGTTATGTAACACATACTCTTTGTTTTCGGGTTAGGTTAATGTACACCTTTGATACCCTCTCAATGAGTATTTACCACAAACCGGCAACACTGGTTCCTACATGTTCTTTGTGAATTGTATGCTCAAACTGTTTTAATGTGTGGTAATACTGACATCTGCTTATAGTGATATGTATTACTGTATTAACATAAGCATCCTTTATAAATTAAAGCGATTGTTTCTTTCTTTATAGTGATGATTATATATTGTACAATACTTGTCCTGACGAAGGTGACAAATTGTTGCTCTTTCACCGAAACACAGTTGTTTTAGTGTTTATTAATTTTCAAGTTGCTTTTAAGCAAAAAGGTGTTTTAACAATAAAGTTGTATTTAATCAGTACAGTACCTATGTACATTGGATGGTGTTTATGTGATTTGACATTTTATGGTTTCATTTTATTCGCACTAGCACTTTATTATAAGGCATTTTTAATTTATAGTCCATACTCAAACAATTGTGGCAGGTTGTTTTTTAATAAATAATAAAATATTCAGATGCACATTAGTTGTTTTAATATTTTTGGGTGGCTTATGATTAAGACTATCACCAATTTAGCAACCAATGTGTGTGTTTATGATTTACATTTATAAAATATTTCTTGTGAAGATTCGAAATACCATATCACAGTTTTCTTTAATGTATTTTTGTGGTTTATCGTTTTGTAAAACAAACCATCTCGTTTGATTTTATCTCTTGGTGAAAAGGGATCTTTGTTGTTTGATACAAACCAGGTCCCTGTTCTTATTATTAGGGTAACTCCTCTGTGAGTTTGTGGTCAATGGGTACACGTCATCTTTGCACCTGTGTCCAGCTACTTACAGAGACCGGCCAGAAAGAGGCTACCAAAATGGCGCCTAGTTTTGGCCACAGGTGTTGCGAGAGTGCAGAACGACAGGTCGCCATGAGAGAGTGGGGGGCAGGGTGGGAGGGCCGCTGTATAAAATATTGTTGACTCAAACGCATGCCTAATGTATGCAGTTATGTTCTAGGCCCAGAGGTCCACATATACTGAGCGCTCGTTTGGGGGCAATCCAGCTTTGATCCAAGCCGGAATATTAACGGGAAACTGTTAAGAAGCCGCAACGCTGCAGGAAACTATGCCAAGAATGTCCTCGGGTGAGGGAGGGAGAGAAAAGGTAATAGAGAGAGGAGAGAGAGACAGACAGAGAGCGAGAGGTGGATAAGAGATTTGGGTTAAATGTGTGTGTAATGTGAGATAGAGAGGGAGATGGAGAGAAAGTGTGTGACACCTGTCACGGTGTTACGGGTATTGGGACATAGAACACGTGTAAACATCCATGGACTCTTAAAGTACCATGCATCGGAGGACAGGGGGCCCATTGTGAACCTCCCCACGCCCCCTGTATGCGTCAAATCTCTTGTGTGTGGCGGGGGGGGGGAATGCCTTCCTGCATAGTGCTTTCTATGCTTTACACCTGTGTGAGGGGGCGGGGTGTGCCCCCGTGTGCGAGTACAGGCCTCACTCTGGAGCACGGGTCAATGCAAGTGTGAATTAACAGAAACTCAATTCCTATACTTTCATGTTCATTGTTAAATTGCTTAACATATCTTAAGAACGCTTTTAGTTTCAGGAATACACATCTCTTTTATTGCATCAGCGAACTTGGGGGCAGATTTATGAGGCCATTGCGCCTCATTGCGCCGCAATTGCGTCACTTTATTTGACGCAACTGCGGCGCAAACAATGCGCCCTATTTACAAAATGACGCATCTAGGAGATGCGTCACGTTGTAAAACACTGCGCCATAAGGAGGCGTTCCTGCGCAGGGGGGGGCGGAGGGGGGCGTGTGGCTGAGTGAAATCTATGAGATTTCACTCAGTCACTTTCAGGGCAATGCTGCATCAAAACCCTGCGCCTGCTTGAAGCAGGCGTAGGTCTTGACGCAAAATTTGTGCAGATGGTGTACCCCCGAGCCTTGCTGGAGCTGCGTCGCGCTTGCGACGCAACTCCAGCAATGCGCCACATTTCCGGCACAGATGCGTCACGCATCTGTGCCGTTTTTGCACCATGGTGCGCCGCATTATAAATGCAATAAACAAACAAGGGTCTTGACTCTTAACTCAGCAGGCTGAGTCCAACTATTATCTACCAAAACAAGGGCCAACGCTGAGACTCTCAGTTAACCAGCAACTAATTAGCAAGAGTAGCTGTTTTGAATGAAGCAAAAACAACTGGCTTAAAGCATAGCAAATGTATTCTTTGTTGTTTTTACATTTTACTTTCACTTATTGCAACATTATTTTTGTGCATGGGAATACAAACAGATTTATATACAATATATATATGAGACAACATCAATTACAATAGAACATTTTACACACTTCATACACACTTGGCCATCCAATCATACAACACATTCACACAAACGTAACCTAAACAAGACTAAAGCGTCCACGTAATGGTTGTAGCACCAGTGAACAAATCCTTTCGTAGTTTTAGTTATTATAGTCTTTATGAATCACAGTTCAAAGAGTGTCAACATCTCTTGTGAATAATGAAAGGGTCGTTGTAAAGCACCACTTGAAAACCAAACACGGGACAGGGTCGGTCGACGCGTTTCGAACCCCTATTTAGTGTTGGGGTTCTCCTCAGGACCAATAGGGTTCTAAAAAAATAACAAAAAAACTATTTCAGAAAAAAGCACAAAACCGACTAAAGACCACTTCCAGTGTCAACCACCTGCCGCTCCCTACCTTAAGCCATGATTAGCCAAACGTCAACAAGATTCAAATTCCAAAGTCAAGCGAAGTCATCAAAGAATGACGTATTCCCAGGGGCTGCAGAAAAACGTACACCACATTCAAAGTTAGTGGATGTGCAATAGTTAATCCCACACGCTTACACACAGTCACTCCGTGCATCCTATCTAGCGGTGTAACACTTACCCGCTTGCGCGTTTGTTTGTAGCTCGGCGGTCTGTGTAAGTCCCTCCTATTCCTTAGAGCTGAAAAAATGAAGCGAAAGGAGGTCAGTTAACGACGCTGTTGCGGGGATCAGAGCCCCCATCTAAGCGCTAGTATAGTCAGAGAACACGCACCGGCAAGGGGAAGGCGTCCGTCCTTCACTCCGGGTGTAACAATTGTTCTGCCCTCGGTAGCTGCATGAACGCGCTGGTACTTCCTGAATATCACGCGTCCCTGAGGGTTATGGGATTTGTAGTTCAAAAGATGAGTGTGCATCGCAATGAAACGTTCGGAAAGGATGGAAAAGGAATTCAAGCAGTGGGCTTGTAAATTTCAGAAATCTCATTTAACCCCTTTATAGCCGTGTTAAATTTCATAATCAACAACGCCTCGCGCTGTGATAATTTCGCCTCCAGGTCGCCTCCTCGTGGGTCCCTTTCAATTTTAGATAAAACTGTCCATTTTAAGTCAGTTAACTCATGTTTCAAGTTAGTCCAATGGTTCACCAAAGGTGCATTTTCTACCCCTCTACGAATGCGCGATTTATGTTGCGTTATCCGATTTTTTACTTCTTGTGTAGTCTTCCCAATGTAAACCAGAGGGCATGGGCAAACAATCGCGTACACCACGATTTTCGTTTTACAGTTAGTAAAGGTGTCATGCTTCCAATGAATGTTGTCATACGTGAATACAGATCCTTCGATAGTTTCACTGCAACAGGTGCATGTCCCGCATTTGTGATGTCCTTTGGTTGGGGGTAATCCAAGTAGACTTTGCAATGTTGGAGCTTTTATATTGTATATAAATCTGTTTGTATTCCCATGCACAAAAATAATGTTGCAATAAGTGAAAGTAAAATTTAAAAACAAAAAAGAATACATTTGCTATGCTTTAAGCCAGTTGTTTTTGCTTCATTCAAAACAGCTACTCTTGCTAATTAGTTGCTGGTTAACTGAGAGTCTCAGCGTTGGCCCTTGTTTTGGTAGATAATAGCATTATAAATGCGGCGCACCATGGGTGGCGGAGCTGTGGTGCACGTTAACTGGCGCATCCCTGGGGATGCGCCAGTTAGCATAAATCTGCCGGTTCTTTGCAGGGAGCAAATTATTTCTGGTGTATTTATTGTGCGGTATGAAAACAAATCTGTTTTGAACGAAGAGACTGCGCTCCTGTCCTGACCACACATCTGAGGGAGAAAACTTGACGTAGGTCCGGTGTACGGAGAGGGGTGGATTTGCACCGGGGTTGTAGTACATCTGTACATTTACTGTATGAGAGGGGTTTGGATGCGCCCCTTGTAGTGCTGCCGGTGCATGGGTGAAGGATGTTTAACGTCTTCCCATTGGCTGCGTACCAGGTCTGTCAGAGGCTACTTGGCACTGACTGTGGTGGGGCACAATACTATTGCACACAAACTGAATCACCAACTACTCTTTCACCACGTGATGCTCTTATGATGTGGGGTGGAGAGGTCATGACCTCCAGGAGGCGTGGTGGGGGTTCCTGTCTCAGACACACCATGGGGTAAGATCTGCACTATGTTAGGCACGCGTGGGGGTGGAGGTCTGTATATTGTTAAGTCAAATGAAATTGTGGACATATTTATAATGTTATCACTGCTTGTCTGATAGATACTTTTTGGGAAAGCTAATGGTCACTTACAGTAGGGCTGACACAATGATAGTGACCAGAACCAATAGTCATGATTAGACTAAGAAAGGTTATGCCAGCTGCCATAGGTCTGATCGGTTTATGATGAAACACTGAAAAAAAGCAGAAAGCCTGGCATATTTACTGTGCAAAGCAAGCGTTAAAGCCAATAGGTCATTCAAGGTGGATTATTATTATTACGCTGTCTATATGCTATGTACACTACTATTTCATGACGGCCACCTCCACATATATTTGAATTTCACCTTTACTTTTATATTGCAAGCAAATGCCCTCCACGCTTAACCAGCATCACTTTTCTTTTTTCTACTTTTAATTCTTTTAATTTGCATTGGGTTGTTGCGTTTGTGTGCCTTATTGAGGAGGTGTGCGCGGGGGGGAATGCAGGAAGGAGTCAGTGGGAGGATGAATGGATGCACGAATGCAAGGATGGGTGACAGCATGTAAAAGTCAGTGACTCCCTACATTCCCCCGTTATCGGGATGCACTTTCGGGAAAGCCAGACCTATTGGCTTGCCGACAACCACCTTACATTTTCCATCTTGTAATTCTGTATAATGGAAAAAACTGCAAAACTATATGTACCAGAATGCAAAGCTCCAAACCAGGCCTGCAGCAGGTACTGGCACCAAACATGGAACAATTTGAGAGTTGATGAAACACTGGACGGATATAAATGCAGAGGGCAGAAGCCATGCTGTCAAAGTACAGATTTGGCAATGGTGACTATGGATAAGCTCTCAAGCACACGTCCCCCTAGAAGGGTCTTCACTGCCCTATGTGAAGGAGTGCAGCCGTATCTGGGGGTCTGAGGGAGAAGGTTTATCTACTCAGAGTGGCAGGATATACTGTCATCTTCGCCCCTACCATAATTTGGACTATGAGAAAAAAAACTGAGGAAATTCACTTTCCCACTTGCTTGGATAGGAGCGGGGTATGTTTTGATGAGGGGAAAGCTAAAACAACATATTTATTTCCTTTAAAAATCGCGAGTCTACCGCTTAAACCCGGAGTGCTGTAGTGCGTGAAACCTGCACAGCTTGAGGCGGGCTCGCGGGGGTCTGTGCCGGCCTCGCCCCCTCCCTCCTCCCTGGTGCGTGTTTACTCGGCCCCCGGGGCGGAGGGGTATCGGATGTGCCTGGCATCCGCGGCGCAGGTGGACGAGATGTGTTCAGAGGCAGACGGAGGGCTCCGTTCATGGGGGAGGGAGAGGCACAGTCTGGCTTTGTACTCCAGCGGGAGGGAGGCAGGGCGGGGGCTTCAGCCGCTGCAGCAAAGAGCTTCCTGCTGCGGCGTGGCCACCGCCGCACCCTGCGCGGCGCAGACGGAAGCACGCACGCACGCACGCACGCACGCACAGGTCACGGGTGCCCCACAGCTGCTGTGGAGGAAGGGAATCACGCCCTGGAATACACGGAGAGAGGGCTCTGGGCGACGGCGAGGGGAGTGCAGAAGGGAAAGGTAGAAGGAAGGACATTCACCATCAAGCAAACGTGACAGGAGCAGAACAGGGAAACGTAGACACGAAAAGAAAGGCTGCAGGGATAGGGAAGGAGGAGGTGGCTGCATTAGAACCAGGTGTGTTTTTTTTTGGGGGGGGGGGGTAAGTGAGGTAGTGGTTGGTATTGCAATGGCGAATGAGCCAGGTAGGTAGCGACAGTTCTAAGGGTTGCCTTTATAAGGGTTGCCTTGGTAAAGGCAACCCATGGGGGAAAAGTTCAAATTGCTATTTGGTGGGACCTAGTAGGCAAGGCCCGACTCAAATTATGCGGGAGGAGAGGACTAAATTATGAGGCAAGAAAAATCAAATTATGTAGCAAAAGCGGCACGTTTACTGTTTTACTTCATTATTGAGTCATTTTTAACATTTTAACAGTGTCTGGGCAAAGATATCAATCACCCTATTAGTACTGATTCAACACCCAAAATACAGCAATTAGTAACAGATAGGTGACAAGTCAACCCCTGCAAAGGGCCTTCCACTGCGCAGCAACATGTGCTACATTTTCATAGTAACAATTGATCCTTTTGAGCTAGAAACAACATTTTTGGTGAAATCTGCAGATTGTACAGCAGACTATGTGCCATATTCATCAGTAGCTGCAAACCTGCATAATTCCGGTGACCCTGGCTATGTGAGAGATTAGGATGGGAAAGTGGTTTGACTATACTTAGTGATAACATGTGAAATTGGTATTATCAAAGCCGAAACGTATGGTTTACATTTTAAGTCTTGACCCGGGCTTTAACTGGGGCGGGTCTCACCGGGTCTGAGCACCAGCAGTTTTTTTAAGGGGGCCTCGAAACGGGTCTCTATCGGGCTCTGTTTTGTGCCCTGGCACAGGCAGTCCGTTTTTTTTTTTCGGACTGCAGTGACAGCAGGCACATCGATGTGCACGTGGTAAGCGTTGAAGAGGGAGGGAAATCCTTTAAAGAGAGTCATTTTCTCTCTGGATTTCCCTTCTCTTTTTGAAACTCAGGAGCAACAACATTGTCGTGGTGTCACCAGTGCTTTAAGTGGAAGTTTTTTGTCAATATTATATACGAGCCATAGTTGTTGCTTATTTATCTTATGCAACTAGCAACCATTGACAAAGCCAATAGTCCTTACTTGTAGGTATGATGTGACTTGTATCATATCTGGACGCAATGACAGAAACAGAAAAATAGAAGTCGGGCAGCACACTGTGCTAAACATAGATTTTTAGCTTACGTGTTTTTAAGCCATGCCCTTAATTACACTGACCACACCCCTTTGAGAGACCCCCACAGTTTTTTCATCCCACTTAAAGCACTGGTCTGGACAACAATATTAAAAAACCCTTATGGAAAATGTAATGTGTAATGACTCAGTGCACTCTGAATATATAAAATAGTCCATCATGTGTTGAATTCAAGCACTTCATAGGAGGAGGAATGACACACCAAAGGGCCAACCAGTGCTTAATTTGAGCACTTGGTTTCCAGTGCTCTGCACTGCCACTGAATTGTCAACACAGGCACTTATGACAGTCTTCCACGTGGTGGCAACATCTTTTTAATTTACAGATGAGCACAACAACTAATGTTTATTAATTCAGTATGCATTAAAAATGAAAATACCTGCTGCCTAAGCTAGTCTTATAGCTTTAGGGGTGTGGGGTACTCTGAATTGCCACACTTCTAGCTGTACGGTGGTTAGCAGTTGTGTTGGTACCATTATTGGTAGTGTTGACAAGGGCAAAGGGTGGAGCAGGCTGCAGTGGCCTCCTGATGAGGGACCTGTCACTTATAAATTAAGCACTGAAACCAACAAAGAGGTGAGAGACATATACTCCTCTGGGTGGAGCCGTAGCCCGTTTTATGGCGATACAACGCTATACAAATATCTATAATGTAGTGTCATTACAAAAGGGACATTTTGTAGGCCATTTTATATTTGCACATTTTGCCACCAACACACGCCAATGATTACTTGAGTAAGGTTAGAGTTGTAAATCAACGCCCACTAAGATTTAGTAAGATGGGTGGGTGCCGAGTAATTTTGAATTGCACCCGCGAGCCGTTTCAACTTTGTGCCACGGAAGCCGCAGCGCACAACATTAATACTTAAAACCCAAAGTATCTGTTAGGTAGGAGGCCCGATGTGACCAGCTGCCCGCCACATTTATCAGGTCTAATCTCATTGCTGGCTCTGGAGACCCCTCCAGGTCCCATTTCAAAGTACAGTAAGGGTGGGATCTGAATCAATCAATCAAGAAATTTGTATAGCGCGCTACTCACCCGGAGGGTCTCAAGGCACTGGGGGGGGGTCCGCTACTGCTCGAACAGCCAGGTCTTCAGTTGCCTCCTGAAGGAGAGGTGGTTTTGGGTGAGGCGGAGGTGGATGGGGAGGGAATTCCAGGTCTTGGCTGCCAGGTAGGAGAAGAATCTTCCTCCCATGGTGGTTCTTCGGATGCGTGGGACGGCGGCGAGGGCGTGGTTGGTCAATCGTAGTTGGCGGGTGGGAGTGTAGAAGGTCTTTGGACTGCGAGCACGCTGGAGCTGCTCTTCTTTTAATCTCCTCAATCAACTCCTCGCGGAACCCGCTCCGCGGGTCCCGCTTCGCCTCTGGTTCTCTGTTCGCGCTGCTGGAAGTGCGCTGTGACTGCGAGGTATTTCATCAGACAGAGCCTCTGTGGCGGTGGTGTGGGCAGGGCTGCGAGCGTGGTCAGGCGAGGACTTCAAGTCCCAGGAGCGCCTGACCCTCGGCATCACCAGCAGCTGACCCGCTCTCCCTGCTGGCTCCTCCCCCGCCTCAGCGCGGCTATAAACCTCCCTTGTGACACCGCAACGCGGGAGCGCGCCGGGAGAAGCCCGGGACAAGGGCGGGACCGTCTGAGGCCGTCAGAGGCTGAAGAAGGCTGGGCTGGGCCCCCTCCCTTGGTTCTCCGGTATTAAATCTGTGTCTCGTTGCCTCTACAGTCTTGTATTGTATTTCAGGGTTATTGGCTTCATATTTTACAATTGTTATTAATTTATTGTTACTCCCCTTCTAATACAGTCTCATGACGGCTAAAAAACTACGCTCCGGGCGAGTGATTGTAGGGAGATCTGGGTCTAAAACCAAATCTAACCCCCTACGGAACAAAATTGCATCTTCCATGCAATTGAAAGGCCAATGCCAGCTTTTCAATTTATGGGACAAAGGGAAAGATAAATCCACTGATCTGCAGTCCCCGAATGAAATCCCAGGTTCTAACGATTCGGTGCCTGTTAATGGGGTCATTGATGTTTCCTCTAGTATAAGCTTGGTTGCTAGTCAATCTTTGCCTATTCTAGTTAGCCCCGAAGTATTAAGGGGCTCACCTTTGGCGTCAAACAATGTACATCTGAAACAGAATGCTCCCCTTGAATCTTCGGGTAATATGCCCCCAAAATCTGATAAAATTGTCCCCCCCCCCAAGTTGCACTAATGGATGTTCCTAAAGTTTCGGTGAATACTGATCTTTTGTCAGCCGCGTTAGTTAAATCTCCTGTAATAGGGAATGATTTTACACTGCCTGACATTGATTTAACAGCTCATAGGGCGCGGGTGGGATCGTTACATGGGAACCCTAAAGGTGTGCCTTTAGAGGAAGCAATAACTATTTCGAGTACCGGTCCTCTAAGTAGCACACCTTCTAATAAACTAGATTTTTCCCTTCCACAACTAAACTTTACATCTTGTTCAGGTCCAGTGTTGAACAATTTAGCTGAGGGTTCTCCAAATATTAATGGGAGGCTAATTTCTAATTCTTTGTCCTCTTTGGAATCAATTCTTTCTTCGATTTTGAGTTTACTTGAAAAGTTTGTGGGAGGTTCGGAATGTATTTTTGACACTGTAACGCAAATTTTGCAAGTTCTCTTGCTAAGTAAAAATGAGTTAGTGTCAGATCTTCCCATACCATCGGCTTCTTTGTTGGTGCCCCCAAAAATAAGCGCTCCTTCCGCTTCGGTAGTTTTGAATTCAGCTCAATCTTCTCCTTTGACAGAAGGTCAAAAGGAAAAGAAGCCTGTAGTTCTCCCAGCTGTCCCCAATCCTTCCAAAGTGGTTTCGGCTGGCGCTAATTGTATAGCTCCAATCAGTGACAAGATAGAGGTAATAGTAACATCTCCACTCATTCCCAAACCCGAAATTCCATCTCTCTTTCCGATAGTCTCCTTGCCGTCAAGCAAAGAAGAGGAGATTCCTAAAGTAAATACTGGATTGATGGGAAAAGTGAGTCCCCTGAAACACAATAAGATCAGAATGAAGAAGAGGAAACCCATTCGAAGATTCGCTAAAAAAAGACAGAGGAAACTTCTTTTTGATAAGAATGCTGAATTAAGTCTAGAAGATTCTCCACAGGTGGAGCAGTCTCCTACCTCTCATGTAGAAGCTAGGGTTGTCTCGCCTAAAGAAGACGCCCCCTCCTCTGGCCTAGGTCCTATAAGCTTTACTAATCCTTTCCTTCCCAAGGTTTCCCATCCTTCCGCCAATCCTTTTTCATCATATTGTAATGTTAAAGCAGGATCTTGCCAAGCTGTTTCTAAGGTTACCTCTCCTTCTGTCATCCCGTCCCTTACTTCTCTAAATCCTTCAGCAAGACCCTTTCAGGCTCCATCCTCAATGACAGTTATTCTCCCAAAAGAAAAAATAAATGTGGATACTTTGTATCTTGATTTTTCTCCCTTATTTGAACCAGATTTAATTTTAAATAGATCTGCCCTACTGATCTGTTTTAAAGAGATCGAAAGTTTGAAATTAATTCAAACGTCCGATTTAGATATTGTATTTCTCCTTAACTCCTTCGTGGGGAAACCAATAAGATCAACAAGGGTGAAATTCCATTCGAAAGTTGTGTTAAATCTTGTTCTACAGTGGGCAGAGGAATTACAAGTTAGAGGGATAGATGTCATGCCACACTTTGGGGAAAAATGTACTCAAAGCATTCTCGCCAATTCTTCACTATCACTTCCCTCTAATACGGGTGTGCTGTTGTCGGATTGGTCTAATTTTAGATCAGAGGACCTAAAAATTTGTGTGGCTAGGAATGAAAGGCTAGTTTCATACAAAAACCCTCCCCTTAAGCAGACAGTGAAGGATGATCAATCTAAATGGAGTTGGTTACCTGGAGTTCTAGCGAGTAAATCTGCTCCCTGTTCTAAACAACATTCCAATTTTTAACAGAGAGCTGAAATTTATCTCATGGAACACCGCCGGATTCAAGGATTATAAGGAGAAATTGGGTTTCTTGCATTCTCAAAAGGCAGACATAATCTGTTTGCAAGAAACCTGGGTTGAAGGAAGATTAGCTTTGGAAAAAGACTACTTTGTTTTGGAATACAGCGCAACCAGCACTAGAAGAGGCCATGCTAAGGGAGGGTTAGCATGCTTGTTATCTAACAGATTGCAATGGAACTATTCACACTATCTAGATCCAGGGAAACTGTTTCAAGCAATAACCCTAAAAGATGTATTTGAGGATTGCCCCAATAGATTGTTGATTGTGGTAAATATTTATATTCCCCCCAATTGTAGTTTTAATGCTGGTTTAAAAACTTTATTCACTTTTTTAACTAAAGCGTTGGATATCTCCCCAACTCCACATGTGTTAATTTTTGGGGACTTAAATTGTAATATATCTAACTGTGGGTTGGAGTTGTTTAGAAATATTCAATTGGAAGAGTCCTTGAATATACCATCAGCCCAGTTTCCCTCCAAAATTAAAACTAACAAAAGAGGTAAACTTATCTTAGATGGTCTACTTAAAGTTGAATGCTTAATAGTAAATGGGAGGCTTCCGTCTGACACTCCGGCAGCTTATACTCGTAAATCTAATAAGGGAAAATCTATTATTGATTTTATCATGGTAGATTATGCCGGTTTTCACCTACTGAAGGATATGAAGGTCATTGAGTCTAGTCTTAGTGACCATAATGCGTTGATGCTTTCTGTCTCCGTTAATCTTCAGAATGTGGATCCGTGGAGTCTGGATACAGATTTTGTGAATTTTGATTCCAGCTCAGGGAAATGTTTCTGGAACCCTTGTACTGTTGAAAATGTGGTGCCTCTTTTGTATTTTACTGTTGAGAATTTACCCCTCTGGGAAGGGAGAGAGCTGTTGAGTTTTATTAATTTTTTAGATTCTGTAACTGCTAGTGCAAAAAAGAAACCAGGTGTGAAACAATCCCTCGTAGTCCCTCATCCTCTACGGGCTATAAATAGAGAAATAAACAAAGTTGTAAGGGGGCAATTTTTATTCTTTACCCAAGAAGCTAAGTCTAAGTTGTTTATCTTAAAAAGAAGGAGAGTCAGGCTTAAGGCCCGTTTAAAACGCTCTAAGGAAGATGCCCTCTGGATTCAACTGAGGGAAGCTTCTTATAATGGCCAAGCCAGGACATTCTGGTCCTTAATCGGCAAAGGTTGTGGTACCAGAGCCAGTCCAACGCCTATTGCCATTGAGGAACAGGTGTGGGTTCATTATATCGAGAAGTTGTACAGTAACAATAATTCTCAAGTTTTTAATGTTGAATCTGATAATGTCTCACGTATACTTGACTGTCCAACGGAAAAGGAAATTGAATGTGCCATTAAGAATATGCGCTCCTCTGGTGCGATGGGTCCTGATAAAATCCCAATTTCAGTATTAAAACACCAGAGTGAACTTTGGAGTAAAATACTCTTTCCAGTGTTTACATTTTGTTTTTCTAGTGGAACAGTCCCCCCCTCCTGGAAAGGAAGTATTATTGTCCCTTTATATAAAAAAGGGGCAAGAGATCTACCACAAAATTACCGTCAAATTGCTTTGCTTGATGCCATTGGTAAGGTTTTCGCAAAATGTGTGCTTACTTTAATGAATCAATGGGTATCTGAACATAAAATCCTTCCCATGGAACAAACAGGTTTCAGACAAAATCATGGAACTTTAGATAACCTGACTGCATTGCAAGTTATCAATGAAAAATATGTGAAAGTCCGTGGTGGTCAGGTATATGGCGCCTTTATTGACTTCTCCACCGCCTTTGATAAAGTAGACAGAATTTTGCTGTGGAGAAAGTTATTTAATTTAGGTATGCCCCCATTCCTTATTAAGTTAATTCGCGCCCTTTATTCTGACACCTGGTGCAGAGTTCTACTTGGAGGTGAACGTGGTGTATCTAAATTAATTCCCACTTCCAATGGGTTGAAGCAAGGTTGCCTTTTGGCTCCATTGCTATTTTCCTTATATACAGTTGATTTACCCGTCACCCTCTCTGCTTGCGCCGGTATTGCCCCGTCCTTGGGTGGAGTTCCAATTGCATGCCTTATGTATGCAGACGACATCTTGATTTTGGATCTCACCCCAAAGGGCCTGAACAATCGGTTGCAAGCACTCTCTGAATATGCTGAAAGTCATTTCTTATCAATAAACACGGCAAAAAGCAAAGTGATTTGCTTCTCTGGTAGATAGAAGCCTAAATGCCTTAATTATCCATGGGTTGTGGGGGGGGAAAAACTGGAATGTGTGAAATCTTATACCTTCCTAGGTAAAATTGTCACTTATAATTTAAGTGACAAATTACACATTGACAATAACTCTCGGAAGGCTATTTCTCAGGGAAAGAGTTTAGTTTCCCTGTATAAAGCCACAGGTAGAAGGCATTTTTCTATTCTTTTAGATGTTTTCAGAGCGAAAGTTCCGGCCTCCCTGTTATACGGAATTGAGTTAACTGATCTAAAAAAGTGGAGTTTTTTAAACTCGGCGGAAGGGAAAATTTTACGTAGTTTAATGTCTGTAGGTACAGCAAATGCGACTGCTTCCTTGAGACAGGAATTGGGTTTACGTAGCAGCTGGGTTCAAGGTCTGGCAAGTATCATACGTTGGGTAGTAGCTTTATCTAAAGGTGAACCTAATACCTTAAGAGATCTTATAAAAAATGAATTATTAGGATCTTTTAATGATTTCTCCCTGATTGTAAAAAACTTCAGATTTGCCGTGCTGCAATTGAAATTGGAGGAGGAGACTTTATTTTTATTATCCTCTCATCAATTAAAAACTGTTCTGAAGTCAGCCTCCTGGGAATTGGGGTTTTGTCAGGATAGAGACTTTTGTTTAGCGAAAAAAGGTTGTACGCCTGTTATCGAATCTTATACCCTGCGGAAAGCTCAACCGTATATGTATTGGAACATCTCCCATGGCGTCAGACGCCTTGTGTACTTATTAAGACATAATTTGCTTCCGTTGAAAGTTCTACATGCCAGCTGGTATGGTCATTCGGCATGCTGTGATCTTTGTCAATTGTATGATCAGGACTTAGATCACGTCATGTTTGTTTGTCCTGCACTGATGTCTTGCAGGCGTAGATGGTTAAGACCAATTTGCTTACAACTCAACATATTATCTGCTTCTGCATTTAAGGCAGCCTTGATTAACCCACCTAATGAAATGTTTGCTTTTAAACTGTACAACTTTTTAAAATGTTTTTTGGACCTGTATTAGGATGTCTCTTGTAATTGTGATGGAATAATATTTTATGTATTTCTTGTTTTGTATGTATATGTTGTTTTATGTGTACCTCATAAAGAGTTCCTTATCATAATAAAATAAACTTGAAACTTGAAACTTGTGTAGAAGGTCATGCTGTTGTTGAGGTGCCTGGGGCCCATGTCGTGGAGTGCTTTGTGTGCGTGGGTGAGGAGGAGGAACGTGATTCTTTTGCTGACGGGGAGCCAATGCAGGTCTCTCAGGTGTCTGGAGATGTGGCTGTGGCGGGGGATGTCCAGGATGAGTCATGCGGAGGCGTTCTGGATGCGTTGAAGTCTCGCCACTTGACATGTGCCACGGTATACCCCGCAGTGGCATGTGCCTTGTGGCATAACCTTAATGGAAATTAAGCACCAGCCACTCCCTCGGCACACTATTAAATGGAAGAATAACTTGGAAAGAAAATACAAGCAAATATCTAAATCAAATGATAGCAAGCCCAGTAGGTCTCACCTTTGGGTTTTAGAAAGGTGAAGTATAGCTAATGAGTCAACAAAAAGAGGTGCTTGTGAGAAACTGGGTTCTTGTTGCAGTACTCCCCTACTAGTTCCCTGGTTTTTAATGCAACTTTGACTGAGGTGTACTGCTGACCAGGTTCCCAGTACCAGTGTTCATTTCCTGTACCACGATTGGCATAACTTCAGCCACCCCTGTAAGTCCCTAGTAAATGGTACCCATGGTACCTAGGGCATTGGGACTGAAGAGGGTCCACTGGGGCTGCAGCACCAATTGTGCCTCCCCAGAGACCCCTCACTGAAACTATGCAAACTGGCATTGCAGGCTGCATATGTTGGTAAAGAGAAAATCGAAGAGTCAACATGGCATACAGCCCTGTATGCTTGAGGTGTAGGTATGTCACCCAACTGCAGGCCTTACAGCCCTAAGGCAGGGTGCACTATATCCCATGTGTGGACATATCTGCATGATCAGATATGACCCTACAATATCAGGTCCATTCTTGGATATTGTAATTGCACCAGGAAGCTATAGAGAGTACATGGGCTGGATACTTATCATTACATGTTTCCTAGCTAAATGATAGGTTCACTGTACCCTAAGATAATTGGTACCAAACATCTTGTCTTAATAACTCCTCACTGGTGCCAGGGTTGGACTTAATAATAAAAGCACACAGGAGACCCTTTAGAGAGTCCCTAGAAAACCTACCAAGCACTGGTGTGGTCTCTGACTAGTCTTAGGCAGCCTGCCTCCACCAGACATGTTTCTGACCTCATGGGGAGAGGGCCAGCGCTCTCATAGGCCAGAAACAAAGCCTGCTTTGGGCGGAGGTGCTTCACACCTCCCCAGGACAGGATAGCCTTCCAAGGATAGAAGCTTCAAAGGCGATGACGCCTTTGAAATGTGACCCAGGCTGCTCCAGCTAGTAGAGGGTTCCAACCCACCTGTCCTGCTCCACATTTGACAGGACAGTTGAAAACATTAGGTAAATTAGGAGGTCCCCATTCAGCCTACATCATCCCTAAGGTGGGGTAGGCAATGTGGACCCCACTTTTCATTTGTCCCCATCTTGGTTTGAGGGGGAATTAGCCAATTAGGGTCAGGGTAGTGCCCCTGCCCACAAGAAGTGGTCACTTAGAGGGTGCAGACAACCTAAAGATAGGTAGCCCATTGGCTACTACCCGTCTCCCCCTTTAACGCACCTACATTTACTATTTAGGTGGCACCTCTAAACCCTGAACTTAGATTCAACGTACACAGAGAAGAAAAGGACAAAGAAGAGCTGCTGACCCGAGGACTGAAGCCATGCTTCAGAAATTTGGCTCCAAACCCTGCCTGCTGCCTTAAGGACTTGATAATCATGGCGTGCTGTCTCGTCCTGCAACTGTGAGGCCTCCAAGAACCTCCAGCCTTCTACAAATCACCAAGGACCTCCCTTGGAGTGGAGGTACCATACCCCTTCCCTGCAGCCCGCAGGAACTGAACAGCAGAATCCAGTCTTAACGACTTGCTGCTCCCCGGCAACACCGACACAGTAAACAAACCAAAAGTGGTAGACCAGTTCCAGTGGGGTCAGATCTGTCTCTCCACCAAGTTTGGAGACACCACGACCTACCGGAGCCATGTCCACACCAATTTCTGTGTTACTGGACCCTCTGCAGCATTCACAGAGACAGAGAGTCAAATCCGAACTCCAACTGCCCAGGAAGCAAGCACCCAGTGAGGGATGTTGAGACCCTTGCGACCCACTTTGTGAGTGGGCCAGCTGACCCAGAATTGCCTCTCCAACCTGCCTGCTCCTGACTGCGAGAACATCTTGCAGTGCGCCACCCGGCTGACCTATCTACTCTGCACCCAGCCCATCCAGCTTGAGTACCAATGAACCAGCTGTGTTCCTATGGTCCTGAGGAACATGTGACCTGCTCTCTCACTTGGGACCCATCGGACTTACCTTTAAATCTACTTGTGCAGTGTGTTATCAGATGGCCCCCATCGTAGCGCACCAGCTACCAACGACCTTAACACCCTGCTCCCAGCTGAATCCGGGACTCTCCAGAGAATCCGCTGATAGAACATTGGGCCTGGCCTTGCGACTTACCTAAATCCCAAATGTGAACCTTGAAATCTACTTGAATGAATTCATATGCATTTTCTTGTTTCTTCCCATTGACTTCAATGGTGCATAATTGTGCACTAAAGTAATTCATTTTGCGAACTTTGAATATTCATATCCTAAAAAGTACTTAATTTAGAATGAAGTTCTAGGTCTGAAAAATTATATAAAAAATCGATGTTATGGGGATGGGCTACTGCTACAATGGAGGCAGACGTGTCCTGGTAGAGCTCTGTCGGAGGCTCCTCTGAACAGGTACTGCTCTCTGAATGTGACTGCCCGCTGAGACTCACCAGGTGCGACCCCGCTGGGACAACGCTCGGGGGTGCTGCTGGAGGTCCTGGCCTGCCCGTGTCCCGATTTATGGATCCCGTCGAAGTGGTCTGCACGACGCGGGATCCTCGGGCGGCTGCTTAAACAAATCGAGCCCGGGGCTTAACTTCGCCCACAGGGCAGAAAGACATGGCGTAGCAGATGCGGGCTGACGGTGGTGGGACGCGGCTGCTCATCCGGCCGATACCTTGCTGGATATTGGCCGATGCGAGAGGAGAGGGATTGTGACCCCTGCTGGATCGCGTGCCTGGCTGTGCCGTGCCTCTGCATGGGTTGCAGACTGCCGCAATAGAAGACAGCGGACTACGGGGAGAGGCGCTACCCTGCCCGCCTACACTGTCGCTACCTTCGTGGCGTATCTGCGGTGAGCGGGCCCCCACCCGCGGAGGATAACCATCGATACCAGCTCCCCCGCCATGTTGCTGGGACCGCCTTGGTGCTGCTGGCGGTGTACCCCCGGGACCAGCCTCTGACTTCCGCAACGTGTGGGGACGGTCTGCGGGAGTGATTGCTTACTCGGCTCTTCGTGCCGCCACTGCTTTTGCGGTGCAGATGCGGTGAGTGGGGGCCCCCCGTATATGATACAAGTGACAGCTTGCCCTGCTGCTGCCCCCATAGATACTTGCTGGCTGCAGTTGGGGTGCCACTGGGGTCACTCTAGATCGGCCTGCGTCCTGCCGCCACCTGCAACCTCCCAGACCACTTCCTAACTGCTGCTGCGGAGGTTGGAGGACGGCGGGTGCTGATGCCACTGGGTTTGCTACTGAGTTCGCCAGCGCCGCCATTTTGATCACGGCGCAACTGAACAGAGGACGCCACTGAAGTGGAGCTGCCTGCAGTGGCACACTGTCCTGTTTTTGAACTGATGGGCTCTTCTGATGCGGCCTGAAATGATGCAGAGAACGGTGGGGCGCGCGGAACCACAGGTACGGTGTGGAGCGTACTGCTGGCCCCCCACTGCAAGCTATCTGGGAACCCGCGGAGGAGCTTTGTATCTACACTGCCTGCTGCTCGCAACTTATGGCGCTGGGGTTTCTTGGGGCTGCCACTGTATGGACACTCAGACACTGCCTGGATGAGCGACCTACCGCAACTGCTGAGGTGCTGCGACCCACATCTCCCGAACCTTGGTGGTGCCACATCATCGACTTAAACGCTTCTCTGCACTGGTGTGCCACGTCTGGGGTGTCCTGCACTGACTACCAGAAGGAGGACCGGAGGTGAAATTTACTGATGCCCGCAGATACTTATGCCACCAATGTCTGGAAATCAGCGCCTTCCCTTGCGACGAAGACGCACAGCACCCCGGGCGCAGCCTGAGTACACACGCGAAGAGAGCGGGGTCCTGAACATGGCCAGGAAACCCTGCAGCTGGAGCCACGAGATGTTTAGTGGTTGTGATCTGTAACCTGCTGGAGCTGGGACGAGACCTGCTGTGAAGCTCCCGCCTGGACAACGTTTCACTGTGAAATCCCCACATATAGATCAACACAGAGCTACAACCCATGACGAGCAGTACCGGGGCGCAAACTGGCACGGGAGGAGCTCAGACACTACCGCCTCTGCCCAAGCACAAATCTGATAAGATGGCGAAGCAGGGGCACACAGACCAAACTGCAAATAAGCTAGATGCGGTACTGGCTGTGATGGAGCGACTGGAAGAAACCATCAATCAGACCCGCACCTCCCTGGAATCCAAAATTGACAAAGTAGCTATCGACCTCACCCACCTGCATGCGGATCACCTGGAGCTAACTGACCGCACTACTGTATTGGAGACCACCCTTGCTGAAATTAAGCCACAAGTGACTCAGACAGATAAGCATGTTCAAGATTTACTGAACCGCGTGGAGTTCCTGGAAGACAGAGCAGAGGACGCTGAGGGGCGAGCACGACGCAACAATGTACGCGTAGTGGGCGTGCCGGAAAGATGGGAAGGAAGAGAACCTACCCTGCATGTGGAGACTTGGCTCAGAGATCTACTGCCGGAGGGGACCCTCTCATCACACTTTGTCATAGAATGTGCACACAGAGTCCCGTTGAGACCCCCTCCCACAGGCTCGAATCCACAGCCCTTGCTCCTCCGACTCCTCAATTACCGGGACGCCATCCTACAGGAAAACAAGAAGCTACAAGACATTCATATAGATAATCACAAAATAATGTTCTTCCCGGATTACACCATCCATCCAGGTGCAAAGGCAGTGGTTCTCATTTAGCGGTAAAGAAGTGCCTTCGGCAAAATAACCTGAATTATTCTCTGCTCTTCCCGGCACGTCTGAGAGTGGTTGCCAGCGATAAGACTCCCTTCTTTGACACGCCAGAAGAGGCAGAAGACTGGCTGGACACCTTCACAACTACGGGACCTCGGGACACAGCTGCGACAGCGACCCTACCGAAGCTAAGAGGCCCCTTCTGCCACCGCCGGAGGCTGCGGAAGTCGACGGCGCTCAGATCTGATCCTCTGCGGACAACGGGATGCCCTACAGGCAATAGCGAAGATAGTGGCTCTCTGATAATTGAGGACGCATCCAACTCCAGCCAGTGAGACCTATCCAGTGATGATGAGCAGATAGATGGCCTGCAGAACTCACAGGACTCGACCGAACAACTGGATGTTACCCCGCAGACGGCTGACACAATAATGTGAACATTACGGGACCTTATCCCTGGTTGAACCATGATTTGAGGTATTGTGATATTTATACTGAGGTATGCAGTCGCTGATAACATTGTGGGTTGCGATAGATGCTGCAGTGCTGCTGAGTATTCACGTGAGGTAAGGGGTGATGTCCTGTAATAGAAGAGAGGGGCGGGATTTCGGCATTTGCTTAGTAGTGGTCATGTGAGCACCAGTCCACCATATGCACCTACTGAATGTTTTTTTGAGCCGGTAAGTATAGACTCCCTCTATCCTCTTTTTTTATTGTCCATTATATTTTGCCTGAAGACTGGGAGACTCCAAGACACTGGTCACACAAGTTATCTCTATCGAGAGTTTGGACGATTGCTGGTTGCATTTTCGCCCTTTTGGAGTTGTTTATCATTATGTTTCTGTTCTGGATTTATTTTGAGACATCATCTGTTGCAGGCAGACTTACACGCTATGACATGCCATGAGTCAGTATACTAGGAAAGATGAGCATTGCTGTGAAATATGTACTATACATAATTGCTGGGCCGCTGCAGACGCATGACCATATCACACCCTATAAGGACTATGTATCCACTCAAAATTGCTACATGGAATGTGAGGGGCATGCATTCACCATTTCGCAGGTATCAGATATACTCATACCTCAAACGCCACCACATACATTACAGGAGACTCACCTGGTCACCACTGAAGTTCAACGCTTACACCGCCGATGGCGTGGCCAATTGCACGCCACAGGGTATTCGGCTTTTGCGCGAGGCGCACTAATCTGGGTGCGACCAGGGGTCCCGTTTAAACTCACGCAATCGTTGGTGGACACAGAGGGCAGGTATGTTGGGATTAAGGTTGCCCTGGACGGTCGACAGGTAGTAATTGCATCACTATACGCTCCCAACACAGAGCAAGCAATTTCTTTTACAGTATATCACGCGTTTTGTCGCCATGGCATGATATCCCCTTGTTTCTGGGAGGTGACTACAATAGTGTACTTGACGTATCGCTGGACCATTCCTTGCCACCCCTTCCGGGCACAAACACGCACAATGCCATTAAGGCGCTGACTAGCTGGGCAACACAATGGCGCCTGAGAGACGCCTGGAGATATCGCCACCCCCACAATAGGGTATACTCCTTCTATTCAGGTGCACACGACCTACATGTGCGGTTGGACCGCTACATGCTTTCGGAGGAGCTGCTCCCGCACATAACTGCAGTCTATTACTTAGGCAGGACACACTCAGACCATAACCCACATATCTTAGAGGTGTCATGTGCTGTTAGATGCCCCCTTTCGTAGTCTGCTGGCCGCTAATATTGCCCTATACTTTGAAGAAAACACAGGCATGGCTACGACGCCCCAGGAAAAATGGGACACGTTTAAAGTGGTAGTTAGGGGTGATTGCCTCGGTGCGCACGCAGGTATGCGAAGACAGTCGGAAGCCGAACTCACACACTTTGAATGTGGGCTGCTTCGAGGCAAGGGGGAGGTGCTGGAGGGTAGTACTAGGTCCTTAGAGCAAAACAAAGAGAAACATTCCAGGTTGCTTGAACGGCTTCGCAACCTGAACTATGCAGCACACTCAGCACTCACCCATCATATGGGAGACAAACCCGTCAAGTTGCTCACTTGGCTGATACGGCAAGATGCAGTCTCCGCACCTGTGGCATCCATACAGACTACACAAGGCAACACGGTACACACACAGAATGCTATACACCAAGCTTTCGTGGAATATTATTCCGCGATGTACAGATCCTGTCTCCTGGCCACAGATGCGGAAATACAGGAATTTCTTTCTACCTTAACGCTACCACACTTGACAGAACACCAACAGGAAGAATTGGGTGCTCCTCTACTACCGGAGGAAATCAGAGATAGCGTTTTCTCCCTCTCAAACGGTAAATCTCCGGGTCCGGATGGATTACTGGCTGAATTTTACAAAGCCTACTCCGATATATTAATACCGGAGCTGCTGCAGGTATACGCAGAGGCTCTAGATGACTTGGAACTTACAACTACGCAAAATGAGGCAACGCTGATCTCCCTCTTAAAGCTGGGCAGAGACCCGGAGCTGCTGGGCTCCTACCGTCCGCTGACTCTGTTAAACACAGATTACAAAATACTGGCCTCTGCCCTAGCTAGACGGCTATCCCCATTTGTGCCGACCTTGGTGCACAACGATCAGAACGGATTTGTACCAACTAGAAATACCTCTCTCAATATTCGTAGACTGTTCAGAGTCCAAAAGTATGCAACAAAGAATTGGCCGCGGGCTGGTTGTCTGGTGCTAGACCTAGAGAAGGCCTTTGATTCATTGGAATGGCCCTATTTAGCAGCGGTCCTGCGTAAATATGAGCTAGGAGACGGATATTTACAACTGATACAACTGCTGTACCGGCGCCCCACGGTACGGGTCTGCACGGGTAAGCTCATTTTTTAAATGTTCAGGATCAGACAAGGACCCAGACAGGGATGCCCCTTGTCCCCGTTGCTCTTTTCCCTTGCTATGGAGCCTTTAACAGCTCTCCTCCGAGTAAGTGGTGCAAACTGGGGCATCCCCTTACAGGATGGTCTCCACACGGTGTCCCTATATGCAGATGACCTGCTGCTGTATGTAAAAGACCTGGATACTGTACCGCCGACCATATCCGCGCTGTTCCACGGCTTTGAGACGGTGTCGGCCCTCAAGGTAAATTGGGCTAAATCGGGCGCTTACGCTTTCTGCAAGGATATAGCCGTGGCGGATATAAGGTTCAACGGAACGGCGCTGACTTGGTATCCGACCACGTTCAGGTACCTGGGCATATTTATCTACCGATCCCCTGCGGACATATTGGAGGGTAACCTGGTACATGCTATCTCCTCCATAAGAGCGCAGATGTAATTCTTGAAGACCCTACCGCTCAATGTGATGAGTCGCATCACCTTAACCAAAATGATAGTACTGCCGCGACTATTGTATTATTTTGCGATCCTTCCGGTATATGCCCCGGTACGTTTCTTTCGGGAATTAGAGGGATTAACTCGAGACCTGATCTGGAACACGGGGCGACCCAGGTTAGCATTGCAGAAATTATACTCGCCGCCGGAGTGTGTAGGCTTGGAAGTTCCTCATCTGGAGTTATACTACTTAGCCGCACAGCTGCAATGGATTGCGAAGTGGCTAAGTGGGAAAAATCTGACGGACACGGCAACCGAGACATCGATGTGGACACAAACACAGGTTTACAGTTTGTTTCACCCACTGGCGAAACTCCACCGCCCAACACAGTTACACATTGAGCTGGCCCACAAATGTTACAAGAGGAGTCTTCAACTCACAAAAGATACAATCCCATATGCCCCAATATTGCCGCTTGTTGGAATGCCCAGAGGCAGAAACTCCATAACCGACGTAGCGTTAATGCCCTGGACAGACTCAGGAGTGGAGACGCTGGGAGACTTGTACGTGGATGGCACCCTCCTACCCTTCGCGACCATGTCGTCCGATAATGCTTTACCGGTAGGCCAATTCCTTTTGCATGCAGCTATCATATGGACACTGCCGCACGCATAGGGAGACCTGACAAATGAGCCACCGACGCATCAGATATTGCAGTATTTACATGTAATGCGGGAGAGGTCACATGTGGTCCATTGGTTAGTATAGGCTCTGCTTATGTATGTACTGAAACCACTACAAAGACTCCGTACAAGTTGGACTGAGGACAGGGGCCGCCCCTGGACCACCGATAAGGAATGGGAGCGTGTTCTAGCTAGCCAGCGCCACACACATACCACGCAACTCGCGATTTAAATTCATACAAACATATATTTTACATAGAGCGTATCTCTCACCAGATAAGATCAAATAAATATTTAAACAAAAATAGCTCTGAATGCCCGAGATGCCGTCTCCCAGGTGCTGACCTACTACATATGCTATGGTCCTGCCCCCTGATTCTACCCTATTGGCGCGCGATAACCGTAAAACTTACACACTGCACCAGCACTGAAGTGCCTACCACATGGGAAGTCTGTATCCTGGGACTTTATAAGCGGACCAAGGCCAACAAATTAAGTTCTAGATTTCGAGAACAAGGCCTCATAACTGCCAAACGGCTGATCACTAAGAGATGGAAACACAAAGACCCCCGGGAGGCACTTCATTAGCGCAAATCTTTAGAAGTCTGGGCGCAGGCAGAGAGCACTATCCTTCACAGGGAAGAAACATCAGGGTTGCAAAAGTATCTTATCGCACATCCCAGGGATGATGGTCTCAAAGCCCTTACACAAGCTGATGCTGCACTGTGTGCACCCTCCACACAATGAACAGGAGACGATGCCTGACATGACACTTGGGTGTAGCGGATACGCTGCAATCAGGGGAACTCTTGGACACTGCGGTTTTGATGGGATGGGATGACTACTTATAAGCATGACTTCTGCTACAAGCTACTCTACTTCCCATGCAACTGTGCATGGATTATGTGCGACGATCCGCACTCAACTTGATCAGGCAAGCCTAGTTACGACTACACTCAAACGGCACTATATGTATCTATTATATATTTCCGTGCACATTTTATGTCTCCCTTTCTTTTGCTTTTATTTTGTTTTCATTCGTTGTGGTTCAAATTTTGGAAAAAGGAGATATCTGGCAACGAATACCGGCATATATAAATTCTTTACATTTTATTACCCATGAAACTTTGCATGCCATGCTCTTGAAGCCGAGTTAAGTACGGGTCACGTACCCTTGTATATGCTGTTGTGTTTTCACAAGGATGACCACGGCTGAAATTAGATACAAGTGACAACCACACCTCGCTCCACGATTAGAGATAACCGTATATGTGGGCTCTTGGTGTCTATGTTATTTTTTATTTTACAAGTGCACGTCAAACCCTGAGATGTAGACATGAGAAGTGCTATGACTTTATGTAGGAACAATATTGATTGTTATACGTAGTACTTCAGCACTGGCAATGTAACCACAACTGCGATATATGCCTGATGATTAGATCCTATGTAACAGAAAATATAAAAGGCAATAAAGATATTTAAAACATTTTTTTTTAAATCGATGTTATTTTAATGAATTGGTCTCGGATTTATTCTTGGTTGTGTGTCTCATTTATTTCCTTTGTGAGTACATCAAATGCTTAGCACTACCCTCTGAGAAGCCTAACTGCTCGCCCACACTACCACAAATAGCATGTTAGTATTATCTACTTTTGCCTCTGTATACCAGTCTGGGTCTCACAGGACTCTCTGCACAGTGTACTCCATTTTAGTGCGCAATATAGAGAGTCATCGTCCTACAGTGCTGTAACGCATTTACACACTCATTTTGTAGGTGTGTGCAACACGGTACAAAATGATAGGGGGACTTTTTTATTTAGCTAACAGAGTTGGATCATCATGGGTGGGGGATGCAACACAGGCGGCACAGAAGTGGGGAAGAAATATGAAAGAAGCAATATAGGATGAAAAAACATGGGGGGGCCACAAGTAACACAGAGGTCGTGGGTGCACAAAGCAATACAGACAGAGGGGGAAGCAACACGGGCAAAAGCAGTACACAAGGGAGACAGCTGTAAAACACCTGTACTCTCATGGAATGCTTAAACAAAAAGAAAAAAGTTGTGATTCAAAAGTGAGCAGTAGAAGGACACAAGTAATGAATGCTTCCATGCTCCAGCAGAATGATAAAAAGCATTTGCAATGCAATAGGTCTCGCATTTACGAGAGTTTGAGCTATTGGCATAGTAAATGACAATAGCTTAAACTCTTGCAAATGCGAGACCTTTTGCATTGCAAATACTGCTTTTGTAAAAGCGCCCCATGCCGCGCTTTTACGTTAATAGAGGCCTTTCCCTTTCTTTAGACGAGCCGTGTCTAATGAAAGGTCTGCGGCTACCATTGAAGTCAAAGCACAGCATAAGGGGCTTTTACAGAAAAAAGCATTAGTTTGTCAAGTTGACAAACAAATGCTTTTTTTTGGTAAAAGCGCTTTCTGTCGCGGTTTTGCTTTAATGGCTGCTACGTACCTTTCGTTAGACGAGGCTGTAATGAAAGCCTACAGAGTAACAACACAAGTAAAAAAATCCAGTCCTTATGGGAGGTTACAAGATGAGACAAGGCAGTACTAAGCCTATAGACCAATGAAAAGCCACAGTTTACAAAGGACTATGATGCTAGCCAATGAAAATGATGGGCAGAGAGTGGGCGGAGCTTTAAGTCCATGCCTGAATACAGCATGCCTCGCAGAGCAGCGCATGCACTGCCCAGGCTAAACCTATATAAAGAGAAGGAAGTAAAACCCATACACGCTGATGTTTATAAAAGCAAGCAAATAACAGTGACAATAAGGCTAACCAGTGGTTAGCAATGGAAGGGCCCTAAGCCCACTGTTAGTTGCCACCAGTTTTTTTCATCAACAGACAACTTGCGCTGTCTTGTAGACGAGACCTAAAGATCACACTCTGCCTCATTCACCACTGTGCTTTTCATCACTGCTGTTATTCACAGATGGAATTTTTTTCCATATTTGCACTGCTCATGCTACAATGGCTCCAGACGGCGTGATGGCCTATCTGACACAGCATTGTCTGGTTCGGCTGCTTCTCTTCTCTGATTGAGAAGACAATGGGCCAGATGTACGACATGTTTTTGCATGCGCAAATGGGTTTTAGACCCGTTTGCGCATGCAAAAAACCTATGGCCCATGTACTAACCCTATTTTGCGAGTCGCTAATTAAATAGTGGCTCACAAAATAGGGTTAGCGACTCGCTATTTGGAAGGGACTTTCCAAGGGTGTCCCTTCCTAATAGCGAGTCTGTACCCTATGTAAGAAAGTTTTGCTCCCGCAATGGCGGTCGCAAAACACTTGCAGTTTACCACCCTCTTCAAGAGGGTGGTAAACCATTCGCAAACCTGAAGAGGTCCCCAGGGGACCCCTTCCCCTTTGTGAATGGGTGTGCAAACATTTTATCAGAGCAGGCAGTGGGCCCTTAAAAAATGAAACAAAAAATATATATATATATTTTTAAATGCATCCTGTTTTCCTTAAGCAAAACGGGCTGCATTAAAAAAAAACACAGCTTTATTTGGAAGCAGTCCCAGACATGGAGGTCTACTGACCCCAGCAGGCCACCATCCCGAAAGTGCCATGCATTCCCAATGGGGTCGCAAATTGCAGCAGCCTCATGATTATGCATGAGGCATGCAATCTGCGACCCCATTAGGAATTGCAAACAGTGTCTCAGACACATTTGTACATTGTCAATTGGGACTCGCGAATTGCGACTCGCAATTTAGCGCAGTTTGCGACTCGCAATTGCCAATGGTAGTACATCCAGCCCAAAATCTGTGCTGTTAATCAGACCTCCATTCCAGAGGTCGAAGTGGGCACGGGGGACGACGAACAGCGTTTCCACTCTTTATGAATTTAGTGAAAACAGTTTCCACACTTATTAAAAAAACACAGACATTCCTGAATGGTTGAAAGGGGAGAAGTAAGGGCTCCTCTACTGTGAAGTGAGAGACAGCTAAAGAAGAAATAACAAGCCTTTCTTACTACCTGGAAGAAAGATAAACGTGTGCAATTGTTTAATCAGAAAATCTAAAGGCTGCTTGGAAGTCAGTACAAGCTTTAATTGGTAAAAATGGATTTCTTTTCATTTTAACAGAAACGTTTAAAAGGTTGTACTAGTTACAGCCAGTGTATAACTAAAACATAACGTTTGAAAACACTGTAAACATGCGAGCACGTTTTTGCGCGTTGTGCAATATATTATCTCTACACTACTGCGTGCAAAGTATCCCATGCTGTGTGTACTTCATTTTTTAAATCTAATTACCTACATATTGACAGCGCTTTCTGTCACAGGCTTGGATCTCTCAGCACTATAAATAGAAGTCACTAGTTCCCCAGTACCGACCAAGGTTTAAATCAAACCGTCCCAATTACACCCACAGACAGCTGAAGTATTAAACAACCGAGCTTCCCAACCAGCAAAAGGCATTTCCCACAGATATATTTAAGTTGCGTTTATTTTTAGGTCTCGGCATAGCGTACATTGCGCAGCAGTGTCGCGCAGCCGAAATTTTACGTTTACAAGTATGGGGGCTTGAACCCGCCACTCTTCTCCATTGGCTGGCTTCCTAAACGGATGCCAGCCATTGGTTTAAGCCCTTCTTTTTCGGATTCGGGCGTTTTTTTTTGCAGTTTTTAACTCCGTGACGTCATCCGTTACTCAACAGCAAAAACCACACCCCCCCCCGAATGCGAAAATGGCGGCACTTTTCTGATGCCATTTCTGCCCGACCGCCGCCGGAAGAAGTCGTGAAGATGCCGAGTCCTCCGGTGAGTGATCGCTTTTCTTGCCTCTCTTCTCTGATTGTGCCCGTGTTATTGCCTCTGTCCCCTCTGTTGTGCGTCAGCCCCCTCGTTGTGCTTGCTTTCCGGCCCCCCTCGCTGTGTTCGCTCCTCTGCCCCATCGTTGCTTGTGGTTGCTTTCCTGCCCCTGCCCCCTCGTTGGTTGTGCTTGCTCTCCTGCCCCCCCTCGTTGGTTGTGCTTGCTCTCCTGCCCCCCCGTTGGTTGTGCTTGCTCTCCTGCCCCTGCCCCCTCGTTCGTTGTGCTTGCTCTCCTGCCCTTGCCCCCTTGTTGCTTCGGCTTGCTCTCCTGCCCCTGACCCCTTGTTGCTTGTTGTGCCTCTGTGCCCTGCTTGTGATCCGTTTTTGTGCCTCTGTACCCTGCTTGTGATTCAGTTTTTGTGCCTCTGTGCCCCCCTGCCCCCTCGTTGCTTATGCTTGCTGCCCCCTCGTTGCTTGTGCTTGCTCTCCTGCCCCTGCCCCCTCGTTGCTTGTTCTGCCTCTGTGCCCTGCTTGTGATCCGGTTTTTGTGCCTCTTTGTCCCCCTGCCCCCTCGTTGCTTGTGCTTGCTGCCCCCTCGTTGCTTGTGCTTGCTCTCCTGCCCCTGCCCCCTCGTTGCTTGTTGTGCCTCTGTGCCCTGCTTGTGATCCGGTTTGTGTGCCTCCCCCTGCCCCCTCGTTGCTTGTTCTGCCTCTGTGCCCTGCTTGTGATCCGGTTTTTGTGCCTCTTTGTCCCCCTGCCCCCTCGTTGCTTGTGCTTGCTGCCCCCTCGTTGCTTGTGCTTGCTCTCCTGCCCCTGCCCCCTTGTTGCTTGTTGTGCCTCTGTGCCCTGCTTGTGATCCGGTTTTTGTGCCTCTGTGCACTGCTTGTGATCTGTTTTTTGTGCCTCTGTGCCCTGCTTGTAATCCGGTTCTTGTGCCTCTGTGCCCTGCTTGTGATCCGGTTCTTGTGCCTCTGTGCCCTGCTTGTGATCCGGTTTTTGTGCCTCTGTGCCCTGCCCTGCTTGTGATCCGGTTTTTGTGCCTCTGTGCCCTGCTTGTGATCCGGTTTTCGTGCCTTTGTGCCCTGCCCTGCTTGTGATCCGGTTTTCGTGCCTCTGTGCCCTGCCCTGCTTGTGATCCGGTTTTTGTGCCTCTGTGCCCTCCTTTTTGGACCGGTTTTTGTGCCTCTGTGCCCTGCTTGTGATCCTGTTTTCGTGCCTCTGTGCCCTGTTCCTGCCTCTGTGCCCTGTTCGTGCCTCTGTTCCCTGCTTGTGCCTCTGTTCCCTGCTTGTGATCCGGTTTTTCGTGCCTCTGTTCCCTAGGGCGTTACTGGGCAGAGAGCTGTGTGTGTGGCTCTGTCTGTGTGAGTGGCTGTGTGTGTGTGTGTTGGGCTGTGTGTGTGTGTGGCTCTGTCTGTGTGTGTAGCTCTGTCTGTGTGTGTGTGGCTCTGTGTGTGTATGGCTCTGTGTGTGTGTGACTCTGTGTGTGTGTGTGGCTCTGTGTGTGTGTGTGTGTGGCTCTGTGTGTGTGTGTGTATGGCTCTGTGTGTGTGTGGCTCTATGTGTGTGTGTGGCTCTGTCTATGTGTGTGGCTCTGTCTGTGTGTGTGGCTCTGCGTGTGTGTGTGGCTCTGTCTGTGTGTGTGGCTCTGTCTGTGTGTGTATGTGGCTCTGTCTGTGTGTGTGTAGCACTGTCTGTGTGTGTGTGGCTGTGTGTGGTGGCGTGTGGCTCTGTGTGTGTGTGTATGGGTGCGTGTGGCTCTGTGTGTGTGTGTGTGGGTGCAAATGCAATAGGTCTCGCATTTGCGAGAGATTAAGCTATTAGCATTGTAAATGACAATGCCATTTATTTATATGTTTAAAAACAAAAATAATGCTGCTATCATCGCCCCCTGGCGCGGGTTCGCCTGGGTGGTCTGCGCTCTAGGCCCTCTGAGATCCAACGTGGCACTCTGCAGGGGTGTCCCCTCTCCCCGCTCCTGTTTGCGCTGTATGTCGTACCATTGGCGTAAAGGGTACGTGACAACCCGAACATAAAAGGCGTTACGTTTTGTGGGGAACCTCATGCTATTGGCCTATACGCCGATGATATTCTAGCTGCTCTCGACCGACCGGAGAGTTCTGTGCCCGCGTTTCTTGCTGAGGTAGAAGCGTTTGGAGCAGTGTCCGGCTTCCAAATGAACAGAGAGAAGTCACTGCTCCTACCACTAGGTAGGAATGCCCACCTGAAGTCTGGCGCTCCCGCGTATGGCGGGGGTCTACCGACATGCACTCAGTTCCCGTACCTGGGTATCACCCTCACCCCATCCACGGAACACACAGTCGCCCTCAACTACACCAACCTCACGTCTCAGATTCGTAGGGACTTGGAGCGCTGGTCCAAGCAACCGCTCTCCTTGCTAGGGCGTATCGCCGTGGTTAAAATGTCGGCTCTTCCCAAGATTTTGTACGTCTTTCAGACTGTCCCAGTGCTCCTTCCACCCGGGACTATTTCGAACCAGCAGACCGCCCTCCAGCACTTCATCTGGGTGGGGAAGCGGCCGCACCTCCATAAACAACTGGCATATCAGGGGATGGACGAAGGGGGCCTGGGGATCCCCAATCTTACACAGTACTTCCAAGTTATGTAATTGCGTTACATGGTGGAGTGGTACAGACCGGAAACTGAGAAGAGATGGCTCTTCCAAGACAGAGCCATGGCTCAGACTTCATTGTGGAGGATACCATTCCTTCGACGCAAGGACAGGCCACGCTACATCCCAAACTCACCTATCACCCACACTACCCTACGGGTGTGGGACAGGGTCGCTGTGCTCCGGGGTCTCACAACTTTCCCCTCTCCGCTCACCCCCTCAGGGACAACCCGGAGTTTCCGCCAGGTACCAACCCCCATGCTTTCCCACAATGGTGGGATTCCACCTGCCGGTTGGCTGGACACCTCTTCGATTTACGGTGCTTTCTCCCTCTCTCAGAACACTCCCGGGGATATGACATCACCTCGCCACAGCTGTTCCAATACTTTCAGCTCAGACGTTGGCTTACACATCCAGACATTGCCCCTCTTGTTGGCCGACGCATGACCGACTTTGACAAGTGGGTGGTCCTGAAAGAGACAGATAAAGGGCTTATCACTGACATATACAAGATGCTCACACTCCCCCCCGCACCCCCCCCCCCCGAGACACGCCACGCAGCAGGTCAAAAACAATGGGAAGCGGAGCTGGGGAGAACACTATATCCTCTGGAGTGTCGCTTGATCTACCTCAGGGCTAACCACATGACGCGCAATGCATCAGGCAGAGAGACAGCGGTAAAGCTGGCCCCGTATTGGTATCTTACGCCGGTGAGACTCAGTAGGGGTAATCCGGCACGTAGTGCACTATGCTGGAGGGGTTGCAGGGAGAGGGGCACCTTGACTCATTTGCTATGGGACTGCAGGGAGGTCAACGACTATTGGACGGCTGTGCTCAATGACATAGACAGCACCTTCAATACAGATATCCCTCGCTTCCCGGCCTACACTATTCTTGGTCTCCCGAACGCACACACCTTCCCCTTGACTTCGATAAGAGGGCGTCAGATGGGCATTGCCATGCAAGCCGCCTCCCAATATATACTATCACTCTGGGAGACCAACAATAGGCCTACTCACGCGGGGTGGTTGCATAAGATATGGTTCACAATGGGGATGGAACGGATACAGGCCACTCTCACACAATCATCGGCAACCTTTCAGAAAGTTTGGCTACCAATGCTCACTCTTCTCTCCAAAGAATTTAACGAAATTACATGCACCAGATATCTCCGCCTACTACGCTTGACAGCACCTACACTTGACACTCCTGGGAATACAGACGGACCATAGCTACAGAGCGAAACGCATTAGAACCCACAATTCTAAATTCCGGCACACTGGTTGGGAGGGGAGTGGTGGGGGTGGGGGGTTGTATAGTTTTTCCTCTTCTGGATGTTTTGGTTTGGCTGATTATGTGCGGACTGGTACCTCCTTCCGATTACAAAAAGGTCTTCGCAACCGGCAGCTACTTGGTTAACATGCTCGATATAAATGTATGGATTGTTCTTTCCTTTCTATGCAGACCTCTTTATTGCTTTGTATTGCCGGTAATTTATACTGAAACTAATAAAATTAATTTAAACATAAAAACAAAAATAATGTCATGAGCAATGCCAATAGCTCTACCTTTGCCAGGGGATACTAGACGTGTGTCAAAGTAGCCTTGTGCACAGCGTTTTCACTCAAAGGAGTGTACATCAAAAAGCTTGTTGAAATCTTGTAGTTCAATAATTCAACTGAATTATTGAACTACAAGATTTCAACAAGCTTTTTGATGTACACTCCTTTGAGTGAAAACGCTGTGCACAAGGCTACTTTGACACACGTCTAGTATCCCCTGGCATTTATCGAGAAAGGGTTTTGCAGGACCCTTTTCCTTGTGGCACGCATTGGTTTAAACCTTGATTGAGGATTTTCATTGGTTTCAATTTTGAACATTTTTTGTACATGAGTGCATGCAGGTTGCTCTTCATTTGAATAGCTCTACCTTTGACAAGGACGAGACCATCGCATTGTAAATGCTTGTTCATTTAACCGCATGCGCGGTAGCTGGTTTTCCCGCTGCGCGCTGAAAATTCAAAAAACCTGCGTTACGTGACAAAGCCAGCTCGTCATGCGCGCCGTGCAGGTAACGCCCATGACGAGCTGGCTTTGAAAATCCCAGCAAAATAGTTACAGAATATTTTATTCCTTTTGGACCCGTGTTACTCTTACCCATCCCCACATTGTTGCCCTGCCTCCATTGTGCTCAGGATTACTGTTCCATAATTCTCCTTCTGCACTTCGATCGCTGCTCTATTCCCGTCACTGGGAAAACAGAAGAGGGAGAAAGGCAGGGGGAAGGGCGCGCTCCGAATTGTTACCGATGTTCATTCGTAACTTTCTCGCTTTCTAAACCAGGACATGCGTTGCTTTTACGAACAAGCATTTGCAATGCAATAGTTCTCGCATTAGGAAAGTTTGAGCTATTGGTCTTGTAAATGACAATTTTTTTATTTATGTGTTGATTTTGAAAATAGCTAAATTAATAGCTTTGTCATTTACAATGCCAATAGTTATAACTTTCGCAAATGTGACACCTATAGCATTTGTAATGCAACATGTTTTGTATTTACGTGACTTAGATGTATTGATATTACAAATAACAATGGCTTTTAATTTTTTTAAATAATTAATACTTAAATAAAAGTGATTGTAATTTATAATGGCAGTAGCTTAAACTTTTGTAAATAACTTTTGTGAAGATTATGTTCAGTGTATTTTATTGTGATGAAAATCCAAGAACAGAAGTGAAATATTAACATCTTTTTGTGACATTTGTAATAAAGCTTGAAACATTGAGAGAACATATTTGAACCAGTTGTTGTTGAATGGTTGCACAGATTGATGCTGTGATGGCGTGGAGTGATGTTGTGGTGGCGACGAGTGATGCTGTGGTGGTGCTGAGTGATGCTGTGGTGGTGCTGAGTGATAATGTGGTGGTGCTGAGTGATAATGTGGTGGTGCTGAGTGATAATGTGGTGGTGCTGAGTGATGCTGGGGTAGCGCTGAGTGATGATGTGGTGATGCTAAGTGGTGCTGTGGTGGTGCTGAGTGATGTTGGAGTGGCGCCTAGTGATGCTGTGGTGGTGCTGAGTGGTGCTGTGGTGGTGCTGAGTGGTGCTGTGGTGGTGCTGAGTGGTGCTGTGGTGGTGCTGAGTGATGCTGGGGTGGCGCTGAATGATGCTGTGGCGGTGCTGAGTGGTGCTGTGGTGGTGCTGAGTGGTGCTGTGGTGGTGCTGAGTGATGCTGTGGTGGTGCTGAGTGATGCTGTGGTGGTGCTGAGTGATGCTGTGGTGGTGCTGAGTGGTGCTGTGGTGGTGCTGAGTGATAATGTGGTTGTGCTGATGTCTGGTGGTGTGTGCTTAGTGGAAGCGTGCACTGACGGCTGGCGGTGTTTGTGCCCGGTGAAAGCGTGCACTGATGGCTGGTGGTGTTTGTGCCCGGTGAAAGTGTGCACTGACGACTGATGATGTCATTGCCTGGTGAAAGTGTGCAGTGACGGCCGGTGGTGTGTATGCCTGGTGAAAGCGTGCACTGATGGCTGGAGGTGTGTGTGTGCCTGTTGAACGCGTGCACTGACGGCTGGTGGTGTGTGTGTCTGGAAGTGTGCACTGAAGGCTGGTGGTGTGTGTGCATGGTAGAAGCTTGCACTGACGGCTGGGGGTGTGTGTGCCTGGTGAAAGTGTGCATTGACGCCTGGTGTTGTGTGGGTGCCTGTTGAAAGCGTGCACTGACGGCTGGTGGTGTGTGTGTCTGGTGGCAAAGCGTGCACTGACAGCTGGTGGCGTTTGTGCCCGGTGAAAGCGTGCACTGACGGCTGGTGGTGTGTGCCTGGTGAAAGCGTGCACTGATGGCTGGTGGTGTGTGTGCCTGGTGGAAGTGTGCACTGCCAGCTGGTGGTGTGTGTGCCTGGTGGAAGCGTGCACTGACGGCTGGTGGTAAAAAATTTACCTGCGTGTGTCCCAGGCCAGCTGTGGCCCGCAGTCGTGAGTGCTTCACGCAGAGGCATTTGCGTGGCACATTACCGGCCAGCCAGACAGGTTGGTGACTCGTGAATGTGGACTGTAACATTTGTAAAGAAGTTCACAATATTTGATCATATGCCAAAGCCACGGTTAAAACTCAGTTATTGAGGTTCAATTGTGAGCAACCTTGCCAGCAGAGCGCATCCCTCCCTGCCCTGCAGTTTATGAAGCACCCAAGAACTGGAAAGCTTTAGTAGAAGTTTCAATTTCGCTTTTGTTTTATTTCCCAGCTAGTAAAAATAATTGTGATTGTACTTCTTATCTATTAACAAATCAGGAGACCAGTATGCCGGCATGTAAGTGACGCTATGCCAAACGCACCGATAGCTTCTTATACTTTAGTGCCTTCGTTTAATTCTGGCAGTTCTAGGTGTTACGGAAAAGAGAAGTACCATGTTTTATAGCTCAGTTTGAGTCATTTGAAGACATCAATAGTCCTGAAGATTACTTTTGCATTTTGCGCTGTGGCACAGCGAGGAGGGATGCTGAGAAGTGGTGACCTTACAAATTAACACAGAGAGGCGAGGCAAGCGGAGTCTTGAAGCAGGCGCCTGCTCCGGCCCAGAGTCTCCGGCATGTAATCACACACAAGCATTTGCGCACAGCTCACGGAGAAGATCAAAGCGGCCGAAAGGGGAGAAAGGAGGGGTGAATGCAAGCCGAGGTGACAATAAGGACCGCAAGACTTTCGGTGGAGGGGGAGGGGCGAGAAAGACAAAGGCAGAGCGAGCCAGCGATGCGGAGGAAGAGATAATAAACTAGGCATATTACAGAACTGCATTAAGTAGTACTTATATAAAGTTTTATTTTTGTAAAACTGGCAGTCTGAACTCACATATGTTGAAGTGCTTTCATGCACTATGTGAACTGGCATCAATACATGGTCCAGAAAAAGCAAACACAACTGCAATGCTGGCTATGGAATCACACATGCAGGGAAGAACTAACATCACAGAGGTAATTCAAAGACTGTTAACGGGGGCTTTATGTGCCTCTCGCCCAAAGCCTGACACTCTGGCCGTTGAAATGTCTGCATGGAGTATATATTGAGATACCAACGGGATTAAATGTTGAAATACAATACCAGTGGCCGGCATGTGGGTGCTGTTTATTTCAGCAACAAATACCAGTAATGTGGCTGTTTTACACAAATAACTTCCGAGCACCTACAATCACATAGAGGTAAAATATTGCTGAACAAACCCTAGAGTCTTTTAGACCGTAAGAATGCGCCATTGATTGTCCCTGACAAAAGAACCAGAATTTCCCAATTTTGCTTGGTCCGCCGGCCCAGTGTGTTTAAAATGAAGCGTTTTTCAGCCATTCTGTTACAACTCCTTTAGAAAAACCCTAAACCCCTGTAAAGAATATGTAGCTGACACCAACATTAGTGGCCTGTGGTACATTATTGACTAAATATGAGCTAAGAAAGAACGTCCCTTATTATGCAGTGTGCCACAAGAGTGAAAGGACCCCGCAAGTAATTGTCCATGGGTTCTGAAGAAAGCCCGCCCCGTTCAAATTGTTAGTCCCCACTAAAGTTTGTGTCTAATTGTGCCCCTGACAGCAGATGCAGTGTTTTAAACTCTTGTTATGCGAGAGTTGTGGATGGAGGCCTACGTGCACAATTGTGTACACACAAAAAATCAAGGATGACAGACATTGCAGAGCTCTGGGGCCATGTAATTAACTCCCTACCCGGAAGGCGTCTATCTGTACAGTATGATCCCTGGCCACGAGTGAAGAATAACCCACGCATGCCACACCTTCCGGAAGGGACACCATTACCACAGAACGTGGACAGCATGGAAAAGTAACTACAGCTGCACAGTAATTAGTGTGGGCAGAGGGAGAACATGAAGAAATTATGCTATACAGAGCACTGCGATGAGGACAGGTGGGGAGGCAAGTGGAATGCAGAGGGGTGCGGGTGGGGTGAGAGGGCAGGGAAGGTCAGGGAGTGCAGCCCGAGACAGCAGGGAGAGAGGAAGAGGGGAGTAGGTGTTTTTAGCAAGATGGACAAAGCAGGAAAGTGGAGAGCTGTGAATGCAACAAGCGGCCGTGAAGTGCAGGCGGGAGCGGGGAGAAGAGCCTTTGAAGAGCCAGAGTCAGTGAAGTGAATAATTAGGGGAGGAGAACTGGCAGGCTGATAGGCAGAAGGCTCAGGCAAGCTCGTGCACGAGGCGTGCTCTTCCCAAAATCCGCTAGAAAGCCCTTGGCCTTAAGTATGGTTTGGCTGCATTAGGGCTCTTTTCCTATTCCTGCGGTATAGGAAAGGGGCGAGCCCTAAAAACTGTCAGGAATCAGGAACACACATCCAAGCCGTCACGCCCAGTGTCTACCTGTTCACGAGATGTCACCCTGTCTCTACCTATTCACGGGCCGTCACCCTGTGTCCATGGGCGGTCACCCTGTCTCTGTCTTTTCACGGTATATCACCCTGTCTCTACCTGTTCACGGACTGTCCCCGTGTGTCTACCTGTTCACGGGCCGTCCCCCTGTGTCTACCTGTGCACAGGCTGCCCCCCTGTCTCTACCTTTTCACGGGCCGTCCCCCTGTCTCTACCTGCTCACGAGCCGTCCCCCTGTGTCCATCTGTTCATGGGCCGTCACCCTGTGTCCATCTGTTCGCGAATTGTCACCCTGTATCCATCTGTTCGCGAAATGTCACCCTGTGTCCATCTGTTCACGGACCATCAACCTGTCTCTACCTGTTCACAAGATGTCACCCTGTGTCCATCTGTTCACTGACTGTCCCCCTGTCTCTACCTGTCTACGAGATTTCACCCTGTGTCCATCTGTTCACGGACCATTAACCTGTCTCTACCTGTTCACGAGCCGTCCCCCTGTCTCTACCTATTCACGGCGTGACACCCTGTCTCTAACTGTTCACAGGCTGTCCCCCTGTCTCTACCTGTTCACATGATGTCACTCTGTCTCTACCTGTTCACGAGATGTCACCCTGTGTCCATCTGTTCACGGACTGTCCCCCTGTATCTACCTGTTCACGGGCCGTACTCCTGTGTCTACCTGTTCACGGACTGTCCCCCTGTCTCTACCTGTTCACAGGCCGTCCCCCTTTCTCTACCTGTTCACGGGCCGTCCCCCTGTCTCTACCTGTTCACGGGCCGTCCCCCTGTCTCTACCTGTTCACAGAGTGTCACCCTGTCTCTACCTGTTCACGGACCCTACCCTCACCCCACAAACATCTCAAAATCACTCAGAACATATCACACTCAAACTCGCTCACATAGGTAGATTAAATCAAAGCTACATGATTGGTTATTGATGCAGCAGAAGAGTCAGTCTGCTGCGCCCAGGCAAAGGACAGAAGTGCAGCAAAGGGAACAAAACACGCACTAATGTCCTTCTGCACTCTCACACTTAGTATGTTATAAATAATGCTCCCCATTTTCGCTTTTTTACTGATTTTTACAAATAAACACATGCAGAAAACAATGTGTTTTCTGTGTGCATATATTTTTAAAAGTGAAAAAATACAGAAAATTGTGATTCTTTTTAGTGACTCTCAGTACTGTCTTTCATGAATTGAGGACCCTAGACATTGAGGATCAAAGTAAATAATAGACATATACTAAATAGTATATATGACCTCTGCCCAGCCGGACAGGTTTTTTAATTATCCAATTTTTTAAGTTACTCCGTATAAAAAACAGTTGTACAAAAGTGGGCACAGCCTGTGACCCACAAGAAACACGGACAAAACAAGTGACACAAACAATTATGTAGAAACGCTCAAAAGCGGTCTGTACTCATTCCTTGGTAATACAGACTAGTTTACAATTACAGCAACCCATTGTTGTTAAGAAATTAAGAAATCAAATCAACATATGGTGCATTTAGGTCGACGACGTTTCGATGCAATTTACAAAATACTTGCATCATCATCAGGACAAGAAAATATATATGTCATGTTTGTCTTGGAAATTGATTACAATCACAAAGCCTCGTGATTGTTCAGAATGGCTCCATAATAGGCATTCCGCACAGCATTAGCCAGATAGTTTCGTTTTCCGTGAGAAATAATAGAAGGTTAGTTCGGCCGTTCAATGTGACTGGTCCTGGTTAGTACTTCGTTTGAGGGATAGTCAGTTGCAGCATGATGGCTGGACAAGGGGGTTCTGGCGACGAAGTACTAACCAGGACCAGTCACATTGAACGGCCGAACTAACCTTCTATTATTTCTCACGGAAAACGAAACTATCTGGCTAATGCTGTGCGGAATGCCTATTATGGAGCCATTCTGAACAATCACGAGGCTTTGTGATTGTAATCAATTTCCAAGACAAACATGACATATATATTTTCTTGTCCTGATGATGATGCAAGTATTTTGTAAATTGCATCGAAACGTCGTCGACCTAAATGCACCATATGTTGATTTGATTTCTTAATTTCTTAACAACAATGGGTTGCTGTAATTGTAAACTAGTCTGTATTACCAAGGAATGAGTACAGACCGCTTTTGAGCGTTTCTACATAATTGTTTGTGTCACTTGTTTTGTCCGTGTTTCTTGTGGGTCACAGGCTGTGCCCACTTTTGTACAACTGTTTTTTATACGGAGTAACTTAAAAAATTGGATAATTAAAAAACCTGTCCGGCTGGGCAGAGGTCATATATACTATTTAGTATATGTCTATTATTTACTTTGATCCTCAATGTCTAGGGTCCCCTGTTCTGTAAAATAGCCTACTGCCCAAGGACCCTAGCGCGATTCCTTTTGGGTTTCCCTTGTCGTGTCATAACAAATTTCATGAATTGAAGCCCAATAGCTGAGCAGACCATAGGAAATTAAAAAAACAGGATGAATTGTTTTAAAACAAATTGGCACATGTCAGCATATATTTGTGGTATAATGCTAATATTTAGTGGATGTATCGTTACGTAATATTTGGCAGCTTCAATAGCTAAACCATGACAGACATCAAAGTAGGAGTGCATGTCTATCAGTTAAATAAATATGGAAATGTTAAATTTTACAACTTCATTTATACACAAAACACAAAATAAATATGGATAAATGCAGATAAAATGGCCCAAAAATATATATGGATAAATACAGACGGAAATGTTAGAACAATAAATACCATAAAACCGGGAGCCGTAGTTATAAATATCTTCGACAGGATTAGAAACATTGCACTCTGCCCATCAACCGAGAAACCACTCCTTTTCTGTACATGACAAACCACGCTTCATTGACCAAACACAATAACCCCCAGCCCATCTTGCCTTGGGGTAATGAGAGCCTGTGATGCTCGAGAGTGGACTTCTCTCAAATGGAGGGAGCAGTCCAGCAGGAGCCTGTGATCCACCCGATTCCCCTGATCGTCACAATAGATTTCAGCCAATGGGGTTGCGGTCCACTGAGCAGTATTCGATCCAGGGACTTTGATTACTATCTGAATCGACCTGCTCCTGCTGTTGGTGTGCAATCCTGGCAATTTACTGTGTCCTTTTGTGGTCCTCACCTACTGCGACAGGGCCACGTGTTTCTTTTTCGCCTATACCAACATAACGCTTTAGGCATACATCCTAGCACTATCATGTGCACAAGAAAGCATCAAAGCTCTATAGAAGACTAAGGGCATATTTACTATAAAACTGCTAGAGCGCTGTTAAGCTAAGAAGGCCGCACTCCAACAGTTTCAAAACGCAGGGATGTGCCATATTCACAAGAATATGGTACACCCCTGCCTTTTCCTTAGAGCTAGTGCTAAATGTAGCTGCCTAGCGCCAATGCAGGTAATATTGCACCATTGTGCAAGGGTGCCTGCGTTGCAGAGAAAGATTATTTATGTGGAGGAAGGTGTTCCTTCCTGCACATAAATAATCAGTAATAAAGCATTTCTCCAGGTTTCGGCAGGTTAAGACCAGGTTTTCCATGGTCTTAATTGTGTTGCTGCCTCATATTTATCCACCCTTGTAAATATGGGGCAGAGCCAAAATCAATGGGTGTTGCGTCGGAACGCCCACTGCAACACCGCTTTGGCCTAAGTGCTGCTGGTCAGTTTGTCACACAGGGGTAGGTAGCATTGTTAAAGCGAAGGGTCCGGCCTGTGCCAGTGGCCCTGACTCTATCAAGGGCCCACTAAGAGCCTATATTCCAAACTCTTGAACGGTTAGATTTTATGTATTTGCAAGCGTGGTTGCTTGTCTCAGTGGTCCTTGCTCGATCTCAAAGCAGCATAAGAGGTAATGAGGGGACGCCGGTCCAAGAGCAGTAGTGATAACCTGTACCTACAAAACCTTATACTACTGATTCTGCATCAGCAGACTAAACAATACCAGAGGACAGTAGTGAAAAGGGGAGATTTTCAGACAGGCTGCTGTTTCTGAAGAGCCAGCAGGGCTAGGCTATGGTCACTCATGTTTAAGAAGCATTGATCAGCTTGTAGAATTCCCTATTTCTGTATAGATGAGTCAATCACTGAACACTAGTTTAAAAGTGTTGTTCTGCTTTGTCCCTCCTGCTTATGAAATCAGAATGCTGCTCAGTACCCGGAAGTTGTTTTCAATTGCGATTCTCCTATTACCATGACTAGAGAATCTGGATTTCATTAAAGACACGGAGGCTAACAGTATGCATACAACTTTTAATATAGACCCAAGCAGCCACATACATCACAAAGCAAGAGTTACAGAAAAGAGCGTTATAAAACAAATATAAGGCATGAGCACTAGGCAATCAGCCCAAATCAGAAGACCTCTCTAACTTGGCCAAGAAACTTTGGATGTTCTGCCTAGAACACAATATTTCTCTAAGAGCAGAATACGTTCCAGGGAAATCGAACCCTTGTGCGGATTGGAACTCCAGGTTTCTCTTAGATCACAGCGACTGGAAACTCAACACCTCTGTGCTCAACTCCCTCAACAACCTTTGCGGTCCCTTCTAAATAGATCTCGTTGCGAGCAGACTCACATTCCACTTCAGAATTATTACAGCTAGATGCCCGACCCGGGTGCTCTGGCAGTGAACGCTTTTCTCCAATCATAGAACGGGATCAACGCTTATGCCTTTCCCTCATTTGCCATGATCCAGGGAGTCCTTCAGAAAATGAGACATCAACGCTCTTCCATTGTCCTGGTGACTCCCTTCTGGCCATCCCAAGCATGGTTCCTGACTACCCTAGAGCTGACTTATGATCTTCCTTTCCTAATTCCTTTCTTAGCGGACCTCCTTACAGACATAGACGGTCAAATTCACCCTCTTGTTCAAACAGGGATTTTGAATCTTCTTGCCTGGAGAGTATCAGGAGATCCAATGATCTTGCAGGACTTTCGTCGACAGCTTCAACTCTCCTCGGAGAATCCTGGGCCCATGGAACACACTACTGGTATAACAACACTTGGAAAGTTTGGTTACGTTGGTGCCTGGAAGGGAATCTGGATTCCGTGGAAGCACCTATCGTTGATATAGTTAATTTTCTTGTGGAACAATTCTATAGGGGTCTAATTTATAGTTCAAGTTCAAGTTCAGGAATTTGTATAGCGCACTACTCACCCAGAGGGTCTCAAGGCGCTTTGAGGGAGGGTGTGTGCATTACTTATCGAATAGCCAGGTTATTAGCTGCTTTCTGAAGGAGAGGTGGTTCAGTGTAAGGCAGAGGTGAGTGGGGAGAGAATTCCAGGTTTTGGCCGCTAAGTAGGAGAAGGATATTCCTCCCATGGTGGATCTATGGATGCGCGGAATTGCGGCGAGGGCTTGATTAGATGATCGTAGTTGGCGGGTGGGTGTGTAGAAGGACAGTCGTGTGTTGAGGCATTCGGGTCCTAGGTCGTAGAGGGCTTTGTGTGCGTGGGTGAGGAGACGGAACGTTATTCTCTTGTTGACGGGGAGCCAGTGGAGGTCTTTCAGGTGAACGGAAATGTGAGCTTGACGGGGGATATCCAATATGAGTCTGGCTGAGGCGTTTTGGATACGTTGGAGTTTTTTCTATAGTTTGGCTGTGGTTCCGGCATAGAGGGTATTTCCATAATCCAGTCGGCTAGTGACCAGTGCGTGGGTGACTGTCTTTCTTGTATCGGTGGGGATCCAGCGGAGGATTTTTTTGAGCATGCGAAGGATGTTGAAGCATGAAGATGAGACGGCGTTGACTTGTCTGGTCATCGAGAGGGAGGAGTCTAGGATGAAGCCCAGGTTACGTGCGTGATCTGTAGGTATGGGTGCTGTACCCAGGGCCGGAGGCCACCATGAGTCATCCCAGGCAGAGGGGGATGATCCTAAGATGAGGACTTCGTTTTGTCCGAGTTTAGTTTTAAACGGCTGTACTTCATCCATTCGGCTACTTCTTTCATTCCTTCGTGTAGATTGGTTTTGGCGGTGTTTGGGTCTTTGGTGAGGGAGAGGATCAGCTGGGTGTCATCTGCGTAGGAGATGATGTTGAGGTTGTGTTGTCGCGCGATGGATGCGAGGGGACTCATGTAAACGTTGAAGAGGGTGGGACTGAGTGATGATCCTTGTGGTACGCCGCAGATGACTTCGGTGGCCTCTGATTTGAATGGGGGGAGGCGGACTCTCTGGGTTCTCCCGGCGAGGAACGAGATGATCCAGTCCAGAGCTTTTCCTTGTATTCCGACGTTGCTGAGGCGTTGTATGAGGGTGCTATGGCAGACTGTGTCGAAGGTGGCGGAGAGGGCAAGTAGGATGAGGGCAACTGTTTCTCCGCTGTCCAGTAGCGTTCGGATGTCGTCTGTAGCTGCGATGAGGGCGGTTTCGGTGCTGTGTTTGGCTCGGAAGACGGACTGTGAGGGGTCGAGGGAATTGTTGGATTCAAGGAAGGCGGCGAGCTGACTATTGACGGCTTTCTCAATGACTTTGGCAGGGAATGGGAGGAGTGAGATGGGGCGGTAGTTCTTAAGTTCAGAGGGGTCTGCTGTGGGTTTCTTCAGAAGGGCGCTGAGTTCGGCATGTTTTCAGCTTTCTGGGAAGGTAGCGGAGTTGAAGAAACAGTTGATGACATCGCGGAGATGGGGTGCGATGATGGAGTCTGCTTTGTTGAAAATGTGGTGGGGACATGGGTCGGTTGGCGATCCTGAGTGGATGGAGTTCATCAGGCAGGTGGTCTCTTCAGTGGTGATTGGGTTCCAGGCGCAAAGGTTGTGAGGGTGCTGTTTTGGTTCGGAGGTGGGTGGAGTGGACTGTTCTTCGGACTGGTTTTCAAAGCGGTTATGTATGTCGGCGATTTTGTTGTGGAAGAAAGAGGATAAAGAGTCGCAGAGGTCTTGGGAGGGAGTGATGTCGTTGGTGCCGGCGGTGGGGCTGGTAAATTCTTTGACGATGTTGAATAGTTCCTTGCTGTTGTGGGCATTGTCGTCGAGTCGATCCTTGAATGCTGATTTCTTGGTGGATCGGATCAATTGGTGGTGTTTGCGGGTGGCGTCCTTGAAGGTGGACAGGTTGTCAGTGGTTGGGTTTTTTCTCCAGGTTTTCTCGAGAGTACGACATAACTTCTTGGATTTCTTGAGGTCATCGTTGAACCAGGGGGCCTTTTTGCTACCTTGTTTGATCTGGTGGTTTTTCAAGGGTGCTAATTTGAGGGTGCGAAGTTGAGGTCTCCCAGTAGAATGTAGTTCTCGGAGGTGAGGGCATGTGGGCTGACGAAATCAGTAATGTCTTCGTTGAATTGTGTACGGGTTCCTGGTGGTCTGTAGATGAGGGTGCCTCTAAGTGTTGTCCTGGGGTCGGTGTGGATCTGGAAGTGAAGGTGTTCGGCGGTAGCGAGGTTATCGTCGGAGCTGGTCGTGATTCGGATGGTGTTCTTATGGACGATGGCGATGCGATGCCTCCTCCTGTTTGGTTGGTGCGGTCTTTTCGGATGATATTGTAAGCGTCCGGGATGGCTATGGCGATGTCGGGCGCTGATGAGGTGTTCATCCAGGTTTCTGGTAGGAAGGCGACGTCCGGTGATGTGGTGTCGAGAAAGTCCCAGAGTTCAGTGGCGTGTCTGTGGACTGAGCGGGTGTTCAGCAGGATGCACTTCAGGTGGTTAGATTCGGAGCTGTGTTTGGAGTTAGTGGATTTGGTGTGGGTCCTGATGCAGGCGAACTTGCAGGAGTGGCAGGCGAAGGGTCCATGGGTGTGTCCTGGGGCAGCATTGTGGTGTGCGTCCGGGGTTAAGGGCAAAGAGGGTAGCGGCGTCATACGTTATGCGGGTGGAGTGGGTTTTGCGAGGACCAGGGGGTCTGGCGCTGGGCGCGGTCCAGGTGCGGACGGGCGTAGACGGGCTTACCTTTGGCGCACCTTCGGCGCGACGGCTGCGCGTGAATGCTGCGCGCGTAGGCATCTGTCATATGTGGAAAGTGGAAAGGGAGGGGCGTGGGAGGAGCAGCTGGGAGGCGGGAGCGGGGTGGAGATCCGGGCAGGGAGGCACAACAACAACAACAAAATGGCAGCGAGCCAAGAGCGCTACAGTATTGGGGCACAAACAGCGTCAACGCGAAGCAGATGGCAGTGGCACCGGCACAATCAGGCAGCAATCAATATTACAGGCAGCGCAGCAATATTTAAAATAAAAATAAAGCGTACTTCGGCAATCAAAGCACTACGATTTAAAATGATCAACAAATTGGCAAAGTAGCAAACTAGCAGTCTAGCGCTACAGTGTACTTGCGATACTCATGCAGACAAAGGTAAAAGTGGGAGCGAGGCGAGGTATCAGACAGCAGTCCAGGTGGCAGGCAGAGCGGGGAGCAGCGTGAGGAGCGACCGCTTCTGTTAGGAACAGGACGGTCACATCGCTACAGCGGGGGGAGCAGGCCTAACTGTATTAGTGGGAGGGAGGATCAGCTGGGAGGCGGGAGCGGGGTGGAGATCCGGGCAGGGAGGCACAACAACAAAATGGCAGCGAGCCAAGAGCGCTACAGTATTGGGGCACAAACAGCGTCAACGCGAAGCAAATGGCAGTGGCACCGGCACAATCAGGCATCAATCAATATTACAGGCAGCGCAGCAATATTTAAAATAAAAATAAAGCGTACTTCGGCAATCAAAGCGCTACGATTTAAAATGATCAACAAATTGGCAAAGTAGCAAACTAGCAGTCTAGCGCTACAGTGTACTTGCGATACTCGTGCAGGCAAAGGTAAAAGTGGGAGCGAGGCGAGGTATCAGACAGCAGTCCAGGTGGCAGGCAGAGCGGGGAGCAGCGTGAGGAGCGACCGCTTATTGTTGTAGGTCAGCTATTTCCGCTGGTCATGCCCTAGTCAACGGTAAAACGGTAGGTAAAAATGCTATTATTTGTAGAATCCTTAAGAGTATCAGACTTAGAAGACCTCCAAAACCTAGATATCAATCTCTGTGGGACGTTAAATTAATTCTTGACCTTTTCTCTGGTTGGCCTGATAATTCTCTATTGAACAAAAAGAACCTTTCTATCAAAATTAGCTACTCTTCTTTGTTTGATTTCTTGTCGTAGGGTCTCTGATGTTAAGGCTCTAGATATTTCTTATAGATCTTATATGTTTGGAGTCAAATTTGAACTGCATAGAAGAACCAAGACTATGTCTGATTCTATTTTCTATCCACGCTTTGATATATGTAAAAAACTCTGTGTTGTGGATTGTATGAAAGAATATGATTTAAGAATGAATGCACTTCGCCCCTCTGGTATGGATCAGTTACTTATATCCTTTGTTAAACCTCACAAAGGTATTAGCTCTGCCTCTATTGCTAGATGGGTTAAAATTGTTAAGGAACCTTGCAGGTATCGCTTTGATCATTTTCAAACCACATTCTATCAGAGGTGCATTGGCAAGTAAATCCTTTTGGTCAGGTGGTAAGTTAGATGATATTCTTAAAGCTGTGGATTGGTCCAATTCTAGAACTTTTGCTCATCACTATTGCAAACTAATCTTTCATATGTCTGATGTTGTCTTACATTGCTACCAACATGCATAATGGAAGCCTCCGGTCTTGTAATGAAATTGCGATTCTCCTGTTACCATGACTAGAGAATCTGGATTTCATTGAAGACACGGAGGCTAACATTATCCCTCCCACCCTTTCCCTTGGGTGGTTGATTTTTTAACATATAATATACTTTTACACTATGATATGTTTATATTGAATGCTTATTTTGTATTTATAATGGCTATACTTTAAATACTTACTTACAGTATTGTTTATTATGCTCTTTTGCATTTTATTTTCTTGAATCATTTATATCTCCCTCTTTTCAGATAATCTCTCGTAACTTCTTGTTCCTGAAACACGGACTAATTTAGCCATCTGTCATCTTTCTTCTTCGTGATACACTAAGAACTTTTGGAGTTTTACTTGAAGTTTATTGAACCTTTTTTTGAAGTTCCTGGAAGTTTATTGGACCTTTCCTTTCTTTACACCACATTTAAAAGAAACTGACCAGCTCAGGGTGGTGTCTGCTGAGGTGTGTACAAAGGTATCATGTGCTACCTACTGAGGCTGAGTGGGCAGAACAAACTAGGGGATTTATTTAGCCTGGTTTTAATGTTTTAACCAAATTATAACTTGGAATAGACTATGGAGAAGAGGGCAAAAGCTGAACAACTCCAGGCTTTCCAAATGACTAATTATTAGAAGCACTGATCAGAGGTGTCTGGGCGTGGCTGTAGGTAGAAGCAAAAGAATGACATCAATGACAGGCATATACATATATTATCACAAAGTGGAGACCATTTTTTATTTTATTTTAAAAGTGTTATATAGCGCGAACAAGACCCATGAGTGTATGACAGGCAGCCTGGGTAAAACGGTTACCCCTGGGCTGTCCCTTCATACACCAGGCACAACCATTACTACTCCTAGATTCAGAATACAGGAGTCAGTGGCAGGAACAGAATGTAAAGATTTGTCATGTTGATGAGCTTGTTCATATAACATCATAATTGAACTAAAATCTGGCATTGAGCAATGAAGAAGTAAGTTTTATTTTGGGAGTAATTACAGCCACATGCTCAATACCTCACAATCATATTTAAAGCACTGTGCATATACATTATGGTAGTGTATAAGGTAAAAACTCCTAGTAGTCACTCTAAAGAATATCATAAAGTAAAAGATGTCTGGAAGATTCAGAACATCATTAAAACCTTCATAAGTTAAAGATAAGAGGTATTTTGTGAACAACAATATATGATGCTCAACAAATGTAGTATGAATTTAATCACATTAACAGGAGAATAATCAATAAAAGAATTTGACAGGCTGAATTTAGATATAGGAAAACTAAGAGGATATAAAATCTCAATTGTACATAGAAAAAAAAGATGAATACATTGAAACAAATGGATAATAATCGTAGACAAACATTAATAATACATAAACAAAGAAGGTTAATAAAACATAATATGAATTCATACGTTTATAGGAGTGATCCAGCATACAATTGGACAAAAATCTATGCTTTCAAACATGCCCAAATTACAACAGCGAAAAAGAGTAAAAAAGTGATTAATCGTCAAGTTCAACACTCAAAGGAAAGCTCAACTCAACCAAATAAAGATACTTCTCATGTTGACCAAGACCATGTTGACCCAGATGAAGACAAGTGTTAGGACAAAACAATTTTTAAAGGTTACTCTTGCAGAAGGAGTACGGTTGTGGAAAACTAGGGAAGTATATTAAAACAATGAAGAGTTAAACTTTAAATGAGGAGAACTTAGTTGTAACATTTCAAAAACGGACTTAATGTCAATGATAATAATAACAATATTTTTGGGCATGTAAAATAATCCAAAGTACATCTATATGGTTCACTCGTTTTATTTGAACGATAGATCCCTTGTGTATAGACTGTATTCTCTTGTCATTAGGTTATACGTTCATTCTGGTATCAAAAGATAAACAGATAGCATCTTTCCAACCTTTTCAACATTTATCATCATTGACATTAACAAATAAGACTTAATATCCATAATCCTCTCTAAAAACCAGGAATTACATATGTATACGTTTGGTTCGGCCACTTTCAATTGTGTATTCACATCAATCAATTTAGAGAGCATTACGGATATTGAATATTTTATATAAGCACAAAGGCCTCCATTGAGAAACATTGCACTTGTTGTCTGATACTGTGTATTCTCAATGTCTCTGGGAGACTGAATTATTTGCGCTGTCCTGAAGAAGTTGGTTGATAAGGACATCTCCACTGAAGCGTGTCAACGTATATATGTGTGCAAAATCTGCTTTAAACTGGGACACCATAAATGAGAAATGTAATACATCATGGATCTCTGTTGATATTTAAAGCGAATCAGCATCAGCAAAATAAATGAATTCTTAGTGTGTTATTTTCTTCTCCCTTTCTCTTCTTTTGAATTGTATTTGCAACGTATGGGTTTGCTTTAATGGGACACTGTTTGTTATTTGTAATGTATACTTTTTGTAACAAAAATGTTTTCAACAATCTTTCAAACATATAGAAGAAAGAATACATATTTATTAATGCTGTGTTGAATATTGTCTCATTAAAGCTTTGTGCATTTTCTACAACTTCATGTGGGTTCCCATCTTGGTTAGCACATGTTTTAAACAGAGTGTGGTTAATGACCAATTGGCATGCTAGATAGTTTTATATGTGGTGTGACATATAGGTTTCCCGAGGGGAACATTTTGATCTTACTGTATATACATCAAAACCAAACTTTAAATAATATTAACTTAGAAAGGATAAGCAAGTGTCAACTTAACAAAGATATTTAACCATGAAACAAAAAGGAACATATGCTTGCCTTCAATGGAGCAGACGCAAGAATGTGATTCAAGGACCACATATGAATCGTACTCTCCCCGGGCAAAATAACTTTTATATAAACATTTGCTACAAGATATTGTTGAAAAAGTGATCTGTTAACTTAAATACCGTTATGGCAAACGGTTATTATATCAGTCAAATATCTTAAAACTTAAACTCAGAACTAATAGACATAAATCGACATAAAACTAAAAACAAACACTCTAGTCTGTCAAGGCAATTAATTTATAGGAGCCACAACACAACTAAAGTTTCAAGTTTGTGAAATGAAGAGCATCGCATCTTGTGGAAAGGATATTATATAAGAAATAATGCATACACGGTGGATACATCATTTGGAAACAACGAATCAATGTGCACTAAACAAATTTCAAAGTTACACGAGTGTTCTGTAAATGTATTAGTACCATTAAGAACTCTGAAAGAGCTATGAAAGAAGTCCACAAGTCTCATGAGGGAAAACAAATACATATTTCTTCAAACAGACCTAACATTAGCATACAAAGTTCAGCAGAGCAGATAGAGATTGTAATATTACCATTAAAAACAGCAGAGACTTGAGAGAAAAATTGAGTGTGAAGAGTTAAGTTGGTCCTAAAACCGTGCATACATGCTAACGCAAGGTTGTAACACAAAGTTGTGTTATACTGAAGAAGTTTTGATTTTCCATAATGATTACTAAAGTATTGGGAGCCAGACTAAATAGCTAACTGCCAAAATATGTTGAGAATAAGTTGCTAACTGTTGATAATGAAGATTATTTAGGGTTTTATTGTTTCCACTCTTTTTCCTTCCTGAGTCCCTTAAGAACAGATGAGAGGCGTGAAGGGGCAAGGGGTCAACCGCGTGGAGTCATTGAGGGTTTCACTACCTCCTGCACTTTGGTGAGTTAACATCCATGCATGCCAACTTTCTATGTTAGTTAAATTGACGTGTTAACTAGTTCTTGTGCAGCACACATCTGCTAGTGGCCTTGTAGCCCTTTAGATTTGTGATGGGTACTCCTGCTAGGTGATCGGGCGATTTCCTGGGCATGCAGAGGACATGGCGAAAAGGACAACCACAAACTGATTAACTTTCCTCTAATCTGGTTTAGACCTAACATTTCAAATAGACGAGACAGCATCATTTCTCACGAAAAAAGGCCAGGGCAAGTCTCCTATTTCCATGACATTTTTCCAAATAAGACGATTTTGAACTCACCAGAAAATGAATTGCTTAATTTGTCTTTTTGAAACTTCTGAAATTTTTAAGAAATAGTACATAAGTATTTCAATATTCAGGCCCTCGTTTAATTATTCTGATTTAGAACATGCTAGACAGGAGTGGTGGGTGCATGCGTCCTGCGCCCCAGAACCATGGAGGAGCCCCACTCACTGTGGGAGAACTTCCTTTTAATCAGTGAAGCAGGATGCAGACACCTGCGCTGGCACATTGCGGATATGATGGTCGGGTATCCTTATTATAATTATATATTAATGCCTCCTAAAATCACACTTGTCTTCTGCTTCATTACCTTCTTTCTGCCATAAAATGTGGAAATGGGGTCTGCTGTATCCTGGGGGCCCGCCCAGTTCACATTCCCATATCTCTCCTTCTTAGATTGCCAGTTCTAGTCAGTCCTGCTTCACGCCCTCCTATATATGCTATTGGACTCTTGGCAACGCTGCTCTCCTCTGCTCCGCCCTTATTATATGGATGTTATATATACAGGACCGAACTATGAACCAAAAGTAATGTGATATATAAAAGGATCTTGCTTATTTCATAGGTCACAAACAAGCTGTATTTTAAATCATCCTAATGGTTAAGTTACCTCCTGTGAAGAGATCTGTGTGCTTCAAGCAAGATTTCCAGTGTATTCGTTATAAGACAATACTTGTGGTTAAATATTAATTTAATTACACACATAAACAGACACATCTGGTATAAGCATAGACCTGCATAAAACTAAACCTTTTACATAAATACAGAACTTGATAAAGTCAAACCACTTTGGTATTGGACTACTGATTATTATTTGTCTTATTTTTAAAAATTAATAGAGAATTGAGATACAAATGTCAGTTCATCTCTCAGAAAGTAGTGAAATGCCGTATTGACTGAGAGTATCTTTTCATCTAATGAATCGATGGATGAGCCTGGTGGGCAGGTCTGAGATTCAAACTCTGCTGTGTTTCATTTCTAAATACAACTATCTACGTTACAACTTGCATTGGTAAAGCCTACACAAGGTATTGGCTTTGTCAATGTTTTTAGCCATGTTGTGCAGCAGCACAGCTGCCGTGCAGCATGGCTGCAAGAAAAAACAAGCATTTACAATGCAATGGTCTAGTCTTTGTTAAAGTTTGAGCTATTGGCATTGCAAATGTCATTTTTTTCATTTAATGTTTTTTTTTAAACCGATAAATATATGATATTGTCATTTTTAATGGCAATGAGTAAGCATTGGAGAGTAGTAGAGAGTAATAGCAGTGATTAACAGTTAGTAGAGAGTGACTAGTTGATTAATAGAGAGTATACTTGTATACAGTAGAGTATGAGTGAGCTGTAGGCAATAGTAGTTAGTGAGTAGTGTAGATTAGTGGAGAGTAGTATAGAGTGAGTAGTATATATTGTGTGGAGAGCATGTAGGAGTTAGTGAGTAGTAGAGAAATTGTAGTAGTGAGTACTGAAAAGTAGTAGATAGTAGATATGTGCACACACACAGAGCCACACACACAGAGACACACACACAGAGCCACACACACACAGAGCCAAACACACACAGAGCCACACACAGAGCCACACACACCTGGGAGGGGAGGGGCATCTGCGAACAAGGGAGAGGGGACTGAGAGGTGCCTTTACCTGCTCGCGCTGATAAAGAGTGAGAGAAGCGGTGCCAGTCCATAGGGGCGGATCGTGTAATGCCGGGACAAGGTGGCATTCAGAAAAGCTGTGGGTCTGTGGGGAAAGTAAAGAATGCCAGCTCGGCGGGCAGAGTTTAGTCTGCCTTCGGGATGGCAGGAGAAGTCAAGATTATTTAGGCAGAGGTAATTTTAGCCCGGGACCTGGTCCAAGCAGCTGTAGGGGCAACCAGGTTTGATGGCCCTGCGTTGGCAGACCACATTGTGTTGTGACAGCACGTTTGGGTGAGGTGGCAAGCCTGCGAGTTATATCGAAGTTACAGTAGGAGAAGGGGGTGTATTTGCCTGTGCTGGCTTTTATTCATGCAGTCAGGATTAGCACGGTCCGGCAACTGATGTGTGGGATCCTGTTAAATAGCCAGCGTAGAAATAGTAATGTCTGTGAGAGTCCAGAAGCAAGCAATATAAACAGGGCGTTGATTACGGGTGCTCTGTGGCACAGGATGTCTTGGCACCAGTGGTCATGACTCTTTCTGCTGGTATGACTCTTTCTGCTGGTAGGAGCTCGCTGCCACCGACAGCCAACAGTGACAAGCAACAAACAGCCCATACTTGATGTTATTATGCAAGACATCTGAGGGATTCGCTTCTGATTGGTGTGGGCAGGCACAGAGTTCTGCAAAAATGTGTGAAGCCCTCCTTCTCTGTCTAAGGCAGGCAGCACTGGTAGCTTCCCCTTTGTGCCTGGCGCTCTATTCCAGGACAACCACCAGAAAGTTTAGGTGTGCCTGTTGGCTCGGACTACAGAAAATAGGAGTAGGCAGCCTTTAGAATTCTTTTCGATGGCAGCATCCCATGTCCTCCCAATGCGGGAGACTGAACTGCAGTAAGCCACCAGGCGTGTGGTAGGTAGCGATGATGAACCCCGAAAGATTTCGCCGTCTTTGGCTCCCGATCCGAACAGCCAACCCTTTGTGCTTGTCTCCATTCCGGATCGCAAAGAGCAGACAAAGACAGCAGTGCCCCCTGCTCTGAGGCAGGCAGTAGCACAGCCCTCCTTCTCCATCCGCCTGGCTCCGCTGCTCTGCTGTGGGGTCGTCGCAGGCTGGAGCCCGCTGGCTGATTGGAAGAGAGGGGGAGGCAGAGCAGAGAGAGCGGGATGGAGGGGCAGGAGAAGAGCCGCTCTCTGCAGGAACTGAGCCAGTACAAGCCCGGGGCAGCAGCAAGCCTGCAGAGCTGGAGAGCAGACAAAGCAGCCACAGGAAGGGGGAAGGGAGGGCGAGCAAAGACTGAAGCGAGAGGATCCAGCACAGAGGAAAAAGGGGTGATCCAGCACCCGACGGAGAAACATGGGTGAAGTAGCACCATGCTAAGTACGCAAAGGAAAATCCAGCACTGATCGGTGGAAGGTAAACATGCATCACAGTATTCTTAGTTAGGATAATCACAATGTTTAACAAAGGCCGTTACAGAAGGTATAAAACACCAGCCTAAAAAACAGAGCCTAATGACACCTCAACCCCTTTCTACATACACCTCGCCTCAAATAGAAACGAGTAAAGTCCGACAGTCACGGGCAGACTCACGACGCTATACAAGTCAGCTTGTTGTGCCTGTTTACATTCCCTGCAAACCTGCAAACTCTGCAGCAAGTGTTCGGGAGATGAAGCCATGGGGTGTGTACGGGTATCGGCCATTTTGAAAGGGTGTCAAAGGTCTATAGAAACAGTGAGGCGCACTCAAACGCATCTCCCCTACCCATCCCACGAGCGCAGAATAATGCTCTAAAGACCGGCATATTCAACCCTGTATGACTTCCCCACTGGGAGTCAAGCGCGAATCGGAAGATGAAACCGATGCGATTGGAGCGCAAATATGAAGTAAAATAATCTGAAGCTCTCAGCCTTGCAAACATATCCGCCATCCTAAGGCGGTGAAAAGTTGCATCAAATGAAGGCACCAAGGTTTGTATGTGCGATTCAAAGTTTATTTCAACAATGCACCACTGGGTAAATATATGTATTAGAAATTGTTTACCAGGGTGGGAGAGGGGATTGTAGTACAAACGAAGACATGGCGTTACAATTGAGCGACAATAGTCTAGTTTTCAGTATGCTTCAAGGTTGCCGATCAGATAGGTGTAAAGAATCAAAATAGAACAAGTGCTCGCCGTGCCTTTTGTCTGTAAGCCCCGTCCTTTTCAGACTGGGGGGCGTGTTTTTCTTTTTCCCCTCTTCTCCATTGGCTGGAATGTAAACAACAGGCGTGTTTTTGACTTCTAGTTTACATTCCAGCCAATGGAAAGAAAGAAACGAAAAAAACACGCCCCCGATCCGAAAAAGACAGGGCTTAGAGCGAGAGAATGCTGTCACTGAGACCTCTTCTCCAATGGCTGGCTGCCGTTTAGGAGGCCAGCCAATGGAGAAGAGGGGCGGGTTTACCCTCGCTACTCAGAGTCATTAAATCTCGCCAGTGAGACTGCACATGCGCGCCGCCTACGCTGGCCGAGACCTAAAAAAGGCTATGACATGTCCAGCGCAGGCCGAATCACTCTTCCTTTTTAAATTGCTTAAGCATTTTTTTTATTCACTGGCATGCAGCAACAGAGAAAGGGCAGGGTGGCACAAGCAACAGAAATTTTAAATAGAGGTCCTCAGAAAGTGCTTGAGCAGTGGAAGGACATACTGTGGCAAAGTAGCAGGACTTGGGCCAAGGTACATGGGAGGGACAAACACAAAACGAGGAAGTGAAGCAAGCATTTTCTGACCAAAGAGGAGCCAGTAAATGAGAGTGGCGATGAAGCCAACCAATGGCAAACAATGGGGCAGGATCTAAATCCTCCTGTAAACAAATAACATTTCTCACAAACAAAAGTGCATTTGCTGACAGGAAACACCTTAAAAGAGTTACTCATGTTTTATATGATTGATTTGCAAGCGAAAGAATATATGGGTCATTAATTCTCACTCCTGCCTGATGCTGCTACCCACAGAGATGGACACTGAACGTGCACTGGACTCCGCTGTGTGTACTGCGGCGCCGGCGCACTGCACTGCGACACAACCAGGATGATTTGTTGGAGCTGTCTTGGAACCTGGTTCCGGCTAAGCAACTGTTGCCCGAATCTGGCTTCTTTGCACTCTTTTCAAGCTATATATTTCTTATTATAAGGCCAGCCACAAGGCCGAACTGTTTATAAATTTCACCACAAGCATGATTTGGCTTACCGTTCGTCAATTATATGCAAGTTAAATAAGGGGCAATTTTAAACCTTCGTAGCATTGTGTGTGCGGTCATTATCTAAGTGCACAGTCATGCCAAAAGGCTAATTCGTAGGAGGTTAGGAAATATTGTATTTTCAACTCTCCATCAGGTGCATGCCTTAACCATACATGATTACCCGTAGTATTTATAAGCTTCCCGCTTGTGTTCACAAGCCATGCCACTTAGAGCTCTGAAGTGACAGGTGACAAGGGTGCCGTACAGAAAAACATGAAGTTTTACAATACTGTAGTCTTCTGAAAATGTTGGAGTCCAGAGGGAGGTATGATGTGCGACCGCTCAGCGGCCTGTCCGGTACTTCCAGATGCACACAAGCAGAGTCAGAGTGGGTGTCCACCCTGCAGACATGTTTTGCTCTAGGGCATTTCATCACTAGGGTTCATCTTCCTTTTCTGGCCCGGCCAGTCCCCATAGAGATGGAGCACAGATGAGGACGATGGGAGAAGAGACTCCATCTCTACAATGCTGACAGTGCTGGGGGTCAAAATCTGGCAAAATACACACATTTTGGGTCAGTGGGCCTCCCCATTCAATCACAGAGGACATGCATCTGCTGTCCCTAAATGCTTCTATTCCTGTGCAGTGCAGTGAAAAAAACAATATGGCCTAAGCAGCTTATTAATTATGCACCAACGTTTTGTTTTTTTTGGCACGTTTTGTTATGTTACAATGTTTTATACAGCAAAGAAATAACCGAAATCAACGGGTGCGCAGTAGTGGCCGCTGTCAGGCGCTCTCAATAATATTGAGGGTATTAAAATACTAATTTCATTCACATCGTCAACTTTCATGAACACCCAAACCATATATTGAGATGTTTACAAGAGGCCAGAGGTCATGCAGTTTGCTGTGTGCTCAGTAAAGAACGCCGTCATGTGATTTCGTTAAATATATGTCAATATTGGAGGGGCCGCCCTCTTTCTCATGGTGCTAACAGAAAGCACAGCTTAGAGACACAAAAGGCGGGGCTACCAAAAAAAAGGCCCTACAGGGTGAGAAAGGCAGATTCTTTCTGTGTGGCTCCTAATCATATCCATTGTAATTGTGTGATTCGGCGGCCAAGACAATTTTCAGTATAATTATAGATTTGCCGCACTTGTCACAAGTCACCATCAAAAGTTACTACAACCACCGCCACGTGTGCTGCAGAAAGATGGTGGGCGCTGTGCCGCGTAGTGACAAGTCAACTTTCTTTAGCTAGTTGCTAAATTTAGGCGTTAAACTGATACTAATGTGGTGCTGCTACCTCTGCTCAGTATTAATTTTGGGAAAAACACAAATTTGTGACGTAATACTGCCACAAAGTGTGCTGCTTTATGCCGCATAATTTGCCTTTTGTTATGGCATAATTTAGTCACCTCCCCCACGTAATGTATTCCTCCTGGCCACAAAATGCCAGTGGCCCTGATCTTTATGAAACACATGTCCTAAATCCCTAGGGTGTTTCAGGGTAAGCAGAGCCTTGCTCTTGTGAGCCCTCAAAAATACGTCATATCAAAAAAGTGTATGGCTAGGACAGGGGAATCAACGGCTCACAGAATCACTATCTCCAGGAAGGAGAGAGAGTATAGAGACCCTTGCCACGTGGAGCTCATACGAACATGTCCTTCATGCTCTGAGTAAAGGGGTGTGGAGGAGTGAGTAAGGCAATCATTGCCTGTGGTGGTAATGGGAAAGTCAATAAGTCTCGTCTACGTGAGGTATTGGCTTTGACAATCCTTCAGGCCCGGCTCCAGGAATATTTAATTGGATGGGCCAAAGGTACTTTCGGGTGGGCCACTGCTGGCCCTTTTTATCGTTTATATATCTAGCCAGGCCTGCTTCTGGGCCCTCCTTTCTCTCCTTAGTCTTACAAGACACAGTAAAACGCACTCTTTTCCAAGTCTCTTTCTAAATGTTATCACTTTCAAAAAATGCTATTCTTCCATGTAATGTCCCTTTGATGGGAAGTGGAGGTTTCTTAGGTATGAGTATCAAGCAATAGACACTACTCGGAGAAACCCTCTTCATTACTACCTCCACCTTACCCCTGACTCTGCAGCGCACTCCCTTACAGGCTTGAGTATCCACTTTTCTATCATCCCCCTCCATTACACCTTATCTCACAGCTGACCTTGGGCCCCAGCCCCATATCAGCCACCATACAGTTCCACTTTCATTATTCCCAGTAAAAAATAATAGCAAAATCACCTTCAAACTTGAAACATTAAATATAGCAGTAAATGTAATTAGCATGTATGTTAAAGTATGCTCCACAGTTGTCCTAATCGGTAGACTTTAGTGCTGGTGCAAAAGTCTTTCTGACCTCTTTTTGTACCTCTTTGTCTGTAGATAACTCAACTTCCACCCTCCAAAAGTGCCTTTCATCTCTCCGTAGCCAACCCCCCTCATGGCCTCCTCCTCAGACTCCCTAACATTCACCCTTCACCGGTGCCCCTCATCTCTCTACAGCTCCCTCACACCCCAAGACCTCCCCCTCAGATTCCCTTACTGCCACCCTCCACCAGCTCCCCTCAACGCTCTGTAGTTCTCCACACCCCGTGACCTCCTCCTTGGATTACTTCACTGCCACCCTCCACCTGTGCCCCTCATCTCTCTGTAGTTCCCCCACCCCATGACCTCCTCCTCAAATTCCCTCACTGCTCCCACCACTAGTGCCCCTCAACTCTCTGTAGTTCTCCATCACCCAGTGACCTCCTCCTCTGCTTCCCTCACTGCTACCCTCCACCAGTGCCCCACATCTCTGCGTAGCCCCCCACCCCATGACCTCCTCCTCGGATTCACTCACTACCATCCTCCACCAGTACCCCTCATCTCTCCATCGCTCCATCACACCCCAAGACCTCCTCCTCAGATTCCCTTACTGCCACCCTCCACCAGCTCCCCTCATCGCTCTGTAGTTCTCCCCTCCCTGTGACCTTCTCCTCGGATTCCCTCACTGCCACCCTCCACAAGTGCCCCTCAACTCTCTGTAGTTCTCCTCCCCCGTGACCTCCTCCTCTGCTTTCCTCACTGCTACCCTTTACCAGTGCCCCACATCTCTCGGTAGCCCCCCACCCCATGACCTCCTCCTCGGATTCCCTCACTACCACCCTCCCCCAGTGCTCCTCATCTTGCCGTTGCCCTTCTCTCATATCCATTCCATTTGTTGTGCAGCGCTACTCATATCAGTGTAGGGTGTCACAGTTCTTTACATAACAACACACTTTAAACAGAGACAATAAATCAGCCAACGGGGAATGTCACATAAGCCAATGAGGATTACAAGGTGTAGAAATCACGTCATCCACACTGGTGGGCAGTATATTTTACGAGGGTTTGGTCTGGAGAAGCACACACTCAGGATTTAAAGAGTACTCCGGTGGTTGGGGGTTGGCTTTACTGATAAAAAGGTATAACTGCTCAAACAAACTCTTTTTAGTAACATTAGAATGTTGAAAGAATGGAGAAGTTCTAACTATATCACAATACAAAAAAGTTTGTATGCACCTCTTTGATGACAGTTCATAGATCACTGTCCTATGTTAGGATAGTAACTTCTGAACTGCAAGTAACACAAGGATATCTGTGACAGAGGTAGTAACCCACTGATCTATTCCCATAAAATGCAGTTTATCTGCATTTAAAAACTGCCAACAGACAAATGGTTGCTCTGCAGCAGGATCGTAAATCACCAGTTATCTGAACAGTTTTTATTGATGTTGTAGATCAGTGGCAGATTTACTGCTCGGGCCAAGGATCATGTTTGGGTGGGCCAGGCTCATGTTTGGGTGGGCCTGGCCCACCCGGCCCACCCTCTAGAACCGGGCCTGCAATCCTTTAGCCATGTTGTACAGCAGCGCCAATGCTATGCAGCACGGCTGAAAGTTCAAAAGTGTAAGAAGGGAGGGCAAACAACAACAGAAGGGAGGTATGTGGGAGGCAAGAAGGCGGACAGCGGGTGAGAGAGGTACACTAAGAAACCAGCTGAAAAAGACGCAGTCTAGAAGAGGGCTCAGTGCGAGCTGAACACCTGATTACAGCAATGGCTACCAGTTATCCTCCGCCGCCAAAGCATAGCACCATGTTTAGCTCAGTTTTTTATGGTCACTGGTCAGCCGTTTGAACAAGAGTCATAATTTTATGTTGGAATCTGTAAACTATGCAAAAGAATTCCGTCTACATGTCAAGTGTGGTAAATTCATAGGTATGGGGAGCAAGCACACCGCAGCCGCAGAACTGCATCCTGCCCTGTCCATGTGTAGTTTATGGAACAAGGCGGGCGATGCCAAAGCCAGCCATACCGGGGGAGGGGGGTGGAGGCCAGCTTGTGGAGGCTTCTAGAAAGGCACGGGGTTCAGCGGCGGAGCAAAGAACATCCGAGAGGCCTCGGGTGCACGCGCTGCCAGGGGCAGGGACGAGCTGCATTCCTGCGCTTGCTCTTGGCAGGACCCCGCGCCTGGCCCTGGCGGGCCCCTCCTGGCCTGAGATACATAGTTCTCTCCTCCTGGACCCGGCGGTGCTCAGCAGCAGGCGCTCGAGGCTGCGCCCGCCGCCTCCCTCGGTTTTCTTGGCCCGGCGCGGCCTCCGTCCGTGTGATTGTTGGAGCAGGCCGCGCGGCGGGTCTTCGGGTTGCGCAGATACCGCGCCCCCCTGTGGTCCGCTGAGCTGCCGGGGTCAGGAATGCTGAGCGCCGCGGGTTCAAAGGCCCCCTCTGGGCCCCAGCTCCACCGCGCGCATTTCACCTGCTGCCAACATTCCTGACCCTTCCACTCGGCCACCAGGGGGGTGCGCGAGCACCGCCTCCGGCGGCCAGCGCGACTGTGCGGTGCCAGAACTCAAGGAGCCTGCTTAAAATGCACAACACCGGGGCTTAATGGCATTCTTTTTACTTTCCACCTCAGCAGCCAAAACAATAAGTTACGAAGCCCTTTTTAAAGAATCCCGAAATCAAAGTGCAAATTCCAAGCATCTTCCTTCGGCTCCCAGAATGCTCCCTAGTCCAAAAGTCTGGAAGGGAGCAGGGTTATTGTTCACCTCTGTTATTTGCATATGTGGACTTTGGTGGTGCGTGGTGCTGGCACTAGTTTTCCCACGAGCTAGTCAGAAGTCACATCACTCTCATATGAGGCCCTTCAAGTGGTAATCACCTCTTCCATGCCTCTTCCCGAGTTAAGAAAAACAATGAATCCCTCCACCCGTGGGGGGGGGGGGGGGGGAGGGGGGAGGATGGGGTGGATTCCCCTTGGGAGAAGGTGCATGATCTCCTGGCCTGTGTGGTATTGCAAACTTCCTACTTTCTTACATTAACCACAGTTCACCTGCCTCCTGACCTTAACCATGAAGCTCACAACAGCGTTCATTGTACAGTGTTCAGAGTACAATTACACCCAACCACAGGGAAAGATGCATTAGCTTAGACCAAGACCCACCAACAAGTTGATGCGATGGGAACCTGCCACAGTTCCATCCATAACCTTTCAGACATTCCCCAAGTTGTTTACACCCCTTCCATCCCAAAACAGCTCTTTCCCCAGTAATGTGTGTCCAGTTTGTTTCACCTTTTGACCATGGCCATTAGACTTTTCATGGGCTGAAGATCAAAAACTCGCCTTACCCAAGAAGTTTGAGAAGATTTTGGGGTAGGCGTTTTATTGTTCCCAAGATAGGAACAGCACTACACCAGACCTCATAACAGCTGATATGAAGGTACTTAGCTGTGAACATTAACACTTGTAGTTCCGTCTACGAGGGCAACGGACTCTTGGGATTTCACTGAATCCCCCTTCAGATGACTCTATTCTTCTCAGTGTTACCCTTTTACTAAAAGTTGTTAAGATATGTTTAGGACTCCGGATTGTGCACCCCTCTAATTAACAGAGCAATGAGCTACGCCAGATTTGGGGCACATGAATCTTGATGCCTGGAGGCTCTGTACATAGATGAGATTCTTGAAGATGGGGTCAATCAAGATGCAAAAGCACAAGCCAGGGATTGCTGCAACACTGGGCTTAACGTTATCACAGTCCCTGTGCTAACTTACCCTTGTTTACCATGTTTTTCACCCTGGTCTGCATTTAGACACAACAATCTTTCTTGTCAACCAAGAAGCATCAACAGCTACGTTTACTGTGTGTTGAAATAACTTCCATTCTAGCCTTTTCTAGACTCCCAAGAGATTAGGTGGGAAATGCCATCGGATGAGACCAGAAGCCTTTAAACATGGAATGGCCTTCCAGAGAACCTCATCAATGATTACTGACTCTCAGTCAAGTTCTTGTCAGGACCCCTTAAATGCACTCATTTTCTTTAGATATTTTAGTAAAATTTTAAACACAGCACTAAAAAAGGTCTCTTTTCTTTAACCCCTTCCATGCTGATGACGGAACCGTTCCGTCATCAGCGTCGGTTGAGCTGTGCTGATGACGGAACCGTTCCGTCATGACTCCGTCCGCGCAAGGCGGAGTCAGCACAGGCGGGGAATACGCCCCGCACGCAAGGGGTTAAAGATGGTACCATCTTCTCTGTAAAAGGCAGGGACTAATTGAACTGGTGTGCTCACCATGGACGGCAGGAGTGCAAGTCCTTTTTCATTTACTCCGTGCCTGCACTTGAGGTTGGATGGTAATCCAAAAGTGTCCAAAACCGAGAAGAATTTCCAGGGCAAGCTTAGCAAGATGGAGGGAATTCTGCTGGTGAGATTTACTCGCAAAATTAGTATTTTCCTCCAGAAATTTTGAAGATGTACCACCAGACTCTAGATCGGGTCCCTACTACTAGGGTGAAGCAATATCTGCTGCAAGACATAAGTGCAGATAGATGAAGCCAGACTTTCTCAGATCAAGAAAATCTTCACAGAAATACCAAACAGCTTCTAGAGATCGAATTTTTAAGCAAAAGTTCAATTAATGTAGAATCGCCAGTCAAAGGCCTTTCTATCTAGTAACAAGGTTGGTAAGCTCCAAATTCACAAAGCGGGCCATACCCTAGTTAGGGATCTTGTCAGACCCTAAGAGACATGACAGTAGAGAAGCCATTGAGAGATCCACTATGTAAAGAAAAACTGTAAATTCCTTGGAAGAGAAAAACACCCATTTTCATTGTATTCATGCTTGTACTGTCTTGTGCCAGCTCTTTATCCGTTTGTATGATGATGCTTGTTTATTATTCTCTTACAAAATTGAATAACGGAAGGAGAGAGAAGTAAGTGACCTGGCTTTTCTGTGGCCCGTCCTTACCCCTAACCTCAGCAAGACATAAGGAGTAGTTTCTTACCTGTAACTCCAGTTCTGTAGTAGGGGTATCTTTGTTATAGTCATAATCTAGTGAATAGTCCCGCTCATGTGCGGGGACCCCGGAGCAATCAAAAATAATCTCTAAAGCTGTCTTTTTGTGCAGTCCTGCATAGACACTTAAGAGAGAATTTAAAGACAAATAATGCAGCCTATAACTGCCAGGGTACACTGTCCAGTACTTTAACTAGATATTCCACCAATACCATCTTCAGCACAACCTACCAAGTTTCCTTCATAGAGAAACTTCCTCTTTTACCAAGAAAGCCTCTGGAATGATAGAGAGGAAGGGGTGGACAGACAAGCCCCATAGGCTGCAATTATGTGGCAAGCCATGTCTTCCCTGGACCGGAAACAAGCTTCCGAGGACCGGTTTCTGGCATTCCAGCTGTCTTCAGCCATCTTCAGCCCGGCTTGCTTGAATCCAGTGGCAGAGTGAGCAAGGAACTTACGTCTGAGCATACCCTGCCACACTGGCAGTTCGGGCTGGACTGTTCCCATGAGGCACTGGGTCAGACTGATTTGCATATAGCCATGTCTGAACTGGGGTGGCAGAGTGGGCTAAAGAACGGTGATGGATTAAACCCAGATCTTTTGACTGGGTGTGAGTGTTTGATTGATTCAGATGCTCCGTCCATCACCACCCCCTTTTGTATCGCTTTTGGCCGCCATAAGTGTGGCAGGGTATGCTCAGACGTGAGTCCCTTGCTCACTTTGCCACTGGATTCAAGCAAGCCGGGCTGAAGACGGCTGGAATGCCAGAAACCGGTCCTCGGAAGCTTGTTTCCGGTCCAGGGAAGACATGGCTTGGCAGTTCGGGCTGGACTGTTCCCATGAGGCACAGGGTCAGACTGATTTGCATATAGCCATGTCTGAACTGGGGTGGCAGAGTGGGCTAAAGAACGGTGATGGATTAAACCCAGATCTTTTGAATGGGTGTGAGTGTTTGATTGATTCAAATGCTCCGTCCATCACCACCCCCTTTTGTACCACTTTTGGCCGCCATAAGTGTGGCAGGGTGTGCTCAGACGTGAGTCCCTTGCTCACTTTGCCACTGGATTCAAGCAAACCGGGCTGAAGATGGCTGGAATGCCAGAAACCGGTCCTCGGAAGCTTGTTTCCGGTCCAGGGAAGACATGGCTTGGCAGTTCGAGCTGGACTGTTCCCATGAGGCACAGGGTCAGACTGATTTGCATATAGCCATGTCTGAACTGGGGTGGCAGAGTGGGCTAAAGAACGGTGATGGATTAAACCCAGATCTTTTGACTGGGTGTGAGTGTTTGATTGATTCAGATGCTCCCTCCATCACCACCCCCTTTTGTACCGCTTTTGGCCGCCATAAGTGTGGCAGGGTATGCTCAGACGTGAGTCCCTTGCTCACTTTGCCACTGGATTCAAGCAAGCCGGGCTGAAGACGGCTGGAATGCTAGAAACCGGACCTGGGAAGCTTGTTTCCGGTCCAGGGAAGACGTGGCTTGGCAGTTCGGGCTGGACTGTTACCATGAGGCACAGGTTTTGGAAAAGGGGGTGGTGATGGACAGAGTTTCTGAATGATGCAGAATACTCCTACCCAGTCAAGAGATCAGGGCTTGATCCATCACCGTTTTTTAGCTCACTGCTCCATCCCAGCTCAGAACCTGGCGACATGCAAATTAGTCTGTTCCTGTCCCAGTGCATGATGGGAACAGGGCAAACCAAACTACCAAGCCAATTCTTATACTGGGAAGGAAACAAGCTTCCGGGGACCGGTTTCTGGCATTTCAGCCGTCGTCGGCCCAGCTTGCTTGAATCCTGATGGTGCAATGAGCAAGGGACTCACGTCTGAGTATACCCTCCCACACTTAGTGTGGACAAAATCGATTTTGGAAAAGGGGGTGGTGATGGACAGAGTTTCTGAATGATGCAGAATACTCCTACCCAGTCAAGAGATCAGGGCTTGATCCATCACCGTTTTTAGCTCACTGCACCATCCCAGCTCAGAACCTGGCTACATGCAAATTAGTCTGCTCCTGTCCCAGTGCATGATGGGAACAGGGCAAACCAAACTACCAAGCCAATTATTATACTGGGAAGGAAACAAGCTTCCGAGGACCGGTTTCTGGCATTTCAGCCGTCGTCGGCCCGGCTTGCTTGAATCCTGATGGTGCAATGAGCAAGGGACTCACGTCTGAGTATACCCTCCCACACTTAGTGTGGACAAAATCGATTTTGGAAAAGGGGGTGGTGATGGACAGAGTTTCTGAATGATGCAGAATACTCCTACCCAGTCAAGAGATCAGGGCTTGATCCATCACCGTTTTTTGGCTCACTGCACCATCCCAGCTCAGAACCTGGCTACATGCAAATTAGTCTGTTCCTGTCCCAGTGCATTATGGGAACAGGGCAAACCAAACTACCAAGCCAATTCTTATACTGGGAAGGAAACAAGCTTCCGGGGACCGGTTTCTGGCATTTCAGCCGTCGTCGGCCCGGCTTGCTTGAATCCTGATGGTGCAATGAGCAAGGGACTCACGTCTGAGTATACCCTCCCACACTTAGTGTGGACAAAATCGATTTTGGAAAAGGGGGTGGTGATGGACAGAGTTTCTGAATGAGGCAGAATACTCCTACCCAGTCAAGAGATCAGGGCTTGATCCATCACCGTTTTTTAGCTCACTGCACCATCCCAGCTCAGAACCTGGCTACATGCAAATTAGTCTGTTCCTGTCCCAGTGCATGATGGGAACAGGGCAAACCAAACTACCAAGCCAATTCTTATACTGGGAAGGAAACAAGCTTCTGGGGACCGGTTTCTGGCATTTCAGCCGTCGTCAGCCCGGCTTGCTTGAATCCTGATGGTGCAATGAGCAAGGGACTCATGTCTGAGTATACCCTCCCACACTTAGTGTGGACAAAATCGATTTTGGAAAAGGGGGTGGTGATGGACAGAGTTTCTGAATGATGCAGAATACTCCTACCCAGTCAAGAGATCAGGGCTTGATCCATCACCGTTTTTAGCTCACTGCACCATCCCAGCTCAGAACCTGGCTACATGCAAATTAGTCTGTTCCTGTCCCAGTGCATGATGGGAACAGGGCAAACCAAACTACCAAGCCAATTCTTAAACTGGGAAGGAAACAAGCTTCCGGGGACCGGTGTCTTGCATTTCAGCCGTCGTCGGCCCGGCTTGCTTGAATCCTGATGGTGCAATGAGCAAGGGACTCACGTCTGAGTATACCCTCCCACACTTAGTGTGGACAAAATCGATTTTGGAAAAGGGGGAGGTGATGGACAGAGTTTCTGAATGATGCAGAATACTCCTACCCAGTCAAGAGATCAGGGCTTGATCCATCACCGTTTTTTAGCTCACTGCACCATCCCAGCTCAGAACCTGGCTACATGCAAATTAGTCTGCTCCTGTCCCAGTGCATGATGGGAACAGGGCAAACCAAACTACCAAGCCAATTCTTATACTGGGAAGGAAACAAGCTTCCGGGGACCGGTTTCTGGCATTTCAGCCGTCGTCGGCCCGGCTTGCTTGAATCCTGATGGTGCAATGAGCAAGGGACTCACGTCTGAGTATACCCTCCCATACTTAGTGTGGACAAAATCGATTTTGGAAAAGGGGGTGGTGATGGACACAGTTTCTGAATGATGCAGAATACTCCTACCCAGTCAAGAGATCAGGGCTTGATCCATCACCGTTTTTTAGCTCACTGCACCATTCCAGCTCAGAACCTGGCTACATGCAAATTAGTCTGTTCCTGTCCCAGTGCATGATGGGAAGAGGGCAAAGCAAACTACCAAGCCAATTCTTATACTGGGAAGGAAACAAGCTTCCGGGGACCGGTTTCTTGCATTTCAGCCGTCGTCGGCCCGGCTTGCTTGAATCCTGATGGTGCAATGAGCAAGGGACTCACGTCTGAGTATACCCTCCCACACTTAGTGTGGACAAAATCGATTTTGGAAAAGGGGGTGGTGATGGACAGAGTTTCTGAAAGATGCAGAATACTCCTACCCAGTCAAGAGATCAGGGCTTGATCCATCACCGTTTTTTAGCTCACTGCACCATCCCAGCTGAGAACCTTTTCCAAAAACCCATGAGGCACAGGGTCAGACTGATTTGCATATACCCATGTCTGAACTCGGGTGGCAGAGAGGGCTAAAGAACGGTGATGGATTAAACCCAGTTCTTTTGACTGGGTGTGAGTGTTTGATTGATTCAGATGCTCCGTCCATCACCATCCCCTTTTGTATCGATTTCACCGGCGGCAGTAGAGACAGCGGCGGTCAACAGTTAATTATTAATTCAATCTACATTGTAAATGACTAATATCTGCCGCCCAAGCCATTCTTAAAGCTTCAGGGGCTGGGAATAGTCTGAATTGTCACCCTGGTAGGAGTGTGATGCTTAGTAGTTGTGTTGTTAATGTCATCGGCAACATGGCAGGGTCAATGTGTGGTGCAAGCTTCTGTACCCTCCTGATGAGAGCTCTGGCACTAATTTGTTTACAAATTAAGCACCGATCACAATCCATCTACCACACAGACAATTCTGTGATTGTCCAATTAACTAATATACTGGTCAGACATGAATCCTCTTATTCACTCACCTCAATGGTGCTGATATTTTCATTACTGAGATGATTGAGTTGGCTCACTGAAATTCAAGCTACATTCAAATATTTGCTGCAGGTGCATGAACCCACTGAGCTATTTAATAGGCTAATTACGTTCCATTTGCTGTGCGGGTGCAGGTGAATATTACCATTGCGCAGGTGTTGTTTGTTCCATAGCCTAGTTTATTTTTCTTCAAGTAACACTAACAGGAACAAGAAGTCACGGATAATGCCTGTCTCTGTTCCTCCTCCTCCGCACTTTTGTCATTAGCAAAATTTTACTTCAGAGCAAGATTTCCAGTTGATTCTTGGACTGCTGAGTTCTATCAAGGGTTTCACATGTTCTGCCTCCAAGAGATGGTCTCCAAAATATAAAGTGGCGCCACGGCTGTTCTTTTAGTGATCTCAGGATATGGACGGGGCATTGAGGGAGATGTAGGCAGCAACTTCCGGCTTCAAGTTCGGTTCCCGTGTTAGGGGTGGTTCTGATTTGATGTAAACAAAGTTTTATTCCGGCAGACAGTTCAACGAAGGCATCCACAATGTTACTCCTCCTATATGCCTGTCCTTCAAGTCCACGTTTGGAAAATACCATTGACCAGCTACTGTAACGCAAGACCTAAACTCTGGGCTCAACGTGGAGATGTGTCTGTCCCTCCTCCCCTCCAGTCTCACCACCATCAGAGCTGCACCAATGCGCTGCTGACGTGATTGCATCAAATCAGGACTGAACCTGCCCCTTTCCCCCTGATAGTACTGTTTCCTCTGACTAAGGCACCCAATATCCCCCACATTCAGCATATTTACTGCATCAATGAGACAAAATAGTCACACGCTCCAGCGGAAAGGCCCTACTTCTTGCAGACGAGACCATCTAGACGGTGTAACCAGGGTCAGGCTAGGTTGGTCACAGAGAGTGATGTCACCCACAAAAGTCACAGGTGCTGAGGCTGCCTGTCCCATTCTCACATATATATCGCAATAAGCCCCGCTCCACTCCAAACGACCCCACTCCATGCAAATCTACCCCACGACCCGCAAATATACCCCAGTCTACTTTCACTGCCCTCCTATCTACCCGACTACACCAGTCTGCCCCGCTCCTCTCTTCTCCACTCCAATCGACCCCACTCTAATTTACAACACTCCATTCCAATTTACTCCACTCCACTGCAATCTAGCCAACTCCTCTCCACTCCAATCCAATGTACCCCACTCCACTCCAATCTACCACTCCAATCTACCCCACTCCAATTTAATCCAATATACCCCACTCCGATCAACCACAATCTACACCACTCCACTCCACCAAATCTACCCCACTCCACTCTAATCTATCCCACTGTACTCTACCACACTCCACTCTTCCTAAATCTACCCCACTCTGCTTCACTCCAATCGACCCCACTCCAATCTAACCCACCCCACACCAATCCACCCATTCAAATCTACCCCACCACACACCACTCCAATCTACTCCTATCTACTCCACCCCAATCTATCCCACTCTACCACAATCCACTTCACCCCACCCCACTCTACCCCACTGCACTTCAGGTTACCCCGCTCCAGTCCAAACTACCCCACTCCAATCATCCCTCATAAATCCATCCCACTCCATTCCAATCTACCCTACTCTAACCTGCCTAATCTACCCAATTCCACCCTAACATATCCCGCTACATTACACTCCAATCTACCCCACTATACTCTTCCCCAATCTCACACTCCACTCCAATCTTGACTCCACTCTAATCTGTCAAACTCCACTCAACCCCACCCCACTCCAATCTACCACACTCTGTTCCACTTTACCCTATCTACCCTAATCCACTCCTGTCTACAACATTTCAACCAAATCTACCCCACTCCAATCCAATATAACCCACTCCACCCCACTCCAATCTACCCTATCGCACTCTACCCCAAACTACCCTTCTCCAATCTTCCCTATCTGAACCGCCCCACTCCAATCTACCCCAGTCTACTCCACTTCAATCTATCCCACCCCATCCTAATCTACCCCATATGATTCTGTCCAACTCCACTCCAATCTACCTCACTCCAAACTACCCCACTTCACTCCTTTCTATCCTACCATAACTCACCCAATCCATCCCACTCCAAACTACCCAACTCCACCCTACTCGACCCCACTCCACTCTAATCAACCCCAATCCACTTCACTCTGCTCTCCTCCAATTGTCCCCACTCCCCTCCAACTACCCCCACATATCCACTCTACTGCAATCTACCCCACTTCTATCTACCCCACTCCACACCAATTCAACCAAACCCACTCCAATCTTCTACACTAAGCTACCCAACTCCCCACTTCAATCCACCCCCGCCATTCTACCCCACTCTACGCCAATCTACCCAACTGCACTCTAATCAACCCCATTCCATTCTACCCCAAATCTAACGCACTCCGATCTACAGCACTGCACGCCCCTAACTTTTAGCCATGGTGAACAGTAGCCATATTGGAGTACATAATGGCTAAAACACATTGTCAAAGCCAATAGCTTTTGCATAGGTGCAACCTATTGGCTTTGTCAATGCTTGTTTTTTATTGTGTGCTAGGAAAAAAACATCCTACAACCTCTTCTCTTACATGGGTACTCCGCAGGATTGTCACATACATTTTCTCACTTTGAAGTCAAAGAAATAAAAGTAAACACCAAGCTCCCTCTGAAGACAGCTTGACATTTGACCTTTGTCTTTGAATGCACAGCACATGTGACCAGGAAAGAACAAGATTGAAAGGCATGTTTACAGAAGGAGAGTGCATGGAACACTACAGAAAACAAGGTTTGGGCAACTGGAGGGTTGAGCTCAAGGTGGGAAGGCTAAAACAAATAAAGCCAGCAAATAGAAAGCCAGAATATGTGAGTTAGAAACCACAAAGCCAATGGTCAGAAATGGACAGAATGCATCCCTTGGTCACCTTTCTGAATGTCCCCAATATGTCTTTAGCAAACCAGAGAGGGACCTAAAAAGGACTACATTATATCTGTAATGCATGCATGAGATAAAAAAGTGTTATGATTTACTGTACTTTAGAAATTCAAAATAGTCACTCAGAAACAGTAATGCAGGCACTCTATATGAAGTAGGATGTTAGATCAAATAGCCAGTAGCATGAGGTAAGAGAGAAATACTCCTCTAGGTTCAGCCAAAGTCCACTAAAAATCTTTGAAATAATTAATAACAATATGTCACGTACAACGCTGTACTGTCAGCAAGACGTAAAAAGGGTCCTGTTTATGTCACACCCAACATTATTGGTAGTAACGCAACAGATAAGGCCCATGCTATTTCACAGATTAAGTTGATTAAGAGAGCATTGCTGGGATTTAAATCAATTTTGTGGCCCTGTGTTGAATAAGGACAATGCTTGCTTAGACACCACAGCAAATGGAGCAGGCAACGAGATCACCCTTTGATCTTCAACTCAAGCAGACTTTACTTTATGGTCGGTCAATGGATGCAAAAACTAATTGGTAACACCGATGTCCCTGTTTGGGCAATGAATGACAGTAAGTGGATAAATGTTATTATGTTAGGGGTCAGCGATGTCTTCAGGAAACTTAGTGTGAATATAGCGTGTAGAAATTAGATAGATTTCCAAAGTGATAGATTGAAGAGAAAGCGAATGCCACAAAGTTACATCTTGTCCCGTCCAATTAAGAACAATCATTGGCATAGTCAATAGGTCTAGGTTTAATGTGCTAACGTTTGAAGCTTTAGCATTTAAGGGATATACAGTAAAGAATTCAGCAACAGCAGAATAGAGAGGGCTATAGTTATTTCTCAAGCAGTTCAACAGAAGTACTGATGTAGAAGTAGAAGGATACAAACATCCAATAGCATTAGGGGAGAGAGGATACTCTACTGGGGTGACCAAGATACAACAAAGTCTCAAACTAACGGCTGTTTGAAAAAAGTCAATGGTTTTAAACGGCAGACCCAAAAGCCCACTCTACGGCCACACTTCTCGTATTGTTAGCAAAAGATCTGTTTGACAACTACGCTGTCCATAAACAGATATACAAAAATAGACCTTGTAGTCAGTCAGCAGAGACAAAGGTGAATTTAAGGAACACTGCACAAGAGAACACGCAGTCATCTGTCCCAAGAGGAACCCTCAACTTCGACAGACCCCAAAGAAGAGTTCCCTAACTCTGACTGATCCAGGTATTCACTAGCCTAAAGGGAGCCGCAGCAGGCTGCTGGAATGGCAGGCAGATGTGTGAATGAAGGGGGTGCAAACATGAGCATGAAAACTGTGCCCACTACAAGATGCTGCATGCCCGCCAGCTGCATCGGAAAGTCACCTCTCTGAGAAAGTGTGACCCCTGGAGGTTCCCTTGCACATCAATAAGAGGCACAAGGAGAGAGCATTCACACATCCTTGTAGCATACTTGGAAAACTTGTGTAGCAGTAAAGCGCTATCCAGTGGATGAGTTTGAGTACTATAGCCAATGGGATCCATTTTGGATGCCCTCGTTTAGCCTGGAACAATATGGAGGATGGAGACAGCTTCTTTGGAAGTGTACTGTGTGCATTCCTGTAGCTGGATGCTGAGGATCCAAACATAAATGTGGGAAGGATGGAGACAGGCTACATTTAGAAATCCTATGAAGTCTTAGTTTCCAAGGGACTGATGATCAGTTCTACCTGAGCATTGTCATTTGGGTCACGGTTGAGGCCGGGGCTGCAGTTTCTATTGTTCAAGGTGAGGACATTTCTAGATCAGGCTTTCCCTTTTGTCTGTTCCTAATTACTACTTTAGAAAGGATGTGACAGCCTGGTACACATACCTCACTCACTGCATCAATGTGGTGAGTGCATCTCCTTGGAAACAGACCCTTTGCTATAAGCAGTGAGACACATCACTTTACACCAAAGCTGTGTCTGGGGAGCAACTGAAGTATGACACTTGAAAGGAGAACCAACCTAAACAGGTTCTGAAGTTTAATACGGCGGATTCACACATCCTGTCTGTACAATGTTTTAAAAAGTGGGATCCAACCACAGCACTTTGTTCCTGTCTTAGGTTCTTCTTGATCAAGAAATGGTGTGCTCTGGAAAGCACCCAAAGAGCCGCTGAATACCCAGTGTTTTAAATGGGCAGGTACTGTCCAGTATTGAGTATGGGCACTTCTTTAATTTGAAAGGGAGGGTGCCTGCGCTTTTTAGTTCTGCTGTAATACATTTAATTGGAAAATACTGGCACTTCTGAGGAGCTATAGGTACTCTGAATAGAGAGTACCAGCACTTCTGTATTTCCATTTAAAGCACTGTGTATAACCAGGGATTGTGCCTGCTTGACAGTTTCCTGGAGGTGAAAGGAAATCACCTGAAGTCTGCATTCTCTGCTGGAGCAGCTGAAGATCTCCCTGGCGCCTAGAAGCCTGCCTGCTTCGAGAGTAAAGGAGTGTGTCCGGCCTTGAAGGAAAGACTGCCAAGGAGAAGACCAGCAGGTTCCCTGTGTATAGAGCACTCAGAGAAAGTAAACAGTATAAGAGCGCAAAGCTAGGAGCAGTGGCGTAGCTAGGCACTCTGCCGCCTTTGCCGCCCGAGGCCACGCTGAAGAGCGGGGGTGTGGAGCTACCCCCGAAATGTATGCTGCCTGGAAAGGACAGCCCCCCCCCCCCCTTCTACACCACTGGCCAAGAGCAACCTGTGTTGTGAGTGGATCCCCAGGCTCTCTGCACAGTCCCTACCTGAGAACTTCTCCAAAGACTACACCAATTCAATTGTGGTCATCAACCACTAGAGGCTGTAAAGTACTACTGCTGTCATGGACACCAGAAAATCAAGAAGAACCCCTTCCATCTGTGAGTCTGATCAGTCTGGGAAGCCATGACTGCACCTCGACACTGAGAGCCGCATATGACTAGAAGGCTGCAACTGCACCTACTGGCTGTGAACCTGGTCACTCTGGGAGGCCTCAGCTGCTGGAGGGTCTGTGCCATGAACCTGGCCAAGACTTACAGCATTTACCGGATGATGTCTGCACCAAAGAGAGGTTACCATGAAGACGGAAGGCGTGGATTGCACTGCTTCACCAACCAGGTGCCCAGTAAATGTATGGATTCATTTCTGTTGGTCAAGTAGGTACAACTAACGTTATTGGGCAATATTTGTTTTCACTAGCAAGACAAATATATATATTCCACCTTTTGTGTAGATTCAACATGGTTTCAAAGTTATTAGCAAGCCAGTAAATGCCATCCCAATGGAAAGTGCATCTGAGCCATAGCTATGGACTATATATATATATATATATATATATATATATATATATATATATATATATATATATATATATCCAAAGAGTAACGGCGTTCCTCACGAGCACTCAGACAAAGTACCACACAGCAAACCACAGGATTACCAAGACGATAGATTTATTCCTTCATAAATCTCGTGACGCGTTTCGCACTCCAGAGAGTGCTTGATCAAGCACTCTCTGGAGTGCGAAACGCGTCACGAGATTTATGAAGGAATAAATCTATCGTCTTGGTAATCCTGTGGTTTGCTGTGTGGTCCTTTGTCTGAGTGCTCGTGAGGAACGCCGTTACTCTTTGGATATTGATTCCGGCTGCTCCGCCGGCTCGAGCCACACCCACGTAAGGCGAAGGGTTGCAGTAGGAGCTTTGTTGAATGTGGATATATATATATATATATATATATATATATATATATATATACTAGCAGCCCGCAATCAGGCTTCCCCGACCCCGCCCGCCCCGACATTGTCCAGCAGCCCGGGACCCCGCACGCCCCGACATTGTCCAGCAGCCCGGGCCCCCGTCCGCCCCGTCCCCCACCTGCCCCGTCCCCCGCCTGCCCTGACCCCCACCTGCCCCAACATTGTCCGTGGGTCCCCCGGAGCCTAACCTCAGCCGCTGCTCCTTCCCTGCGCTTCTCAGTTCACCGCTCCGCCGCTCCTTGCCGCTCGTCAACGCTCCTCCCGCCTGTCCTCTGGTCCTCACCGCCTGTCCGCCGCTGGTCATCGCTCCTCCCCCACGCCATATCCGCCGCTCCTCCCCGCGCTCCTGACGTCAGCACGCAGGTCGCGGCCGGCGCTTCTTCGAAGGGACTACTTTTTTTTTTAAGGTACATTTTTTAAATAACGCATATTTTTATAGTGTTTATAGCCTATGTCCATCTGCACACCCTGACGATATACAATGATGTATCAGGTGTGTGGATTGGCGCTGTGGTTCCCGAGTTTACCCGCCTCAAAGGTTCAAAGTTCTTGCTTTATAATAGTAGTATAGATATATATATATATATATAGAGAGAGAGAGAGAGAGAGAGAGGTGGTTAATTTAGGGAACTCTGGGAGAGCTGCTACTTTATATGGAGTGCATCTACATCAACACAGACACTTGAAATTGGGTCACCGTAACATTTGAGGTGCGCAGATCTCCAAATGTGCATAGTGCAAAATGTTATTTATTACCAGGACCTATGGAATTATGCAGCAGGGGAGGACCAAATTCTGCAACAAGTTTGACTAAATTATCCTGACAGCAAAGGCAAATTATGCAGCATAATGCAGTACATTTTGTGATAATATTACTTTAGTTTTTTGCTATTTTTACTCATAGTATCACTATCTGGGCAAGGATGTTGCCTCATTAGTACTTGTTTAACAACCAAATGGCCCAATAAGCAACTGAATGATGACAGTCTTGTTTTGCGAAGGGCCTTCCACTGCGCAAGAACCCTTTACACATGTTTTAAATAACTTTTGAATCATTTGAGCTAAGAACATTTTTGGGGGTTAAAATCTTCAGTTTATACAGTGAATGAAGGATTTATGTGGCAAATGCAACAACTCTACAACTATACAGAAACGCCATTGCTACAGAATCACATCATTTCATTGGCCCTATTCATTACCACTGTTGAGTGTTGGGAGGGGCCATGACAGTGGGTCATGATGTCGTTCCCCTTACTCTCAACGACAACTGTTGGATGCTGGGATGTGGGACTACATTTATGTTCACCGCCATGGCATAAATATATGGGGAAGAGAAAGAGAGGAGGGCGGATGTTAATACAATTAATTGGGAGGCTTAAAGAGAAGGTAATATGGAAACTCTACACATAGATGGAGCGGTCAACTCAACTGCCCCTGTGTCTCTAGGGGCACGTCCAGAGGGTCCTGATTTCTCATCCAGCAGCTTTACAAGTGTTAGATCTTGTAGATCTATGGTCTATGCCAAAATCCAATCTACAAGACCCAGCTTACTGCTGCTGAAAAGTTCGAAGTGCCTGATAGTCCCTAGCAGGGACCAGTTAACAGCTGTGGGAGTGTGAGGATGTAGGGCGGGGCGAAAGAAAGAAAACAAACAGCACAGAGAGGTTGGGTTTAAACAGAGGGTAAGAACAGAAAAGTGTGCAAAGAGAGGGAGCAGAGAATACATTGAAGCAAGAGAAAGAATAGACAGAAAATTGTGCATGTATGGAAAGATGAGGAGGTAAACATCAGAAAGTTTGGAGAGAGATTGTGGAATGGAGGGAAGCTGCGAGAGCTGTGCACAGAGAGGAGGCGGAAGACGAGAAACAGAACTGGGCTTATATAAGGGAGATGAAGGGTGGAAAATGTTAAACTTTGCCTAAACAGAGACCACAGGAAGTGGGAGTGAAAACATTGATGCAAAAAAAGGGAAAAGAGAAGGTAACCATAGAACTCGACTGCGATAGAAACAAGAGACAGGCAGGGCAATTGGAGAAAAAAAGAGAATTGTGCAGCGAGAGAGCTAGGGAAGAAAATGTTAACAGAGTCATTTGCTTGAAGAATGTAAAGAGCAGGGGTGCAGAGGGAACTGCACAGGGATTTGACAGAGACATGGTAAACATAATTATATTGAGAGGCAGGGTGGTGGGTTAAAAGCTACAAACAAAGAGAAAAGGGTGATTAGATAGAGTCGGGGGGAGGGGGGTATAGGAACCTGTCCACTGTGGAAAAGGACAGGAAGAAGGTAAACAGCATTGTGCGCACGGGGGAGGGTAGTTTGGGTGAACTGGGAGAAACGTGCACAGCAACAAAGGTCACTGAAGGTAAGAGAAAACTGCGGCTAGGGCAGTGACAAACTAAGAAATAATAGGATGTGTTCTGGTCGGAAGGTAACCTGCAATCTGGATAGAGACAGGGAGGGGGCAGACAATTGTGCACAGAGAGATAAAGAAGGGGAGGAACTGGTGCACAGAGAGAACTGGGCACGCCTGCTGTGGAGAGAAAGGTGATATGGGGAAACTGCGCGCGAATAGATGGCATGAACAGATATCATTCTCGATACTCCCAGGCTCAGACCTGGTGCCTGCTACATACAGCCTCACAACAGATGCACACTGCCCCTGGGGTCAGAGCTGGAAGCGTCCCCGGAGGTACAGCGGGTGCCTGCTACAAATTCAGAGGAAGTTCCTGGCATCGGGGTCTGTGCTTGCTTTCCTAGCTGGTGCCTGCAAAGAGGGGTCGCACCTGCTAAGGGCTGGCCTGCTGCACTCAGACTCTGAGCAGGGAATGCCCCCGGCACGGGGCTGGCTGACCTCTGACCCCGAGCTGGTTGGTGTGTCTGTGGCGCTCAGAGCTACCGCCCTCACAGCAGACGCCGGGCCTCTGCTCGGAGGTGTGCCTGTCCTATGGTGAGAGCGCCAGGCTCTGCCCCCAGTGGGCCGCGCCTCGGGTTGTCTTCAGTCTCAGCAGTGGGGTGACGGACAATGAAGGGGCCCCCTGCGGAATGTAAAGAGGGCCCCGAGTCCCCATATCTCATAGACGTTCATCGGTCTTTAGCTGAATGGATGCCTCTTAAATGGACGAGGGCCTCCCCTGCATCGCAGGAGCTACAGGGTCCTGCTGTGCCCTTCTGAGTCTCAGAGCTGGTATATGCCAACCCAGAGCAGGTGTTGGTGTCCGCTGCTGGTGGGTGCCCTAAACTCACGGCCGTAGGGCAGGCTTTAGGGCAGTGGGACGGGTGCGGTCGCACTGGGCGCTGACCTGTGGAGGGGGGTGCTGTGACCTCACGGGGGCGCTGTGTTTAGCAATATCTTATGATGGGAGAGTTAAGGGACAGGACACTTTTGCAGGTGGTAGGAAGAGAACCCGAAGAGGTGGTCATGGGGGAGTGATTGTCTCACAGGGCGCCATCAGCGCTGAAGCCGGTCTTGCACAGCCTATGTGTGTCCTGCGCATGCATTATACTCATCGGTGCATGCCCTATTCTCACGGCCGGTGCGTGCCCTATACTCACGGGTGCACGCTCTATACTCACGGCAGGTGTGTGCCCTATACTCACGGGTGCACGCTCTATACTCACGGCCGGTGCGTGCCCTATATTCACGGCAGGTGCGTGCCCTGTAGTCACGGCAGGTGCGTGTCCTAAACTCACGGGTGCACGCTCTATACTCACGGTCGGTGCGTGCCCTATACTCACGGCCGGTTCGTGCCCTATACTCACGGCCGGTGCGTGCCCTGGGCATGCCCTATACTCATGGCCCGTGCGCGCGCTATACTCTGCCGGTGCGTGCCCTGGGCATGCACTATACTCACGTGTGCATGCCTTATACTCAGGTTGGTGCGTGTCCTAAACTCAGTGGTGCATGCCCTATACTCACGGCCGGTGCGTGCGCTATCCTCACGGCTGGTCCTTGTCTCCTTCAGATACTGCCCATCACCCGCAGCTTCCTCGCCCCGGCAGCTCTCCCTCCATACCAAAGCAGGGTCCCTCTCGCTGGCCGCCGCGCCATCCCACCCTACCCCGCCACCTGACCAGGAAGCTGCTCGACGCGCCCCATGAAGCAGCCACCTTAAAACACCCGCAGCCCCTGCACGCATTCCTGCTGCATATGCTGCCAGCGACGCAAAGACTGACAACTTCTCCAGAAAGTTTCTACCCACACTAGACAACAACAATGCCTATTAAAAAGGTAACTGGTGCGGGGGCAGTGCCAGTCTGGCTCTTGGAGCAGGTGGGGGGAGGGTGACAAGCACTTGCCCTTCACGGCAGGTTTTGATAATAGCAGGTAAGTCTAGGTTGGAGTTGGGGGACCCACTTACCCCACTCACCCTCGCCCCTCAACCCCCCCCCCCCCCCCCCCCCAAAAATGCACAGACAGGAGACACATTACTTAAAAACACAATCCACTTCACGGAACCATAGAGTCCACGCTTAAAAGGCTGGATGGAGGTGACCACCCCGCAGGTAGCCAGAGGGGGACCCCGAAGCTTACCTTGGTCACAGCGCAGGTGGCTCGGAGTCCGGTTCCCTTGAGGGGAGGGGCCGGGGTGCGCCCCTCCTGCAGAGTCACTGGGCTCCAAAGAATGACACAGATCCAATAGAGGGGTGCAAGGAATCCTGGGGTCTCCAGCAGCCGGGCCTCTCAGAGAGTCCAGGTGGGCCGGCAGCAGCGGGTCATCGGGTCACAGGGAGGTGCGTGGGGGGGCCCTGCCCTTTGTCCCCCGCTCCCCTGCTGGGAATAGGGACCCTCCTCTGGCTTGGCTGGCTCTGATGGCCACATCTGCAGGGCCGGGGCGCCGGAGAGCAGCCCTGGCTCCGCTGGAGCACGGGGAGGGCGGGGGCTTCTGTCTGCGGGCTGGGGGGGTGCAGGGAAGGGGTGTCTGCCCCCCTCTGTACAGAGAGGAGGGGGTCCAGGGGGTACGGAGGAGAAGCAAAGCTGCAGGATCTGAGGTGCTGGCAGAGGCAGGAGGAGGAGGGGGCGGGGTGGAGAGTGGGAGGGAGGCAGGGAGGAGGGTGATTGATGGCGGCCCTGCGGAGCTGTCTGAAAATGACCAGCTCTGATCGGTTTCAGACCAAATTCTCCATTTCAAGGCTGAACCGCGGTCCTGCCAGCTCAGCCCATGCAGGCGGCTCCGCCTCCTGCCCTCCACGGGCTGGGGCAGCCAGGGGAGGGAAGAGGGAGGGCACAGAGGGGTGAGGAGGTGGGGAGGAGCACCGAAGGGGCAGGGAGAGAGACAGAGGGAAAGAGAAGAGGTGGGAAGAGACGGGGCAGGAGGAGGACACCAGGGGAGGGACCGTGAAGGGGGGAATCCAGAGAGCAAAAGGAGAGAAGGGGAGGGTGACTGGGAAGGGACAAGGCTGGAGGGAAGAATGGAGAAAAGCATGGCCCGCCGGCCGGTGCCGGGAGAGACTGGGAGCTGCTGAGCAGAGAGAGGAAAACGAGAGCTTGAGGCACAAGCACAAAGACGCAGACAGGCCAGGGGTGTCTGAGGAGACAAAGCAAGGGCGCAGAGGTGGGGACGGGTGGGGGTATGTCTGTGCAGGAGGAAAGGACCAGGATGCATGGCCCTGCAGCGAGTGGGTGCAGTGCCATACTCCCTCCTGAACACACACATACACACACACACACACACACACACATATATATATATATATATATATATATATATATATATATATATATATATATATATATATATATAATAAAAAAAGAATATATATATATATATATACACACACATATATATGTATATATATGTGTGTGTGTATATGTGTGTCTATATATATATGTGTGTGTATATATATATGTGTGTGTATATATATATATATATATGTGTGTGTATATATATATATACTGAAACAACTAAGATAAAGCAACGTTATAGTTAGGTGAAATGTCATAGAAGATGTCATGAGTGATGTAGTATGTGGGGCAGCTAGCAATGCATGGCGAGGGCGAAGGGCATGGGTATTTTATTACCATATGTATTGTCAACCACGCACAGCTTTCAGACATGCGCAGTGGGTGGGGGGTGCGGGGGGTTCTGGTTGCCCGGCCTAGCCTGTGGCCATGCCCTGCTTCAAACCCATGCTGGCAGCCAACTCTATGCTGCGAGGTTGGCCGCAGGCAGCTACCCCCAGGCTGCGCACAGCCTTTAGTCGCGGGGAGTTGGCCACAGGGACTGGCTTATACTGCACACAACCTTTAGTTGTGCGCAGGGTGGGTGTGACCGCAGGGCCTGGCTTGCAGCCACAGACTGCCAACGCAACGCTGCACCAAAGACCGTGCACAGTTGGGGGTTACCACAGGGCTTGGCCTGATGCCAGGTCCTGTGGCCAACCCGCTACTTACAGCACGGCATAGGGTTGACTGTCGATCCCCAGGGATGCTATCCCCGGGACCAAAACATATGTATTAAGGGGAAGGGGCAAGCAGCCCCCATCCCTGACCTTTAATTGGCCCAGAGACCCCCATCCTCAGGGATCAAATTCCAAATAAAGGATAGCGGGCATGCAGACTCCCTCCCTGAACCTTATTAAGCTCTGTGAACTCCATCCCCCGGGGCCAAGCAATTAATAAAGGGAGGGTGTGTGCTGCCCTTTCCTCAATACTTATTGGCCCCCGGGGACCCCAGCCCCATGGCCAAATATAGTGAAAAGGGGCAGGGAGATCACAAAGCCCCCTTCCTGAGCCATATTAGGCCAAGTGGACCCCATCCCTGTCATGCCTGCCGATCCGATGGAGACGTGGTTGGCAAATGCTTGGTTGGCGGAAATCATTAAGGTCAGGAGAGCGCATGCGCAAAGACTAGCGCATGCGCGATATTGCTATATAGTTCTCCCTTTCGGCTGATACGACGCTTTGCGTTCCCTCCGAGTTTTCAGCATTGCTTCCGGGTCACGGTGGTGGCGTTCGGGCTTCGTCGGATCCTCCCTTCGGTTCGTTGTTAGTCTCCTGATCCTTGCGCACTCCTTCTGCCAGATAAGTACGAGTGCTAAGTTATTGAAGAGTAACTCGGATGAGTTTACAAACCAGTGCTGAGACTTCACTGGGGTTATTGTTTATTGCGTTTTTGTTGACACTCTTTGCAGAACTTATGTTGGAGTTTTATTTACAGCAGAGGTGTGTTTCATTTGTTTATCGGAGCATCATAGAGTAGGTATTGGAGCTCAAGGATTGATTCTAAGCATTCTTTTGCTGACACAAGACAGGTACTAGTGATATCCTAAAGGTCAATATTTGTAAGAGGTAGTATAAAGGATTACTGATTATATCTTCCATGTTTCTAGGGAATTACTAAATAGATGCGGGAGTTACTTCTTGTGGAGAAACAGGGAGTCATTCTTCTCAAGGCACTTGGAACATTAGGTACTTTTCACTTACGAATTACGATATATATAGCTAACCCTATTACACTCTGAGTGCTAACTTAAGATCCCTATCTTATAGGAATCTTCTTTTATATGTATCCCACTACCTACCTTTCTGTGAAGACAACAGAAGTGAAGTCATATATAGGTAGAAGCACTGCCAGTAATTCCCAGGTACCAAGTATCTCTGTTCATGGCATACACGTTCACAGATATACTACAACACTCTCTTAATCACTGTCTCTTATTTCACAGGAGGGGCTCTGAAGAGATAGTGATTGCTGACCAGTTCTCTTCGCATCCTGGATTACTGATTCCTGTGTCTTCCCCATCTTTCCTTGTTTTGTTCCCCTGTGTCCCTTGCACTGGCATCAGCTCTCATCACCAAGTATATACATATCTCCTTGGTGTAGAGTGAACCAGTGTGGGGGAGGTCAGGAAAGAGCTTCAACTCCGTGGTGTTTCCGACACATCCTCCTACAAGGCGCGACAATCCCCTGGCGCAAACTCGTTTTTTGAAAAGGGGAGGGTAGCCACATAGCCCCCTCCTAAAGCCTCATTAGGACCTGGGGACCCCATCCCCCAAGGCTGTGTTTTGTTTAAAAGGGGAGGTGGGCCACACACCCCCTCTGAGAGTCTATTATGGCCATAGGGACTCCACCTCCAGGGCTGTATGTATGTATATATATATATCATATATATATTCACTGAAAAAAACATAGGTTTCAGGCACGTTATAGTTAGAAATTAGTATTTAAAAAAACCTTAGAAATTCACTGTAAAATCCATTGGTTTCAGGGACGTTATAGTTAGTTGGGCATTCTACTCATACAAAACCATAGATATTCCCCCATTATAGTTAGTTGAGCTAACTATAACTTGCACCCCAGAAATGCACTGCTGATGACGTCACATATTACATCATTCATGACATGGTCAGTGACATCACTGATGACATCTCAAATGACATCACTGAGGACATCACTGATGACATCACCCAGTGACTGTGTGTTTCTGTACGGTTTAAATATGTTTTATATATATGCCAAGGTGTATTGAAGAATGAGTGGGTGTATAAGTGTCTGGATGAAGGATTTAGTAGGTGCGTGACTGATTGTATAAGTGAGGGATTAAATGTGTCTTACTGAATGTATGGGTTAGTGACTAAACTGTCTGAATGTGTGTATCAGTATGTCTGTTGTTGTGTAAGCTGCTGCATGTGTTGGTCAGTAGCTACATGAGTGTCTATATGGGTTATTTTATTTATTTATTTAAATTATTTTTGTGTCCTTATTTAACCAAAATATGCACCGAAATAAAAGATAGATTTTTCCGACCATTTCAGAAAATTTCAAAGGAAGATTATTACCGGTCTGGTCACACTCCCAAGGGAGAGAGGGACACAACGTATCTCCAGAACCGCATCTTTTACTGTATGAAAATAGTCTTAAACCTTAGTCTTGAGATCTTAACAGAGCGCTTTTTTCTCTCTTTACAAGAGAAAAGAAAAATCCCATCCTGGGACTCTTGTCTATGGCATATTTTTAATCATTGGACCCAGAAATCATGAATGTAAAAAAAAAAAAACAGAATATGGATAATACCCCCCTAACCGCCTACCAGTTTTACCATCCCCTCATAGTGAAAAAGTGAAGTTTCTTATATATAATTCGCACATACCTCCACCCAATTATCCCAAATTTCCCAACATTTTGATTTTCTAGTGGATTTACCCAGTTGATCTAAAGAGGATACCCTCTGAATAGAGTGAATCCATTCTTCTTCTGTGGGTGAACATGGCATAATCCATTTAATACAAAGTTCCCTACGGGCTAATAGTATCAGGGTAAAAAACAAAGCTTTATGGTTTTTATTTAATGCCCGCCCATCAGTTTCCCTCTGCAGTAGCCCAAAAATAACTGATAAAGTTGTTAAAATTTATATCCACCCCCATAATATTAGAAATGGTCTTACCCACATTTTTCCAATAAGCATGTATTACCGGGCAACTCCAAAACATGTGGACCTCGTTTGCCCTATCTTCTCCACATTTAGGGCATTTCTTGATTTCTCGATTTCCCATTTTCAATAGCCTTTGGGGGGTCCAGTAAGCCTTATGAACTGTAAAAAGGTGATTCTTTTTTAAAGGGGCAGCATTTACACAAGACCATAGTGAAGATATAGATACTTGCCCAATATTTTCTAGATCGTCATCCGGCAGATCCTTCTTCCATGTCTCCATGAATGAGGCCTGCTCCTCTTTCCCATTTTGGACAAGTAGCCAGTACCATTCTGCCACTTCTTTTGTTTTTATTTCCCGAGAGACTATCTTGAATGCCAAATTAGAGTTACCTTTCAACTAATTTCTTGATGATTTTATCCAGCTTGAGAGTTGATAGTATTTAAATTTCGATACTTGATTTCCACAGATCGCCGAAAGGTGAAGCCAGTTAATCAATTCTGCTTCTATTACAAGTTGCCCCCAGGTGGTGATACCTCAACTCCTCAAAGGAATTGCAATGGCGTCTTGTAAGCATATCGGGGTCCCAGGAGAATCCAATATTGGAGTAATATCATTGTAATATGGAATTTTTAAGAATCGTCTCACCTGGGACCAGAGTTTTATTGCAGATAACAAAATCTTTAATTTGACCTTTTTAAAGAATTTTGGATGGCCACATTTTAAAAGAAAATGCCCAGCTTGATTGCTGAATTCAAACATTAGAGCTTTATAGAGGGGGGAAAACATAGGGCTTTCCATCATTAGTTGTCGGAAATGTTTTAGTTGGAATGCACATAAATATAGATACAGGTCAGGGGTTGCGATTCCTCCATATTCTTTTCTTTTTCTGAGTTTTTTTAAGGCTATTCTCGGGTTCTTATTTCCCCAAATAAAACTCGAAAAGAGACCCTGCACTCTCTTAAACAAAACTTTTGGGAATTCTAAGGGGATGGTATTAAATAAGAAGGTATATTTAGGAAGAATTGACATCTTTATTAAGTTTGATTTGCCTAAAAATGAAAGCGGTAATGTTCCCCACGTTTGTAATTGTGATCTAACTTCCTTTGTTATTTTCTCAAAGTTAACCTGTGCTATTTTATCAATATTTTGAACTATCTGAATCCCCAGATATCTAATTTCTTTTTTCGTATAACTACTTTCAAAATCCATATTCCATTTCATTAATTCTGTCTTTTGTTGATTAAGAAGGTACCCTGAGACCTTTCCAAAATGTTCTATCTCTGCCCAGATACCTGTGTATGATGTTTCCAGATCGCCAGTAAAAATAACAAGATCATCGGCATATAGCCCGATCTTTTTTTCCCATCCGTTACATTCAAAAGGAGTAATGTTTTGACACGTTCTTAGTTTACAGGCCAGTGGCTCGATATAAATATTAAAAAGTAGCGGGGAAAGGGGGCAGCCTTGTCTAGTTCCTCTTCTAATTTGTATTGCACTTGTTAGTTTCCCATTGACCAGGATTCTTGCTCGGGGGTTTTTATAGATAGCTTTAATCGCTGCCAAACTTGTTTCGCCCAGATCAAAACACTTTCAAACTTTAAACAGGAATGTCCAATTAACCCGGTCAAAAGGCTTGGCAGCATCAAATGTCATTACTGCCAATGGGATTTTATATGTCTGGGCCATATCTATAGCTCCAATGAGATCTTGAACTAATTCACTAAGCTGTCTCCCTTTCATGAACCCCTTTTGATCTACGTGTATTAACAAACCGATCACTTTATCCAGACGTTTGGTAATAATCTGTGTGTAGATCTTATGGTCACAATTTAATAAAGAAATAGGCCTATAGGACTCTCATAGTCGTGGATTTTTATTTGGTTTTAAAAGAATTGAGATAGTTGCTTCTTCCCATGATGTGGGGGGGTTCTGGCCCTCTACGAATGAAGAATTAAATAACTGTAGAAGAACAGGTGTCAGTTCTTCTTTAAATACACTATAAATTTCATTCGGAATGGAGTCAGGTCCAGCTGCTTTTCCTTTTTTTAAAGATGTAATCGCTTGAGTGACTTCTTCCAGAGTAATGGGACAATTTATTTGTTCTTTTTCTTTTTGTTGTAGCGAGGGGAGGGCCAGGTCTGATAAAAATGCATCCATAAGATGTTCCTCAATTATCTTCTCCTCTGTGTATACAGTTTTAAAAAATTGGACAAAAGACTCCTCGATTTCAACTTCATCTGAGATTACAATTCCAGAGTTTGCAGATTCTAGATCTCTAATCCAATTTCTTGTTTGATCAGATTTTGTTTTCCAAGCGAGAAGTTTGCTACACCCTTCCCCGTACTCATGATGCGCCAATTTGCTGGAGTCCCATTTCTTTTCAATTATAATTTCTAAATGGTCAGTAAGTTTGTGTTTTGCAGCAGATAGGTATTTTAAAATACTTACATTTACTGGTTCCTTTTCCGAGTTTCCTTGTAGTCTGCAAATCTCATTTTCCAGTTTTTTTGTCTCCTCTTGTATTTTCCTCGCCTGTGAGCATGATATAGCCATTAATGAGCCCCTTAAGAAGGCCTTGAAAGTGTCCCATACTGTATGAATTGAGGTTGAGTTAATATTTATATAAAAAACTCTTTAATTTCTGCTTTTAATTTTTCGATTATATTTTCTTCTAATAGTAGAGCTCGATTAATGGTCCATCTCCATGGTGTTTGAACATTATTCATAGCTATTTTTAAAATAACGGCCAGGTAATCTGACAAATGTTCAGGAACAAGGCTGACTTGGATGGTGTTTCTGCTCATTACTGCACTTATTAAAAAAAAATCAATTCTTGAAAGGTGTTTACATTTTTTATTATGAAACGTGAATTTTCCACCACATATTTTAGACTTACTAGCCATCTCTCTCCATATATCTATTAGCCATATATCTGACATTAATTGTCTAGTGGCTGTTCTCATTTTTTGTGTATTACAAGCTACTCTGTGTGAAGTGGTATCCTTGCTCGGATCTAAGACCAAATTAAAATCACCTCCTAGTATTATAGAATCATTACCTTCAGTTAAGTGAAGAAGTAAGGTGTATAAAGGTGCCGGGTCATCCACATTCGGCCCATATTAACTTGCAAAAGTCATCCAGGCTCCATTAATTTTTAATTTAGCAACCGCCCACCTTCCCAGTGGATCAACTATGCAGTCACCCAGCATGGCCGATGCTGTTTTCTTAATCAGAATGGCTACCCCCTTTGTTGTGCAAGGTTGGGATGTGCAAATACAATGCTCAATCCATCTCTGATTTTTCAAGATTGTTGACCATTCTTCTTTAAGTAGATGGGATTCTTGAATAAGAAGGATCTTACATTTGGATAGTCTCAAATATTCTAATACCCTATTTCTTCTTTGGGGGACCCTCAACCCATTCACGTTCCATGACATGATTTCCAGGTCCTTTACTCTATCTTTTCCAGTCATATTTTTCTAAGTAAGAGACACTTTTATTTAAGAGATAAGGCTTAAGACTATTGAAAATAGCATTGTTAAATGAGAACATTTATTTTTTCATTTTCTCCCACATGCTCCACCACCCAGTGTAATGGTAAAAATATTTCTTTATTGCATTTTACGTGAAAACCCTCCCTCCCACCCCCCGGGGAAACCTCCCTTATTACTATTAGAGGAATTCCTCTAATGTTTAGGCTGCTGGGAAGGGGGAAAATGGCTGCCGCTAGTTAGTAGCGGTCGCAGGCTCGCAATCTGGCTCCAGGCAAACACTAATTAAGTTAACTTTCCTGAGCACTCAAAATGTACAGTTCAATATCAAAAATAAAGTTCCGCTGAATTTATCTGAAGCAGTCCCAGGTTGGTAATCCAAAATAATTCATCAACGAAAGTCCTTCAAATCACAGATTTTTATTTTCCTCTTTTCTGAATTCAAATCCTCCACATTCCACATACAGAAGTCATTGGATTATTCAGCTGACAAAATTCTGAAAGAAAAATTGGACAGTTTGGAAAATGCTGCAAGGAGGAACAATATTCGAATTTTAAATGTGCCAGAGGATGCAGAAGGGAATGATTCAAGGTCATATATTATAAATCTCCTGGTAGAAATTCATTCTGATATTGATAAAAAGACATTAGAAGATGATATACAGAGAATCCATCGAGATCCGTTTCTTAAAAAACCAGGAATGAAAAACCCCAGAAAAATTCTAGTTAACTTTAAATCATACATGTTAAAAGAAAAAATCCTGGCAGGAGGGCTGAAAGTAGGAGTATATAAAAAGGCTGGCTGGACATTTCGCATCAGATCTGATATATCCCACTATACTCAGGAAAAGCAATGGGAACTGGGGAAAGTAATGCAAGAACTAAAAAGTTTAGGTGCTACAGCAAAGTTACGTTTCCCCGCGACTCTCAGAGTGATGTGGAACAACAAAATGTTTAACTTTAAAGACCCAGAAGGAGCTATTGCATTGGTGAATCAAATAAAGAGCTCAACATCCAAATAAATGTTATAAGACATAGCCTGGTCAGATAAAGAGCCTAAACATTAGAGGAATTCTTCTATATGGGTTATTGATTGGTTGAGTATTTGTATGGGAGACTGAGTGTGTGTGTGTGGGTGGGTGGGAGGTGTGCGACTCTGTGCATAGATGTGTGAGTGGTTGATTCACTGGGTGTATGGGTTCAAGAGTGCATGTGGAAACAGCTGTATGGGTGGGTGAGTGTGTGTATGGGTGTGTTAGTGAAAGATTGGATGTATCAGTGGTACATGTCCAAGTAATTACATATGTAAAAGGAAGTGTATGTGAGAGTTGGAGTATATAAGTGACTATACGTGATAGTCAGTGATTGTGAGTGGCTGTATGGATGAATGTGTACTGGTATCAATGATTGTATAAGAGAGTAAGTATGTGTTAGTATATGCTTGAATAAGTGAGGTGTTGTGTATAGGTGTATAGGTGAGGAAATGGGAGTGTGATTGATTGTTTGCATGACTGACTAGGTGTGTGAGTAACTTGATGGATGAGTGGAGGTGGTTGAGTGTCTGTATAGGTGTATGAGTGCATATGATAGTGGTGTATTGATGAGTGACTGTATGTATGAGTGATTGTATGGGTGAATGAGTGGATGTGTGTGTAGACCTAGGAATCAATGAGTACATATGAAGTAACTGGTATTGGTGTGTTGATGGTTTCGGAAATGGTAGTCTTTATTTTAGAGTGGGTGTATCAAAGGTTATATTAGAGTGTGAGGAGGTGCATCAGATTTTGACGTGGATGAAGTCATCAGTGATGTCATTTGAGATGTCATCAGTGATGTCATCAGTGATGTCACTGACCATGTCATGAATGATGTACTATGTGACGTCATCAGCAGTACATTGCGGGGGCGCGAGTTATAGTTAGCTCAACTAACTATTACGGGGAATTTCTATGGTTTTGTACGAGTGAAATGTCCACCTAACTATAACGTCCCTGGAACCTATTGTTTTTTCAGTGAATTTCAAAGGTTTTTTAAATGCTAATTTCTAACTATAACGTGTCTGAAACCTATGTTTTTTTTCACTGAATTTCAATGGTGTTTGCAATGCTAATTTCTAACTATAACGTCCCTGAAACCTATGTTTTTTTCCGTTTATTTCAATGGAGAGCGTTTGCACCCTTGTCACAACAGGTCCCACTCCCTCCCTTCACCACTGTGCAAACGGGCCCTCTGGCACGTTGTAAGTTGGGAGATTAACTCCCCTTGATTCCTGAGGGTCCCTGGGGTCCAACTAGCCCACCAGGTATCTCCAGTAAGTGCCACAGAGCTGCATTGCAGAGAGATGTAAAAAGGGGCGTGGCCTCTGGACACCTCTCTGCAACGCAGCTCCCTGGCGCTTACTGGAGGTCCCTAGTGGGCTATTTGGCCCCAGGGACCCTCAGGATTCAAGGGGACTTAATCCCCCAACTTAAAACGTGCCACACGTTTGCACACTTGTCACATCAGGCCATGCCCCTCCCTGCACCACTGTGCAAACGCACCCCCTGGAGCGTTGTAAATTGAGGGATTAAATCCCCTTGAGTCCTGAGGGTCCCTGGGGGCCAACTAGCCCACCAGCTACCTCCAATAAGCGCCACAGTGCTGCGTTGCAGAGAGGTGTAAAAGGGGCATGGCCTCTCAACATCTCTTTGCAACACAGCTCCCTGGTGCATACTGGAAGTACCTGGTGGGCTAGTTGGCCCCCAGGGACCCTCAGGATTGAAGGGGACTGAATCCTCCAATTTACAATGTCAAGGGGGTGCGTTTGCACACTTGCTATGTAAGGCCCCGCCCCCTCCCTTCACCACTGTGCAAACGCACCGCCTGGCGCGTTTTAAGTTGGGGATTAATTCCCCTTGAGTCCTGATGGTCCCTGGGGGCCAACTAGCCCACCAGGTACCTCCAGTAAGCGCCACAGAGCTGCCTTGCAGAGAGGTGTAAAAAGGGGCGTGACCTCTGAACACCTCTCTGAAACGCAGCTCCCTGGCGCATACTGGAGGTACTTGGTGGGCTATTTGGCGCCCAGGGACCCACAGGATTCAATGGAACTTAATCCCCCAACTTAAAACGCGCCAAAGGGCGCGTTTGCACACTTGCCACATCAGGCCATGCCCCCTCCTAGCACCACTGTGCAAACGCACCCCCTGGTGCGTTGTAAATTGGAGATTAAGTCCCCTTGAGTCTTGAGGGTCCCTGGGAGTCAACTAGCCCACCAGCTACACCCAGTAAGCGCCACAGAGCTGCCTTGCAGAGTGATGTAAAAAGGGTGTGTGGCCTTGGACCACCTCTCTGCAACACAGCTCCCAGGTGCTTACTGGAGGTACCTGGTGGGCTAGTTGGCCCCCAGGGACCTTCAGTATTCAAGGGGACTTAATCCCCCAACTTAAAACGCGCCACTGCTATTGTTTGTATTGTTTAACGGCCCCAGTGGGACAAGGGGTAAGTGCGCTTACAATCCAAATGCATTCTGGGTTTAGCAGTACAAGGACAATATTTGCATTATTTCCCTTAGTAGGTTCAATGTGCCTATGTATTATTAAAAGCATATTTGAAATCTTTAGTAGGATCCGATGGTCAGGGGAAAGTATTCTTACTTCTGGCACGTTGTGCTGGAAAAACGGCTCCAAGTTCGTATCAAGCCCCACCCTCTTTAAATCTTAGATGGTGCTCTCTCCCACGTCAGGGCCGCCATGTCCCTATTTTTTCTAACAATCGCCCAAAGCTTTGAAGAGGCACACAACAACGTGCCCACTTTGTAGTGTACCAGTTCAAATTGTCCAGCACCATCAGTAAGTATGATCAAGTCCCAACGCGTTTCAAGGCAGGGCGCCTCTTCATCAGGGGTTCTGCTTCCAGATTGCGTAATGACGTCTCCTTGTACGATTTTACTGCTATAGTTTTTATAGGTTAACGGCCCCCAGTGGGCCGCGCTAAGTTCGCTTTCAATCGAAATGCATTCTGGGTTTAGCAGTACAAGGAGAATATTTGCATTATTTCCCTTCGTAGGTTCAATGTGCCTCCGTATTATTGAAAGCATATTTGAAATCCTTAGTAGGATCCGATGTGTCAGGGCAAAGTATTCTTACTTCTGGCACTTTGTGCTGGAAAAACGGCTCCAAATCCGTATCAAGCCCTAGCCTCTTTAAATCGCAAGATGGTGCTCTCTCCCACGGCAGGGCTGCCTTGTCCTTATTTTTTCCAACAATCGCCCAAAGCTTTGAAGAGGCATACAACAACGTGCCCACTTTGTAGTGTACCAGTTCAAGTTGCCCGGCACCATCGGTAAGTATGATCAAGTCCTAACGCGTTTAGAGGCATTTATATATCTATATATAGTAGGGGGCGCTCAACTCCGGGAACCCCATCCATTGCCCAGGCTTGTTACTTATTTAATTACTTCTTGCTAGGCTACCACCATCCATATTTTGAGATCTCCGCTGGCTCTGCTGAAATCTCTGTGCCTTCAGAGGAGCAGCAGTTCCTCTGAAGGCAATGAAAGTTTGCAGATAACCTACCCTATTTCAGTTGGCCATTCAGCAAACTCATTTTGCTTTCCAAACACAAATTCTCAGTGAGACTCTGTTTTTGAAAGCTAACTGACGCAGGCGCCCTGAGAGTTTTCTACTAGACTGTAGTGTTTATACTTTTATTTTTACAGTTCAGGAAAGTCTGATGGTCCCAACCTGAGAAGAAAAATACATCAGACTTTCCACTCTCAATAGGGCAGACAGTCTGATGCACCTAGAGCAACGGCCCCAACTCTGGCTGTCAGTGTACGGTTTGTTAATGGCATAAATACACACAAAATGTATGTGCTGTTCCCTTAATGAGTCAACACAACAATGGAGACTAAGGTCAGGGCAACAACTAGGCGTGTCATTTCGCAACTATAAATATCATCATCAATCAAGGATTGATTTTATCTTGATCAGTCAGACTCTGAAGAGCGCAGCAAAGAACATCTCCTACCTTCCCTCACACCTGTCAGACCATTCCGCTGTATGGTTGGAAATGGAAGGTATTGCCCAAGCTTCCCCCAGAATTTGGTTGTTTGATCGCTCACTTCTCTTGGAAGATGAGGAGATTTCCTCTTTGGTGAGTGAAACTGAGTGGTTCATGAAAGTGAACATTGGATCAGCCTCATTAGGTTGTGTTTGGGACTCCTATAAGGCCTTCTTAAGGGGGCAAATAACCAGCAGGGTTACCTATAGGAGAAAACTATATAGATAGGAGGTATCCTCCATTGAGGCAGAAATTGTTAAAATACAAGGGGAAATAGATGTACATTCAGACACCTCGGTTGATACCTTACAGGAGTTACAGAACAAGTTAATGCGAGTGAAGGGGCAGTTGGACTCAGTGTTGAACACACATGTTTTACAAAGGTGGGAAGCGAGTAAAATCACCCATTTTGAGTATGGGGAGGGAGCAGGCAGACTTCTAGCGTGGAAAGCCAAGACTAATCAGGTACAAAATAATATTGGCTCAATCACTCAGGATAACGTGGTATATACATCGGATGAGGATATTCAGAGGATTTTTATGCTGTTTTTCCAGGACATCTATAAGGAGGATAAATGTATTGAGTGGGATAGTATTGAAGACTGGTTGAATGACATACCATTACCTTCGTTGACCTTGGAACAACGTACCTGTCTGGATCGGGTGATCTCGCAGGACGAGGTCAAGGCAGCCATTATGAGTAGTAAGAAGTGGAAGGCGGCAGGCCCGGATGGCCTTCCCGCTGAAATTTATAGGGTTTTGGGGAAAGCAATTGTTCCTTTCTTAACTACCTTATTCAACCAGATCCTCCAGGAAGGGGTATCTCCCCCAGCCTCATGGGATAATGCATCCATAACCCTGATTTTAAAACCTGGTAAACCTGCATCAAATTGTGAGTCTTACAGACCGATTTCTATCCTTAACGTTGATTATAAAATCTTTACCTCCATTATGGCTGATAGATTGGGGCTGGCAGCAGGTTACATCTTGCACCAAGACCAGAGGGGCTTCGTTAAGGGTCAACAACTTTTTGAACTGACCTATGACCTCATAGGGGCTAATGATATTGCATCCACCGATTCTCTTCCCCTGGCTGTTCTTACGCTTAAAGCTACTAAGGCCTTCGACAGGGTACATTGGTCATACCTCTCGGGTCTTAGGTAAGGTTAATATCGGAGATAAATTTCGTCGAGCGGTGAGATTGTTATACCAGAATCCCTCGGCCTGCCTTTTGATGAATGGAGCTTTGTCGGACCCGTTTAACATCACAAGGGGAACGCGTCAGGGCTGCCCACTCTCCCCTCTCCTGTTTGACCTATATATTGAACCCTTTGCCCAACGGCTGAGGGATGACTTTAACATCAAGCCTTTTAGGTACAGGGAGTGGGAGAAGAAGGTAGCCCTTTACGTTGACGACATATTGATTTTTTCATCAGAATTGCATACAGCCCTTCCGTCAGTGATTAAATTGGCTGGGGATTTTGGTGCAATCTCCAGATATGAAATTAACGCCTCTAAAACAGGATTCATGGCTTGGAACATCGAGGAGTCAGTGGTAGGGGTGCAGCCTAGTCAAAAAATGAAGTATCTTGGTATTAACATCGTCCAGGATGTCAGTAAAATAGCTGAAACCAATCTTTCCGTAGTAGCGAAGGACTGTCGAAAACTCTTGAGATCATAGTCTTCATTACCTTTGTCCATTTTGGGAAGGCTAAATCTAATAAAAATATCTATCTTACCCAGAATCACTTTTCTTTTTCACACTATTTCTCTTTATTTCGAACCTTCATCTCTATTTAAGTTGCAGAGTGATATTAATTCATTTATTTGTGCTTACCATGTACCCAGGATTGCCTGGAAAAAACTTAGGCGCTGAAGGGAAAAGGGAGGTCTAACCGCTCCGGATCTTCAGTTGTATGCATGGGCATTCCAACTCACCCACTCTCGTATGCTATTGAAGATGCCTACTAACATCGGGATTGGCTGTATGTTTAGGGCTAGGCTTAGTGGGGCAAATCTATCACAGGAGGGGTTTTTGTTTAAATTTGGGGATCCCAAATTAAAAAAATAAATAAAATTAAAGGTTTTACAGGGCATAGCTAGAACATGGGCCAAATTGCTTAGCTCGGTAATGCTAGGGTATTTCTCTAGTATGGCACCTCTGTGAGATTCACCTGGGGGCCCGGGAGGGCTTAAGGATAGTCTGGTTTTTCCCTTGAGAGAGGCAGGCGTGGAGGTTTGGGGCGACTTGTTTGTAGAGGGGGTTCTTGTTTCATGGGAATCCCTCAGAGACAGGGTTGGTTCAAACCTTTCTAGGTTTAAATACCTACAGATAGCTAGCTGGGCTCAGTCACAGTCTACCACCAAGTGTAGATTCCCAGGAGGGGGAGGCAACCATCTTGAGTTTCAGCTTATTAATAAAATCTCTGCAAAAAAGGAAATCTCTTTTTGGTACCATGCAATTGTAGAGGAGATTGACGGCGAATTTCAACTGGCCGATAAGCTTTGGGGGAGCTCCTTCTTGGACCAGGATGTGGGAAGCCTCTGGCTTAACTCCTTTAAGTTACTGTGGAATATTGTCAAACCAGCATGGCTCCGAAGGAATCACCTCTTCACCCTGCATAGGGCCTATTATTCACCACAGAGGCTCTCAAAATTCTCAAAGGACTCGCTAGTATCATGTATGAGGTGCGGGGCAATAGCTGCTTCGGACTTACATATGTTTTTTGATTGTCCATCTCTGTCTCCATTTTGGGACTCTATAAGCAGCCTATTGTCCATTTCGCTTGGCGCCCCATTACAATCAATCCCGCACTAGTAATATTTGGTGTGATGGAAGGTGTCATAGGTCCTGCTAAATATCTACTTTTCTATAGCATCCTCCTGGCCAGGAGAGAAATCTGCAAAAAGTGGAAAGACTCTACACCACCCTCCTTTCTTGATTGGCGGGCATCAGTATTGTAGGTTTCTAGGCTAGACCTAATGAGATCGGGCAACCAAAATAAAAGAGCCTTTTGGAATTTATTGAAGTGGGGTCAATAGTGAGACAACGGATGTTTTTTTTTCCCCTGTCCAATGATTACGCAGCCCTTTCTTTTTTCCCAGGCATATCTTGATACATCAGGTTGCACCCTGATTGCTTGGGTATATGCCCAGTAAGGCGATCCCCTTAAGGTCTCCGTATAAAAATCCTCTCAGGTTCCGACATCACTGATAGGCGAAGGTCACCTTTCTATATGCCTATTTATCCAGTGTACTGAGGCAGTGTGTCGCTCTCTCTAGGATTTGATAGAGCGACCAGGGTGAAGAATGAGGACAAAAATAAATAAATAAATGAAAACCAATGGTGTTGGACCTACAGATCTGACATTTAGGGCATTCTTTTTAGGATGCATAAGTCCTCACCCTCCGAAGAAGCATGTTTCATCATCTGGTCGTGCTCCTTGCTGGGTGGACAGTGCAATGCCAGCAGGCCCCTTTGAAGTGGCTCTTTGCTGGAGATCTTTTCCTCAAACTGCCCAAAAAATAGAACTTTGAGTGTTGCCCTATACTTGACTCAAAAGGGAAAGATGTAGATTGGGGTGTGAAATTAAAATTGGCTATGGGTTAATAATTACTAGTGTTTATTGTTCAGGAAAAAAACCCTTGCCAAGATTACAAAACAATATGTCTCGCCTTTGGGACCTTATAAGTGTTTAGCCATGCTACACTTGATGTTGTTGCACCAAGGATATTGTACTGGATAACTAAACACTTATAAGGTCCCAAAGGCGAGACCTATTGGCTAAGCCAATGCTTGTTTATCACTTACAACAAAGCATGATGTTTCTCTTGGCTAGAGCCTCCCCCCAGTTGGAAGACCTCTGCTTTAGATAAATGAACTCTGCCCAGCAGCACCTGGCTTGACGGTTGCCAGATGAGTCGAGGATCACACCTGCAATCCTGAAGCACTGCCGTTTATCTGGGGACAGGGATTTTGTTTTACTCTTCAAACTTTCACCCAGGCAAGAAATAAGGAAAAGATAATGATAGGAAAACAGTGAACAGGAAGAAAATGCGACATTTTAAAGGATCTACGAGGGTGAGATAGCCGGTAAGTGTAGGTTGATGGGATCAAACCCTGGTAGTCGGATATTGCGCCCCTGTGCCAATAGCCTCGTAAGAGAATGGCTACTGCGTCGATTTTACTTGCATCTGAAATTAATTTAATTAGTGTAAAATACAATTAGTGTAAAAAATGTACTTGCGGTGTGCTGACGTTTTTTGAAAAGCGCCGAAAAATGAAATTCGCAGGCTTACTCAAGTCGAGAAACTTCGCGAGAATCAAAAACTGGGAGCTTCACCTGCATATTTAAAAGCTCAGAAGCGTTTACTTGTACCAGGAAACCGGTACTTGTGTGAAAGTCTCTTAGTGCGGATAATCATGCTAACAGCGTAAAGTGTAAGGCTGAGCGTGTGTAGTGTGGCTACCGGCACCTGTCAAACATGTTTTTCATCTTTCTGATCCTGCGTGCCGCGTGCTTGACGTTTGCGTAAACTTCTAAATTAGCCGAGTCATGCACGCTCTTGGCATTACTGTCATAGAAACTCCGTGCTTCTAACACTAGCTTTCCGTCGCCAAGAACATCATTGTTGTCTTAGTGGTAGAAGCAGTGTTGGCGTGGCAATGTAGAAAGCACCGCTTCTTTGCGCTACAGAGGATTTAGCACATAGATAGGCTTGCAATAACTGCATTATTCAATTATTGTCCTGAACTTTTCAGTACTACAGACAGTAATTAACAACTGTTAAGTGCTCCAGCTGGAGGTCTACTTTTCTTAGTGCTACGAAGGCACGTATTTCTGCAGGTAGCGCTATGGATGCAGCGCGGGACAGATGCACTGCGGGTGATGCACTATAGGGGTGGCTGGGGAGATGACAAACTTCACGTTCAAAAGTAACAAGCACGAGGGAGCGTGGCCCCGCGTCCGCGAAAGAGCAGGCAAATGCACTTGTGCATGTGCTGGCATACGCCTTGCGGGAGCGAGCAGCGGTGGCGCAAGAGCCATATGGTTTCAATAACCATGCGGGCCGCTGCTCGCTCCCGCAAAGTGGATGTCAGCACAAGCACACGTGTGCTTGAAAAGGAGCAGACTGATGGCTAAAGGCCCTCCTAGGGCAGCGCATGCCCGCTGCCTAGGCGAGACCTAACAAGAGGAAGAACCTGTGAGCGTGGAAATCTCATAAACATTTTATAAGCAGCTCCACCTTGAAACTTACTAAGAAAATCTCCTATACCTGCGCATCTTCAGCTCGATTAATCTTTGCCACAGTGTTAGAATGGAGTACAACCAAAAATAAATTTCTTAATAAATGATCAACTTATAGAATTTAATGTTCAGTCAATGATGAGAGGTTTGGGGAAGTTTAATTTACTCATTAAGAGATTAGTCTGTATTTTCATCTTTTTATTCAAGTTAGTCAAAGAAGACTCATTACAGAAATATCAAGAACATTTTTGGTTAGAATTAGCATACAAAATAACAGCGTGTTCCATAAAGAAATAAATCCCAGTCTTATTCTAAAGGACCTAACTTATCCTAACCCATAAAGAGTTGCTTAGAAAACAGGCATTTGCAGTGCAATAGGTCTCGCATTTTCGAGAGTTCAAGCTAATGGCATTGTAAATGACAATGGCTTTTATTTATCAGTGTTGACAAATAACACATAAATAAAAGGCATTGTCATTTACGATGCCAATACCTCAAACTCTTGTAAATGCGAGACCTCGACTGCCATTGTCCCGGGCTGCTTTGAAAGTGAAAGTGCACATGGCGTGCTGAAAGTTGCAGGAAAGTATGTCATGCCTGCAGTAGGAGAAAAGCTTTTAAGAAAATAGTGCTTACAAATGAAATATGACATACAGTGTAACAACAGAAGTAAACAGGGCAGTCCTCATAGGAGGTTACAAATGAAGGCAAGGCAGTAGTAAGGATGGACTAACAAGCCTATTAACAAATCAGAAGCCAGCATTTACAAAGGACAATGACACAAGCCAATGAAAAATATGGGCGGAAATATGGGCAGAGCTTCAAGTCCATACTCGAATACAGCATGCCTCGCAGAGCAGCACATGTGCTGCCCATGCTCGACTTAAAAAGTAAGGGAAATTTTAGAGCATCAGTCTAATAGCTACAAAAGGCGAACTCCCCCGAAAGATTAGTTCTGGAAACTCAGCAGAGTTACCTAACAGCTGCAGTAGCAAACGCGGTAACCCGTAGAAGGAAATAATCACAGTAGTAGCTATGATCAACATGGAGAAAGTCTCCAAAAAGGCATCAGAATAACAAAAATCACTGTTAGCAGTAGTTCACAGCAATTTTGTGTAATAGAAGCACAGTCAAGTGCTATACGCCATGCCATGGCAGGGAAAGATGTGCATAGAATGTCATAACTTTCAAACAAAGGAACATGTACCATAGAGAAAGCACAAAACATATGTTGCAAAAACAGGTGCGTAAGTCATTTCGAGCCAATGAAGAAGAATCTTCTGATTATCCATTGTCTTCTCACTCAATTCCCACATTAAATATCCATATCAATATGTTGTTATTTGAATACATACAGCTACAGCGTATTACAAAAAGATACATCTAGGAAGGTTGTTGTGAGAATCTTTGCAAACCTACCCGGTTAGCTGTTTAGTATCCATTCCCATCATGTAACAATAGACCGCTCTATGAAATTAAATTTTAATATCTAGCATGTCCTGGTTAGATCATGAAATTCAAGTCTATAGCAAGCCTTTTCTTTCATCAATATACTTGTACATTATAAGCATGTGGCAATGGAAATTATTAAAAATACGTTGAAGTCGTATGGTGTGAGGAAAGAAGCAAATACATTTTGCAGCAAACAGCACAGTTTATGAAGTTGTCAAGTTATGCAGTTCAATAACCTTAAATCCGCATTTACAAAAAGGCATTAATTTTATTAAATGGAAATGAAAGAATAAAGAACAATATTGAAGCCTAGCAGTGAAAGAACAATAGAAATTGGAGCTTTATGCAGAAATAGGCAGCATAGGGATGTCAAATTAAAATTGGCTATGGGTTAATAATTACCAGTGTTTATTGTTCAGGAAAAAATTCCATGCCCAGACTGACAGAAAAAAATAATTGGAACAGGGATGTGTGTACAAAATTTATTTATATTTAAAAAACGTATGCCCAAAGACATAGCAACAATTGGCCACTTACTTACTTGCATTGTAGAGAAGTGTGGTGAAAAACCTACCTGTTGGGTCGCACCCCGAAAAGTGGCAACATGCCAGAGCGGGTGGCAGTATTTACCATGGGTGCAGGGGCGTGGTTTGTGTCACCATTACGTATTTGCCTTGCACGTGCAGGAAAATACAAATCTCACATGAACAAGTAAGCTAGTCCAGCGACATTAATGTGCTGGCTGCGCCATCTTGGGAGTATTTAACATTGAAAGCCAAAGACCCATTATGTTAAAAAAGCAAAAATAAGGAGTCAGGGAGAATAATCCTCAGAGCTGATGTTGTGACCATTTAAAACTGACTAGGTAGTAACCCGTTTTGTTTTTCTTCAGTGAAAAAGTATTATATTGAAGCTATGGCCCCACAAGAGGTTTCAGTGTATTTTGGCCTAGGGATGTGTTGATATTACAGGCCATGGTTTAAGGTAGAAAAAACATTGGATCGTGGGCCTAATGGCAGATGGATTTTCATATTGAGGTATTGCTATTGGATACTTCTAGGAAAGCTCTATGTTAGATTAATCCACTTTGGGGTACTGTGAAAGAAAATGTACACACTTATAAGGCATCAAATGATGTTATTTTGGTTTAAATAGATTTTATTAAAATTTAGTGCGATGGTACAAACAATCTTCTCACCTACATCTGCTGGCTGGTGATGTGCAACAAAGATAAAATCAGTTTGACCCACAGGGAGAGAAGGCAAGAGGTTAGGGTTACAGGTAGGAAGCGAGGTTGGATGGAGAGGGATGGCAAGGGGCGGGAGGAAGGATCTACTCGACAACTCCATAAAATAGGGCATGTGAGGTGGTCTGATCCATGGATGGAGAGTATATAGGAGATCACCACTGCAACACCTTGGGTGCTGCTTTGTTCCATATTCATAAAGTGGAGGGCCCGCAGGTAGGCTGGGTTGGATAGTTCTCTGACCTCATGGGACAGAAACCATGCACAGGGTGCCCAGGTGTTGTCGAATTGCTGCAGCTTGTGATTCACCAACGCTGCACATTTTTCCATGCCAAGGAGTTCCCAAAGTTTGTACTGCCAATCCAGTCACGTAGGTGTCTTTTATCTATGCCCGATCTGGACAGTATGACCTGTTTGGCTGCACAGAAGGCAAGTGTGATGGCTGGTATCCTCGCCGACCGTAGCAGGTAGGTTAGTGCATTGGGGAGAGCCATTAGTATGTAACTAGGGAATCGAGGTAAGTCTGTGTCATACACTTCATTAATGTCTTCTAAGATGTCCGTCCAATATTGTTGTAATTTGGGGCAGTACCAGAGAATGTGAGTTAATGTGCCTGGTTGACCGCAGTGCCTCCAGCCGCTATCATCCCCACTGTGCTTCCGTTTAGCTGTTCTAGTGGGGGGTATAATACCAATAATGCTTAGTTCTCCTTACAGGCAGCTCTGCAGCCATACGTGCAAGCTCTCCATACGATGCCAGACCATTCCCTATGGGTAAAGGTGAGTTCACATTTCTTCCTCCCAATGCACTGTGCAGGAGATTTGTTGGCTGCCAATAGGGCATTTTGGAAAGTGTAAATGTCAGAGAGGAGGCTTTGTCTGTGTGACAGGTGAGAAACCAACTCTCAAATGATGTAAGAGGACCGCTAGCTTGCGGACGTATGTGTGGCTATGGAACCGAATGTCCAATGGCAACTATTGCCAGTGAGCCCCGGGGGTATTGCCATAATTTCCCTGTACCTGGGTAAAATCCATGAGACCATCTTAACCGAATAGGTCCCCATCCTCTTACAATTGACTTCCTGCCATATTGTGAATGTGTTCTCCTGTAAGGCCGGTGGAAAGTCGGGATTCCCTATGATTGGTGTCTGTGGTGAGATGCAGGTGGAGAGTTTGCGTGTTGATAGCACCTTATCCCAGGTTCCTAGCTTCATTCCGACTAAGGGAGAGATATAAACTCCCTGGTGGTTTGTACTGCCTTGGGAGCCAACGTGTCTTCCAGATGTGGACCCCAGCCACTACTTGGTCCATGAAGCACCAGTGCTTCTCAGTGCGCGGTCTAGACCACTCCACCAAAATTCTAAGTTGCGCCGCCTGATAATACTGCACCAAATGGGGAATGACTAAGCCGCCCTCCGATGGGGCAAGATTTCTTGTCCATGCACACCTTCCTACCAGCCCATTTGTAGTCATTAATCAGGTGTTTCACCATATCTATAACTTGCGGGGGTGGGGGGAAGCAGCAGGATGCTTTGCATGATGTATGGAGCTTGGGCAGTAAGGTCATCTTAATTGCAGCGAGCCTTCCAAGCCAAGATAGGGTCCTTCCCTTCCAGGATTGTTACAGTGCAGCACGGCATAGTTGCACTATGCCATATGTTTTGGTGTGGGATATGTATGTAGGCTGAGGTATGCGACCCCTTTGGTCGTCCAGAGCAAGGGGTAGAGGCGTGCAAGTCGGAGTTGGCCCACTTGTGGGATGGTAAGATGAAGGGCTTGGGTTTTCTGAAGATTTACTTTAAAGCGCGAGGCTCTCCCAAATATTTCGAGTTCTTGGAGCAATGGGGAACGAGAGATGAAGGGTTGCGTGACAGCCAACATAACAGCGTCTGAATATAGGGCACATTTATGTTCCATGCCCCCCATGGTGATGCCCATTATGTGTGGGTACCTGCGCACTTGCGCAGCGACTCACTCCATATACAATGCAAAAACGAGGGGAAACAAGGGGCTTCCCTGTTGAGAATCTCTGTATTAAAAATAGAGTCTCTAGTTGGTAATGGCTTGCACCTTTGTCCAAATCGGGACCCTTCCTTCTAATCAGGATAAGGGGGATACAGTTCTAAAATAACCCCTGCTCACTCCCTTGGTAGCTTGGCAAGTCAGTCTTATTTCGGGTTGTGTGTGAAGCATTTGCACATAACCAACAGTAATGCAGTGAAAAAATTACATAAGGACAACACACCAGTTTTAGAAAAACAACCAATTTTTATCTGTGCAAACAAGACCAAAACAATAAAAGACCAACATACAGTAATCAAGCATTGGTATTTTGCAAGAAGAACTTTAAAATGCAGTTCCTTGAAGCTGGTAGCTCAGTTCGGGGCTACCGCGGTGCTGAAAACAACAGAATCCAACAGTTCCGGCCGACAGCGTCAGTGCGGACCAACAGTAGTGTCAGCACACTCGTAAACAGTACCTTTGGTTCCGGTCGACCGCACTGGGGCAGGCCGGTTGCGGCAACTGTCGCGGTTACCATGTGAAGCGTAGCGGTGCCCTCAAGTTGCAGTGCAGGCATTGGCTCAATTGCAGTCATCCAGCGGCATTGGTGAGACTAGGGCTGCGGTGTGGACTGAGGCGGTGCTTGTGGCGGTGCTGACAGGCCACGGTGCAAACAACAATGCCGGTTGATGGGAGCTGGTGTCAGTCGGCCCAGACTGCAGTGTGGGATGAGGCAGTGTGCCGTGTGACTTACGAACGTTGCCCTCAAACCACGTTGCGGTCACAGGTGTCGAGGTAGACTTGCAGGGACGTCGTTGGTGAGACCAGGGTGGCGGAGTGAAGCAAAGCGGTGTGGAGTGTGGTGCAAGAAGTGGCTCGGTGGGAGCAGCAGTTGTCGTCATCAGTGAGACCAGGGTTGCAGTGCCTTCAGGACACGGCGCTGCAGCGGTCTCAGTGACGGTGTTGACTGCTTTTGCCCTCTGTGTCAACTGAAACCCACGGTTCAAGAGGCAGTACCCAGAGGTAAGTGAAGTAGTTGCTTTGTGAACAGGAGTCAAGCTCTATTTCAAGCCCTTGGAGATACTCGGCAACAAGGAAAGAAAGTTCTGTCCAGTTATTTCACTGCCCAAGGCAGAAGCAGCCAACGGCAAGCCAACACAGCAAAGCAACAACACAGCAAAGGGGTCAGTACTCCTCCGGGCAGTTCTTCCAGCACTTCTTCTGGGCAGGTTCCTTGATCCAAGCAAGTCCTCTGAAGTCTTTTATCTCCCCGAGACTTCCAAAAGGAGGCAAGCTCTACTTCAAGCCCTTTGAGAAAACTCTAACAGCTGGATGGATGATGAAAGTACAATCCAGTCCTTTACCTACCCAAGACAGAAGGCGCAAGCAGCCACCCAACACAGCAGAGTACGTAGCAATTCCTCCTGCCAGCTTTTCCAGCTCTTCTTCCTGGCAGATTCAGCACTAATCTGAATTTCTGGGGTCTGGGCCCCAATATTTATACTCAGTTTCTCTTTGTTCTTTTGGACTGAGAGTGTATGTGCTCATCCCAAATCAGTTTTGTCTTCTCTAGTCCAGCTTCCCAGCAGGAGGTGGAGACAGCATTGTCCAAGGTAGACCCGGCCCTTTCAGGTGCAAGGGAAATCACCCACCATTTTAAATGCAGAGCAGGCATATTTAGGTGCTAGTGAAACTCCTCCCACTACTCTGAATGCAGCCCAGGTCTATTTAGCCTAGCCCCGACTCATCCAGGAAAGGCAGGTCACACCTCCCCCCTCCCCCAGTGGCTGTCTTCAGTGATTGCACATACCCAGCCCCTGCCACTCCTAAGCAAAACAGTCAATCCTAAACCCAGTTGATGCACACAGGATGGCCAAGCAAGAAAATGCCTACTTTCTAAAAGTGGTACTTTCAGAGACGCAACATAAAAATCCTCTTTTCTAAAAGATGCATTTTTACGTTCTGAGTTTTGGAATACAAAACTCAATTTCTCTATGTCGTCCCAATGGGAAGTTTTACTTGTAAGATGTTACAAAGTATCCAGATAGCCTTTAAATAGTGAAAAAACTAAATAGAACGTATTTCACTATCAGGACACGTCACATCTTTCACATAAACTGCACCCTGCCCACAGGGGTACCTTGGGCCTACCTTAGAGGTGACTCACATGTAATAAAAAGGAAGGTTATGGCCAGGCAAGTGGGTGCATTTGCCAAATCACCATGGCAGTAAAAACTGCTTGAAGACACTGCAGTGGCAAGTCTGAGAACCCTATGAAAGGCTTTCCGTGTGGTGGCACAATCAGTGCTGCAGGCCCAACAGCAGCATTCGATTTACAGGCCCTGGCACACACAGTGCACAGTACTAGGGACTTAATAGTAAATCAAATAAGTTGATGATGGAAATACGAGCCCACAATAACAATTTACACTGAGAACATATGTACTTTAGCACTGAATAGTGTAGTGAACTACTTCTCTGTGGTGCTCTACTGATTAGAATGTTGATGACATCATAGAATGCCTGGGGTGACTCTCTGGCTCTTAACGTCAGTTGATCTACTCAGGCTGAGCTGATGAGAGCTGGCTCCTGGTGGGGTTTTATCTATCTTACTTCTGTACCTGTTATCTTGGAAGGAACTTACATTAAAGGAACTTATATCTACAGTGGACTCCTGTACTTCCTTTACCACATTTTGGCGACGTTTTTAAGAGGAGGAACCTACGCGTGAACTAAGCACAAAGGCAAATTCAAGAAGAGGAACTAAAGACATTAAGAACTTTTAAATCTCAAAATTGGAACTGAAAGGTAACACCCAGCTTACCCCACCAGTGTCCTATTCTACCTGGACAGCCTGCATCCTGGGTGTTTTGTGGTTTCATCACTCAAGACTTTGCTGTTACTCATTTGTGGAATCCATTTATACACTTCAATCTGTGTGGGAATCGTCCTTCTACAGCAAGTCTTGTCATCTAAGTTTCTACCGAAGTGTTCGCCTTTCTCTGTGGAAGGAGATCTTTCAACAGCCTATGCCTTCTCTGCCTGTGTCTGCCCTGTGTGTGAAGCGGGCGCTTACTTGGGAGGCATCCTGTCTACACTCGGTGCACTGTCCCTGCACCTTGGAGGAAGGCGTTGTGACTGCTGAGAGGTGAGCTCATTCGGCGACCGGCGTCGTGGGAAAGCTCGTTTTTTTTTTTTTGATCTTCGTATGTTTGGCAACTAGTGGGACACGGACAGAAGATTTATTTTGCAGCAATTTTCTCGCTTGTGAGTATTTTTGAGCCCTGACTGTGCCTGTGCCCTCGTATTTATGGGTGAGTCAAAGACATTTTAAAAAAAAGAAGACATTTCTTTTCTTTTCGCACTTACTGTGCCAGGGCAGTTTAACCGCTGCAGTTTGAATTTTGCTCGTCTCTCCCACCGCGCGCACATCGCGCTCTGCCTGCCTCGCTCCAGTCATAGTCTGTGACGTCTGCCTACTGTTCAGTCATCACTATTCACAGCACGCCTTTGCAGTGCGCTGTTCCAGGCTTCTGTTGCAAGCCGTCTTGTGCTGTGAATTCCACCATGAAGCTCGAGGCATTTTTGAGAAGTTTCTCATTTGGTGTAATGACTGCCTTTTGTTTACGCTTCTGTGCTGCCGAGTCAACAAGTTTTGGCACACGACTTAAATCAATACTAGTCCAGCACTTTGAACAGTTTTCTGCAATATTTCTCGAGCAAGTGCCGAGCTACGGCGTTGAAGGGACTTTCTTCATGTTTTCGATCACTTCCTATCTTCATGGCGAGATTCAACGGCGTATGCGGAGACCTCGGTGGCGTCTGCAGGGAGCGGAGTACAAAGACCCCGGGTGAGAGGTCGCTCACCGGAGCATGTGTTGTTTATTTTTTTAGCAGCTAATTTACCATTGAACATTATTCATTATAGCCTTATTTTGAACATTATTCATTTTAGCCTTATTTTGAATAGTGTCTTGTGTGGCTTAACATAGTGTTTACCCTTTCTTTGGTTAAGTTGTGGGTGTGTACACTCTTCCAATTCAGTTTTCAATGCAAGTGGATTGTGTGACAGTGAGTGTTCTGCACAGCTCATGAGTGCAGTGCACTGTTCAATGGTCTGGGTCCTTATTTAGTCTTCACATCACACATAGGGTTGTGTAGGGGATGTTGTAATCTTGGTTTACCAGTGTGACTATCCTGTGTTGTATCCTCTTTGGACAGGTGGTGTTTGTGGGTACTCAATGCCCTTGCCAGTTCCCAGGTTTGGTCCTGCGGTGGACCCTACATAGGGGAGGTTGCCTGTGTGGGTAGTCCATGCTCCATTTTGGTTCCCAGGTATCGTCCTGTGGTGTACCCTACATAGGGGAGGTTGTCTGTGTGGGTAGTCCATGCCCCATTTTTGGTTCCTAGGTATTGTCCTGTGGTGTACCCTACATAGGGGAAGTTGTCTGTGTGGGTAGTCCATGCCCCATTTTGTTTCCAGGTATTGTCCTGCGGTGTACCCTACCTAGGGGAGGTTGTGTCTGTGGGTAGTCAAAGCCCATTTCTTTTAGCTTTTTGTGGTAGTGGTGTGTGTGTGTAGCCCATGCCCCATGTCCCAGGTTCATTACCTTGCGGTGTACCCTTTTGAGGGGAGGTTGTGTCTGTGGGTAGTCAAAGCCCATTTCTTTTAGCTTTTTGTGGTAGTGGTGTGTGCGTGTAGCCCATGCCCCATGTCCCAGGTTCATTACCCTGCGGTGTACCCTTTTGAGGGGAGGTTGTTGATTTGTGGGTAGTCAATGCCCTATTTCAGTTCCCAGGTTGTTTTTCCTGTGGTGTACCCTACTTTGGGGAGGTTGTGATTTTTAAGTATTAGTACCCTGTGTTCCCTATTTTTGGTGGAGATTGTTTAACATTGTTGCTTTTTGACACTCTGCTTCCGTCAAAGTCTACCTGCCTGAGATTCGTGGCCAAGGGTTTCATGTCGGTGGGACTTTGGGTGAGGAGTTTTTATTTTTCTCTGTCAGATTGTTTTGTTAGGGGAGCTTGTAAAGGGTCTGTGTCTACGCTCGCCTTTGTTTTTCAGGGGGTTTTCTCTCTGGTGTACCCAGTTGGGAGCGTGACCATTTTTCTTTGCTACTCTGCTCTTTATTCATCTATGCCATGCTTTTACTCTAAGGGAAGGGGATGTGGCATATAGTAGCATTTAGTGGTTTCTTTCCATCCAAAATTTAGCATGTTATTCTATTTCTGCTCATACTTATGATTATAGTATTTCTGTTCTTGCTAATCATACCTCATGCAGTACTTGTTGTACATTATTTATTTGTGTACTTCATTTTTGTACTTTTATGCAAATGTCACACTTGAGGTATCTTTGTCTATGTTTTCTTCTTTCTTTTCTCATTCTCTAAGGAGAGAGGATGTGTAGTAAACTACTTCTCTGTGGTGCTCTACTGATTAGAATGTTGATGACATCATAGAATGCCTGGGGTGACTCTCTGGCTCTTAACGTCAGTTGATCTACTCAGGCTGAGCTGATGAGAGCTGGCTCCTGGTGGGGTTTTATCTATCTTACTTCTGTACCTGTTATCTTGGAAGGAACTTACATTAAAGGAACTTATATCTACAGTGGACTCCTGTACTTCCTTTACTACAAATAGCAATGGTAAAGTGCCCAGAGTAATACAACTAACAAAAATAGGGTGAAAAAAACAGGAGGCCAAAAAGCAAAACGTCTGCGGGTAAACGTACTGAAAACGCAAAGTCTAACACTCAGGATACATTAAAGATGCGTGACATAAGCCTGTTAACTCTGACCGTGGCAGTGGGATTAGGGTAACTGCACCATATCCAGTATTGGAATCAGTCATCAAAACCGGCCTTCACCAGCACTAACTGGAGGTATGGCCAGTGCACGTGGTTGAAAGCCTTCTCTGCATCAAGAAAGCAAGAGTGTGGGCACACGAAAGCGCTGGATTTTATCTAGCAGGTGGCAGAGGAGTTTGGTATTATCGCTACAACTCCTGTCAGGAATAAACCTGGCTTGTTCAGGGTTTACCAAGCCCTGCATGTAAGGGGCTAGTCAGGCTGCCAGGATACTGATGAAAATCTTAGCATCCACGTTTAGTAAGGATATAGGGCGGTAAAAAGACAAAAATGCACGGTTCTTCCTGGGCTTGGGGAGCATTGTAATGGTAGTTACTCTCATAGTGTCCGTGAGGGTGCCAGAGTTGCTAAATAAATTATAAAGGCAAGCCAGGAGTGGGGCCAGGGGAGTCTCAAATGCTTTATAAAAGTCAGAGGTGTAGTCGTCATGGTTTTACCAACTGCAGACAGGTTATGGCTGTGAGTACTTTGTTGGGATGGATATTCCTGCCTAAATGTGAGGTGTCATCAGTGGGGATGAAATCAAAAGAAACCTGTGCTAAGTAGGTTTCAACGTCCCCCGCCATGATTGCCTCTGCTGCATAGTGGGTAGAGGAGAAGTGTTCGAGTTCTTGCGCAATTTTTTCATCTTCATACACCCTTCCGCCCTGGAACACTTCAATGTACACCACTCTTCGCCTGAGTACTTGGCCCTACAGCTTATGTGCCAACAGGTGCCCTGCTTTATTGCCCCATCATAATATTTTTGTTTGGTGCGGAGAAGGGCTTATTCCGCTATATCTATGTCTAGGGCCTTAAGTTGTTTGCGGTCTACCATGAGTTGTCACCTTATTTCGTGGGATCCAGATTGGTTATGTATCACTTATCCTTTCTGTCCTTACATTAGCCAGGGGCGATGGCGATAAAGCTGTCCTGCAGCACTGCTTTTAGTGTGTCCCACACCAGGACAATGTAAGTCTCAGGTGTGTCATTAGTGCTGAAGTACTTATGGTGTTGTTGATGTCTGATAGGTGCAGTCATATGTTGATAACTTATGGTTGAGGCGCCAGGCACGGCATTGTGAGGTGGCATCCGGGATGTGCAGTGTGAGGTAGATGGGAGAATGATCAGAAAGGGCGGCCGCTCCAAAGTCTGTTGAAGAGGTGGTGGCTGTGAAGCGCAGTAAAGTCTATGCTGGCATTAGTTTGGTGGGCTGCTGAAAAATAAGTGTAATCTTTTACTTTTGGGTGGTGCAGTTGCCACACGTCTACCAGTCCCATTTCTCTCAGCCACTGGAGACCTGTGTGTGTGAATGCTCCCGCCTGACCCACCCTTTGAGACGATCTATCAAAGATCGCATCCGGGACCAGATTGAAGTCACCCCATATCAGAGTGCCTGCATCTGCATGAATGTGTACTCCTTTATCGAAATGAGCAGGGAAAGTAGCCTACCTGGTAGTTCTGTTTGTGTTTGTGTGACCCTCCCTGGAAAATGGTTGGCTAGCAAGATCGCAACCCTGTCTGCCTGGACCAGAGGAGAAATATTTTGGCGGTCAAACCAGAGGTACTGCATGCATTTCCAGTCCACTTTGAGTAGATGGGTCTCCTGAACAAGGCAGATGTCGCACTTAGACTCTCTAAGCAGAGAGAGGAGTGCTAGGCTCTTTATTGGAGCGTTAAGGCTATGCACATTTAAGCAAAGTATTTTTTTTTATATTTCTTTTATTAAACAATTTTGACTGAATCACATCAATTGAATACAAGTAGGCAACTCTAGCATTCCTCGGTAATATCTTAGACATTTCAAAATATGTTACAATTATCATATCTATTTGATTAAGGGGTATCAAGAGTCTCATCATTCACTTGCTGACTCGGCGGGGGACAAACATCACCTCTGTATTGGTTCCAGGCTCCCCATACCTTGCTCCATAAAAACTGACTTTTCCCTATGCATGCACCAGTCTAGATCTTCCTTCCACCTCCCCAATAGGGGTGGCAGACCAGCGCCCCACAGCTGTGCGATGTTACTTTTTGCAACCATAAACGCTAATGTTGTCCACTGCTAAGTGTATGTGTTGAGATCTGTAGGCTCCCAGACGTTTAGTAAGCATCTCCACGCCTCTAGGTGCATGTCAACCCCTAGTACTGCCCGCATTGTGTGGTGGATGTCTCTCCAATACGCTTCTATCCGTTGACAGTTCCACAGTATGTGGATGAATGTTCCTAATTCTCCACACCCCCGTCTACACTCTCCGCTTTCTGCCCGTCCCATACGAACCAATCCAGATCCTGTCACATAAGTCCTATGCAGTATTTTAAGCTGCACTAATCTCATCCTGGCCTGGATGGCCACCACCCTTGGGGAAGAGACCGCCTCTTGCCAGTCCTCATCATCTAGTTCTAGGCTTTCACTGTTCCACTTTCCCTTCAGAGTCTGCACTGGGTCATCCATGTTATTAATTAATTTCCTATAAATGAGGGAAATGGTCCTCTCTGGGGTGTGTCTGTCCAGCACTCAGATGTATGACGTTAAAACACATACATTCACAACGCATACCATTACAACAAAACTTTTACAACGCAGGATCCATTACAACGCAGCTGCAATTACAACGCATGCCATTACAACGTAAGTATGGGTAAGTATTTTTTTTTAATTAATGGGAATATAATAGTAGTGTAAGTGTTGGATAGTGTAGGGGTTAAAATTACTATTCTAACTCCAGGGGGCATAATAGTAGGGTAAGTGTTGGATGGTGTAGGGGTTAAAATTTAATTAAATACTTACCCATACTTACGTTGTAATGGCATGCGTTGTAATAGCAGCTGTGTTGTAATGGCATGCGTTGTAATGGATCCTGCGTTGTAAAAGTTTTGTTGTAATGGTAGTGCATTGTTTTAGTTGCGTTGTAATGGCTGTTTCCCCCAGCACTCTATCCTCCAGGGGGGAGGCCTCCGGGAGCGTCGTGTTGCTAGGGATCTGAGTGAGTAACGCATGGCGGATTTGGAGAAAACAGTAATATTCAGTATCCATCAAGCTGTATTGTGTTTTAAGTCATGCAAATGGCAGAACTGTACCCTACCCCCAAATGTCCTTGATTCGTGAGATCCCTATAAGATCCCACTTATCAAAACCCTTGGATTTCCAGAGGCTCCCTAGTTTCTCCGAGTTCCACACCGGTGTGGCCAGCGTAAGTTTACCATCCCATTTCAGAAGGCTTATTGACAGTATGCCATGTCTGGATGGCGTGTGCTGTAGGACCAGTCAGTGGAAACCTACTGGGTTTGGCTTACAAAGCCCCGATATAGTCTCCCCCGGGAGCAGCCACTTATCCATGGCATATCCGGAATAATCTGGGCTGCCTTATGTCCTGTGATTGATAGCAGCTAGCTGGGATGCTCAATAATACTTTTTTAAGTCGGGGAGACTGATACCCTCATCGTACTAGTTGAGAGTCAGCTTTGAAAACGCTATGCGGGGCCTGCCCTCCTAGAGATGTTTCCTTTGGAAACTCTTTATTGCCTTGAAGTAGGAAGTTGAGACCAAGTCCATCGTATTTTGGAGACCATACAAGAAACTAGGAAGGGCCATCATCTTAAAGAGGACCGAAAGCAAAGTATTTTAACCATTTGCTAGTTACTGGGGAAATCCCAAATTAAACCGCACAAGCCAGTCAGTAGCGTAGTCCCTCCGTTGAGACAGTGGAGCTGCCAACATCTGGGTCTCAAATGGCAATAAATGAGTTGACGAGTGTAAGGAAGGGGGGGGGGTAGTTCAGAAAAGGGCAACTACTGCGTTCCCCTCCTAGGAACACCATGACAATAGTAGAAGGGGTCCATGTTGTTGGCAACCGATTAGATCTGTTCGAGCTTTGGGGTATGAGCAGAGCTCCGCCGCATAACAAATAGAGTGTCAACTACAAAGGTGCTAGGCTGCCAGGGCCTCTTGGGACCAAAGCAGGGGTGCACCAGGGATTTCATAACTGTGCTGGGTGTTGTCATGTTGAGAGCGGGCGGGTCGCCCTGCCATCATGCTTTGTTTGGGTCTGAGGCGCAATACTGGCACTGAAGTTGCAGCAGCAGGGCTGTTCTCTCTTTGTGGCACTCCGTCTCCGTAGGTTTACCAGAGTGCTTCTTTGCAGAGTGGGTGGCCGTTTTGATCTGGTAGAAGAGTACGATGGGCTTTGCTGCTTCGGCTGAGCGCCATCTTCTTCTAGCTGTGCCTCCATACCCAGCACCAGTGGGCCTCCTCCAAGGTGTGGACTGAACGGATCTCGTTGTTCCAGATACAGATGAGGCGGAGGGTATAGCCCCACCTAAACCGGACTCCTTTCTCTCAGAGGAACTCGGTGGCCGGTCGGAGTGACCTGCGGCGCTACAGTGTTATGCGGATGAGTCTTGGAACAACCACACCTGAGCACCCTCAAAGTCAATAGCATTTCGGTCTTGCACCAGAGACACAATAGCTTCCTTTTGGCAGTAGAAGTTCAGGCAGGTCAAAATATCCTGTGGCGTACCCCGGCAGGCCGGCCTGCTGTCTGAGTGTGATCCAGCACTATGTCCTTTTCAGCAAGGTTGGGCACCACATTACGGAACAGACGGGTGACATAGCCCTCCAGCTTTCCGGAATCTGCTTGAAGAGGAACCCCCTTGATCCATATATTTGCACGCCAAGCTATTTTCAAGATCTTCCATATGGTACTGCAGCTCTTCATTTGTCATGAAGTTCCAGTATTTCACACTAGTGGGCATCAAGTTCTTCTTCGCAGGAGTTATTAACCTGCTCCAGCGTATCCACTCTCTGCCCCATTGCTCCCAGTTCCTTCTGGATATCTTTGATGTCTGCTGCCATGTCATGTTTGAAGGCAGTAATGTTGGCCCTCAGGGCACCAAAGAAGCTCTCCAGAAAAGCACGGGTGACAGGTGCTCCATCCTCCTGAGAGTCTGGGATTTCGCACTCGTGGCCGAGGGAGCAGTGCCAGCCATTCTCCAGGCGGACCGTGGTTCTCCCAGGTGCGTGCAAGTGTGCCAGTCTGGGAAGTTATATATATATTGATCAATTGTTCAGTATATTTAATATACGTACTCCCATTGTGATTAAAACAATGTGGAGGCATTCATTGTCTTTGTAATTATTTTTGTGAATCGTTTGTATTACCACACACTCACGCTGGGACCCCTTCCTTTCAGTACTTATGAAACCCAGGTCCCAGTGACTATGTTTGGGTAAACCCCCCTATCTATACAGTCTGGGGAGGGGGCAGCAAACTGTATAGTAAACCACTCTAGAGTGAAGCTGGTGGCAGCCCCTTTTAGCGATATTGCATGTTGTGAGTTTTCTCTTTTTTTTTTGTTTTTTCCTCAACACACTGTTTTTTACATGGTTGATGAGCTAGTGACATCGAACACAAGCTGCCCATTAGCAAAGAAGGCTTCTTTGAGCTGAAAGGGATTTTAAGGCACTCAGTATTTCGAAAACATCACCACTCCCACAGCTAGGCAGTATCACTGATGTGTAAACGACGGTCTTGTACTAAGTACTGGGGTGCTAAAATACTTTCCTGTTCTCTTGTGTCACTTGTATGGAGGAAACTGAGGAGCGTCATCCTTCAAAGCATTTCCCAAATACTGATGAAGCAACCTGTAAATGCAGTCCCTGTATTAGAAACTTAACAAGAGCTCGCCTTGTACCTTATGTAATATATCCCTATACAAAAGGAGTGATGAACGTCCGCTGTTTCATTGATCAAATCCCCGACATTCCATAATATTACAGGCACACATCAACCTCCTCATGGTCTCTTTCGTGGGGCCCCAATGTGTTCAGCCAGGGGTCTCTCGTGTTTTCATCTGCTGTTCCGCTTCCTGTTCTTGATAATCAGGCCCCCCTGCCCGGCGTGTGCCCCTGGTAATCTTGGGCTTACCAGAAGTACCTCAGTTGGGCCGGAATCACTGCTGAACAGGGCTGGGCCCACATCAGACCTCCCCCGCTGCTATCACTAGCGGGTCCTGGCTTTGTTCCCGGCCCCGCATCCACGACACAGTCACAGACGGCGTCCGGGCTGCACAGCAAGCATGGCCCCAGCTGTGGACCGCAGCGTTGTAAGGTATTGTCTTTCTTCTACTTCCATTGTTACATAATGCTTTTGTTAGGTAATGTATACTTTGCCTCCCACGTTCTATTCCCTACATCCTCGTAGAGAGTGTTCCTTCAAACATGTTTATGTTTGAAGGTGCATCTCTCGAGGATGCTCTTTCAGTTTAACTTCAGTTTAACTTTCCAGTTGTTGTAAGATGCATTAAGCTTTTGTATTACCTGAGAGCCGGCGCCGCTCCCGTGATATGCTGTGATTACTTGGAATAAAAACCGTTTTGGATTTTTACCTTCACCTGTTAATCGTCCTTTCTGGATAACCTTCATCATCTTTACATTTGGCGACAGGATTTGGGAAAATACAACCATTTTCGGCATTTTCACTAATTTCTTGGATCGTTATTCTACTTAATAACGATAAACTTCCAAGAACGTATTTGTTCCACTGTGCTTATTTTTAAAAGAATTGCGTGTTCTTCACTCACCTTTTTGAACGGATCTTGAAGGAAGTGATTTCATCGTCTTGAGGATTTTTGACTAAATCTGTGATTTGAGACGGAGCTATTTGAGTTCAAACCACGCGAGAGAAGACCGCGATGACGTCATCGCGCAACGGAGGTATTTCGTTTCTGAAGCTGATTCCTTAAAGAAAACACTACGCGCACGATTTCGTTTGCTCATTTCCTAGTTCAAAATCTATGAGCAAGTGTTCAATTTTAAAAGGAAATCTACTTGAAAATGGTATGTGTATTTTATTGACAATTCACAAAAATATTATATTTCTGTTTAGCACATTGGGAATATTACTTGGCATTTTTAAAAAAACTAACATTTTAATTATTTAAAGACAGAAAGAGCGCAAGTCTAATTTAAATACTTTGAAGGTATTGGAACATAATTTATTTTTAACTTGAAGAAAATATTTAAACATGGCAAATAATCAACAAGTGATTATTTTGAATACATTTTTACCTGTTAATGGAAAACCAGTTGAACCTTGGAAAATATGGTTTAGAAGCTTCGAGAATTATTTGGTAGCAATTGATGCCGAAGAACACACGCCTAAAAGTAAATTATCTCTTCTTTACAGCCATTTGGGGAGAGCTGGAAGAGAAATCTATGATAACTTACCTCCTGCTATTCCACCTCCAGGAAGGGGTGATGGATGGAATGTTTACAGGGCTGCAGTTCATAGACTAAATAGAAAATTTTTGGAACAGCCAAATGTTATTTTGGAGCACTTTAATTTTAGGAAGAGAAAGCAAAACATGGAAGAAAGTGTAGAAGACTTCACTTCTGTGTTAAGGAACATGTCAGCTGAGTACAACTTTGGAGCCGATTTAGACATTTACATCAGGGATCAATTTGTTTATGGCTGTTGCCATGAAAAGATTCAGGAAAGGATTTTGAGTTGCAGGGATCCTACGTTGGCTGAAGTGATAGAAATGGCTAAAAGCATTGAAAGAAGTATAGTTTCTTCGAAAAGTATTGTGGCTGAAAACTCTGTGCCTGTTAATTTTGTACAAAATGATTTATCAATTAATGCTTTGGCAGTTAGAAACAAATTTAGCAAACCTCAACAAGCTCGTACTAACACAATTTGTTTCAGGAGCGGATCAAGAACACATCTTAGTAATAGTCCAGTATGTAATGCTCTTGGTAAGAAGTGTACAAACTGTCATAAGTTTGGTCATTTTAATAGTGTATGTAAAGCTAAACGTACTGTGCATGTTAGAACTGTTGAAACACATGAACCTTATCAGTTTGATGGTTTATCAGTTTTCAGGCCTCTACTGAGAGAACTGCATTGACTGCCGATACGGCAACGTATCAAGTTCAAAATCTGCTGCACTGTTCATAAGTGCCTGTTCGGGAACGGCCCTAACTATCTGACTCAAAAGTTGCAACTTTACAAACCAGACAGATCTCTGCGCTCTAGCAACCAACTGCTAATAAAACTCCCCCTTGTAAAAAAGACCAGACAAGGTGGCCGTGCCTTTTCCCTTGTGGGACCGACCTTATGGAACAACCTTCCCCCCAGTCTTAGGCAAATCTCCAACCATTTTTCCTTTAGGAAAAAGTTAAAAACCAGCCTGTTCTTAGAGGAATAATTGGTCGGGTCAGCTCACATTATCACAGATCATCTGCAAAGTTTCCTCCCCCACTACATCCTAGCGAGCAAAAGCGCGGAGATATCCCTGCCGGGATCGATACCTGCGCTATACAAGAAACTAAATAAATAAATAAATAAAATTGATGTTGTTCTATTGGAGTCCGATATGCAACATTTAAACATCAACACTATAGAATTGCCAACAATGTCAAGTGAAGTTAAAGAAATTTTGGCATTTGACTCATGTGGAAATTTAATTGATGGTGAACGTGTTCCTGACCCTACTTGTCAGGTGCTTATTGGTAAACACCCGCTTGACATGATGGCTGATTCTGGCGCACCAGTCACAATTGTTTCTGATGTCATTTTTGACAAGTTATGGGCTTCTTCAACTGATTTGTGCAAAGTTGACATTATACCAAAAGCATACGGAGACAAAGATATTGATATGCTTGGTTTCTTCATGTCTGAGATAACATGTTTGGGTAGGAAAACTTACACTAAAGTTTATGTAGCCATTAAGGGAAAAAGTATAGTTGGTTGGCAGGATTTAGCTAAGATGAACATAAAACTTGTCCCTGAGTCTAACAATCCAGTTCAATTGAATGACGTTGAAATTTCTCTGGTGGAAGGAATTAGTGAGCCCTTTATTAATGATATAATACAACAATTTCCAGAGGTTTTTAATTCAAATGTTGGAAAAGTTGAAAAATGTGAACATCTTATTAAGTTAAAACCTGGTGCAATTCCCGTGGTGCACAAACTTAGGTCAACTCCCCTTAGTGTTAGGCATGATTTGAAAAAATTATTGGATAACATGGTTGCTGACAAAATTATTGAGCCCACAAATTCATCGCAATGGGTCAGTCCAATTGTGATCGTTCGTAAAAAGGACTCTAGTATCCGTTTGTGTGCAGACCTTCGGTCTTTAAACAAAAATATATTGATTGATTGTCATCCCATTCCTAGAATTCCGTATCTCCTTACTGGTATTGATGGATGTACGTTTTTTACACTTTTAGACTTAAGCAGTGCTTACCATCAAATTCCCTTATCCTCCAAGTCAACTGATTTGACTACATTTATTACACCGTTTGGTGCTTATAAGTATTTGAGGTTGCCGTTTTGGCTGGCGTCAGCCGCAAGCGTTTTTCAACAGTTTATGGATTCTTTGCTAGGTAAAATTAGAAATGTTCAGGCATATCAGGATGATGTTCTTATTTTTTCTAAAAGCGTTGAGGACCATGTTAGTACTTTAAAGGAGGTGCTGTTGTGTTTCAAGAATGTTAGCATTACTTTAGGAAGGGATAAATGTAAATGTTTAAAGTCAGAAGTTGATTACCTAGGTCACTGCATTAGTTCAGCAGGGATAAAACCAAAATTCTCACTCACAAAGGCCATTTCAGATGTTCCAGCTCCTGGTAACAAAGATTCTTTGAGGTCATTTCTTGGCATGACAGAGTATTACTCCAGATTTGTTTCAAGCTACTCACAGATTGTACAACCTTTACGGGATCTGCTTAAGAAGAATATTAAGTTTGAGTGGTCTGATATTGTGAATAAGTCATTTGTAACAATCAAGGAAGCAATCTTAAATTCTCCAGCTTTGTCATCTTTTACCCCAGGAATCATGTGTACAATTTCAGTTGATGCCAGTCAGTTAGGTCTAGGTGCAGTTTTGTGTCAACACGCAGGTTCTCTTGAACGTACAGTAGGTTTCGCTTCTAGGTCCCTTTCCACTGCAGAGAGGAAATATTCAACCATTGAGAGGGAAGCATTGGCCTGTTTGTGGGCTGTAGAGAAATTTAAGAGTTATATTTGGGGCATGCACTTTGTGTTACTAAGTGACCACAAACCGTTACTCAATTTATTGAATTGTAATGGTACTGGGAAGGCTTCAGCACGTTTGGTGCGTTTACTGTCTAGGTTGCATGAATTTAATTTTACAATCCGTCATGTGTCAGGTGGTCTCAATGTCAGAGCGGATTGTCTCTCAAGGCTTCCGCTTCAGGAGGATTACGTAGAGACAACATTTAGTGATGTGGAATGTGTAGTAGCATCTATTTCTGATTCAATTGAAGTTTTTCCATTTTTAACTCAAGATTTATGGTTCAAGGCGTATAGTGATGACAAAGTTTTACAGGCTGTGGAGAACATGGTTATTAATGGGTGGCCAAGAGAACATTCATTACCCGCTTCCCTTAAATCATATGCTCAAGTTTCTGAAGATCTTTCGATTGTAAATGGGATTTTGATGCGTGGAGATCAATGCATTCCACCTTCTTCTACACGTATGAAATTGGTGGAATGTGCGCACGAGGGTCACCTAGGCATTGGAAGCACTTCCAGGAAACTAAAAGAGTTCTTCTGGTGGCCTACATTAGACAGGGATGTTGTATGGTCTAAAGTTTCCCTGGACTTTTCTGGTCCTTTTGATTTATTGCCAGCCAGTGATCGCTTTATAATAGCTTTAATTGATTACCATTCAAAGTGGGTGGATGTAGATTTTTGTGACTCTCCATCTTCTTCTTCTGTTATCAAATTTTTGGAAAGAGTTTTTCATGCAGAGGATTATCACAAAAAAATTGGGACAGATAATGGTTCAAATTTTTGTTCCCTGGCTATGCAAGAACACTGTAAAGCACATGACATTAAGCATTTAAAGGTAGCACTTTATTCCCCTGCTGCCAATGGTTTAATTGAAAGATTTAATAGATTCTTAAAAGAGGGTGTGCAAACAGCTTTTGCTAATAATTTCTCTGTTAAAGATTTTTTGAAGAAGAAAATGTCGTCTTATTTAATCACACCACATTCAACAACCGGGATTTCTCCATTCAGACTTTTAAAGAAAAGAAATCCGAATGGTGTGATTTGTCCAAATTGGTTGAAGGATTTAAGGAAGGACACTTCTTCTTGTGTTTCCTGCCACGATAAGAGTATTTTTGAGGACAATGTTATTAAAAAGCAAACTTTGCAAAAGAAGTACTTCGATGCTTCTTCCCATTTTGTTATGAAGGATTTTCAGGTGGGTGATTGGGTTTTGTTTAGGAATCCAAAGAAATGTAAAAAAGGAATGTCAAAATTTTCTTCTCCTTTTCAGATTGTGAAAACTTCAAAAGCGTCAGTTTTTCTTGAAGGAAAGGGGTGGTGGAGTAAAAGAGCTCTTGTGAAAATTTCCAATGATCAAGCTAAAAGAATTCTTGTTTATAAAACTGATTCCAATGATGTTGAATGTTCACATTTTCCTTTAGGTACTCCCTCTGATTATCTGCATAACAATGTTTGTTCTCCTGTTGTTCCTTCCACTTCGTCTGCAGGTATGGTTTTGCAATCTTCACCAATGTCTTCTCAAACGTCTTCTACTTCAAGTGAAGTATTTGAGCCTGTTAGGCCAAATCGTAATTGTTCCATTCCCACAAGGTTTAAGGATTTTTATATATCTTAGTTCTTTTGTTTGATTTGCATTTTTGTTTATTATAAGAAGGGAGATGATGTAAGGTATTGTCTTTCTTCTACTTCCATTATTACATAATGCTTTTGTTAGGTAATGTGGTCTTAGCCTCCCACGTTCTATTCCCTACATCCTCGCAGAGAGTGTTCCTTCAAACATGTTTATGTTTGAAGGTGCATCTCTCGAGGATGCTCTTTCAGTTTAACTTCAGTTTAACTTTACAGTTGTTGTAAGATGCATTAAGCTTTTGTATTACCTGAGAGCCGGTGGCGCTCCCGTGAGATGCTGTGATTACTTGGAATAAAAACCCTTTTGGATTATTACCTTCACCTGTTAATCGTCCTTTCTGGATAACCTTCATCCTCTTTACAAGCGTCCTCCACCCAGAGGCCCCTTGCAGGTGTGACAAGCACAGGATGAATGAGTCTCAAAAATAAGGGCTTCACGGAGGCTGCCATTTTGATAGTTTCGGCGTTCCACTCCGCAGGTCGGGGATTGCCTCGGCAGCCACACCTTGATGCCACAGGGGCACCGCTAGGTCACCTCGTCCCCCAGGAGATGTCCCTGAACTCTGGGTGCGTTGTGGTAAGCCGGAGCAGGCTACACCTGTTATCGCATATAAGTGGGCGGTGGAGCTCCGTGAAGATGCGGCTATTCAGGGGCCATCTTGGACAAGCCCCATAAATCATGTTATTTAAAAGGGGCATTTATTAGAATCATCCAAGGTATTTTATCGTTTAAATGGTAGGTATCTGTATAAAGTCTGAATACCCAACGTTCTTTTCGGAGCAAGAATCTGTGGTGAATCGAAGGCAGATCCTTCAGTTTTTCCAAGGCGCTCCACTTCATATCATTTGGAGTTTGCTGTTTGGAAATAAAATGATTGGTGAGTTTTTTTGCTAATCGTTGGTATTTGATTGTGCTGCGATGTTCATTAATCCTTGCTTTCACTGATCTAGTGGTCTTGCCTATTTAGAATAGTTTGCAAGGACATGAATGAAGTATACACAGTTGTTCGTGTTAAAGTTCGTATGTTGAGGTAATTCCCATTGGCGGGGTAGACCTGAATCAATCTCTTTTGTCACTTCGGTTAAGTGGCAAATGTTACAATCGCCACAAGGAAATTTACCCTTAACCTTTGGAAGTCCCCTCAGTGATGTGTGTGATTCAGTGGATGTGAATTTCCCTGGTCGTGTACGTACCAGATGGTCTTTCAGATTTGTAGACCTTTCAAAAGTAAATAGCTGTTTCGGTGAATCCATTTGGCCTCTATCTAGGATGTTCCAACAGTGATTCTCTATTGGTAATCCATGCCCTCTTCCTAGTATTGTGAATTATCTTTTTGGATAATCTTTCTTACACAGTTTAATTGATAATTCAGCATCGTGTTCGTTGTAGTCATCTACACTACTACAGTTTCACAGAATATGTAGAAATTGACCGTATGGTAAGTTCTGTCGCAGAGCTTTAGGATGATGGCTGCCATATCTAAGAAAGCTGCTCCGGTCTAATTTTTGTATAAGTTTTGGTGCGCAATTTTACTTTTTCGTTCTAAATCATAAGTAAGGCTCCCGGTTTTCAGTTTAAACAGATTTTTACATATAAATGCAGAGGGAAAACTTTTTTTCCTATGTCTGCATTTATAAATATTAACGGAAAAATGCTGGCAAACCAGATTCAGACAATCCTGCAGAGTTGCCTAATCTGGTTCATAGAGGAATGTAGCTGCCCGCGGTGCATGAAAGGTGCCTTAATAAGGGGGGCAGACTCTAAGCACTGCATTTGGCACTCTCTCCCTGTATGCCATTCATCAGGAATGGACCCGGTGGGGAGCCTGGTAGAGTCATCCTCATCTGGCGCGCTCTCCCAGTGGGGAGTGCATTGCTTTATAGGGTGTGCATTTTCACAGCCCCATTGTTCTTCAGGTACCGCAGGGAAAATGGGGTTAATGCCTCTGTTATATCTAACTGCTACAGCATCAGAATGTATTCACAAGACAGCGCAGCCAATGCTGAACTATCTGCTGCACGTTAACTTTAATTGGTGTGCACGATGTGGTGCTGTTGCGACTTCGATGGCCATCTAGGATGAGGGTGGATGGTAGTTTCAGAAATGTTTTCTGGTGCCACTAAAAAGCACACCCACATTTGCTGCATCACAAAGCATCATGTGATTCTAGGCGTATCACGTCATTTCCACATGCCTGTAAACAATGCATCTGACCAGAATGAAATTTAGCTGACGCTCAGGTAAAGCACTTCAAGACATTTGTGTCGAGTTCCATTGTTCGGCATGTTTGCTCGGGGGAAATATTTCCTACATTGAAACAATGCGTTTCTCACCCTCCTACTACCCTCTTAAATATGAACACTCACCTTAGGTTTTATCCATTTTTAAACAGAGATTTAGCATAGTGTATGCTGTAGAATAATGATTTCCTCTGTTAAAAAAAATAGAAGAAAATTCAGCCAAAAAGGATTCTTATGTACGTCTAAATCCCAGCAAAGTTGTTCTGCAATGAAAAAAGAGAATGGGTTGCTCCCCCAAAGACACAGCGTGCCCTTTGAATGGCATGTTCTGCTGGGAAAATAAAAGCCCTCAAGAGATGTTTGGGCGGCTTTCCCGGCTGCCGAGACTAGACCACCCCTTGTCAGAGGGGGCCAGGGGGGCTGGCCGTTGCCATTCCCCATTTGAAACGGTAGCGGGGATTGCGGATGCATCATTCCAGCGGAGGCCCATCCGAGGGCTTTTAGTTTCCAGGCAGAACATTGCCATTCAAATTCTGGGACTGCAAATACCATCAGCCAGTGCATAGCCTCATCAAGAGTAGCCCATTCCGGGCATGAAATTAAGGTCAAAAGGGAAGGGGCGGCACCAGAATGGCACACTGGACAACCGTAGCCTCTGATGAAGGGGTATAATGACTCGGAAACGATTAAAGGCTTTTATCAGTGCGAACAGCTGTGAACGGATTCCGCTGGTCTTTTCTATCCGTACCCATTAAATGCTTTTTACTCACCCTGCTGTTTGAGTGAGTCTTGCCCGGATGGTAACTTTTGGAGAAGAGATATATATATGTCATGTGATCAAGCCTCAGCAGAGGCGAAACGCGTCATGGCGGACTGGCTAGCTAAATAAATCACTTTTGATGAAGCACTGATTCCTGGGTCTGCTCTTCGTCATTCTACAGAGTTGAAGTCTTTGTTGGGTTGACGTCTTACTTTCATATATATATATATTTAATTTTATCCCAAAATTTCATGCAAGAATCGAACCCACTGGAGGGTATGAACTGCGTAATTTCACTTCATTTCCCAGCATGCACTGTTGAAAGACGATAATGGGGGCACACCTGAGGCCAATCAAAGTTGAAATAAGAAGCGAGGGAAATGGAGGAGCAATGAACTGCATTCCTGACATGTGGCCTCTAATGAGAAGCGAAAAGGCTTCGAAACGCGTCAGGCCAAGGGATTAAACATCGGGATGAGAAGCTGCATGTTTTTCATTAAAGGTTTTGAAAACTGTCCTGCGTGTGGTGTGCGGCCTTACATCTGAGCAAATTCGGATTAATATATGTATATATATATAAATATATATATATAAATATATCCAGTCACTTCGGCCGACGCCTGCACGTCTCAATCCTTGTCTTGGGACTGCTTTCCAAAAAAGACGAACAAGTCAAACCCAATCCTGGTGCAAAAATTCAGTGCTTTATTTTCTCAATAGAATTACCACCCAGCAAGCCCGCATGATGCGTTTCACCTCTAGCCAGAGGCTATTTCACATGATGTGCTGCTGAAACTGATAAGGGTACGTATAAAGCAAAACATAGGAGGTGGAGTTCAATAGTAACATCCTACCTTTCTTAACCCTTTAGAGATCTGTAAACATGTTTGTTTGTAGCCAAATTTTCATTTACACAATTGAAGACATAGGGCTCCATTAGGATATCGGGCGGATTGCCTCCGCCAGGGTGGCGGTGGCCACCGCCGCCCAGGCGGAGGCAATCCGCCCGACAACCACTCTCGTTTTCCCCTCCGCCTGATTAGGATGGCGGAGGGAACAATGGCGGACGGAAAGACCGTCCGCTGCTTTACCGCCGGGTCGCCTTGCGACCGCGGCGGTAATAGATTAATATGGTGGCGGTGTCCAATGGACACCGCCAGCCATATTACGATGGCTTAATTCAGGGGCCTTTCCGCGGCGTGCCGCCACGGAAAGGCAGGCGGTGATTGCTGCGAAGCCCCCTGTGGGCCCCCAGAGTGACGTCCATAGGGGGGTGGCACACGGGGGTACCTGTGGTCCCCCCCTGCATTTGCATAATCGCAGCGGCAGGCACCGCGCGGTGCCTGCCGTTTCGATTATGCAAATGCGTGCATTTGTATTTCACATTGTGGCGGGCGGTGCAGTGAGCACCGCCCGCCACAATGTAAACTTGAGGAATGCGCCCGCCACTGTGTCAGGCGCATCCTAATGCCAATGTCGGGACCCCCGCCCTTTTGGCGGGCGGTCCCGATCTCGGTTAGGGTGGCAGGCGGACTAAGTCCGCCCGCCATCCTAATGGGGCCCTTGTGTCTTAATTGGCCACAATATAGCAAATTGTGCAATTGTCGCAAGAAACTGTGCAAATTGTGCAATATGAGCTGTAAACATATTACAAAAAATAACACACATCGGCATTTACATAGAAGTTTGAATAAATATATAATAAAATACATAGTGTCTAAATTAATTTAAACTTCTTCATGGCTTTAAAACCTAGCAGCAAATGTCTGTGCAAATTAAGCAATATAAACGACATTTAAAACTCAATTGATTTAAAAAACTCATTTTGATATACAACAGTTTACATTTTTTTTAAAAAAAGGGAAGATTTCATATAGGGTACCAGAATCATACTAATAGGTTTCGTCTTCCACTATGCAAGCTCTATATTCATAAAAGTCCTAATCAGTAAAACCACAACCCCAAAGTGCAAATAATGTGCAAAATATCATAGTATTAATAATATACTAAAAATTTTAAAAAATCATGGGGAACCAGGGAGGAGGGGGGGTCATTATTTCATTGTTTCTTATTTAAACTACAGTTATCATTTTTAGTTAAAACCAACCCAAGAGATCAATATTTCATTGGTTACTATGCTACAAGTATACAATCTGAATTGTATCATGTGCGATCCCCTAGATACACAATATGTAGTCTTTGCATTATAAGGAACTAGAGACATGTATGTAGGTCTTCACTTGCATTAAGACCCCCTGGGGTCTTACTGTCTAGTTCTATTATGTATCTGGTTTCCAGAAGACAAAGCATTGCTTCTCTATTGCCTCCTCTCTTTAACTTGTAAGATTAACAGGAGTATAACCCATAGACCAAGTCAGGACTGGGTAGGTAAGATGCAACTAGAACACAGTGTCCTGAAAGGTGGGAGTCGATAGACAATTATAAATAGCATGCACATAGCATTACTTGAATGGACAAGAAGGAGAATACTTGTTTTTTAGTCAAAAGATAGTTATTCATCTTTATATGGTTACATTAGTTACAAGTTCGGATGTATACAGTTAAGAACAGCACTGCATAGTTTGTAGTAATGACAACCACATGGAACTTGGTGCAAAAAACGTGTACAAAAGTGAAAGTGGCGACGCAATTGAAAGGTGGACAACGTTGGCGCACTGTGCATAAGGTGCAAACTATTTACAGTGAGTGGCTTAACAGTGGGCACAGTTGATTAAATTTGAAAGTAGTGCCACAAAGAAGAGGTGTGCCTATTGATCAGGCTGTTAGGTCGACGGCGTTTCGATCCGGATTAGTTTGTCTCATCATCAGGACAGGTTGTCTGAATGAAGGAATGCTTGGAGAATCCTGGTTGAGTAGAATCCTTGAAAACAACAATGAGAAGAGATCTCAGGGCGATTTTGAGAGCCTCAGAGTGGAAGTTTGATCCACTCGAGCTATCTCACAAGGGACAGCAGCGGAACCGCTAAGTATGTGGCGGTGCTCCTCCCGGACGGGACAGCCAGATGTATAAAGTTCCACAAACTCCCAAAAGCAAGGTGCACTCCAAATGCGGCGTTGTCGGGTCAGGGAAGGTTACTGGACTGCCCACGTCCGCAGTTTCCTGACGCGTTTCGTGGATCAAACTTGGCGAGTGGCTGAAATTCACTGAAAACACCATAGGTTTGACACATGTTATAGTTAGCTGGACATTTCACTCATATAATATATTATATATAGTTAGTTCAGCTAACTATAACTTGCGCGCCCGCAATGCACTGCTGATGACCTCACATATTACATCACTCATGACATGGTCAGTGACATCACTCATGACATCACTGATGACATCTCAAATGACATCACTGATGACATCACTGACATGACCAGTGAATGGGTGTTTTTCTGAAAATTAAATATGTTTTATATATGTATATCTCAAGGTTGATGGAAGAAGAAATGGGTATATAAGTGTATAAATGGCTGCTTTTTTGGTGAAAAATAGATTGTATAACTGACTGATTAAGTGTATCTTAATGAATACATGGGTTTGTGAGTAATGTTTAAATATATATTTCTGTATTAGTCTCTCACTTTCTGTATAAGTGGCTGCATGTGTTGGTGAGTAGCTATATGAGTGATACATAATGTCTATATAGGTTATTGTTTCTTTGATTATTAGTAGGAGTGTCTGAGTGTCTGTATGCTTCGTTAGGAGGTCTTACGTAGTGCATAGATGCCTGAATGATTGACTTACTGCTTGTATGTGTTGAAGGCAGCATATGTGCAGGACTGTATGGGTGAATGAGTGTGTGTGGTGAGTAGCTATATAGGTTATTATTTAGGTTTTTTCTGTATGAGTGATTGAGTGTATATATGGGTGTGTTAGTGAATGAATAACTGTTTTTTTATAGTGTATTTGTGAGTAAGTACATATGTTTTAAACTAGTACGTATGAGGTATGTGTGAGTAACTCTATGGTTGAGTGTCGGTGTGTAACAGGATGATCAGGATGTATCAGTGTATGAGAACATATGATGAGTGAGTACATGTATGAGTGACTGTATATGTCTGTTGATGAATGAGTGGATGTGTGTATAGATCTTGGAATTACTAAATAGGTGTGTTGTAAGTGGCATTGGTATGTCTATTGTATTGAAAATGTTATTTTCTATTTTTGAATGTGTGTAATAAAGGTTATATTAGGGTGAGAGAAGGTCTGCCACTCTTCCACAAGGATGATGTTATCAGTGATGTCATTTGAGATGTCATGAGTGATGTCACTGACCATGTCATGAGTGATGTAATATGTGACGTCATCAGCAGTGCATTACGGGCGCGCAAGTTATAGTTAGCTGAACTAACTATAACGGGGGAATGTCAATGGTTTTATATGAGTGAAATGTCCAGCTAACTATAACATGTGTCAAACCTATGGTTTTTTCAGTGAATTTCAAAGGTTTTGTAAATGCTACTTCCTAACTATAACGTGTGTAAAACCTATGGTTTTTCAGTGAATTTCCAAGGTTTTTTAAATGCTAATTCCTAACTATAACATGTGTTAAACCTATGGTTTTTTCAGTGAATTTGCAAGGTTTTTTAAATGCTAATTCCTAACTATAACATGTGTGAAATCTATGTTTTTTTAGTGAATTTGCAAGGTTTTTTCAATGCTAACCCCTAAATAAAATAAAATATGTGTGTAAATCTTTGTTTTTTTAATTAATATAAATACAACATTAAAACACTGAAAGTAGTTTTCTTTCTCCTTTCTTTACTGCCCTTCCCTTAGTTTTTCATTCCCCTTAACTCACTCCTCTACTTATAGTCCCCTTCTTTCACTCACTCTTCGACTCCTCTTTTGTCACTCACCATACTCCCCTTTTCTCACTCCTTCCCTTAGTTCCTTCCTTCCCTTCACTCAGTCATTTCAATCACTCATTTATGCACTACGCTTTCATTCAAAAAAATGAACGACACAGTGTATTAGGAATATAACTCTTTTTAGAGAATTGAATGAGTTCTGAAAATAACTTTTTTTTTCTTTTGTTGTTTTATATTTATTTTAGATTTTTCAAAGTTTTATATTTTTTTTGTTTTTTTTGCAAAAAAATTCAGGAACTGCAACTTGGAAACTGTTCAACACGAACAAAATATAAAAAAAATGATCTCCTTTCAGAGCATTTCTGATTCTGAAAGCAGCGTTCAATTAGATTCAGGCTCTGTTCACCAAAAACAATAACATCAAAACATTTGTTGCATCGCATATGCACATTCGCCAAATATGGCTTAAGGTCCATTTCTGCTGTTGCTGGCGATGGAGGTGGAGCTGTAGATGTGCTGGCCACAGCTGGTGGAATCTGCTGGGAAAGAGCTCTTGTGGCTGCTTGGGCATATTGCACAGGGTGCACACTTTTTACATGTCTTATCATAGTATGGATTGAAAAAGAGTATTTTTTAAGAGCGTTTCCCCTTTATAGAACAGTACCACAAAGGGTACACCGTACTTTAGGGGAAGTTTTTTACTTTTTTAGCCCCTCAGGAAAAGTAAAAAACTTCCAAATAAAAGAAGATTTCCCCTTCTTGGCTTGCTGGCGAAATTCTATGTGGGAGTCAGAAGAAGAAGATGTTGTTTCTTGTCTTTCTACCATCCTGTAATTTTTTCTGCTTCTAGCTCCAAAAAGGGTCCTTCTTCCAGGAGAATAAAGCAAATAGTGAGGGAAATGGGTGGGGTTTTTGAAGATTGTAGAACAGAAACTACTATGAACCAATGAAAAGTGTTGTTTTCGAGTCACATGACTTGACGTGCGCGCACGGGTGCGTGCACGCGGTGTGAGAACCCGGTCGCGCACGTCGCTTGAAAATGGCTTTTTGCCCGATTTACATAAAAGTTTCAAAACGTGAAAAGGAGGCAAGGGGAGTGAAGGTAAAAGAAATGGAAAGATCATGAAGGAAGGGGATTTGAGGATGATAAAAGGGAGGTACGTGAAAGTGAGAAGTGGGAAATAAGTGATTAAAAAATTGAGTAAGGGAATGAAGGGACTTAGGAAAGCGTAGAGAGGGAATGGAACAGAGAGACAGATTTATATTACCCAACACATCTCTGCAAAATAGCAGAGATGCGCCAGGAAAGATGCGACACACAAGTTAATCCTTGCACCAATCATGATGCACCGCATTTGCAATGCGGTGCACCATGGCGCAGGAATAAACAGATGCATGTCACATCTAGGGCTGAAAGTTGGCACAGTGTTGAAATTGTGTTCCATGCAGGACGCAACTCCAGCACTTTTCAAACTTGCTCTATCTGTAACGTGGTACGTCAACCTTTACAGTTGCAATGTTTTGACTCATCAGCGTTGGTGAAGTGACTCAGTGAAATCTTGTAGATTTCACTGAATTTTATGCCCACTCCTGCGTGGAAATGCCCACATGAAACCTGACACTGGTTTCATGTGCTGCAGGGTTTTAGAACGTGATGCATCTCCCTGCACTATGGCGCTTCTTTTGCGCTGCCACTGCGTAAGAAAAATGACGCACAGGCAGTATAAAAGAGGCGCAATGGGCTTCTAAATCTGCCCCTGAGGAATTAAAGTAAGTAAGGGACAGAGAGAGAAAAAGGTAGTTAGAAAAGGTGAGTGAGGCTGAAAAAACAGTATTAATAATGACAGAAAGACTGTAAAGACGAAAGGGAAATAATGGGAATAAGTAAAGGAAACTAAAGGAAAGTAAAAAGAGTTAAGGAAGGTGAATATGAGATAGATTTAACAATGACCAAGAGAGAAAGAGAAGAGAGTGATGAAAAAGTATTTTTGTTTGTCATACTTACCTTACAAATAGTAACACACTAATAGTACATTTCTTTTAAAAACATACTATCTGTGGAAGAAAAGAAAAAATAGAGATATAATCTACATTTCATAAAACAAAAGAAAGTAGGAGTGCAGGAAGCAGAAAGTGAAAGAAAGGAAGAGTGAGGGAGAGAGAGAGAGAGACAGAATGTGTAGTGTGTAAATCAATGACTAAGATGACTGAGTGAAGGAGAGGAAGGCACTGAAAGAATGACTGTGGAAAGGAAAGTATGGTAAGGGAGGAAAGGAGAGTGTGATGAGTGATGGAAGGCGAGAGAAACAGTGTCTGAAATAAAGGGACTAAGGGTAGGGGAGATTGAAAAAATAAGGGAAGGACACTAAGAGAAACAGAGTGAGGAAGGGTGAGTGAGAGAAGGTGAACGGGCAGAGACAGGGAAGGAGTGTAAGGGACGGATAAAGAGAAATAGAGAAGGCTAGGGGGACTGTAGTTTGGATTGAAGTATGGGGAATTAGGATAAGTGATGGAAGCGGAGTAAGGGAACAAGGATTAAGGTAGGGTAAGAGAAGGGCATTGAGGTTGAGGAAACAGGGGTGATAGAGGGTGGATAAAGGTGAGTGAGCATGAGACAACGGGAGTGAGAAAGTGAAGAGATAGAGCAGTGAAGGAAACAGTGACAGAAGAGGACTCAGGGAAGGAGCAAAGAAAGGTAAATGACGAAATGTGGATGATTTAAAGGGAGTGAGCGTGAGAGAAGGGGACTGACAAAGAAAGGGGATGAAGGGAGTGAGGGTAAGAGAAAGGGAGTGAGGGAAGGATAGGGAGAAAGAGAAATAAAAAACTAATGAAAAAGTATTTTTTATTAGTCGTACTTACCTTATAAATGTAATATCTGTGGAAGAGAATAAACAAATCAGTTATAATAAATATTTCTAAATACAATATAACAAAATAACTTGTACAATATGCAAGCAAAGTCAAGCGCACACAACCTGAATTCGTTCATAGGTGAAGTCTTGTATCATTCAATGAAAGGATAAGATCAAACTCCAATGTTGTTATCTTATTTGTTTTTTATTCATCCGGTGAGAGTATTTGTTTCACAAGAAACCAGCCGATACGTGTTTCGTCAATAACGGGGTAGACCCGTGACTCTTCAGGGCTGTGCAAGTAGGCTGAAGGCAGTATCGTGGGACCGGTGATAATTCCAACCTGGTCCTAATCGGGTGTAAACAAAAGCAGACGCAAGAAGGAAGTGCTTCAAAAGCGTCAGGGAAGCGTGTTAAGGGTAGAATGTGCCGCCGCCGGGTAAGCGGTCGGACAAAGCAGGGAAGCCAATCCGCTTGCCCTTACTTGTAGGCTTGTTGCCATATTGCGGAAATGCAATGTAGTGAGTAGGTTCTCCGGGCTTGTACAATATGTTATATGGTTTATTTTTGCTGTTCTCAGAATATATTGATTTTCACTATAAACAGTGAGTTCAATACTACTCATCATATGACAGCGGGCAAAAAAAAAACACAATCAAAATGATTGTGTTTAAAAAACCCATACAACATTTGAATACATAATGTAAATATTTGAAAAAAACATGTCTTAAATGTTTTTCTCTAAATCGCAATTTCTTGCGTAAGGACGCTACATCTTCAACAATCACGAAGTAATAAAACAATATCACTTATTTTTAAATACTTCTCAATAAACTTCCGTACAAGCATGTTCTAACAACATTTATCTGAAGTAGTCATTTTGTTCACACATACTTTTCCGCGTGGCCAAATAGTATGAGTAAAGTCCTTATTTTGCAAATTACTTAATTGTACTCTTACCCATTCTTTTCCCGACCTTTAGAATCAAATGTTTCAACGTGTTCTGTACCATCAAACATTACTTAAACCTGTACCTGTTACTATCACTATGCCAAATACAAGTTTAATTTTTAAATTTGGTCACCCTCACTCACACGATACTTCTGAACAACAGAGTATCTTTTCTTAACAGCAGTAATCTTCCTATGCCAAGTAATTTTACTGAAATTTGGGTTGCAAAAACGCCAGATAAGAATTTGGTAAGTCAAAAGGCAAACGTTTTTTAAAAGTCAAGTGACTATCATTGCAGTGTGTCCAGCCTGTTGGATATTTCAAATAAGCTGTGTAATGTCCTGATGTTGTTGAAGGACCATCATGGAAGATAATTCCAACAGTTACAAAAGTTCTTCGAAAAAATTGATATTTGAGAAGCCACAACATTTTTTATTGAAGTTGTCAATTTTGTTCCATCAGGTTTGCATCGTTGGAGCATTAAAATTACATACTGTCCATATCTTCGGATAAATAATGTTGATAACATTTACGAGTTACATTGAGAACAGACCATGTTTTGATGCGCATCTCTAACTAGATTATTGAAAGACACTGCTTTACAGTCTGGTAATGTTAAATATATAAATCTTTCAGTGTGTATGTCAGTACTACTTGAAAATGAACAATTGTCGCAGTTATGTTGTCATTTATAAGAAAGGCCAAAAAGACTATCAATATCTACACCTTCATCTTGTAAAACTGTAAGCATATACATAATAAATTCCTGACAATCTTGCTGAATATTCTGAGAAAATTGATTTAGTCCAGCACATATGTCTAAAACATTTCGAAGTTCTGAAACATTTGCTATTTCACTATTATCACTGCTACATTTCTCAAACACAGAATTTAATGAACAACAAAATGTTTGGTACCGATTTTCTACAATCTGTTGCTGTAAAGTTTTAAGAAAAAAAACAACATTAACCACTACAGTTGCATAGCAGTTGATACCAGAACTGTTTTCAAATTTAAATCCAACAATCTCTTCAGTAGTAACCTTTTTCTTTTTGCTACCAATCACCACATCTATTTTTTTTCGTTTCTCTACTACTTCACTACATTTTTCCTCATATCTCCTTTTTCGACCTACCACACACTTTTCAATTAAAGGATATTGAGGTAAACTTGGAGCATATTCTCTTCTTAACCTGTTATACTCCTTCACACAATTTAGATCTGCACTAATCTTTGTCTCATCAAAATCAATTAGATACAATCCAGAAAAAGTTCTAACTCAATATAAAGCAATATAGGCCATACCCTCTTTGAACACAGTACTTCCAATATTTACCAAAGCACTATCTACACTTAAACCTTGAGATTTATGAATAGTCACTGCATATGCCAAACAAATAGGAAATTGTTTTCGACGGACATATAAGTCTTTCACAAGCAAAAATCGAGTTGAACAACGACTGAATTGTTGAACTTCCTCAATTCCATCAAATTTGATTTTTAAAAATTCAATCTCATCTCTATTTGGGTAATTCACAAAACCAACAACATTACCCATTGCTCCATTCACCAAACCTCTTTCCACATGTAAATTTCTTCGTAAAATAATCAGACAATTTAAACATACATACAGATTTTTTTCTAAGCCAGCAGTTTTAGATATAGATCTCTGTAGAGAATCCAATTTTAAATTCAACTTTTCTGACAAAATAATAGTACTTCCTTCATGCTCTATTCTATCTTTAGCTTCCAGTTTCTTAATTTCTTGATTTTCTAACTTCAACATTTTTTCATTGAACATTGAACATTCTTGTAGAGTTGGCATCAAACATATAACTGACTTATCTTCTGCCTCTTTAGTATATATTTTCTCTGCCACATTTTCATTTGGAAACAAATTGGAAAGTAATCGTGTTTGTAAAGTTTCTTTGGCATGTTCACTTAGTTTTCCAATTCTTATATCTTGAAGAATATTTCCATATTTGGCATCCTTTGCCTGTCGCATATTTTGAATGAGTTCAGTATATTTGAAATGTGACCATATATTAATATTTCCAATACTTCCCAGGCACTTTCTGGTGTCTTCATGTGTAACAGTTTTAAATACAGGTTGTCCTTTTACAGGAGTTAGCTGCAGTAGATCTCTAAAAACTATGACGTGTTTGCCTCCAAATAACACATCATACTCTGTTTTAAGAATCTGTTGCATTCTTAAATGCACAAAAGCAAGCATTACATTTGATACTATGCTTACCTCATCAATAATGAGAAGTTTCATTTTTTAAGGACTCTAGAAACTTCAGAACAAGCTTCTCCAGATAGCTTGTGGTATTGTAATTTATTTTCATGTTCAACTGGCAGCATCAATAAACGATGTAAAGTAATCCCTTTAATGTTGTGTGCTGCCAACCCAGTTGGAGCAGTAACAATACAAGAGAGTGATGACTCAGTTCTTTGCTGTAGACATGTGGCAATTCCTTTAATTAGAAAACTTTTACCAGTTCCAGCTTCTCCACTCACATATAGTCGGACAGGTTGAAATGACATACATGAGCATTCTTTTTTCTCATGAGGAAAACCATGCTCAATCTGCTCTGACATCTCATCATGTATTTGTTTTTGCTCAAGATTAAGTTGTTTTTCCAATTCTTCTAAGTTTATTACATCCTCTTGAGCTTGTTCCATTGCTCTTTCCACCTCATCCATGGCATTGACTGCTTCATTTTGGATAATTGGTTGTCCTAGTGGATCTTGACTCAACGAAGCAGAACTTTAACTATCTTGAGAACTGTCTCTAGCGGAATCCCCACAGACGGTGAGAGAGAGGCAAGATGGCGGCCTAGACGCTAGGCTGATTGCAGCACTCTAATGAGCTCCGATGATGTGACCAGTCGGATCACTCTTGTGACGGATTCTACACGGAGAACACGTATTTTTCTATAATACACTTTAGCAAAATGCTTACAGGGTTCGAGAAGAAGGTATGAAGAAAGGAGAGTTTCGAAAACCCCTGATTACTTGGTCGAAGTAAACAGAAAGGACACGCCGATATCCTGGTATGCCGACAAGCTGAAACCCCGGGCGCCATGGAGAAAATCATTCAATGAGAGCGTGTACGGCCACGTCGCTTTCTCACCAAACTGAAACTGACACATCCAAATTGGGGATAAGATACAGTTACAGGCTCCTGCGGCAGCACGATAATGCGATACTGCTACAATGTGTTAAAAATCTTCAAGCACTTGGATACACTTACTCTCTGGTGGAACCCGGCTCCTCTATGCGGCGTCTCCAAGGAAACAGTATCCACACAGCCAGCAGCTCTACGGAAGGCGTGTCAGCTACGGGATTTAGCGCGGCAGAACGCCGGCTCCACTGTGTGTGGCTCGGTCTGGCGATTAGAGAAACTTTTGCGAAGGGAGGCGCCGAGGGAAAAGGACACAGTGATGCCGCCAAAAAGCGCCTCAGCTGCAGCGACCAGAGCCAGGATTGCGAAGGCGGCAAGGGTGCTGCGTAAGGAAGCAGAGAGACAGCAACGTGAAGGACTAATGGACGGCGAAGACCAGCTACAGGTAAAAACAGCAAAAGCTAAAAAGCAAGTAGCTGCAACTGGTTCTCCCCTGGGTACCTCAAGGCAGGAAATTTTAGCGACTCGCAGAAGAATAAGCAGTGCAGGAGGGAGGACTGTGCTCGAGTTAATGCTTAGAAAGACCCCGAATCAGAATAACTCACAACTAGAGACTGAACTTGAGACTGAGACTGTGTCTACTCCAGTAATGAATGGGGACCAGAGTCTTTCAACTGAGGGGCAACTAAATGCTATTCCTGACCCAGAAGAGGGAACATCCAACTCCCTTATTACCCATGAAAACATAGCAATCACAACTGATGTTTTGAATTTGGGAACTCCCGATATTAATAACATTGCAATTGATGAGGTCTCCAAAAACAGCTCAATTGATGTGCCTATAATAATAGTGGTGGATGAGGAGAAGCAACCTGAGGCGGGCCGGGCAATGTCCTTTTCAGGTCCTGGGGGCAATATACTAGGGGTGCAGAATGAACAGACTAATCCTGTGCCTGAAGCGACTTCTCCTATGAGCCTAGTGCAACTGTAACAACTCCAGGCTTAGATAAGTCAACAGCTTTGGAGGAGACACCAGGTGTACCCGGGGCATCCCAACATGTAATTTCTAAACAAACTACAATAAATAAAGATGCTAATGATTTGCTTCCAAGTATCGCTCTACAATTACCTGCACAAACAGGGCAACTACCAGAGGGGGAAAAAGACCTCACTGAGTTCTACTCTTTTTCTGATGACACTGAAGAGGTTGGAGCTGACATATTAGGAGAATGGTCTGAAAGCTTTGAATCGACTGAGGATGAAGATGAATCAGAAACACATATATACTCCTCAGAAGACAGTTATGATGAGGGGAGACAGAAGCCTAATACTGTGAAGACTAAGCCCAAAGGTAATGCAAGAACTGTACTAAAGAAAATAACAACAGGTCAACTTGACTATAATCAAGCTACTTCCTCAGATATGCCAGATGATTCAGAGATAACCCCTTCTGCAGTGGAGACCATTCTTCAAGCTATAGCAGCTCACAGGGAAGAGACTGCTCAGGACAGCAAAAGATCTCGTATAGCTTTGCGTAAAATGCAGGGGGTTGTAAAAAAACTGTCTAAGACATGCACACGGATTGGGGAGCGTGTAACTAAAATGGAACAAAGGGTAATGGCAGCAGAGAAGGACTCTTCCGAAAACTGTGAGAAAATTGAGCTACAGAAAACAGAACTGATGGATATCAAATGGAAGCTTGAAGATTTTGAAAACAGGCAGCGCCGTAATAGTCTTCGCATCCTGGGGATACCAGAGAAAGTTGAGGGAGAAAATATACGAGCTTTCATTATTAAACTTTTTAGCGAAGCTATGCCCGAATTACAGAACTGGAACTGGGAAGTTGAAATTCAAAGGGTAAATCGTTTCCCTTTTAATCCACCTCCGAAACCAGGATTATATCCAAGAGCTGTTCTAGTGTATTTTGGTAATTTCCTACTTAGGCAGGCGGTGGCAGAGAAAGCGAGACCAGACCGGAAAATAGCTTGTAATGGATTTTCTTTCTTTTCGAGACCTGATTTTTGCCATGCAACTGTCGAAAGACGATGGAGGTTACGAATGCTGATTAAATCTTTTCAAGAGAAAGGCGCTCTGGCCTATTTGAACAACCCTGCTACTCTTAAGATTGTCCATCGTGGCCAGACAAAGTTCTTTCAGTCAGAAATAAAAGCAAAAGCATACTTAGATGAAATATCTTAGATAACATTTACTTCACTTGGGACACAATAATCTAATAATTTACAGTGAGATATGTCCTCTTCACTATCTTCTCGATGCGTGAAGGAAGTGTTTTTTTTTCCCTTTTTTTTTGAGACAGTAGCGCAGCAAATGTAGGTATAAATCAGGGATGTATGATATATTGAATATAGATTGAATATAGCTCTGAGTTATGATATGATACATGTGAATGTGATGTAGAATCCTTTTTCTTTTCTCTTTTTTTCTGTTGTTTTATGACACTCTTCTTAAAAACTTGATAAGGTAGCTCAGCAGAAGTGTAGCAACTTCATCACACAGACTCTGGTTGAGTCTGAAAGCCTCTGCAAGAGGGGAGGGCATGGAGAAGGGGTGGGCAAGAGGGAGGGACGACGAAGAGGGAGGGGGAGAGAGGGGGAAGGGGAAGGAGAAAATGGAAAGAAATCAGGCATAATAGTAGGAGCAGAGTTAATTTTGGAAAATACAAAGCAGGGTATGTACATGGAATATGACTTGAGTAATATTAATCAACAAAACTACCATATTAATAATGGGTAAGCTTAATATACAAACCTGGAATATAGGAGGTTTACTGACCAGAGATAAATGAGTACGACTTGAGGAATTATTAAAGCTGTATCCTGTAGACATTTTATGCCTACAAGAAACCCATATTCCATGGAGTAAAAGAGCGTTACTAAGATTGAAAGGATATAATCTAATAGTAGCTTCATCTCAAACAACAAACATAAGGGGGGTTGCAATATTGGCTATGAGTTGGCATGGACAAGGAATACGCTGTGCATCAGATTCATATGGAAGATGGGCAATTGCTAAATTAGTAAGTGGAATTATGATATGTACTGTTTATGGATCTAATCAGGATGATCCTATAATTTTTGAAAAGTTAGAAGCAGAATTAGCCATGTGACAAGGTCCATTAATTTTTTGCGGCGATCTTAACATTTCTTTAACACCACCCTTGTCACCATACGTAGCCAGATTAAAGTATATTGGCCGGAAACCAAAGGTTTATCGGGCTATTAGTAGTTTAATATGTAGCCTTGGGCTAACTGATATTTGGATGCAAAATACCCCAACAGACTCTGGCTATACGTATTATTCACATCCCCACCAAAAATACGTACGAATAGATTACATTTTTACATCTAAAGATTTAACATCCTTTTCACACATAAAGAAATTTCCAAAAACATTATCAGATCATAATCCCCTATTATTATCAATTGAATATGATACTAATTATATTAAAAAAAACAACATGGTCCTTTGATAGGAAACTACTATGCAACCAAGAATATATTGATTTCATTAAAGCCTGGACTGAGGAATTTTTTAGTATGAATCGATTTAGTGCCTCAAGAAATATTGTTTGGGATACTTATAAAGCCGCTCTAAGGGGGGAAACCATTAATTACCAATCTAAAATTAGGAATGGGAAAAAAAAAGAATATGAAATAAAAATAGCTGCTCTAGCTAAAGCCGAAGAAGAACATATTAGTAAAATTAGGCAAAGACAAGACACGAGTCAGGTAATGATGCAGGTAGCTATTCTAAAATCAGAATTGAATTCTAAACTAAGTCAGAAAGCTGCTGAGACATATCAATCACATAGAAAGCAAGTTTATGAAAGCGGAGAGAAAGTGGGCAGACAACTGGCGCTTAGTACGCGTCAACTGAAATTAATTCCCAGTTTCAGAGGTATTATCAGAAGTTATACACAGAGGACACTAAGAGGTCTGAGACAGAAACAAAATTTTTTTTAAACAACTTTCTTAGCAACCCCGAGGCTACGAAAATATTGGACAACGATATAAGGGAGGATCTTGAAAAAGAAATTACAATTGCAGAAGTTAGTGCCGCATTATCATTACTAGCATCTGGCAAAGCAGCAGGTCCCGATAAGATACCGATTGAGCTATTTAAGATACTTAGCCATCAGTTAGTACCGATTTTACATGATCTGTTTCTTGGAATACAATTTAATGGTATACCTCCAATTTCTTGGGAGGAAGCTAATATAATCGTCTTTCCAAAAAAGGGAAAATCTCCTGAACTTCTCACCTCATACCGTCCTATATCCCTTATCAATTCGGACTCCAAATTATATGCAAAAATCTTAGCACTCAGGCTCAGTGGGGTCATTGAACAGCTCGCTTCCCCATGGCAACATGGCTTCATCCCTGGAAAGGGAACCACAGATCACATCCGCAGGGCAATTGCCTTATTTGATGCCACGACTGCCAGGGGGGAGCGAATGTTGATGATTCTACTGGATGCTGAGAAAGCTTTTGATCGTGTTACCTGGAAATTTCTTTGGGAAGTTATGACACGCAATAATTTTGGCCCCAAATTTATTAACTCAATTAAATCAATGTATCACCACCCCAAAGCCAAAGTTCTCGCGGCCGGACTATTCTCTGAATATATCAATATAACAAGAGGTACTAGGCAAGGTTGTCCGTGCTCGCCTTTGTTATTTGCTTTATATATCAACCCTCTTATTTTGAAACTATTTGAGAGCACTAATATTAAACCTGTTGTCAGTCATCATTTTGAAACGAAAGTACTGGCCTATGCTGACGACATTGCGATCGTCACATCCGATCCGACAGAAGCTATTCATGAAATAGAGGCAATTACTTCTGAATTTGGGCCTTATTCTGGATATTCTCTCAATAAAGGAAAGACGATTATAATAAGTACAGCCGACACAGTTTGTATGGACCCACGAAGAGCTGAAAAAGCTACTTATTTGGGCATTGAACTCTGTGCAAACACTAAGTTAATCTCACAAATTAATTTTGATCCATTACTGAAAAAAAATCAAGAACGATTTTGAAAGGGTCAATAGCCTTCACCTATCCATTATAGGGAGAGTTAATTATGTTAAAATGAATACGCTACCTAGATGTCTCTACTTATTTCGAGCAATACCACTAGCCATTAAAAAAGAGACTCTAATGTTGATTAACTCACTTATATCTAAGTTCGTGTGGCAGAATGGGAAAATTAGGAGATCTATTGAGCTACTGTCTCTTCCTATTGATAAAGGTGGCCTTGCTATACCTAATATGGTATTATATTACTGGGCAGCACAGTTAAAACAGTTTACACCTATGTTTAAAGGATATAGCGAAGAGAATCCAGAGGGCCGTGTTGAAATACCGCCAATTTATGAACTTTTGGTTGGTCGGGAGGCAAAAGGCTTGTTATTGCGAAAAACTGAGACGAGAAATTATAAAGACTTTAAAGGTGAAATTATGATTAATGCTTGGAAAACTTGGAATAAAATTGCTAAATATAGTCAAGTTGAGAAGGTCAATCGCTATTCACCACTTTTTCATTCTAATCTTATTCAAGGACAGGATTCAGATGCCTTTTTAAAACAATGGGCCAACATGGGAATTAAGACAATTGGCGATTTTTTAATAAATGACTATGATACAACTTTCCTAGCTGTAAAAATTAAATATAAACTACCGAACGGAGATTTTCTGAAGTTTGCACAAATATTTGCTACACTAAAAGCCAAGGAATCACTAATTTGCTTGCATAAGTATGAAATTATGGATGCAATATTTAGATCAAACACCAGAATTGGAACCTTATACAATATTCTTTTAAGCACGAAGAATGATGATCTTGACAAAACTGAAAAAAAGTGGGTGCTAAAATTGAATAATCCGAATGTAGATCTAAACCAAGTATTAAATATGAGCCAAAAGTTATTGATGGCAAGTAATCTTAAGGCACAACTGTACAAAACTATCTTTGACCTTTATTTTACCCCCGCTAAATTATTTACATGGGGCAAACGGGAGAATGATTTATGCCCAAGATGTACTCAAGGGCCGGCAACCCTTACCCATATGTTTTATACCTGTCCTAATCTGACCTCAGTTAAAAGTATGATAAATTCCTTTTGGGAAGAAATTTTTGGACATAAAATACCAGAATCCGAAACTCTAGTTCTATTTGGCCATGACCATACCTTAAATCTGGAAAAATCGGAAGAAAGATTAGTGTTTATTGGCATGGCTGTATTCAGGATACTTCTATCCGCGAGATGGAAAGATGCAGAGCCTCCAAGTTTTCATATGTGGTTAGCACGCTTTTTGGCAGTCTATAGATATGAAATTGCAATATTTAAAACAAGAGGGTTACGATCTAAACTACGAGGAGATATGCTTTGACGACCAATAACTGAATGGAAAAATTGCATTGTCACTGGTGGTATTGGATGATTGTTGACTATACTTATAATTGACTTTAGAGTTTGCTTACAATGTTTTATAATTTTTATTTCTCTAATGTCTCTAATAATTTTTTAATCTTCCTTTGAATTTCAAAACCTGCGATTTATTAATAATACTGTATTATTTGAGTTTATTTTGAATTGATGTACTATTGTAATGATATCCTACTTATTATGCCTGAATAAAATAAAAAAATTAAAAAAAAGAGAACTGTCTCTAGCAATCTCCGCTGCAATTGTTGCTTCTTGCTCTATTTCGTCGTTCAACATTTGCAGATAATTACTAAAAACAGGACATTCTATACTATTTTTAGATGCGTTAAATTAATCTTCATAACTGTCAAAGTCACCAAGTAGTTCCTCTTCTGTACGCCATGGTTTAAAGAGTTGCAAAAGAGCTAAATAGTAAAATTCTCTTTTGTCAGGAGTTTCGCAACTCAGTTTTCGGTGATTAATCAAATGTCCTTTTCTTTGTTTCACCAGACATCCTTCATATCCAATCACAGCATATACACCTTTATCGATATCCTCTGTAATATTCCTTTTAAAAGTGTAGTTTTGTAGTATTTCATACAGACAAATGTTTTCAAGCAGATTACTTCTATTTGGATAGTATGTATCCAACATGTTTGTCTTCAGAATGTCTGTACTGTTTTGTTATTTCTCTGCTAAATATTCAATTTCTTAAACAGGTTTCAAAACTCGGTTTCGTGTTCCAGCAAGACCTAAACTCACCCACAGGATTGTTCTAGATTTCGCATAAAGACTTGCTGATGATAATCGATCACAACATTCATATGCTCCAATTTCTCGATGAGATAACATCTTCAAACTGTAGGTATACAATTTCTTACTTAGGCTCTTTTCATAAGAAATGTCTTCCCACATATCCTTTAGTTCCGTCTTTTCAGATTTGGTGATGTAAGACGTTACATATCGAGCAACAGCAATAGAGTTGTCTGCAACATATTGAATATCCATGTTAGCATTCCACATGGACAAAATGACTGGGTTATAGTCATTTATGTATTTGGACTCTTCATTTCTTCTTAAATTGTAGGTATTTTTTGGTGATCTTCTTGTGATAGTATGTCGCAAAGATGACATAAAATTGTTCACTCTTCCTTTTGAAATTATTGGTCATGGAAATCCAAAACGACATTTGGTATAGAATTTATCCTTTGATTTGAATTTTCGCCGACAATATTTGCCACAACAATGGCTTTGAAATCGTAACACTTTCCCTCCAAAATCCTTCTCAGTTGTACTTTTGGGTATATCACATGTTGCATATTCTTCAATGAAAGACAGTACAGTGTCATCTGAGTCTGTTCCAAATTTGGGAGCATCTTTGATCCATAATAGCGTATGAATATGAGGAGCACCTCTAGCTTGATACTCTTTTCTCCAAAAGAAATCCAGAACTTCGCCAAGAGAAGGTTTTTTGTTTGTTTGAAATAAAAGACATCATAGTTTCAAATCTATGATTAAAATACCAGCAAACATTAACTGGATCCAAAGAGCACAGTTCTCCAGGTGTCTTGTACTCTATAATTTCTATTTTTGCATTTGCCTCCCGAAGAAATTCAATTAAATCTTCCCAAGCATACTCAGCACAACTTAGAGTTAGAAACCATGTAGGTGCTTCTAAGTTTCTTAGCATACATTTCAAATCCCCATGACGACGGTACCAATACTCATAAGTACCACGCTGACATGCCATTAGATTAATTAGGTGAGAATCCAAAACAGTGTCTTTCTGTTGGACTTTATCCATAAATTCCTTTGCTGAAACATTTTGCAGATGTACTCTACTTTTTAGTATATGGTTCACTGCATAAGAAGTCCAGATAAGTCACTCTCAAACAGAAGATGAAACAAATATGGAATACATTGACGAAATCTCGGATCTTCTGCATATAATCTTGTTGTCCGGAATTCAGATGCTGGAATCTGCATAGGTCGGTCATCATATCGTGCACCTTGACCTGTTGGAAATAACTGAGGAAAACAACGAGCTTCCAAGCTTTCTTCCCATACACTAATGGGACTTCCTTTTGCTTTTTTCATCTGAAATAATTCAATAGCATTTCCCATTACTTCTTTGGAATGCAGTGGATGAACACTATAATGTTCATAAATTTCTTCACTTCTGGACACATCCACTTTTTCAATTTGTCAAGCAGACAAATCATTATCCTCTTCTTCATTTATTTCCTCTCCTCCTAGGTATACATTTTTATAGTATTTATTGTTTTTGACCAAATACAACGTTGCCTTTTTGACTTTTCTAACATCCACTAAATTTTGCCAGATTTTCTTACTCTTTGTAGGCACACCATTAACTAGAATAACTAGAGGTTCCTCTTCTACATTTTCAACACCAATTGTCTCAATGTTTTTCTTTAAATCAAGAGGCAAATATACAACTCTTCCCTTTAATCCTCTTTGTAAATCTGAAGGATTTAATTTCCCTGTCTTAGGCTCCATACGAACAATAGCCTGAAATGGATGCACACATTGAATCAGAATAGTCTCATAGGTATTTAAATCCTTCAGTTCAGATGGAATATTCACCAACTCAAGATTATTATGTACAGCTCTAGCAGGCATTCTATTTCATTTAATTTATTATAACAATATTTACAAATACTTTGATCAAAACCCAAATCAAAACAATTTTCTACCAACAAATAAGTTGCAAAATCTTTCCACTATTACTTTCCTCTTCACTTTTTAAATATAAATCAACTAACCTGGTTTGATTTTTGTAATGAGTGCGTCAACAACACACACAAGGAAAATTTTATTTTTCACCTGCAATGACCTTAAACTTTGTTATTTCCTGTTCAAAATTTTCAGTATTAAAATTCCGGACATTTTCTACCACATTTCCTTCTATTACTGTGTTTCTGCATTGTCTTCTTCTGGACCAAAGTAACTAACCTCAATTTCTTCACAGAACTTCTTAACATCTAATTCAGATCCATGCAAAAGAGCACTATTTAACTGTTTAAGTGCTGGACTTTTTGCATAATACAACTTTCTCACTAATTTCCTCACTTTGGTATGATGCGCTGCTAACATCCTGAAATGATGAAAAACACTCTGGCATATTTTTTTTGAAAAACAAGCCAGAGAATGCCCTTGCAGACCTGTTTTTTCTCTCACTCTGCAACGGTCTAATTCTTGCAACATTATAATCTTTTTTTTTAAACTTTCCTTAGCATACTTACGTAAGAAATTGCGAAAGAAATCAATTGAATCCTGTCGTACACTGCAAATACTACTACAATTCCAAGTGTACACAGAATCCTTAGGACGTCTCCCTAAAACTTCATCAGCTATCACCTCTTCTGCATTTCTAAGCGCAATTTTCTCTTTTCAATAGGACAACCATCCTTCACCTCATATGCTCGACCACTGGTGTCAACTGCATGCAACAATTCATTACTTTGAAAGTAACTCTCTTCATTAAAAAATGGCTCACAACTTGAACTATGCATCCATTTTCCAGAAAAAACTTTACAAAAATTACTTCTATTTATTTGTCTTTTCCATTTACTCTTAGCTTTTAAAACTTTGATTGCCTTATTCAGTGTATTTATTCTATTAATTACTAAAATAAATAACTTCTTTTTTGTCTCAAACGCGCGTTCAACAATATCCTCAATATATTTTTTTTTCTTATAAAAAGCTGATTTCCTTTTAGAAATGTTTTCCTTTTTTAATAAATTTGAAACTACTCTATTATAAAACATGCGCTTCCTGATTTCTGCAAACTGATTAGTACGTCTATTACTATAGACATTTTGTTCACCGCAGAGTTGGGAAACATTTTTCTTTTTTCTCTGATTTCTCCTTGTAGATACGGACAACTGTTTTTCCTTTCCCACATTATCCCCAAAAAAATCCTTTGAGATAATTTCTTTATAAAATCCTTGCTTGTCTTACCAGGAGCACTCTTGTTTTTGTCCGTCCTTTGTTGATTACGTAATTCTTCTAATTCTTTTCTCTTGGAATGGTATGTCAGTTTATAATGCTTTCTTTTTTCATTTTTGGTCGGCATGTTGATTTTTCTTTCTATTCAAAATTACAATCTGTTGTGAAAAAAGAAAATAAATGTTATAGACCTCTACTAACATATAACATATAAATTATAACCACTGAATAATGTAAACACTGGTTTACTTTATAAGTAAAATTAAGGCATAGCAACAGTCTCTGAACAGAGTAGGAAATCATGGAGTGAGTGCTGTTTCTGACTTTATGATAGTGCATTGCTGTGTCAACATTATAGACGTATTTGCTGACAATAATATTTCAGGGTTAAGAACAGTACTCTTGATTTTCAGGCGGTGTAGGGGGTCATAGTGTAATTAATGTTTCTGACCCTAATCTCTAACACACTTCATCAAAACATTTATTCTCATTTTCATTAAACACATGAACGATCAATACTACAAGAAGACTGACTCGAAAAATGTTTTATTATAAATTATAAATGTATTCATTAAACATTTCGTATTCCAATAAAACTAGCAACGTGACTTCATCCGGTATTTCATTTTCATCATAATCAAAATTTTCATCTTCCAATTCAAAATCTTCTACCACTTCAAGAAAAGCACTGTCCAAAGTCTCATCCATGAAATCTTCATTTCCAGTACCATTTTCCTCTGGAAAAAGTCCATCTTTCACTTCCTCTAATAAATCACTTGAGATGTCAAAATTCAAAGCAACGTTTTCTTCTTGCTTTTCCATTGCACCAATAAGATTATGTTGCTGGTCCTTCCAAAAAAATATAAAGACTTAATTATATAATTTTCATGAATAGATAACTAAAAACTACCTTCACCAATTTTATAAGTACATACATTACCATACTTTTAAACACATTAACTACACAAATTAATCTACCACCTTCCTCTTTTTTGAAAACAGACTCACACTGTGATCCTAGACACATAACACTATCCCTTGCAATTTATTTAAATAATTACTGCAGTCAAAGGGGGTCTTACTGTAGAACTGTTGAAAGACTTTATAATTTATTTCTAGGGATGAATTTTCTGAGTTTAGCACAATAAACTGGTATTCAAACTGTGTACAGACTGAAGGTGGGACTCACAATGTACAAATGAAAATTCATTAAAAAGATTACTACTTGCCACATAGACAGTTGCTTTTGCATTTTAACAGCACACTCAGCATCTAAATTGCACAGCATGTACAAAATTTCATGCTAAGCATGAGCAACCATATCATAATAGACCTCTGCAAATACATATAAAAGGGTGCAGGCAGATGGTACAGGCACAGATATAGAGAGATGGTGCTGATAAAAAAATAAAATAACGCAGGTAGACAGTAAACTATTACAGTCAGAAAATAGATGATGCACTGCTGCAAGTAAAAGAACAGATGGAGCAGTTACAAAAAAAGAAGGTTCAGGGACACAGTGAGATGATATGAGCAGAGAGACACATAGTACAGGCAGAGACAGACATGGTAGATTGCATGTAACATGCTGGTCATGTGTCTAAGATCACACTTGAGTCAAGTTTCATTTTAAATTAATCTGGGTGAATAATTTGCTTAGTTGATGTGTTTTAAAATCACGTTTGGAAGACAATTATGCTTCAGGATATGTACTGTTAGAGAATCTTAAGCAGCATTTCTGTTACGCCTCTTTGTTGCCAAAAAGGCTCTATGCTGTGCAATAAAGATCCAGGGTGTGCTGTTGAAATGAAAAAGGAATGTTATTTCTTGCTTACATGTATATGGTTTGTTTTTTGCCAGTAGAGACGGTGAGATGGTATGAGCACAGACAGAGATAGTGCAAGCAGACTCAGACATGGTACACACAGATGATAAAATGGTACAACAGAGAAAAAATGCTAGAAACAGACACTGAAATGTTATATCCAGAGGCTATATTAAGCACACAGAGATGCAGATAGAGAAGACAGAGAGAAAATAGTACAACCAGGGACTGGGAAACTACAGACTAGAGGGAAAAGATTTATCATGGTAGGACTGCATCACACACACCAACAGCCATATCATAATAGGCCTCTGCAAATACACAAGAACGGGTACAGACAGATGGTATAGCATGAGTTAGAGAGATAATGCAGATTTAGCAAGAAATAATGCACGCAGACAGTAAACTGTTACAGGCAGAGGATAGATGAAGCAGGACTGCAAAGAAAACAACACACGGAGCAGTCCCATAAAAAGATGGTGCAGAGAGACAGTAAAATAGCATGACAACATACATAAATAGTGCAAGCATATACAGACATGGTACACATAAAAGATGAAATGGTACAACACAGAAGAAATAGTGGAAACATTGAGAGAAATTTTTCTTATTATTTTAATCTGCACAAAAATAGATCCCCTTTACAAATTAGCAACCCACCTTTATAAATGGTTTTGAAGGTTCAAAACACTCTCAATTACACTCCAGATTCTTGGATTTGAGCAGCAAACACTAAAGAAAACAAAAAAACTCTAATTTTATTACCATATTACACAAATCTTTATTACACAGCATAGAGCCTTTCTGGCAACTAAGAGCCCTAACAGACATGCTGCCTAAGATTCTCCAGCATTACCTATCATAAAGCCTAACTGACTTCAAGAAATGATTTTTAAACACATCAAGTAAGCAAATTATGGGGGCGTGGCTTGAGCGCCGAAGGGAATGGCGGCGTGAGCCCGGAGCTCCGCGCCTCTTCCCCCGCAAGACTCCTGATCCAGGGCCCGTGGAGCCCGTGTGCACCCCGGCGCCGGATGGTGGCCCGGCAGTGACCACCTGGGCGCGATTTGGGCAGCCGGCGACTCCGCGAACCCGAGAACGGCCGCCGATCGCGGCGGCCTCTGGAGCGGCCGAGGGGCTAGCGCCGAGCAAGATGGCGGCCGCAGCGAAACCCCGGAGAGCGGCGGCTCGCTGAAACTCGCACTGCCGGCGTGCAGGGTGAGGGCGCGACAGCTGAGGGTGCCGTGCGCCGCACGGAAAGGATTGTTTTCTCGGCAATCGGCCGCGGTGAGCAGCGCCACCGGTGGCAAGCGAGGTGGGCGTGGCCTCCTGGTGGCCCCGTACGGCAGAGATCTGGAAGCCCGACCCGGACTTAGGCATCGGCCGGCCCGGTGAGCGAGTGAAGACCTCCTGGGGAGCAGGGGAACTGAGGGAGACGGTGAGAGCTACAGCGCACTCTGGGCCCCCCCCCCCCCTCCCCCAAGGCAGTGACATACGCGTCTCGTGGAGGCGCTGGGTGAGCCCACGGAGGCTGCAACGAGAGGTGGAAGGGCCCCTGGCATACGGCCTGTTACGCCGCCTTGATAACGAAGGGCACGTTACCCCTCAGCACCTGGGGGCTGGACACAGCGACGAACGCACAAACTGCGACGCCCATCCCGGGGCGCAGTGGCCGTCTAACGAAGCCCCGAGGAGCAAAGGGGCGACACACGACGCCGGAGCCAGTGAGCAGTCGGGGTGACCGAGAGCAGCGGGCCGGCCACGATGGGAAAGCCGAGGACTAAGGCGGAGGAGGCGGCAGCATCAAAGGCAGGAGAAGGGGGCCCTGCGGAACAGACGGACCTACAGCGGCTGCAGGACCGGATACTGGACGCCATAACGGCCACCAGGGATGCGCTCCACAATGACATAGCGCAGGTGGCGTCGGGGCTGGGCCTACTCCGGGCTGACCATGATAAACTGAAAGACAGAGTTAAGGAGGTGGAGGTGGCGATCGGGGACATGGCGCCAGCTCACAAGGCGATGGAGAGTAAGCTGACGGAGGCCCTGGACCGCATAAGCACCCTGGAGAGACGGGCGGAGGACGCCGAAAATAGAAACCGACGCAGCAACATTCGAGTCGTAGGTGTGCCGGAAACGGAGGGGACGGGAGACATGGTTGCTTACATGGAGGAATGGCTGAAGACGGTGGTGGCGCCAGAAGGACTATCGCCATTCTTCACTCTGGAGCGGGCCCATAGAGTCCCCTCGGGATCCCCCAAACCTGGACTCCCACCCAGACCGATCATTGCCAAGCTGCTACATCACAAGGACAGAGATCTGCTCTTGCGTAGGGCCCGTGAGGACGGCCCCTTCCAGATTGCCAACAGCAAAGTCACCCTCTTTCCGGACTTCACCTTTGAGACGCAGAAACAGCGCGCCTCCTTCCTCACGATCAAGAGGGAATTGCGGACCGAGGGCATCCCCTACTCCTTGCTATTCCCAACCAGGCTACGAGTGGTGGTGGACGACAGGGCGCTTTTCTTCACGACGTCGGCGGACGCTTGGGACTGGTGGGAGACGTACAAGGCCGGGACCGATGGAGCCAGAATACGAGAAGAGCGGGAGAAAGAGCGGGAACGATCGCCCAAGCGGCAGCGGAAATCGAAAAGACTCTGGAAAAGAGGCCAGGGGCAGCTGGGCCCAACGGCCTCACAAACGGAGGCGGAGAGGAAGGCGGCGCTGTTGGAGGTGGGGAAGCTCGGCCGAGCGGAGGGCTCCGAGTCCAGAGGGGCCTCAGACTCGGACACTCATGTTTCGGCCTCTGGCTCGGAATCGGACTTGTCGGGACTACATCGAATGGAGGGACCGCTGGTGACACCGCAAACGGCTGATGAGGTCCACAATATATGAACTACTGTCGATGCTGATCGGGTAAAGTTGGGGGTGTACGGGTGAGGGGGTTGCTGTCCTCGCACACAGTGGGGGCCGGGGTGCACGGCGGGACTCGGGGCAGTTGATCCATGAGGAACTGGGGGGGGGGGCGGAGTTGGGCGACGCGGCCTCCCTTTGGACAAGGCCGCACTCCGTAGGCCCTTAAGGCACCCACAGCTGCGGCTGTGTAGTTGAGACCTGGGCTACCAGGTGCGGGAGTTTGGATGGGGACTGGTATTTCGATATTGGGGCCTGTTCTGGGGGTGGGGAGGGGTTCCACAGTTGGGGATTGTTGGTTTATTTGTTTGACACTGCTGACCCTGGGTACGCCATTGACAGGGCTGTTGGGGAGTTTTGTTTTTCACATAGGGGGCACCATCACCGCCGGCGGGCTAGTCCTGGGAGGAGGGTTTCGACCGGATCACTGGGATAATGGCTAATGCAAATGTTTTGACTTGTATGACCTGGAATGTCCGGGGCCTTCACACTATGCAACGCAGACACAAAGTGCATGCCTTCCTAGTACGGAGAGGAGTACACATCGCGCTGCTGCAGGAGACGCACCTCACACAACGGGAGGGGGAGGCCTTACAGAGGAGATGGCGGGGCCAGGTTTACCACACCAACTATTCAGCTTATGCGCGAGGCGTGCTCATATGGATTAGGGCGGGCACACCTTTCCAACTCTCACGGCATTGGATTGACCAGGAAGGGAGGTATGTGGTGGTGGAGGGGAAACTCGAAGGTAGGGATATAGTGTTAGCTAGCATCTATGCCCCGAACACGGACCAATTGGCTTTCTTAGCTGCACTGTCGGGAACGCTGGCCCACCCCCTTGCGGGCCCGGTCCTGCTGGGGGGTGACTTTAACTCCATTGCCGACCCCCTGCTGGACAGGTCTCACCCCCCCCTTCGTGACTCCCCGGTACACAGACTCTCTAAGGGAAGGAGGGACTGGCAGGAGAACTGGGGACTCGTAGATGTCTGGAGAGGGCAGCACCCGACTGATCGGGATTACTCGTTTTTCTCAGGGCTCCATGACCTGCACGTCCGACTAGACGCCATACTTTGCTCCCGGGAAGTGCTGCCGTGCGTCACCAGCTCGGAATACTTAACGAGGACAATCTCAGACCATAACCCGCTCTTGGTCCGACTGGCGTGGGTTATGGGGAAGCCCAGGGTTCCGCTCTGGAAACTGAGGCCTGAGACACTGGAGGACCCCCTCTTCGGGGAGGCCCTTGCAGAGGGCGTGACCTCGTATTTCGCGGAGAACGCAGGGACGGCAACCTCAAGAGCGGTGGAGTGGGATGCCTTTAAGGTAGTGGTAAGGGGCATCTGCATCCGAGACTATGTGGGTGTGCGGAGGGTACTGCTGAGGGATTTGACGAAGGTAGACGAGGACCTGAGGGAGACGGAGAGGAGGAGGCCTGGGAGGCCCGAACTCCAGGACGCCCTCTGCTCGGCCAAGGAGGCGGTAGCCGTTGAGGTGGAAAGGCTTCGGGCTTTTGACCACAAGCGGTACGTGCTACGCTCCCATGTAGAGGGCGATAAAATTGGCACCCTCCTGGCATGGCTGTCGAACCCCTCCAGAAGATGCGCTCCTATACTCCAGCTGCGGGATGCGACGGGAGTGGTGCAGCAGACCCAACTGGGCATAGTCCACGTGTTCCAGCAATATTATGAGGGTCTGTACAAGAGTGTCCCGGGCGGCAGGGCGGAACTGGTGGGTCCCTTCCTGGCTGACTTGCCCCTAGGCACGCTAGAAGCGGAGCAGGCGAAGGACTTGGGGACGGACATTGACGCGGGTGAGATACGACTAGCGGTGAGGCGGATGGCGAGGAACAAATCGCCGGGGATAGACGGACTCCCCATAGAGTTTTACGCCAAAAACCTGGACATACTGGCCCCCCGTCTCCAGACGGTTTACAAGGAGGCGAAGGCAACGGGTCGACTACCGCAATCGATGAGGGAGGCGCTGGTGGTCCCACTGCTGAAGCCCGGCAGAGAGAGCACTGACCCCACGTCATATAGGCCCCTGTCTATGCTCACCGCAGATTATAAAATCCTGAGCTCCATTTTGGCGGCGAGACTCCTACCGCACATGACGGGGCTGGTGCATGACGACCAAAACGGTTTTATACCGACCCGCAACACCACGGCTAATATCAGGCGGCTCATCCGCATCATGGACGGGCTCACCGAGAGGTCAGGGACGGAGCTGGTCCTGTCGGTTGATATTGAAAAGGCCTTCGACAGCCTCGAGTGGGACTACCTCTACGCTGTCATGGAGCGCTTCGGCCTGGGAGCTGGCTATATTCACTGGACTAAGATCCTTTACGCGGATGCGATTGCGAGAGTGAGGGTAGGTCCGGCGGTATCCCTGCGGTACCCGGTGGAGCGGGGCACTCGACAGGGCTGCTCCCTATCACCGCTCCTATTTGCGCTGGCCATTGAACCGCTGGCGGCCGCGGCCCGGACGGGGCGGCACTTCCACGGAGTGCAGACCCGTGACGGACATCATTTCATTTCGCTGTATGCTGACGACTTATTGCTTTTCCTCCGCGACGGAGGGGAGGACCTGAGGAAGGCGGAAGCTTTACTTGAGAGATTCGGAGAGATGTCGGGCCTACGGGTCAACTGGCCCAAGACAGGCTTGTTCCCGCTGTTGGAGGGCACTGCCCAGCCGCAGCACCAGTCGGAGGCGACCTGGAACCCTTCCTGCATGAAATACCTGGGGGTTCATATCTACCACAAGCCGGAAGACTTACTCGAGGGCAACCTGGGACGGTGCGTGCGCGGACTGAAGGGCTGTATGTCCTTCTGGTCCACATTACCGCTATCAGTAGCGGGCCGGATTTCCCTGCTAAAGATGGTAGCCCTGCCGAGATTACTGTACTATTTCCGGACGCTCCCAATTTGGATACCTGGTTCCTTTTTTAAACTCCTTAAATCTCAGATCACGTCGTTCATCTGGGGAGCGGGACGGTGCAGAGTAGCGCTGGCCACGCTCTCTCGCCCGAAGGATGAGGGGGGGCTGGCGGTGCCGGACTTCGAGCTCTATTACCTAGCGGCCCAATTGCAGATATTCACGCAGGAGGTTGCGAGGGTTTTCCGGGGCCCTGAGGAGGAAAACTTGAGGGGAACACCCAGGCACGTCCTAGCGTACATAACCCTCCAGCAGCGGCTGGACAGTCGGGATTTATCGCTGGAACAGCGCACATACCGGCAATGCTGGAATCGGACCCAGAGGAGAGCGGGCTCCCGACGCCCCTATGCGCCTGAGATACCACTGGCCATGCTGACGGCGCTGCCACATGGCGGCGATTGGTCGTGCCTGCAGGAGTGGGAAGTAGCGGGAATTCAGGTGGTTGGGGACCTCTTTGAGAGTGGGACACTGCTCCCGTTCCGGGAGCTCGCAGACCGATTCGATATTTCGAGAGGGGGATTCCTGTTGCACGCAGCGGTAACCCGGGCGATGCATGCCCATTGGGGCACGGGACTCGGAGAGCCCGAGACGGCGGCGGCTTGCCAATACACCATGATGGCGGCGGGCACGGTTAAGGCAGTTACGTGCCTGTATAACCGAATGGTTAGGGAGAATATCCCTCCTCTCGCATCCCTGAAAGCCAAATGGGAGGCGGATCTGCACAAGGACATTCCAGACACGACCTGGGCGCAACTTGTCCGCAGGGCCCGTAACAGCACAAGGAACGCCAGGTTCCAGCTGATACACTACTATGTGTTACACAGGGCATATATGACACCAGGTAGAATACGGCGGTACTTTGGTGACGACACAGCAGCCTGCCCCCGGTGCCCGGAAGAAGGAGCTGAGTTAGTACACATGCTATGGGCGTGCCCGCTCCTGCAGGACTTTTGGCAAGAAGTAGGGGAAGTACTGAATGAGGTGACGGAACGATCGCTAGAGTATGGACCGGCCGAATGCCTGTTGCACTGGTTCCCCCACACTCCCAAAAATAAGCTCACGAGTAAGTTCATCGACATGGGGTTGATGATAGCGAAGAGAGAGATTACCAGGAATTGGAAGGCGCGGCTGGGGCCTACTCCACGGAGGTGGCGGCAGGAGTTTCTGAAATGGGCCTCGGCTGATAGCACACATAGATACCAGGTAGCGCGCAGGACCCCTAGCCAGACAGCAGCTGACACCGCGACGGCATGGGAAGTAATGGTGCAGGCGCTCAGGGACAGCGAGGCTGACACACAGGAGGAGACTCCCGGAGGGGAGGGCATAGAGGGAGAGAGTTGAGGCCCCAGGAACAGCAGGAACACGGGGAACATGAGGCTAGCTTCCCGGAGGTAGTTTTAATGAAGCCTTAGGCGGGGGATGGTGTGCGGGTTGGGGTGAGAGGGGGGGGGGGTGTTTAGGGGCTAGCGCGGGGATGGGGGGAGTTGGGGTCAGCGCGCAGTTTGGTAGGGTACTAAAAGTAGGCATACACTTCCTCCGGACATTAACCACTTCTCTCTACGGAACGTCAGGCATGGCAGTGCAGATACTTTACCGCCGCCCGACCCCCGGGTTGTGGGCCGGAAGGCTGTGTAATGATTAACGAAATGTAATGTATATCTGCTGACATTTAGACTGCTACTGTTATCCGTTTATTGGCCTGTACAGGTATGTCTACAATAAAAATTATTTAAAAAAAAAAAAAAAAAATCAAGTAAGCAAATTATTCACCCCGATTCATTTAAAATCAAGCTTGACTCACAGTGTGATCTTAGACACATGACCAGGATATTACATGCAATCTTTATGATATGTACTGCTAGAGAATCTTAGGCACCATGTCTGTTAGGCCTCTTAGTTGCCAAAAGGAATCACCATGGATCTTTTGGCAACTAAGAAGCCTAACAGACATGCTGCCTAAGATTCTCAAGCAATACATATCATAATGCCTAACTAACTTCAAGAAATGATTTTTTAACACATCAAGTAAGCAAATTATTCACCCAGATTCATTTAAAATCAAGCTTGACTCACAGTGTGATCTAACACACATGACAAGGATGTTACATGCAATCTACCATGTCTGTCTCTGCCTACACTATGTGTGTCTCTGCTCATACCATCTCACTGTGTCTACTAGCAAAAAATAGACCATATATATGTAAGCGAGAAATAACATTCCTTTTTTATTTCAACAGCACACCCTGGATCTTTTGGCAACTAAGAGACATAACAGACATGCTGCCTAAGATTCTCTAGCAGTACATATCATAAAGCCTAACTAACTTCAAGAAATTATTTTTAACACATCGAGTAAGCAAATTATTCACCCAGATTCATTTAAAAACAAGCTTGACTCACAGTGTGATCTTAGACACATGACCATGATGTTACATGTAATCTACCATGTCTGTCTCTGCCTGCACTATGTGTGTCTCTGCTCATACCATCTCTCCATCTCTGCACCATCTTTACAGATTACAGAAAAACGCTTGCAAATCAGTGAAATAATTACTGTCTGCTCTAAAAATATTTTATATGCCATTTATTCAGTATACCAAACAAGCATTGGAAATGCAATAGGTCTCGCATTAGGAAAGTTTGAGCTATTGGTATTGTAAATGACACTTTTTTTATTTATGTGTTGGTTTTGAAAGTAGCAAAATTAATAGCTTTGTCAGTTACAATGTCAATAGTTTTAACTTTTGCAAATGTGACACCTATAGCATTTGTAATGCAATGTGTGTTGTATTTACGTGACTTAGATGTATTGATATTACAAATAACAATGGCTTTTAAATTTGTAAATAATTAATACTTAAATAAAAGTTATTGTAATTTATAATGGCAATAGCTTAAACATTTGGGAATAACTTTTGTGAAGATTATGTTCAGTGTATTTTATTGTGACGACAATCCAAGAACATTGCATTTGCACCTACACACACAGAGCCACACACATGTAGATGTGGTGGTGGTGGATCTGGGGGATATGGTGGTGGTGGATGTGGTGGTGGTGGTGGATGTGGTGGTGGATGTGGTGGTGGTGGTGGATGTGGTGGTGATGGTGGTGGATGTGGGGGTGGTGGTGGATGCGGTGGTGATGGATGCAGTGGTGGATGTGGTTGTGGATGCGGTGGATGTGGTGGTGGTGGTGGATGTGGTGGTGGTGGATGCGGTGGTGAAGTGGTGGTGGATGTGGTGGTGGTGGATGTGGTGGTGGTGGATGTGGTGGTGGATGTGGTGGTGGTGGTGGTGGATTTGATGGTGGATGTGATGGTGGATGTGGTGGTGATGGTGGATGTGGTGGTGGATGTGGTGGTGGTGGATGTGGTAGATGTGGTGGATGCAGCGGTGGTTGTAGTGGGTGTGGTGGTGGTGGGTGTGGTGGTGGTGGGTGTGGTGGTGGGTGTGGTGGTGGTGGGTGTGGTGGTGGTGGATGCGGTGGTGGTGGATGCAGTGGTGGTGGATGTGTTGGTGGTGGATGTGGTGGTGGCTGTGGCCGTGGATGTCATGGTGGATGTGGAGGTGATGGTGGATGTGTTGGTGGATGTGGTGGTGGTGGATGTGATGGTGGATGTGGTGTTGATGGTGGATGTGGTGGTGGATGCGGTGGTGGTGGATGTGGTGGATGGGGTGGTGGTTGTAGTGGATGTGGTGGTGGATGTAGTGGTGGTGGTGGATGTGGTGGTGGTGGATGCGGTGGTGGTGGATGCGGTGGTGGTGGATGTGGTGGTGGCTGTGGCTGTGGATGTCATGGTGGATGTGGAGATGATGGTGGATGTGTTGGTGGATGTGGTGGTGGTGGATGCGGTGGTGGTGGTGGATGGGGTGGTGGTTGTAGTGGATGTGGTGGTGGATGTAGTGGTGGTGGGTGTGGTGGTGGTGGTGGATGCGGTGGTGGTGGATGCGGTGGTGGTGGATGCGGTGGTGGTGGATGTGGTGGTGGTGGATGCATTGGTGGATGAGGTGGTGGATGAGGTGGTGGATGAGGTGGTGGATGTGGTGGTGGATGTGGTGGTGGATGTGGTGGTGGTGGATGCAGTGATGGATGTGGTGGTGGATGCGGTGGATGTGGTGGTGGTGGTGGATGTGGTGGTGGTGGATGCGGTGGTGGTGGATGCGGTGGTGGTGGATGCGGTGGTGGTGGATGTGGTGGTGGCTGTGGCGGTGGATGTCATGGTGGATGTGGAGGTGATGGTGGATGTGTTGGTGGATGTGGTGGTGGTGGTGGATGTGGTGGTGGTGGTGGATGTGATGGTGGATGTGGTGTTGATGGTGGATGTGGTGGTGGATGCGGTGGTGGTGGATGCGGTGGTGGTGGTAGTGGTGGATGGGGTGGTGGTTGTAGTGGATGTGGTGGTGGATGTAGTGGTGGTGGGTGTGGTGGTGGTGGTGGATGCGGTGGTGGTGGATGCAGTGGTGGTGGATGCGGTGGTGGTGGATGTGGTGGCTGTTGATGCGTTGGTGGATGAGGTGGTGGATGAGGTGGTGGATGAGGTGGTGGATGAGGTGGTGGATGTGGTGGTGGATGTGGTGGTGGTGGATGCAGTGGTGGATGTGGTGGTGGTGGATGTGGTGGTGGTGGAAGTGGTGGATGTGGTGGTGGTGGATGCAGTGGTGGTGGATGCGGTGGTGGTGGATGCGGTGGTGGTGGATGTGGTGGTTGTTGATGCGTTGGTGGATGAGGGGGTGGATGAGGTGGTGGATGAGGTGGTGGATGAGGTGGTGGATGTGGTGGTGGATGTGGTGGTGGATGTGGTGGTGGTGGATGCAGTGGTGGATGTGGTGGTGGTGGATGTGGTGGTGGTGGAAGTGGTGGATGTGGTGGTGGATGTGGTGGATGTGGAGATGGATGCGGTGGATGTGGTGGTGGTGGTGGATGTGGTGGTGGATGCGGTGGTGAAGTGGTGGTGGATGTGGTGGTGGATGTGGCGGTGGATGTCATGGTGGATGTGATGGTGGATGTGGTGGTGGATGTGGTGGTGGATTTGATGGTGGATGTGATGGTGGATGTGGTGGTGATGGTGGATGTGGTGGTGGATGTGGTGGTGGATACGGTGGATGTGGTGGTGGTGGTGGATGTGGTGGATGCGGCGGTGGTGGTGGATGCGGTGGTGGTGGTAGTGGTGGATGGGGTGGTGGTTGTAGTGGATGTGGTGGTGGCTGTAGTGGTGGTGGGTGTGGTGGTGGATGCGGTGGTGGTGGATGCGGTGGTGGTGGATGTGGTGGTGGTGGATGTGGTGGTGGTGGATGTGGTGGTGGATGTGGTAGTGGTGGTGGTGGATGCGGTGGTTGTGGATGCGGTGGTGGTGGATGTGGTGGTGGTGGATGCGTTGGTGGATGCGTTGGTGGATGAGGTGGTGGATGAGGTAGTGGATGTGGTGGTGGATGTGGTGGTGGTGGATGCAGTGGTGGATGTGGTGGTGGTGGATGTGGTGGTGGTGGATGTGGTGGTGGATGTGGTGGTGGATGTGGTGGTGGATGCGGTGGATGTAGTGGTGGTGGTGGATGTGGTGGTGGATGCGGTGGTGAAGTGGTGGTGGATGTGGTGGTGAAGTGGTGGTGGATGTGGTGGATGTGTACCCATCCATCCATCCATCTATTCATCCAAGGTTTATCCACATATAATGTACATTGAAGAGATATAACACCACTTTGGTAAAATCCTGCATTCTCCATACATCACCTACTCACTTTAATCAGGATATGGATAAATGAACACTGAAAAACTCATACCAAGCCGCCCTGTTAATGTCCCCCTATACAAAACACATATAATAATATTCGCACATATTGCATCTCTTGAATGAAGAAAAGATCACCCACTATCTATGGTGATCTATGGTGATAGATACCAGTTCGCCCTTATGGATATGCCTACCACGACGAGCCACAGAACAGCAGGCGTGGTTCTCTAACTTCATAAAAAGGCACCTTGTACATGAATAGAAGATTACTTAGTTCAATAGGTCATCATAAAAAGAAGACTGTAAGCGCTGATGTGCTGAAGAGTATATCTGTTTAGCATATAAGTGTTAAAGGAATGTACGTGCAACAGGCACACTTCTAGTGACATGTTCTCTACCAAGGTCTCTAGGGCGTCGATTGTAAATAATTGGAGATGCTGCAAAGTTGTTTTCACCCTACCAAAATATAATACATGCTATGGAATGGAAAACTGATACCATAAATCACTAGTACGATTGCCACATAAGACAAGCCTGGGCAAAGGCAAGCGCAGCTGAAGCCACAAGTCAAAGATGCTTGCTCGATTTACTCATCCGCGCAGCTCTTTGGCATCTGCAGACTGCCAAGACACACAGACGCTTAATTCAGAAAGAATGTGAGTCGAATGAGGAGGTGGTTTGTAGGTACAGGGTCATTTAGGGGAAAACAGCATGTAAGGTAAATAATAAGGTTCCTAAAGACAATGGAACACTGATAAAGTATATCTTACACGCGTGCATGTGTGTTCACTTTAAGAAATCACACGGAGCACACCTACTTTGCATATGATTACATATGGTTGTAATCTAACATCCCACATAACTCCACACGATGCCGTTGGCAAATCTGGCAGACACATGCCAAAATGGTTTGAAATTCAGGTATTCAAATGCAAATGTAAGGACACTGTTGTGAAAGCATGTGTGAGCCTCAGCAGATGAACACCAACAGAGAGATGGTTCCATATATAGTGAAACGGCGTGGAAGTGATACTGGTACAAGAGAAACCTAACAATGTATAACTATCTGCAGAAAAGTATGCCTGTTTCACAATTAGTACAATTGTCAAAGAAACCCATTAACCTATTTCACTGAAGTAACGTGAGGTCATATGCAAATTGTCCCCTCTGTGACATCATGGGAAATTACTTAGCAGGAAAGGACATCCTATGCATTTGAGCTCCAGTAAGACATCATAGGAAGTGATATTGAAAGCCATTCGATCCTCGACAGTGTCATAGAGGGTGGCATTCTGTGCCTTTTAACCCCTCAATGGCAGCACAAGATTGGCAGCACGTGCCAGTTCACCCAATGAGATCACAGTGTGTGCAGTCATACCAGCATGAAAGATGGTGGCTGGCACAGTGTGTTGTGGTTTCATCACTCTTCAAACTGGAGGTTGTACAACGGTAAATAACAGTGACTGTTGAAAGACACAAACAACGGCCACGAAATGCAAACTTACTTTTAAAAGTTTGGTTGACAGATAAGTGTATCTGGCAGAGGTCGAGGATCACAAGTCGCCAATTGTTTTAGCAACGCAGTGCAGAGTGGCTAAAGTTGGAAAAAAAAATAATAAGCTTTTGACATGGCTGCCTGCGTCGTTTTGTAAGCATGCGCACCATAAATGCGTGTAACGACAAAATGGCACAGGCATACAAGCCGGCCGGCTGAGGGCATTGCTGTGGGGAGGGGGGATAAGAAATGCGACACGGCGGGCAGGGGAGGGGGCGGAGCGGGGAGAGCGGCATGAGGGTGTGAAGCAGCAGGGGAGGAGTGCTGCTGGCGATTGACTGGCGATTTGATGATGTGCACGCGCATTTTAGGTCAATGCGCTTGCGCATTGACCTAAAAGCCACGGGCACAGCATCAAATCGCCAGTCAATCGCCAGTCTAGGTAAAGCTTATTTAAGCCCCTATAGAGCTTGCCAGCTGCGCATGCGCACAGCAGGCGAGCCCTAAAAATGGTTGTAAAACTACAAAGTGACAGTTGAAGTAAAGAAAGTGAGGAAGGAGAGTAAGAAAAAAGAACTGACAGTGAATAAAAAGAAGTAACAGTGAGGGATTACATAACAGGATGAGTGAAGAGCACTGAGGATAATGAAACATAATAAGAGAAATTTAAATGTAGTAAGTGAGAGAAAATAATTTATATAAAGAGTGAGGAAACGAAAAGGAAGAGTAGTAGAAAGAAAAGAAAACAGTGCCAGAGAGAAAAACGAGGACAGTCAGAGACTGTGAGGGAGTGAAACAGTTATAGTGACTAAAGCATAATTTAAGGTGTAACACAGTGAAAAAGAATTACAGACTCACCTTTAACAATGCTTTATTAGATGTAGAACAGTGGCAGTCACAAACCAGATTTTCTTATGCAGAATCTCTGAATAATGCTTCTGTCACTGCAGCCTCAGAATAATGGCACAGATTTCCTCTCAATACAGACTCATATTCGTCTATCTAACCAATCATATTTTTTCCCACACAAATTTAAAATCAAACTAACATTTCAGTTGGTTGTCCCTTTCAGTATTTTCAAAGTCACATAAAGTTCACCCTTCACCCTCTGCCTTCTCTGGCTGTTACCATGGTAACACCTCATTCTGCACCTGGCTGAAGACACGGGTCAAAAGTTCATATCTCAATGTTGCAAATCAAACCAGCAAGGCTGATTGACCTCAAAACACACCTTCTTATCTACTGCTTTGTTAGTTTTCATGATTTTTTCACAACCAATAGCATTTTTCGTTTTATAAAAACATTAACATGCAACTTAGTCTTCAATCTTGAATTGTATGAATCAACCAATCATTTCTAGTTTTTCAAGTGCACCAAACCTCATCCATTTTTTTTCAAAACTCTCAGCTTCTAACTGCAATTTCACTTCCAGAACCCATCTGAGTACTACTGGATCTGCCTTGAAAATTATGAAAGTTTGGCTTATAGGACACAGCTATAGTTACTGGAGTGAAAGATATACAGCAAACAGAGGTATTTCCAACCTTGATTTACCAAATGTGGACATTATGTGGATTGGCCAGAGATAATTGAGATGTCAGCAATTGATACCACTGGCGAAAACCTTTATGCATCTCCCACAACCTGACCTCATAATTGTGCACTGTGGTGGAAATGATCTAGGCACATTGACTGGGGTAGGTCTGGAAATGCTTTTAAAGGACACCTTTGGGCAATTGATGTCACTTTTTCCTCAAACTGCCTTTGTGTATTCCAATATATGCCAAAGACAGAAATGGAATTGGTCCAATCAATACTGTCCACAGATTGAGAAAGCAAGGAAACATGTAAATACATCTGTTCTGCTTTCCTCAGAGACTATGGCATGGGTTCTATATACCACAACAACTTGGGTTACAACATGCAAGGCATCTATAGGAGAGATGATGTTCATTTCACGGATGAGGGGAATGGAATATTCCTCTGTAACATGAGACTCTGCATCGGTACTTACTTGTAGGTACAAAAAACACCCAATTAACACAACAGCCCTTTTTAGAGACAACTTACATCTAAACACTCAAACTTGTAATTTAACTCCATTTTTTAAATCTTTTTTTATCACCGTGCGCGATCGGGTGTGCGCACTCCGCAACGTTTTTGCAAAAAAAAAGTCTCTTTTTGGCTTTGGGGGTCCTTAATGCACCCCCTGAGAAAACCTAGGGAGCCAGGGAGTCTCCACCCTGCCCCCTTTCCACGCTCTCCGCTATAGTTTTTCACACTCTTGTAAATAGCGGTGCGCGCACCCCACAACTTTTTTGCAAAAAAAAACTGTTTCTTTTTGGCTTTGGGGGTCCTTAATGGACCCCCTGAGAAAACCTAGGGGGCCAGGGAGTCTCTACCTTGTCCCCTTTCCATGTTCTGACCCTTTCTTCTCTACAATATGTTGACTCGCACTGACAAATGGCGGTCAACACTTCCTGATTTTCTCGGAATCGAATGTTGACAGACGTCAAACAGCAAATCAGAATTCCGCTTGTGCACAGGCGCACTAGTGCGCGCACCCGTGCGCGCTTATAGATATATAATTGATTTCAGCTTTAATTTTCTCAGCAACTACTGGACGGATTTATACCATTTAAAGAAAAGCGTGATCTGCGAGCCGGACTCTACCTTTTTGCCAAATTTCTTATAATTCCATCCAGCCGTTCGGGCTGTAGCCGTGTCTAAATGTCCTATGGAAAAGAACATGGGGAAAACACGTTTTGGGACCCCCCTTTTATCTCAGCCCCCACTTGACGAATCCCCCCACAACTTTCAGGGAAGGAGCGAGCCATCTTATTTGAGAAATTCGCAAAGATTCGTCCACCGGCGCCAAAGTTAATCCAAATAGAATGTTGCCGAGTTTCTATGGAAAGTAGGTCCTAACTATAACTACCTACTGGCGACCGCCAGTAGGTTTTATTTATATATATATATATATATATATATATATATATATATATATACAGCAAATATCCAAGTATTGACTGCCTCCACCAGATCGAGAGCTGCGTCGTCTCAGTAGGACTCCTCGGACCGAGTCCCTCACACTCCTCTGCATAAATGACCACGCCAAGTGAGATTTCACGATTTCTTTATTGCCGCTGCCAAACGCGTTTCGACTACACAGTAGTCTTGATCACTGGTTGTGGTTAGCAAAGCGCGCGGCCATTTTAAAGAAAAAAAAGTCATTTCATCATCATATACGTCAGTGACCACATGTCAACTGACAAAAAGGACAGACTTAATGTTACCAATTCATTATAGAAACGATGCTTTACACATTTACTCTAACATGGTTAACAAACATTTGATCAGAATGCATATATATTACGTATAGCTTCTAAACGTGGACAACTCAGTGCTTGTAATGAACTGTTTTTTTGCGAGTTATTCTGTGGATTGTTTTCAACACATTCAACAAAACTTTATTAACAATGGCGCGCGTTGACAAATTTGCGCTATACTTGTGTATGAAATAAACACATTGCCAACGCTTGTCACAAGCTCAATGTTAAAAATTCGAAAATTTAGCCCATGTGGGCTTACCTAAATATCTATCGGATTTACGCAAATATTTCTGATTTTTCTCTAGGTTGAAAATTACAAACTGTGTTCCATCACAACTCGTTACAAAACATTGTCAAGAATAAAGCTCCAGTGAGCAAACAATCTGGTTGTACCGTACGTAAAAGCAAATCAATGTTTTCTTCAATTGCCTCAATTCATGTTAAATGTCAAGTATAAATACATTATACAATGTGCTGTCCACACAATAATCAACATGATCAAAATAAATTTCATATATATGAATATAGCAGACACTACTTGTAAAACACCGAAGGTATTAGAGGTGTCTATGCAAATCTTCTTCGATGTTAAGACCGTTCGGTTGCTTGGTGTTCAGCTTGATTATATACTTAGATTCTAGTTTTCTCAACTTGCTCAATCTATTTCCCCCTCTTTGGCTAGCTGGAATAGAATCGATCACACAGTAGGTCAATCCTTTGGCATCTCCATTGTGCATCAACTCAAAATGCCTGGCTACAGGATAAGCCCTGTCGGCGTTCTTAATTGCACGTAGGTGCTGCAAAATCCTTTTATAGGCTTCGTTGATTGTGCTCCCTACATACCGGAGCCCGCAAGGGCACTCGAGAATGTAGATCGCGTAATCAGTTTTGCATGTATATTTATTTTTAATCTTTTCCGTTCTATTGGAAAGGCCTAATCTGTATTTACTACAGTTCAGGCCATGATTACATGCCTTGCACTTTGTGCATTTTACGAAGCCTTTTTTATCTAGCCAGGTTGTTTTTGGCTTGGGTTTTGTGAGCATGTTGGTTACCAAACAATCTTTGAAGGATTTTGCTTTTCTGAATGTGATTTGTGGTCTCTTGGGGACTTCCCTCCCAAGCACGGGGTCGTTTTTAATGATATGCCAATGCTTGTTGAGTATTCTTCTCACCTCAACATGTTGTTTGCAATAACCAGTTATAAATCTGCATTGGTTCTCATTTTCAGACTCTTTTGTACTGCCAAAGAGGATTTGTTCCCTCTTTAGTTTAGAGGCTTTCTGTATTCCTTCTGCTATCCAGGTGGTAGGATAGCCCCGTTCCTTAAATCTAGTACTCAAGATTGCCAGTTCTTTCTCTGTTTCTGCAGGAGTACTACAATTGCGCATGACTCTAAGGCTCTCTCTGTATGGTATACTGCTCTTGAGGGCCATAGGGTGAAAGCTTTTAGCATGCAACAAAGTGTTGCCACTGGAGGGTTTTCTGTACAACTTGGTTTGGATCTTACCCTGTTCAACATACACTGTTAAATCTAAAAAATTGACACTATCTTTGCTGATGGTGCTTGTAAAGGATAGGTTCAGCTCGTTCTTTTGAAGCTTAGATATAAAGGACTTGGCTTCTAACTCAGATCCTTTCCACACCAAAAATAAGTCGTCGATGAAACGACTCCAGTGGATAATATTTTCCTCCCATTCCTTTTGGTACTGCGTCCGGACCACCTGCTCCTCCCACCAGCCCATATGCAAATTAGCATAGCTGAGGGCGAAGCAGGTGCCCATGGCAGTACCACACGTCTGGTGAAATAGTTGACCATAGAATAAGAAATAGTTACTGGTCAAACATTTTTCCACCATCCTCAGGAGCATTTGAGTGTGTGACCACAGACTAATGGCTCTCGTGCCCAAGAAGTGTTTGACTGCACGAATACCATCCTTATGTCTGATGCTTGTATACAAGCTGGCCACGTCGATAGTGATTAACAGGTAGTCGTCTTCCCAGGGTGTGTCATATATTTTTTTCAGAAAGTCCCCAGTATCTAACAAAAACGAAGGTAGTGTTTTTGCCAAGGGATTCAGGAAGGAGTCAACAAATTTGGACGTATTTTCTAGTGCGCTGCCTATCGCTGAAATAATAGGGCGTCCTGGGGGGTTGAGCAGATCTTTGTGCACCTTTGGGATCAAATAAAATACAGGTGTAGTTGGCATATCTATCTTCAAGTACATGTACTCATCGTGTGTTAGTAAAGAGGAGTCATACCACTGTTTCAGCTCTGTGTTAAACAATGCATGACTATCTGTCATAGTTTTTTCTTCAACACGTGTATAACAAGCTTTATCATCAAGTTGTTTATATGCCTCAATTAAATATTTCGCTCTGTCCCAAAGGACCACATTGCCCCCCTTATCAGCATTGCGCACTATGCAATTATTACACTCCAATAATTTCTTAATTAAAGCATAATATTCTCTTTGTTGTTCATTACTTGCTTTGTTTGGATTCATATTCTTACCCAACTTCTTAAGTTCATTGAGGACCAGTTCATTGTAAACATCAACTGTATCCCTGGTTGACGAAGGTGTAAAACGTGATCTCGGTCTAAAAGGTGTTGGGGCATCTTGATATATGTTGATATATTCTTCCTGGGCAATGTTGTCTGCAAAGTCCTCAGGTTCCAAATCTTGTGCTTCCATATTTGTTGCTCTCAATGCCATCATTAAGAAGAAGGTGCGGATACTGAGGAAGCCTCCAGATTTTTCTACGTAATGCCCAGGTCCAGCTAAGAAATTTTGCCATGGCAATTACTATGTCTTTACGAGTATTAGTTTTCAGAATACGCAAAGCAATCACATAAGCTCTGGTGCCAAGAGTAGAGCACATCAGCTTAAGCCACCTGTGTCGCGGACCAACATATGCTGGGCACACAAACAATACATAGGCTGTTGTCTCTACCGTAGAGGGGCACGTGGGTCAGTGGGTATCTAAACCGTCATTCCATTTTGCCGTGAAAGATTTTAACGGAAGAGTGCCCACTCTAAATTGGTGATATAACTTCCTATCACCTGGCCTTGTGATAGAGTTCCAATAAGCTTCTAGTCTTTTGATCAGCTTATGCTCCATACAAATGCCAGTTAGGGAGCTACTATTCACCAGTGGCATAGTTTTCCTACTGATCATGTCCCAGTAAAGTGCTTTGTACGCGTTTTCATTAGGAAACAAGTTCCCTATTGGGTCATCCCACAGGTGGCCGAGCCCCATGTCAAGCAGTGTGCCCCTAAGCTTTTGCAACCATATCATTTTCGAAGACATATCTGCTTTCCTAATATACATTACTGCAATGGCTTACGATGCTAGCTCTGGTGTCATCCACAATCTTCTCCAGTTGGCATGGGGTCTAAATCCTGCATCCTCATCAAATGAGAATACAACCTAAGTCTTACAATAGGAATCGGGGCTTAATAGGAGTAGATTGGGGCAGGGCGGTTAATGATCGCAAGAACTTATTTTGTGCAAGAACTAGGAGAGATAAATTATCGAATCCCCAGAGCTCTGCACCATAGATTATGGATGCTCTGATTTTCCCATTATACATAGCTAGAGCAGGCCCCACCGGTTTAGTATGTGAGAGACTGTGTTCTTTTAGTAGAGCTCCTGCTAGCTGGTTGTGCCTAAGGACTAGCAGGTCTAGCTGGGGTTTCCAGTTCAACCCCCTACCCATAGTTACCCCTAGGTAAGTAAAGGTATCCGTTTGTTCCAAAGATGCATTATTCATTACCACTCTGCCCTTAATTGTTTTGTGTTTAGGCAGCACCACGAACTTTGTCTTGTCAACATTAATTGCCAGTTCATGGTCGTTGCAAAAAACACTAAATCTATCTAGGGCACGTTGCAGACCAGATTGTGTTTTGGACAAGATTAAAGTATTGTCTGTAAACATTAAAAGTGGAACCCTAGATCCAGCAAGAGTTGAAGAATCTGATGGAAAGTTGATGTAGCAGGAGAATATCTTATTTATAAATAGGTAGAATAGAGTAAGGGCTAGGACACAGCCTTGCCGCACTCCCCTATTAACTGGGAAACGATCTGTTAATTCGCCCTGTTGTCCCCACCTTACCTGTGCGTAATTTGCTTTATGCAGTTTAATGATAAAACATAAAAGCTCTGGTAGCATCCCAGCCTCCTTTAGAGAATCCCATAGCTTATGATGAGGCACTAAATCAAATGCTGATTTTAAATCAACAAATGCAGCATATAGGGTCCCCCCAGATAGGATCACAGTACACCAATAGATCATTATAAATCTGAAAACGATGTCAATGGTGCTGACGTGTGGTTGGAAACCTGCTTGATAGGTAGACAATACCTCCTGATCAATTATCCATTTGTTAACTCTCCCTAGCACAAGTCTAGCAACGATTTTTTGCAAGGTGTCAATTAGGCTTATCGGCCTATAGTTGGTTGGACTGGTGCCGTCCCCTTTTTTATATATTGGGATAATTTTCGCCCCACGCCAAGTTTTGGTAATTGGAGCACCTCTACCAAGGCGTTTATGATAATGTGGATATATATGATCCAGTTCTTCATGTCATGTTTATATATATCGGCCGGGATGCAGTTCAGGACCAGGGGCCCTTCCTGCTGGGACACAGTCCAAAACTCTTTCTATCTCTCCTGTGTCAAAAGTTAGAAAGGCGTCAGAGATAAACTCAGGATAATCAATTAGGGCGCTTGTCGGAGAGGCAAATTGGGCCTGATAGTGCGAGACCCAGAGTTCAGGTGGAACGTTATTAACTGTTATAGGCTCTGATTCCCCGTTACCCCATTGGACCAGTTGCCAAAATTTAAGCCAATTCTTCCCATTGCTGGCATTGGTTAGTTCTTCCCCTCTTTTCTCATCAAAATTCTTCTTAGCCCTATGTTGGGATTTTTTATAATTTGCCCTTGCATTTTTGACCTCCTGTAAAACTCCCAACTTAATTGCTTGTGAGAGTTGCCTAAACGCAGTCCCACATGCATCATCGTACCATGTAGCTGATTTTTTTGTTGTATGCCTTGGTACTCTTGGAGTCCTTCACAATGTCTCTGCAGCCTCCTTCTGCGCGATGCAGCTCCCCACTCACACCATTTATCAGCAGCGCCTCTCTTCTCAGGGTCTTCTCCTGACAAAATTCCCAGCTAAAACTGTTCACATTGAGGGCTCTCACAAATTCTACTGCCTCATTCTCAGAGCGCTACCAGACACAGAAAATATTGCCTATGTGACGGACCAACATGGCCACCTTTTCTTGAAACATAGATGACTTTCTCACTACTTTTTCTTCCCAGTATCCCATGTAGAGTCCTGCAAAGCACGGAGCAAAGCAGGTCCCCACATATGTACCAAGGGTCTGTTTAAAGATCTTATTATCGAAGAGAAAGTAGTCATCATCTCTATAAGCATCTCGGTATGAAAGAGATAAGAAATCGATCTTTCATTGAGAAAATGTCTACACGCTTTTAAAACCAAATCATGGGGGATGCATGTATATAGGCTCATGACATCAAGAGACAAAAGGGAATAGTTGCTTTCCCAATGGAGTTTCTCGAGGCATCTTAGAACATCTCCAGAGTCTTTTGCATAAGAGGGCAGTTGTTGCACGAGAATTTGAGGAAAGTGATCTACATATTTTGAGGTGTTCTCGAGGCAACTACCTCTAGAAGAGATAATAGACCTCCCTGGGGGATTTTCCTGATCCTTATGAATTTTAGGTAGCAAATAAAGTGCTGGAAGTCTGGGGAATTTACATTCTAAACTTTTGAATTAATCTTGTTCTAATAACCCTTATCTTTCCACTTAACTAACTGCTCCTTAAATTTCCTTATTGAATGCTCGCACTCCATTCTGTTACTTCTACTGTATCTGTCACTATCTGAAAGTTGTTTCATTCCTTTATCAATGTAATTCTGTCTGGACACGACCACTACATTCCCTCCCTTGTATGCGTTTTTAATCACTATTGTGTTATCATTCTTAAGGTTCTCAATGGGTTTTCGTTGTGGCGACGTCACAGTATTCCACCCCTTACTCAATTTCTGATTAGACAAATTGAACAATTCCTGTGTGACTCCTTTTTCAAAAATTTCAATCGCATCATTCTTGATTTGTGGCAGGAATATCGATTTAGGTTTAAAGCCACTCATAGCACTTAAATCTACGGGAACATCCTCATTGATCAGATTTACAAACAAATCACTCCCCACATTTTCAACTTCCGCTAGGATGTTCAGAGTGTGGAGTAATTCAACATCTCCAATTCTAATACTACTACGCTTGTCTCTGTCTTTTTATATATATATATATATATATATATATATATATATATATATATACATTCTCTCAAAGTGACTAATAGAAAAAGTTTGTTTAGGCGTGTGTTTTATGTTGAGGTTGTGAATGCCGAACAACATGCCATCCATTCAAACCCTATAGACGTTCTACTGAGGGTGTGAGAAACTAAGAACTTAAAAAGTGTCATCCCAGACCTCAGAGGCAGTCTCTGTTCTCATCCCCATACCCCTCCCTGTAAGTACATAGTGGAGAATTCTTGCACATGTAGGAGTAAAAGGGTAGGGGGAGTCCCGCAACTGCGCCTATGGAACCTTCAGGCGCACGGTTAGTCCTGGCACTCTCTCAAAGAACGCAGCAAGTGCAATCTTCCATTTTCTGCAGAAGAGATCAAGCAGACTAGTCGAATCTTTCATCAACAATAGTACCTGTAGAGTTAAGGGTTGAGCGAGATGTAAATCACAGAGATATCTCTGGAGCAGGTGCTTAGTTCACTTAGAGCACGGGCACTCATAGTACGGCCCGCGGGCCGCCAGCTGCCCGGAAAGCCTTCCTTGGCGGCCCGCAGACCTTACAGACATCGTGCCTGTGTTTAAAAAAAAAAAGTACATTGTGTCAGCAAACACTGCCGGTTGCAGCAGCCCGGACTCTCAGAGACTCTGCTCTGTGGGGGCTAGGGGATTTAGTAATTATCAGCGTGGAGATGCAGGGACGCTAAGAGGTGAAATACAACAAAGCTTAATTAACATGTAAATGGTCTTTTAAAGACCTATGAAGTACTAAGTGTGGCTGTGTGTGCGTGCTGAGAAAGCTGTCTCAGCCCGGCTGAGGGCTGACACACACACACGCAGGGTGAGATGACAGAGGGAGGGAGAGGGAGACAGAGGGAGAGGGAGGGAGGGAGAGGTTGACAGAGGAAGGAGGACAGAGAGGGAGACAGAGAGAGGCAGTCAGGGAAGACAGAGGGAGGGAGACAGAGGGAGAGAGGAAGGGAGACGGAGGGTGACAGAGGGAGGGAGGGAGACAGAGAGTGACAGAGGGAGGGAGGGAGGGAGACAGAGGGTGACAGAGGGAGGGAGGGAGACAGGGTGACAGGGAAGGAGAGGAAGGGAGACAGAGAGAGGGAGGGAGACAGAGGGAGGGAGAGGGAGACAGGTAGGGAGACAGGGGGAGGGAGAAGGAGGGAGACAGAGGGAGAGAGACAGGGAAGGAGACATCCAATCCGTATCACTCCGAACCACATAATCCACCCCACCTCACCTCACACTAAACCTCCCCATTCAATCCAATCCACCCCAGACCACCCCAACACCACTCACCGAATCCAATACACTCCAACCCACCACATTGCCAATCCTCATAACCTGCCCCACTCCAACTCAAACAATCTGCTAATCTACAATCCAAAACCATCTGCCCCACTCCAATCTTCCTCACTCCACTCCAAAACAATTTGCCTCACTCAAATCCAAAACAATCTGCCCCACTCCAATCTAAAATAACCTGCCCGACTCTAATCTGCCCCACTCCAATCCAAAACAATATGCCCCACTCCAACCTAAAACAATCTTCCCCACTCGAACCCAAAACAATCTGCCCCACTCCAATCCAAAACAATCTGCCGCACTCAATCCAAAACAATTTGCCCACTCCAATCCAAATCAATCTGCCCCACTCCAATTCAAAACATCTGCCCCCCTCCAATACAAAAAATCTGCCCATTCAATTCTGCCCCACTCCAAACTTCCTCACTGCAATCCCATACAATCTTCCTAACTCCAATCCACAGCACACCAATCTGCCACACCCCCATCCAAAACAATCTGCTCCACTTCAATCAACCCCACTCCAATCAAAAACAGTCTGCCCCACTCTAATGTGCCTCACTCCAATCTGTCCCACTCCAATGCAAAAGAATCTGCCCCACTCAAATCCAAAACAAACAGCCTACTCCAATCCATTCCACTCAAATCTTCTCCCCTTCAAACCAAAACAATCTGCCCCACTCAAGTCTGCCCTGCTCCAATCCAAAACAATGTGCTCCACTCCAATCAGTCCCACTCCAATCCAAAGCAATCTTCCCCACTCAAACCCTCCCCACTCCAATACACCCCACTCCATTCAGGGCCGGACTGGGAACAGAAACCGGCCCTGGCAAACTGCTCAGCTCCCCCCCCCCCCCGGGGTGAGGGGGAGTACAGCTGAGCAGTTTGCGAGGGACGGTTTTGGCTGATTTTGTTACCAGGTGCCGATATTCCCGACCCCCGGTAACGCAAACAACCCCCAGGGGCCCAAAACCAGCCCCCACCCTAGCGGCCTACTGAGGAACCGCCCGGTGCCCGCCTTTGGCCAGTCCGGCCCTGACTCCAATCCAATCCACCTGACCCTAATCCAATCCACCTGAATTTAATCCAATCCACCTCTACCTAATCCAATCCACCTCTCTCCAATCCTATCCACCCCACTCCAATACAATCCAATCCACCCCACATCAATCTAATCCAATCCCGCCAAATCCAACCTACGCCACTCCAATCCACCCTACCCCAAACCAATCCAACTCAATCCAATTCACTCCACCCCAAACCAGTTCACCCCAACCAAATACAATCCACACCAATCCAATCCACCCCAATCAATCCAAACCATTTTACTCCAACCCAATTGTGACAAGGTGGGGTCAACGGCAGAGGGATGCCCCAATGATGTGGACTGGTGGACTGCAACATACCTCTCTCCCCCTCTTGTCTCTCCCCAAAAGGACGAGTGGAGTTCACCGTCCTTCCCACTGCTGGAGACCTCGGAGGAATACGGAGAGGGCTCCTTCAACTGGGGAATCCCTCACTATGAGACTCTGCCCCCGGATGACGTCACCGCGTTCAGCTCGATAAGGAGAGACAATTTCAGGAAGTCGGTGTGTGCTAACACCGGAGAGGAGGAAGGCGTTGGTGAGCTGAGTGTTGTGTATTACGGAGGGAAAGAAGTATCCGAGGAGAGACCAAACAGTGAGGCCATACCATCAGGAGCCCCGGGAGTGCCAGGAGGACAACAGCACCTTGATTCGCCCAGCCATGCTCCAGGAGGAGCGTGGCTTTCTAAGGTACGGGAACGATTCACGGGCTCGATTGGAAGGATGGATAGGTGTATGGTTTACTAGCCGGGTCCCTCTCTTTTCTGTCTATCTTCAACCTACCCCTAACACCATCACTTTCATTTAGACCTGTATCAAAGTGTGCAGTGCCCCTTCACTTCCCTCCCTGCGACTTTGTTATCAGCCATACCCTTATACCGTTCTCCTTTCCTCTTTTTTCCTCAATACCAGGGAGTCCCCAGGAACTCGACGACCTTGATTGTGGGAAGAAGATCAGACTGATCCAGGAGAGGACAAACCTCAAGCCGCAAGACAGAACAAGCCCCTCTCCTCCCTGTGGGACTGGCTTTCAGGAGGAGGCGTGTGTTAGGAACAATAAAACCCTCATTACCCCGACTTGGGGCCCGATGTAGGTAAATCTCATTTACCCAATTTTACTGATTCTGTATTCTAGATTCGATAAATGAGATATAAGAAATATTTCAGTAATTTGTACCGAATCGGTATGATTCGGTAATTACCGAATCGTTATTTACCGATTCGGTAATTGCCATTGATTCCTATTGGCCTTGAGGCCCATAGGAATCTATGTCAATTACCAAATTGCCAAGGGGGACAGGGTGTCACTTTGACACCCTGTTGCACCCCTGATTCTGGCTTGTGTGCCATGTGACACATATACATGCCCTTAAGGCATGTATGTGTGCCATATGGCATAGGTGTACATGAACAGATGTGCATTTACACTGGAATTCGATATTTACCACAAAATATTATTTCGTGGTTAATAACGAATTCTTAAGGGCCGGTGGCACTGTTTTCAGTGACACCTACATCTATATTTACCGATTCGGTAAATTTACCGATTCAGTATTTTACAGAATCGGTAAATTTACTGAATCGGTAAATTTACTGATTCTGTAGGCCCCTACATATCAAAAACCAAATACCGGTCGGTAACGGCTGAAATCGGCCGTTACCGACCGGTATTTGGTGTTCTACATCGGGCCCACGGTTTCCGTCCCGTTCTTACCACCTCGCAACACCAATCCACCCCACTTCAATCCAATCTACTCTACTCCACTCTAATCCACCCCACCCTACCCAATCCAATCTGACCCACACCAACCCACCTCACTCCAATTCACTCCACTCCATTCCACCCCACGCCATTCCATTCCACCCTACTCCATTCCACCCCACTCCAGTCCACCCCACTCGAGTCCACCCCACTCCAGTCCAAGCCACTTCAATCCACTTCAAACCACCCTACCCCATTCCAGTCCACTCCACCCCACCCCATTCCAGTCCACCCCACTCCAATCTAATCCACCCCCTCCAGTGCCTCACTCCAATCCACCTCTCTCTAATCCAATCTACCCCACCTCAGTTCAGTCTGCCACACTCAATCCAATCCCTCCAGCTCACAGCACTCCTATTTACTCCTATCCAATCTAATCCACCCTGGACCAGTTCAATCCAACCCACTCCAATCCACCCTACTCCAATTCAATCCACTCTTCCAATCCAGTCCAATCCACCCCTGCACTCTACTCTAATTCACCACACTCCAAACCACCCTACTGTTATGCAATCCATCCCACCGCGATCCAATCCACCCCACATCAAACCAATCTAATCCAATCCACCCCATCCAATCCACCTTACCCCAGTTCAATCCACCTCACTTCAATCCACCCACTCCACTCAATCCAACCTAATTCACACCACTCAAATCCACAGTACTTCCATTCAATCCAACCCACCACACTCCAAACAATCCAGCCCAATCCACTTTCTCCACTCTACTCTAATTCATCCCACTTTAAACCACTCTACTCTAATGCAATCCACCCCATCCCAATCTAATATACCCCACGACACCTCATACAATCTGATCCTCCCCACTCCAATCCACCTCAATCCAATCCACTTCACCCCATTTCAATCCACCCCACTTCAATCCACCCCCTTCCACTCAATTCAACCCACTCTACCCAATACACTCCACCCCTATCCACTCCAGTCCAAACCTGCCCTCTACCTCAACCCACTCAACCCTATTCCACCTCACTCCACTCTACGCCACTTCACTCTACACCACTCCACTCTACGACGCTGCACTCCATGACACTGCACTCTATGACACTCTCTGCCACTGAACCACTAAACTCTACTCCCCTGTACTCCCCTCTACTCAACTCTACGAAACTCTGCTCCCCTATTTCACTCTAAGACACTCTACTCCAACAAATCCAGTCTACGACACTCTAATTCCGCCACTCCACTCTAGGACACTCCCTGCCACTAACATTTAGTCATGCTGAACAGCAGTGACACTGGTGTACAACATGGCAAAAACACATTGCCAAAGCCAATAGCTATTGTAAAGGCAAGCCATATTGGCTTTGCCAGTGCTTGTTTTTAACGCACTTCGACTGCTGGGACCGTATTGTCACCATGTGCAAGAAAATACTGCTGTTTCGCAAACACCCAAATAACAGAGAGGACACCCACATACAAAAAGCTCTGCCCAGGGCCAGACTGGGAACCACAACCGGCCCTGGCAAAGTGCTCGGCCGCCGATTTCTTTGCCGGGCCGGTTTTCGGGCGATTTTGTTACAGGTCCGATTTTGCAGCTATGCTGTAAAACGGTACTGTAACAAAACGCCCCCCAGGGGCCCAAAAGCGGCCCCAACCCGTGCGGCGCACAGGGGATTGCCCAGTGCCCGCTATGGCCAATCCGGCCCTGGCTCTTCTGCAGTGTACAGGACACACCGTTTTCATACAGACACAAACAGCCATAGGCAGATTGCAAAAAGACCACCACTACAGTGTGGAAGAACACACAGGTAATGAATGCTTAGACGCACACATCAAAAGAAAAGAGGACAAAGGGAAGCTTCATAAAGCTTGCAAGAGTATTCAGTGATTGTAAACACACGCATCCAAAGATGATCTATGCTACATTGGGAATGACACAGCTATTGCATTTACACCACCACGGTTTGAGCATTTTATCCCTAGTGCATTTTAGTACACAAAAAAGAGAGGCAATGAGAAACACTTGTCGGAGAACACATACAACATTGGACATTAAATAGATGCTCGTGGGTCTTGGTTGTTGTTGTAGTTTTTTACTTTTTGTGTACTTTCAAAAGAGCGCAGCCAACGTGTTTCACCTTACAAAGGCTCCATTAGAGCTGCACATGCAAACATGAATAGACAAGTGTATATTACATATGAGTAAACACATATAGCAACCGTTGACTGAACACTCATAATAATAAAGACATTTGTTAGTTACATAAAAACAGTAACATGACAGATTCATCAACCCATTGTGCTGTGTACTGTTACACGAGCCAAAAGACAACAAGTGTTTAAACACAACTAACCCGCAAGTTGTCCTTGGAAGAATCGGAAAATAGAATTATTTCTATACAATTTCTTAATATAGTTGTCTGAAGAAATAAAACAGTTAAAAGGTATGTATATAAATTCAGGTGACAACAAACACCAGAAGACATATTTTTAGAACAGATAAATAGGCCAAGAAAGGTGAAAAGCGTTTCAAATTCATGAGTCAGGTACACACCCGTTTTTGTTCTTACTAGTTCTAAAGTTGACAAGAATGAGACCTGAAACAGGGAAGAGAGAGAAGGAAAGAAAGAAAACAAAGTGGAAGAAGGAGAAGAAGGAACGAGAATGTTGGTGGAGAGATTCTTAAAAAAGTGAGTAAGAGCACCCTTATTGCTTAGACATACATATGCTGAAACACGACAGACACAGAGAGTTCCTAAAGAATTTATAGACACACACACACACACACACACACACAAAGGTAATACCAAGAGGCCCGATAGTGCGTAAAGACACCAACAATCTATTGTACAAACATACAAACTTGAAGAAAGACTGGTCGTCTGCACCTTGGCCAAGGGTGGATCTTCAATCTCATGCCTAATTCTTGTTAAACTGAATTTATCCATTGTGCTGCTGTCAAGGTTCGAGTTCCTCAGGAGAAGTACCCTCAAGCAGCCCACCTTCTGGCAGCCCTGACTTTGAGTTTGTATTTCCAGAGTATCAGGATGGCCAGATGAGGGGAGGGAAAGGGAGGGTACTGCGGGGAAGGAGATCTGCAATGACACACCAAGATACTATGAATACTCAATCAAATATATACTTAGTTTTGACAATATTTACTTTGATAGTTCTTGCATGCATTTACTGTAATGGAAAAATAGAAGTTGTGGCTTCAAAGTCTTATCTTCTTCAATGTATTCCTGTACTTCTGTTTTATATTTCACATTGCAATGTACAACTGGAATAATATATCTTGAATTAAATGAAGTGCTTTGGATAAACCTGTATCTTCTTGGGTTGATTTCACCTGAAGATTAAACCACTTGTCTCCAAAATACAATTCTTGGAAATAGTCTCTGTAGTAACACAATCTCTAATATTGTTTCTATCTTGAAGAATTTTATCAAGTTCTCTTAATTCCAAATAAACAAACAGTAATACTCAAAAAAGCGTCCAAAAGCGCTTATTATCATGTTTCAAACACATACTCTCAATGGTGTCCAAATGCACTCCTTGACAATGTACAAGCGCATATACATTTATGTCCAAATGCGCTTACATCAGAAATGTATTTGCTCTATTAACTTGCTCATATTAAAGTCATTACCGTTGAGTTAAAGAAGCCTCACAGTCTCAAAGGCTTGTTCTGAATTTAAACACGCAGGCTACCTTACCTGCTGTCTTCCAGCGACGTGTCAAGGTCTCGGCAGATCAGGAATTCAAACCGCCAAACACGTAGAGCACTGCAAACGCTCCGGGACCCAGAAACCTCCAGACGCGTCCTCAAACTCACGCCCAGAATAATCTGCATCGGAAGATGGGTGCGGTTTCTATTTACACGCAAAGAGGCGTCCTATGGAAGCCCCGGCTAAACACACCTTCCCCATGTGTTTAGACCGCGAGTCAAAAAACAAACAGATTAGTGAACTCTTTTGTACATAGGTGATATGACTGTGTATCTTAGAAGTAAACCCTGATGTTTAGCATGCAAAACCTTGATGTTTGAATGCACACTAATTACGGCTGGAGGAAAGAAAAGCAATTTGTCCATAATAAGCGAACGACGCTATAAGACAGAGTAGTACAAAGCAGAGTACCCATTAACATAATCTGTACAGTAAAAAGTCCACACGTAACAGTGCATACTCATAGTCACATTAAACTGTAGAAACATCAGCATGGGCATGATAGGGAAGAGACCATGAGTAACAGAGCAACAGAACAGGGTCCTGACAATCCTTCCCACCAAAACAAAGTCCCCTCTCTAAGCAGGAGCATTGGGATGTAAACTGTAAAAGCGATGTACAAGACGTGGGGCATGTACTGCATCACTTGGTTCCCAAGAGTTTTCTTCAGGTCCGTATCCCTTTCAAGCGAATAAATTCCAAATTTTACCTCTCTTTCTTTTGCTGTTCAAGATTCTCTGTAGCTCATATTCTTCTTGATTACGCACCAGAATAGGAGGTGGTCAGAAAGGAGCTTTTTGAGTGGCCTTTTTTAACAAAGAAGTATGAAACACTGGGTGAATTGACAAAGTTTTGGGTAACTTCAACTTATAAGCCACAGGATTTATTTGTTTTGAGATTTCGAATGGTCCAATAAAATGAGGAGGAAACTTGTATTTGTTTCTGAACTTTAGATTTTTCGTGGACAGCCACACTATGTCTCCAGGTGTATAAACAGGAGCTGGTTTTCTTTTGTGATCTGCGTATTGTTTATAAATTGTCTTAGCTTTCATGACATTTGCTCTCAAACTTTGCAACACTTGAGTCCTATCCTTTAATTTGGAAGTTACTGTCGGCATACTTTCATCAGCCTTTGGTGCAATACAAGGTAGAAACCAGGGGTGGTATCCATGGTTGGCAAAAAATGGGGACATCTTTGTTGATGAATGACAAAGATTATTATAAGCAAATTCAGCCTCCCATAAAAGATTTACCCAAGAATCCTGCGTCTTTGATAAATAGCATTGTAGATATTTTTTTATCACTTGATTCACTCTTTCAGTTTGGCTGTCCGACTCTAGATGGAAACTGGTGGATAAATTGCTTTAGATGTGAAGAGCCGAACACCAAGCTTTCCAGAGATGTGAAGTAAATTGAGTTCCTCGGCCAGAAGTGAAAGATCTGGGAAGGCCATGCAATTTAACGACATGTTGCAGTAAAAGTGAGACTAACTCAGATGCTGTTGGTAAACCATGACAAGGTATAAAATGAGCCATTTTTGAAAGTCTATCTACAATAACCAGAATAGTAGTATTACCCTGATCTTTTGGAAGATCAGTGATAAAATCCATAGAAATGACCTCCCATAGGTGATGAGGAGTAGGTAGAGGCAATAGATATCCAGTTTTTTTAGCATGATCAGATTTGGCCCGGACACATATCTCACAGTTTTTCACATAGGCAATAGTGTCTTTTTTCCATTGTGGCCACCAGAAGTTACGTTGAACAAGTTCTACAGTCTTACTTTGACCAGGATGGCCAGCTAAGGGATTATCGTAACTCCATCGTAAAACTTGTTGACGTAATGGACTATTAGGTAGATATAGTTTCTTGTTTTGAAAGGGTAAATTATCTTTGATTGATGTCCAGGTTTCTGTTTTACCCAAAAAAGCAATCTTTGTATCGTCATTTGTTTTTGTACTTCTTCCAAGAAATGGAGGGTCTGAGTTGCTCCTATGACTTAATTTGGATCAATCATGGGTACTGACTGTCGTGGTTTGGACTTAGTAAGACCTTCATCATTGTAACGAGACAGGGTGTCAGCTTTTGTATTTCCACTCATAGGACGAAAGGTAATTATTAAATTGAACTCCGCGAAGAAAAGAGTCCAACGCAATTGTCTTGGGGTCAACGCTTTAGCACATTGCAAGAACTGTAAATTCCGATGATCGGTAAATACAGTAACCGGAAATTTGGCTCGCAAGAGATGGTGACGCCATTCCTTAAAAGCTGATCGAATGGCCAATAGTTCCTTTTATGCTACAGTATAATTCATTTCTGCGGGGAGAAATGTTCTGGATAAATATGCTACAGGGTGAAGTTTGTGGGAATTAGGGTTACATTGTGAAAGAATGGCACCAACGGTAGTTTCTGAAGCATCCGCTTCTACAATAAAGGGTTGACTTGGATTTGAATGTTGTACAACTGGAGCAGTTGTAAAAGCCTTTTTAAGTTGTTCGAAAGCCAGTTGAGCTTCCGAGGTCCAGTTAAAAGCCACTTTCTTTTGAAGTAACTTAGTCAAAGGGGTTGCCAAGGTGGAAAAATGGTGAATACATCGACGATAAAAATTAGCGAACCCTAAGAATCGCTGAATATCCTACACACAAGTAGGAGGAGGCCATTCCTGAATGGCTTGAATCTTCCGATCTGCCATAGTGATGCCTTTCGGGGTTAAAATGAAACCCAAAAATTCTACTTTGGTCGTATGAAATTCACACTTGGATAATTTGTAAAATAGATCATTCCTTTGCAATGTCTGCAAGATTGTTTTGACATGGTTTTGATGTTCAGACTGTGAAGAGGAATATATCAGTATATCATCGATATATACAATGACAAATCGGTCCCAAAAATCTTTTAAGACGTAATTTAAGAAAAATTGGAAAGCCGCTGGGGCGTTGCAAAGCCCAAACGGCATTACACAATACTCGAAAAGGCCATAACGAGTACGAAAGGCAGTTTTCCACTCATCCCCAGCTCTTAGACGCACCAAGTGGTATGCTCCTCTTAAGTCAAGTTTGGTATAGATAGTTGCTGCACGTACTTGGCCAAGAAGTACCGATATCAGTGGTAATGGATATCGATTCTTTACTGTGATATGGTTTAGAGCGCGGTAATCTATACGTGTACACAACTCACTGTTACTTTTTGGGATTAAAAAAAGAGGAGATGCGCTTTGGATTGGGCAATCCTTTAAATCAAACACTAGGCGCAGTGACCTGTGGAAAAATATAATCATTGTGCGGGCTCCTATCACTAGAAAATAATGTCATGCTACTTGTGAAATCGTGCCTAGCGTGAAAAAAGACAAGTACAGGACATACAGTACACTCAACATAAAACACACACTCTAAGAACAAGTTCTTTGTTCGTTTCTTTTTTGGTGGTAATAATATTCGGGGGTTTAGATATAGTGAGAGGTGGGAAAAAAAGAAAATGAAAAAGGCATACTGTTATGAATCAATTCCAACGCCTCATGAGCCTCTGGAACGTTGGGGTACACTTGCAGATTCGCTACCTGCAAATGATGTACAGTTAACCCATTCACTGGTACTTACATCCTCGTTTTGATGTTCAACTCTGCTTGCCAAAAAGACATACTCACGAAAGTCTAGAAAACACTGCTACCTGACTGCCCCATAAGCGGCTCCGCTGAGAGTGCGTTGGCTGCCATGTGGTCATCGATTAAATACTGCTGTTAATTGGTAATTTGGTCCTTTAATTGGCTGGATGTGCCCAAACATGGGTATCCCGGTGCATTTACGTTAAATAGCAGTCAGGTGAGTATGCCTATGTGGAACACTAACAATGGCGAATGCGCATTGTCTGTGTTCCAGTGTTGTTGCCTGCTGCGCATGGTTGTCATCGGGACATGTTTCCCCGTTCATGCGCACACTCGAAGGACTTTGTGATCCTGTTCCGAGTTTTTGAAACTGCTTAAAAATGATGCTCTTAATACAAACGTTTAATTAGAAGCCATGGTTTGTATTAAGAGTACCTTTTTTTTTTAAAAAACCTTTATTGTTCATTTCAATAACATTACAGGCATGGGCCTACAACCACAAGGGCCGGCCGCTAATCAACATCGGAGCAAATATTTTGTAGTATGCCACAGCTCTTCAGCCGACATCCCTAAGGTCCGACAGCGATTCAGGATAAAATTCGTATTGAACGAATAATTAAGTCACAGAATGGGATGGAGGTTTTATTTTTAAATTAACTAAATAAACGCATCGGGTGCCACACAATCAAAGATACTAATACGGTGGCTAGGCAGAGAAACAGGATATGCAGATTAGGAACAGCTATAATTGAGACGCTGGCGTTAAAGCATACTATTCAGGATATAAACCCATGCAATACACAGTCTACATTAAGCGCCCTCAGAGCCCGCCCACCCAAAGATCAGGATAATGAAAGAAGCAAGAGCACCCGACACGGATATACGATACTAATCAGAACGTTTCGCTGACTATACTAATCAAAGGAAAGAAAAGGAAAGGAAGAAAAAGGCCATAGAAACAAATAAAGGCAAAACAAACCCCCCCAACCCCCCACCCTGCACCCCTGCAGTTGGCTACAGCCTAACCCCCCTAGCAGCGTGCCTGTCGCCCCGAATAACTAAGACCCTAAAAGAAGGAAGAAGTGGAGGAGGAGAAAGCGTATGAGCACCCGGTCTCCTTCTCCCCAGCCGGACACCAACCACCCCTGCGATAGCTCAGATAATACCAGGAGATATGACAGTAAAAACACAGGGGAATCACTAAACCCCGCCCGACCTCACTCTAATACCCAGATCCAAGTCCCATGTCCGCCAAGGCCCCAAAGTCAAACCTATCGAAGCAGTCTCATCCTTGGCCCTTCCGATCTTGCACGCAAACACCATCCAGCAGCAGCACCGCAGTCATTGTAGATCCAGGATACGAGAGGAGTACCGCAGAGGATAGTCCACAGAGAGCCTGAAAAACAAAGTCATTACCAGCCACGGTCATCAATAGGCCCTCTATCATCGGCACCCTGTCCAAGTGATGTTCCCTCCACGGAAGCGGCAAAGCAGACAGGGGAGGCAGAGATGTTGTGGCAATCCAGTCGGCTCTGACGGAAAACTCCAGGATAAAGAGGCCAAGCGGAACTACCACAGGCGACAACAATGGCGGGTGCGACCATCTCTCCGGGGGACCAAGTTCGCTACTCTTTGTCGGTACACAACTCAAAGGCTGCACCAGATCGTTTTGCCCTGGGCGGTCATCATTGGTCATCCCAGACCTCACGGGAACCGTCGATATTGGTAGTCGTAGTAGAAGATCAGAGCCCAGTCCCATACAGTCCACATCAGGCCCATCGGCAAGCATATTATCGAGTTGAGATTCAATATGGGCTTGTAGCTCCATGATGGCGGCCAAAACTGTCCTCAATGTCGGCTCTTTATTCGTCAGATCCGCCTCCGCTCTTCCAATCACAAACATAGTGGCAGTCCCCGAAGAGCCCGGTCCTCCCGGGGGGACAATGAGTGAGCGGAGCGGATCGCAACTGAGGGCGTCCTGTAGACAAAATGGCCCTGGACAGCGAGCGAGGGCCCAACCCCGGCGGACCCCGGCGATGTCTAACTGGGTCCCCGGGCCAGGAGTCCCCAAACCTCCACAGACGTCTCAGGTCAATTGTCCGACGACATCAAGAAAACTAAGTCGATCGCCATCTAAATCAGACATGGAGACTTCCACTGTTGAGACCGGACCCTGTTGTAGTCACACGGGCGATGTTGTTCAACTACGTCCCGACTGGGCTCAAACTCGAGGCCCCGGCTTACAAGCTGCGATAGGCCAGGATCCAAAAGACGACAAAGGTCTGGCGATTGAACCAAACGATTCAGCAAGGCTTCATCTCCCTGGAGGTCGGGCATAGCATCAGGATAAGTTGCAGGATCATCCGGCTGGAAACGGAGGTCGGCGGAGCCGGGTTCCTAAGCGGCCAACGTTCCAGAGGCTCATGAGGCATAGGAATTGATTCATAACAGTATGCCTTTTTCATTTTCTTTTTTTCCCCCTCATTACCTCTCACTATATCTAAACCCCAAATATTATTACCACCAAAAAAGAAACAAAACGAACAAAGAACTTGTTCTTAGAGTGTGTGTTTTATGTTGAGTGTATTGTATGTTATGTTATGTTATGTTATGTTATGTTATATGAATCTTTTATAGCGCACGGCTACTCCAAGGAGTGTCCCGGCGCTTTATTGTAAACCTGTAGCAGAAAACACAACAAGGAAAATAAGAGGACCAGACATCAAAAGAAAAGAGCGTATCTAAAGAGCAAAAAGCCAAGTTTTAAGGCCCTTCCTGAAAGCCAACAGATTGGAGGTACTACGCAGTGCCACGGGCAGAGTGTTCCAGAGCTGTGGCGCCAACAGCCTGAAAGACCGGCCCCCAATGCGTGCCCTTTTTTACTCGCGGGACCACAGCAAGGAACAGAGACTCAGATCTCAGGGATCTGGCAGGACGGTAGAAGGCTAGCCTCTTTTGGAGATATTTTGCTCTAGAAGCGTGAAGAGCCTTGTGGGCCAAGGTCAAGGCCTTAAAAACTATCCGCTTACGGAGAGGCAGCCAATGAAGTGACTGCAGGAGGCCGGAGGTTCTAGCTCGCCCATAAAGGCCAAAAATGGCCCGTGCTGCCGAGTTCTGGACCACCTGCAGCCGTTGCAAGAGATACTCCGGCAGGCCGAGATAAAGGACATTAGAATAGTCCAGTCTTGAGTCAATTAAGGCCTGAACCGTGATCTTCCTATGATCTTCCGGGAGCAGAGGAAGAAACTTGCGGACCATCCTGAGGAGGCCAAAGCAAGTACCCGTTAGACCCAGGATCTGTGATCTCAACATCAGGCCATTATCGATCTTGATCCCCAGATTCTTGACTAGCAGGGAAGAGCCTGCTGGAGGAAACATGTTGACAGGCCACCATTCCTGCCAATCTGGGTCCGACCGGCAACCGAAGGAGAGTACGTCAGATTTATCTGAGTTGCACTTGAGGCTGTTAAGCTGGAACCAGTCAAAAACAACCCCAAGGCACCCGCGGATACTCTCTCCGTCAAAATCTGCTCCTTTCCCACACGTAAAGAGGAGCTGGGTATCATCGGCATAGGATACGATCTGGGCCCCAAACGACTCCGCCAGTGCTGCCAGAGGGGTCATGAAGATGTGGAAAAGAGTCGGGCTCAACACTGAGCCCTGCGGGAGTCCGAATCCTAATGGCGGCATCACGGCAGAGCAAGGAGAGGCCCAGACCGTTTGTCGGCGGCCAGCCAAAAAAGATCTAAACCAGCTGAGCACCGTCCCCCTCAGACCGATCTCATGAAGTCTGGCGAGGAGACCCTCATGGGGGACGGTGTCAAAAGCCGCCGACAGGTCAAGCAGCACAAGCTTAGCTTTGCCTCCTGAATCCAGTACCTCCTTGATTGCCTCAGACACTTCCAAAGCGCTGTTTCGGTGCTTAAGTTGGTACGGAAGCCGGATTGGGTGGAATGCAGCAAATTGTGGGATTCTAGAAAATTGGAGAGCACAATATGCGCATGCTTCTCCAAGATCTTAGCAAAAGCAGGCAGGAGAGAGATGGGCCTGTAGTTGGCCAGAGCCTCAGGATCTAAACCAGGCTTCTTGAGAAGAGGAATGATCATCGCCTGCTTCCAGGCCTGCGGGACCACCCCCCCACTCAAGGAAAGATTCAGAATGGGATTCACCAAAGGATTAATGACTTACGCCACTTTTGCCAAAAATTTGGCAGGGCACGGGTCAAGAGGCGATCCAGATTTAAGTTTGGCCATAAGTTCCAAAGAAGAGGAAACCGAGAGTGGCGGAAATTCTGCCAAAACCGGATCCGAACAAGCTGTTAAATCTGACCCACCCTCAGTGCTGGGAGATAATCCAGCCGCCCTCAGGGGGAAAGAGTCCTGGATCGATTTTATCTTGGTGGTGAAAAAGTTGGCAAGGGCACTTACCCATGGCTCGGAAGGAGCTGCCTGGGTCGAATTAGTGCGTGGGGCTCTAAATGCCCTCACGATAAGTAAAAATCTCTTTACACGAGTTGGAGGCTGTCTCAATCCTCTTTGCAAAATAACCTTTTTTTTCAAGGAGGAGGTCACAATCGTAAGCTTTAACAGACGTCCTGTAAGCAAGCCTGGCCGCAGAATCATACTGTGAGCGCCAGGCCCTCACTGCCACCTTGCACTGCCGTCGCCATGCCGCCAGTGCTTCAGTAAACCAAGGGGCAGAAACCCGTTTGGCTGTTTTTCGGGGGGCCATCACAGGGGCAAGATCGTCCAGCCTGTCCATCAGCCACGCTTGCAGAGACTCTAATTCCCTTTCCAGGTCTCCTGTCATAGGACAGGGATGATCGAGACATGCCTGTGCCAGCATTTCCGGAGTCACCCGATGATACGCCCTAGGTGCTTGACACGGCTGCCGAAGAGCAACTCTAGATGGTTTTTTTGTACCCAACACATGAAATTTGACCAGCCTGTGATCCGACCAGAGCACCGGCAGAGGTGCCAACATCTCTATAAAAGTAGTTGAGAAGACCTGATCTAGGGTATGGCCTTTTTCATGCGTCGGTCCAAAGAGATAAGGGGAGAGGCCTAGAGGGTCCAGTCCATCTGGAGATTAAAGTCCCCGTGCTCGGACCTCAACACCAGTGCAGAGACTACCGACTGGAGCTCTTCAAAGAAGGAGCCTACCGATCCCGGGGGCCTGTAAACTAGAAGCCCTTTAAAAGTTTGGTGAGGCGATAATGCTATGGAAAAGGCAAGAGATTCACATCCTGTGATGACATCCATAGGGATAGTGGAACATGTGGCGAGTTTATTCAGCACAAGTGCCACACCACCGCCCCTCCCCTTCAATCTATCTTGCCTGAAGATATTATAATCAGGGGGAATTGCTGTGGCAATATCGGGATTAGAAGACTCCCCTAACCACGTCTCTGTCAACATCAAACATAGAGGCTTTTCCGTGACCAGGAGATCGTAAATATCCAGAGCATGTCTGCTCAATGATCTAGTATTTAAGAGCAGGCAAAGATGCTTCACACTGTCTACCTCCCTGTCAGATATAGTGGCCGGGGCATTGCCAGGCAACCACCCGCAGCCAGGACACCGCCTCTTACCCCTATATCGACCCGGAAAGACTTTGTGACAGGAGCATGCAACCTTTTGCAGGGACCGGAGCTCCACCGATGTATATCATAACATAATGGCGGCAGGAGTAGATATCACAAATAGACCAGCCCAACCCGTCGCACCGTCCGCCTCCGGGACGCTGACGGGCGCAGGCGGGCTGGACTCTGGCGTGACTCCGGCGTCACTACGGCGAGTACGCTGCACGTAAAAGGGTCGCTTTATATGCAGGCCAGCGTGTCCTTGTGACAGCTGGTCTGCTAGCACAACTGGCGCCGCCCGGCGTCCAAGAAAACTACCCCCAATATGGCGGCCAAAGTCAGGAGGAACCGGGGAATCCAGGGACCCGCCAAGCGCGGTGTAAGAAACAATTAGAGTGCAAGTGAGGGACGACGCTGCAGGCTGAAAACAAGGTACAATGCAACCAAAAAACAAAATAAGATACAAAACGGGGTCAATTAAAAACGCTACTGCGTAAATCGCTGCTATGCGCTAAAATGCGCTGTTGGTATCCCAGGTAGTTGTAGATGTTGTTAGAAAGGGAGCCCGCCTAAAATGCCCTCCTTATATGCAGGCCAGCGTGTCCTTGTGACAGCTGGTCTGCTAGCACAACTGGCGCCGCCCGGCATCCAAGAAAACTACCCCCAATATGGCGGCCAAAGTCAGGAGGAACCGGGGAATCCAGGGACCCGCCAAAGCGCGGTGTAAGAAACAATTAGAGTGCAAGTGAGGGACGACGCTGCAGGCTGAAAACAAGGTACAATGCAACCAAAAAACAAAATAAGATACAAAACGGGGTCAATTAAAAACGCTACTGCGTAAATCGCTGCTATGCGCTAACTTGTCCTGTACTTGTCTTTTTTCACACTAGGCACGATTTCACAAGTAGCATGACATTATTGTCTAGTGATCGGAGCCCGCACAATGATTATATTTTTCCACAGGTCACTGCGCCTAGTGTTTGATTTAAAGGAGCGGACCACCAGAAAATATTTTTTGTCCGCTACCTTTTCAGGTCGACAATCTGCGACTATTGACTTATCTTGTAGGTACATATCACGACCTGCACTAGATTTCACTTTTGTTAAAAACTACATCTTTTAACTAGAGAAACGTGAGTAAGGTGGGGATTTGTGTACCCTGTCCTGAAGAAGGAGCTTAGTCTCCGAAACATGTTGACACACACATGGGAGGTAATGCACATAGTCTGGCATAATACACCTCCATGCTCTGCACATTTTTAATAGCGCCAGCCCGGGGGCAGATTAAAATTGTTTTTTTACCCCACGAGCCAGGCTCTTTTTAAACATCACAGGCTCTTTTTTATAAGCTCACCACTCGCGCACGTAAAATACCTTCACACACACCACACATAGTCATCAGCTGAAAGTTCTCCCGCGTAGTCGCTGGTTGAAGCACGCCGCATCCCGTAGAGGGGTGCGAAGACCCCAATGATGAAGCAAGAGACCAAGGGTCCTTTTGGTGTGTGAGGGGTATTTCACAACACAGGGTGCTCCCAACCTGAGTAGGGAAACCCTTCCTTGGTGGATTCTTTTTGTTTATTTACTACTGACTAGGGAGAACGAATCCATCTACATACTCTCTCCTCTCCTTGTTATTTTTGTGCCTCTAGTTGTGTCACTTCCTGTTCTAAAGTTTCCATGGTAATTCTTTAATCCTTCATGTGGCCCGTGATTGGGGATATGGCGTGTCCCCGGAGGACAGGCTTATATGTTTCCATGAGGATTAAGGGGGAGGGCACGGATGATTCATTTTCTTGGAAGTAATATTTAGTGGTAGTCAGCAGGCCCTTTCTGATTTTGGTGTTTCGCAAGTAGCCAGGATATATTGGGTATATGTGGCGGCGTGTTGGGAATTGTAAAGAGTATTCAGCGAAAACAGGGAAATGGTTAGAGAATGCCACTTGGTAAGTTTGACACTAAGCGGAAACCGCCCATACTAGGTGTCGAGGAGAGTATATAATCAATTCTGGAAAGACTGTTATGAGCACCTGAGTGATATGTATAATGTCATGTCAGTGGGAATTTAAAGTGTCATATATCTATTAGGCCAAAGGCGTCTAAGAAGTCCGCTAGGTTAGAGCGTATTCAATGTTGTGGTCTGGGGGGTGTACGATCAAGAACAGTAGTAGAGTAGTATTGAGGTCGCCACCAACCAACAGTTCACCCTCTGGGAGTGTGAGCAGGAATTTACCAAGGAAGGCTAGTGATTGAAGTGCAGGAGGGATATAGACAGTGACCAAATTTAGTGTGCGCCCTTCCCACTGGCCAGAGATGGCTGTGAAATGCCAATGATCATCGGTATAAGTGTATTGGATGATGAGTGGGAATTGCTTCCGGATCAGGATCCCTTCTCCCCGTGACCCCAACGTGAATTCCGAGTGTACTCCAAGCTTGAAACCCCATCTGTCTAGTGCTTTACATGTCGATCCCACCAGATGGGTTTCCTGTATCATGGCCATCGCAGGTGCTTTGCGTTTGATGTATTGCAGCACTAGCCCTCTCTTTACCTTGTCCTGAAGTCGTTAACATTTAAGTAAATGATTGACAATGGTGGTATAGGTGTGAGGTGTGCTGTGGGGATAGTAGTGGCAATTAGTGGGGTCAGTAGTGTCATTTGAGCCAGTTTTGTGTGGTATAGCTATCGGATACGGCTATGAAACCATTGTGTATAGGCTGGCAAGTTTCTTTAAAGAACACATAAACAATAACATACAGAACAAAGAAAAAAAGGACAGTTCCCGTTACCCATTCCCCCCCCCCTCACTCCCTTCCTGCATGACAGACATAAAACGACCCCCCTCCCAAACAATGGAGAGTGCCTTTTTCCCATTACCTGTTACCTTAGTAGGGGTTAGTCTCTCTACCAGACCCCCATTAGATCATCTCTGCAACAATAATTTATGATCTTGGGAATTATTAAATTTGCAGTGACAAGTAAACATACAGCGGTGTCCCTTATTAATATTGGTGTGTTTCATGCTGTTGGTCGGTATCCTTAGAAAGAGACTCAGTCAACAAGGTGATCCACCGAGTACAGAGACGTTATGGCTCCTTATGTGATAAAGGCCAGTTTTCAGCTTTTAGTCTCTTGGGCGGATTGGCGACCTTTCAGCGACTTTCAAGCAGTTCAGCTTGTGTCGGGGCTGTTTCTGTTGTACCATTTCAGTCGCAAGTTGGTGCAATTTGTTATTTTCCCTCCCTGGTTTTGCGGCCTTGCGCCATCCTTCAAGCCACTCCTGGGCCTCCTTTGGGGTGGCGAAAAAACCATGTCTTCCCCTACACTTTGACCCTTAACCTTGCCGAGAAGAGCATGGATTATTTCAGTTCTTTGTTCCTCATTTCTTTTTTGACATAAAAAAACAGCGTCGCTGTTTTGTCACTGCCTTGGTATAGTCAGAAAACAAAGTGATTGTACTGTTTTCATAGAGCACTGGAGGTGTCACTCTCGCCGTTTGTAGAATGAGGTCCCAAGCTCGAAAATATAAAATGCAGGCGAGGAACGGTCTAGGCGTTGCACCCGGTCTGGGTCTTCCACTCGGGACGTGATGTGCTCTCTCCACTGAGAAGTAGTGGGATAGACCTATTGGCTGCAGACGTTGCTTGGTTAGATCTTCCACCTCCCACCCCTTCCTGTACTCCAACTATATGGACGTTGTTGTGTCAGGAACGGCCTTCATATTCCTCCAGCTTGGCAACCATTACTTTACTGTCGGTTTCGAGTTGGCGCACTTGACGTTTTAGCTCATTAGTATTGTCACGTAGAGTCCCTGTGGGGGTTTCTACTTCTGTGACGCGGGCACCCATGTTTTTGAAGTCGGCCCGGAGCAGGGAGAGTTCCACCGATACTGCGCCAATCCGGGAGTCACGAGCTGTATGCACTTTGTGGAGAGTAGCGAGAATGTCCTGCAATGTGACCTCCGGCCCACCCCCTGAGGTTGGATCCACTGTGGGCGTAGTCGGGTGGTTCATAGTTTCTTGCTGGGTTTTTGTATAGGTGTATTTATCAAGCTTATTCTGTTGCACAGCACGTTGTTTAATATACATTTTAACTAAATATAACAAATTAACAATTTATAGAAATATTAACACACAAACATAATAATGTACACAAATACATATATTATTTATTTATGTGCTTTTATATTTTATTTATTTATGTGCTTTTATAGCGCCTGAATAAACCCCCGAAGGGGTATCTCTGCGCTTTTGCCAGTGGGGGAGACTGTCCTGTGCACGATCGTTTCAGTGACTGAGAAAAGTGAAAAGATTAACTATTACTAAAAAGATGGGTTTTGAGGGTTTTACGGAAAAGAAGGTGATTGGTAATGGTTTTTAATGTAGGGGGGAGGGAATTCCAGAGCACTGGTCCAGTGTGTGCCAGAGCCCGGCCTCCCTGACGAGACTTTCTTATTTTAGGGACCTGTAATAGGTGAAGGCTGCTGGATCGTAAGGAGCGGCCAGGGATGTAGGGTTGAAATGCTTTAGAGAGATATTTGGGGCCCTTCCCTATAAAGCATTTGTGAATCGTACACAAAATTTTAAATTTAGTGCGTTGCCGCACAGGCAACCAGTGACGTTTCGCCAGTAGAGGTTGGGAGGGGGTCCTGGGTGGAGCATTGAAGACTAACCTCGCCGCCGTATTTTGGACTACTTGCATTTTGTTCATTTGGCCTTCATTAGTTGAAAAAAGAAGGCCATTGCAGTAGTCCAATCTACTGGTAACTAGTGCCTGGACTAGAGTCTTCCTGTGATTATCAGGTAAGTAAGGAAACACCCTTTTCAGTAGACCAATGATCCTGAAACATGTGCCAGCGACTTGATCGACATGATGTTTGAAGGTCAGGTCTTGATCAAACACTACTCCTAGATTTTTAACAGTCTGCTTTGGGATAGGTACTGGTCCTAGTTCTGCGGGCCACCATTCATCAGACCACAATGTCACTGCCTCCCCAAACAGTAGGACCTCTGTTTTGCCCACATTGCACTGTAAGCAATTCTCCGCCATCCATCTTGATACTGCCTTCATTCCTTGTGAAAAAGACTTTTGCAGTGCAGGGGTGAAGGTTTTAAAAGGGAACAGAAGTTGGGTGTCATCGGCGTAGGACACCGGGGTAAACCCAAAAGACCTCACCAAGTCGGCCAGGGGGGCCACATACACATTAAATAATATTAACTATTATCTCTTTAATTTTTAAACTTTAAAATGATATCAAAATAAAAAAGTATATATATCAATATTTAAAATAAAAACAACATTCTATAATGAATTAAAACTTTGATTATTTAAAAAAATTCAAACTTACATTTCGCAATACAATAAATGCATCAGTAGGGAAAATATTGGATAGCAAAATAATTAAATTTACTATTTCAACTCCAATGAGTGCAACAGTAGGGAAAGTGTTGGATAGCAGAGGGGTAAGCATGGGCGGAATTTGCAATACGCGAATCTGTGCGAATTTGCGCGAATTCGTAATCGCGATTCGAAAAAATCCGTCAAATTCTGGGAGCATGCAAATTAATTTTTTTGTGAGTTCGCAATACTTTTTTATCAGTTCGGGAACGAGAACTTGCGCATGCGGTCGCAACGGTCGCGAACATGTTGTTTCCACTTAACCTGCCTGCTCGCGATGCCTTTTTCCTGTTTCTGGTCGCAATGACGTGTTCGCGTTTGCAATTTCCTGTTTCAGGACGCAATGACGTGTTCGCAATTTCCTGTTTCGGGTCGCAATAAAGTGTTCGCGATCGCGGCGTCACTCGGCCAGCTACCAAAATCTCGCAGCGCACGCGAACAGGGGGAAAACTCATCAGCGAGCGCAGAATCATGGTGAGTCAAGTCAAGTCATAAGCTTTTATTCGATTTGAGAAATACAAATCATACAAGCTTAAAACATATAAAAAACAATTCATTGCATACGTAATTATTCTAAAAACAGAGTGACTCAAGTGAACTCGGGAATAATTCATAAAAGAAGAAGAGAACATACACTGGCGTACGCTGGGCAACAATACATAGTTAAAGGTATAATTTTAAAACTAAACAAGGGTCATGCATGTACAGACAGGAATAAATATAATTATCACACAAAGTGCTTTTCTTGGCAGCTGTACATTTTGAAGCAAAGGTTCCAACATGGCTCGGGCAAACACGGGGAGGTTAATTCATGTGTAAAAAAAAAAAGGTAAAAGACCATACATTTACATACGGTGGGCATAATGCATGATTAAAATACGATATACTGTTAAAAGAGACATATATGTACAGACAGGAATATATATCGTTATAGCAGCACTATGCTCTTCCTGGCAGCTGTACATTTTAATATAAAAGTGGCAACAAAGAAACAGATATCCACGTTCTCTAGGGAAGATAGTAACTCTAGAGCGCTCTTTGAAGATCGAATGTTGTATTGTAAAAGGATAGGTTTTAGATACCTTACCCTTAAAAAATGATAAAATTTACAAAAAAGTAAAAAATGACAGCAGCTCTGGCGTGAGGTATTGTCACACGGGCAGGGAGTCTCGGATCTTGTTTTCTGGTATGGGAATGCAACAAGGTGATGTACAATACCCCACCTGACTCGGGTTAGTACAAATTGATGGGAGGGACGAGAGACATTCGAAAGGTATGCTTGAAACCCCGGAGTTACGTTTAGTTCCTTGTAGAACTTCACGGTGGCTAGCTTGCCATACACCTTATCTCGCCCTTTCTTTTTAAAATTTAAAAATGTTTGTTTGATTTCTTTTTTGGGGATTGCAACCGCCAGTTCGGGGTCGAGGAGAACATCAATTTCAAATAAAGTTTTATACCAGGAATGAATGTATTTCAACCACTGGATGCGTGATGAGTAGTCCAATCCTATACAATCAAGAATAATTTCTTGAGTGAATCGAGTCTCTGGCTTAGCCCAAATAGAACGCCACAATAAGAGTGGCCGGATGGCTGCTAAGTCAGAAATAAACTCGATCCCTACCTCATCATGAATTAATTGGACAGAGGCAGAGGGGGGGACACATAACAGTCTTTTTAAAAACTTGTTTTCATCTTTTTGGAGCGAAGAGCCCTCAATTTGACCCCACACACCCGCCCCGTACAATGCAGAAGAAACACAACGTATATTATATATGTTAATCATATCTATGATGCTTCTCGTTCCGAGCTTGGATGCAAATCGGAATATACTACTGGTAGTCCGCATCATTTTCAACCTGATGTTATCGAACTCAGGTACCCAAGACCCGTCGTTGGCGTAGGTGATTCCCAAATAACTAAATGATTTAACGTGTGTCATCTTGTCGCTATCCAAGAAAAAGCTGTACTTCAGTTTATTTGCAGACTGCCCGCACAACATTACATAAGTCTTAGTTTTGTTCACGCGGAGCCTCCTGTTTTGAATAAACAGCATGAATCTGTCAATGAGTCGCTGTAACCCAATCTGAGTGCGGGATAAAAGAACAGCGTCGTCCGCATATAGTAAGATTGGGACAGGTTTGCCTCCAATCAGGGGAGCATCTGCTGGGGTATCGGCCAAGATGCGATCAATATAATTAATAAAAAGGGAAAATAAAAGAGGGGCCAGTACGCATCCCTGGCGAATACCCCGTGAAACTTTGAGAAACGGCGTACATTCGCCTAGGGTGCCATAACGGACCTTACAGGATAGTTTCTCGTAAAGCCTGGCCAGAAAGTGGACAATTTCCTTCGGTGCCCCTGACTCCAGCAAAACCTGCCAAAGAATAGCGTGATCAACTAAATCAAACGCGCTGCTCAGGTCAGCGAAACATAAAAAAAGATTGCCCTTTTTGACTACAGTGTATTTGTTGATAATGAGGTCCAAATTTACACATTGCTCCAAAGTGCCCATACCTTTCCTAAAGCCATATTGCACTTTTGTTAAAATGTTCATGTCTGTAGCCCAAGTTTCTAGTCTTTTGAGCAAGATTCTACTCATGACCTTTACTGAGGCGTCCAACAAAGAGATCGGACAATAATTGGAAGCCTCAGATTTACTGCCTTTTTTGAATAGGGGAATAATAACTGATTGACCCCAGGAGGGAGGAATGTTACCTTCTGCTGCGCAGTTAAAGGTCCTCACCAGAATAGGAGCCCACAAGTTTGGTTCTGCTTTTAGTAAATCGATGGGGACCCCATCGGGGCCCGGGGCCTTCCCCCCCTTGCTGTTGGAAAGCACTTCGTGACCCTCCTCCAAGGTTACTCCCAGAGGTAGTGGTATCCAAGAGGAGAACTCGGTCGCTGATACGGTTAGGGGTTTCCCTTCCGGGTTAAAGATATTAGTAAAGTGGGTAATCCACTCGTTGCATGCAACGTATGATGTTATTTCCGGGATACCATCAGTGTTTAGAAAAGGGCTGTTAATTATTTCCCAATAAAGTTTACAATTTTTGGTCTCAGCTGCTTCTTTCAGCTTATCCCAAGCTTCACTTTGTAAAACCTTTTTCCTGTTAGAAACTGCCATTTTATAGTTAGCCCTTAATTGTTTTTTTCCATTGCTGTCTCGGGGTTTGATACCTAAAGCTTTCTTCAGTTCCCGTAGGGCTGCTGTACAGGGTTTATCAAACCATCCCCGTTTTATAACTCTGTTAGATGGGTATTTCTTGGTAAAAATACCTTCAATGATGGTGTTGATCTTGATAAATTGTGACAACAGGAAATCGGGGTTAATGACATTTTTTAAACAATAACTGATTTCAATTTTACAACTAACTATGACCTCCCTCTGTTTGGCCATGGAGCTGGTTCCAGACCATTTAATCCTCAGACCATTTGGTCTGATCGGAACGATATCGGTGGAACAGGTTTCTCCAGTCACTAGTTTTGCACCCCGTCCCGGTAGGGTAACGCAGATGCTGTTGTGATCACTTAGACTTTCCTCCCTGATACACAGGTTTATAAAGTCTCCTGTGCTGGAGAACAGAATATGGTCTATAAATGTCCCAGCGTCCCTCCCTGTAAAAGTGGGGCAAATGTCATTCAAACTGTTTTTGTTACAACTTAACAGGTATAGGTCTAGTTTGATTAACAGTTTGTTTAAAATTGAACCATAGTGGCAATGTGGGAAATGAAGGGAATCCTCGCTCTCACCCACACCCCCCCTATGATTAACTGTCTCCGTTCCAAAGCCACAGGGATTCCCTATTGATAGTTGACATGGCTGCAGATTAAAGTCCCCTGCCCATAGAATGTCTGCCCTTCTGTTTGAGATGCCCAGAACCCTTACAATTTCCTTTTTCCAAAGGGAATAAAATATTCCCTCTGGAGGCATCAAAGATGTTATTATAAAAATTAACAAGGACCAAATCATTTCCCATGCTACATTCAACCCTCACTACCTGGCTGTGGGTTCCCACAATCGAGCTGCTTCTGACTTTGCAGTTACACAACTTATTGGACAGAAGTAGCAGAAGGCCCCCCTTAGCCCTTCCTGAACTGGATTTAGTGGCGTTGAGGCAATGGGATGAATAACCTTCTATATTTATTTGCACTTGGCACCAGGTTTCTTGAAGGAGGATTATATCAAATCCTTCCCCTATAAACTTAGGCCAGAAGGGGGTGTCTAGTTTCCCTGCAATTCCGGCAATATTCCAGGAAATGAGGGTAAGGCCTGCAAACTCGGTTGGACCATAGATAACCTGCTCCGACTGAGGGGCGCGGGCTATAACCAAGTTATCCTCCTTGGCACTCTCGCATGGGGCAATCTTGGGGGCACAGAGAACCACACACGCTTCATTACTAATGCATGGAACACCTTACCGAGGGTACATAACTACAGGCCTACAAGTGGGAGTTCGGTTATTACAGGGGTAGGGTTTAAGAGGGAGAGGTTGTGTGGAGCTGCCTTCCTGAACAGAAACCTCCCGTATGGCCGCATGTCCACTAGGGGGTACACAATCCGTAATAGAAACTGCTCGATCGCTAGCGTGGACATGTTGTATGCGTACGTCCGACCCTAACTGCCTATTGTCGGACTGGCTTGATGATGGTGAAGCAAGAAGTCAGTCAACCATCTCAAGACAATCAAATCTATTGTTAGTGTGAATACCTCGCCACCCGTCGCCCATAAAATGGCCTTTATTGGAATTCCAGGGTCGAGGTACCCATTCCCTGCTCCTGCTCTTTTGGGTCAGCCATGGACCTCCATAATTCCAGGGTTCTTCTGGAGGTAAAACCCAGTTTGGTGGTGGTATTGGGTGATGATAGTTATATACGGGGGGGGGAGTAGAAAAAGGAGAGTCGATGGGCGTTGATTCCCCCTTTCTTCTCCAGATCTGGCCACGAGCAAATATGATTCACGGTGGACGCATCATCGCAGGTAACAGTCCCCCTGAATACTCTTCGGGCTCGCCCCCACCCATGGTACTCTGCGTACAGATGATATTCTACTGGTGTTTGGGGGCTGTAATGGCCTATTGATACTAAGCCATTGAAGGATTTTATTCAGAAGGGACCAGGGTTGTTCATCTGATCCTGCTGTTAGTTCGGGTACTCCCGTTAGGATCACAGTAAATGGGGATACCTCAGGTGACAGATGAACTGGGCGTTTGGGTCTAAACCCCCTCTTATCCTCTGGAGGATGTGATTTTGGGGGCACCGGGGGTTTGGTTTGAGATGGCTGCAAGGACACCTTGGCCGCGGTATGATTGGCAGCTATTGGTGGGGCTGCAGGGGGGGGAAGGGAAGAATTTTGCTGACTAGATGAAGGTGACTGAGAAGGGGTTTTAGCTGTTGACTTAGATTTTGCACAATTTATTGAAGTAGGTGGTATGGGGGTTGATGGCTCTTTTGTTTTAGACTGGGTTTTGGTCATTACGGGCGGTCTATCTGAGTTAGCTGGTATAACCCCAGGATTGACCACTGTCGAGGCCCCCCCAGATTTAACAATTCCCACCCTGGTCTGGTTGGGTAATTTAACGAGGAGTATGGCAAGTTGCTTTTCAATTGCCATAATACTCCGTTCCAGAGGTTGGAGATGGTATTTTAGTAAGTCCCTGAATCTAGCGAAAAGCTGTGGAGTATCACAGCCAATCAGACTGAGGCCACCCTCTTGATCATTGTCCGATGTGGGGCATTGTAGATTATATGAGCCAAGTGGTGCAGAATTACTGCTAGAGGGGGCGTTCTTGGATGATGGTACGATGGACCCTTTCTTTTTATTGGCTTTATGATGGTGTTTGGTGTTATTCCCCTTTTTTTGGAGTTGTGGCTGCTTAGGAACAGCACCTTCTCTAACCCCCTTGAGCCGGGATACTTGTACAGGATCTACAGACAGAATCTGCCCAAGGTGCGGGGTAATCTCAAGGTTCCCTGTCAAGTCTAGTTCCGACGACAGGTTGGTGGCTGATAGGTCAACAGCATTTGGGATGGAATGAACTTGGGCTGTTGCACAAGACTGTATTAGAGTTGGGATAGGAGAAGCTGATGGAAGCAGGGTTAAAGCTGCTGCTATAAGGCCCATTGAGGATCTCCGGGCAATCGCAAGGTCCTGGGACACCCTGCGTTCTAATAAAGAAATATTTTGATTAATTGCCTCATTAGTTTTTGAGATGAACTGGTCAATTGGGCCTGTAAACAAGGCAGTTCTAAGTGCAGTCTTACTTCTGGAACCCCTGGTCATTGTTGTGAATGTTCGAGGTCTAGTTCCAAAGGACACAAAGCACACAAATGTCAAAAAGTCAATACCTTTGGGAGATGGGGGCAACGTCTGGTAAGTGGGATCCAAGAGGGGTAGCCCAGCCCAGCCTGGAACAGTCTGGAATGGGCTGAAACGGGCCCGCCCTTGGCCCGGGCTTCGCCCGGCATCCCGCTCGCGTCCCGCGAGGGAGGCTGTGCGCTACTTTTATGCGCCTCCTGGCGCTTCCTGATGGTGCTTGGCGCAGTGCCTGTTGGGGGATGTAGTTCCCCAGACCCCGCTCTCCGCTCAGCGGCAGTCTCCCTGGGCCAGCGGGAGGCGTGCGGCGGGAGGCGGGGCTGCTCCTGTGGCGGTTCGGCTGTGGCAGGAGTTTTCGAGCACCTGGCGATATGCAGTAAGGTCAGCCAGGCGGTTTGCAATCCGGTCTGCTTTCAGGGTAATGTGCTAGTCAAAAGGTTTCCCCCGCTCTGCAGGCTGTGCACTACTTTTATGCGCCTCCTGGCGCTTCCTGATGGTGCTTGGCGCAGTGCCTGTTGGGGGATGTAGTTCCCCAGACCCCCCTCTCCGCTCAGCGGCAGTCTCCCTGGGCCAGCGGGAGGCGTGCGGCGGGAGGCGGGGCTGCTCCTGTGGCGGTTCGGCTGTGGCAGAAGTTTTCGAGCACCTGGCGATATGCAGTAAGGTCAGCCAGGCGGTTTGCAATCCGGTCTGCTTTCAGGGTAATGTGCTAGTCAAAAGATTTCCCCCGCTCTGCAGGCTGTGCGCTACTTTTATGCGCCTCCTGGCGCTTCCTGATGGTGCTTGGCGCAGTGCCTGTTGGGGGATGTAGTTCCCCAGACCCCGCTCTCCGCTCAGCGGCAGTCTCCCTGGGCCAGCGGGAGGCGTGCAGCGGGAGGCGGGGCTGCACCTGTGGCGGTTCGGCTGTGGCAGAAGTTTTCGAGCACCTGGCGATATGCAGTAAGGTCAGCCAGGCGGTTTGCAATCCGGTCTGCTTTCAGGGTAATGTGCTAGTCAAAAGGTTTCCCCCGCTCTGCAGGCTGTGCGCTACTTTTATGCGCCTCCTGGCGCTTCCTGATGGTGCTTGGTGCAGTGCCTGTTGGGGGATGTAGTTCCCCAGACCCCGCTCTCCGCTCAGCGGCAGTCTCCCTGGGCTAGCGGGAGGCGTGCGGCGGGAGGCGGGGCTGCTCCTGTGGCGGTTCGGCTGTGGCAGAAGTTTTCGAGCACCTGGCGATATGCAGTAAGGTCAGCCAGGCGGTTTGCAATCCGGTCTGCTTTCAGGGTAATGTGCTAGTCAAAAGGTTTCCCCAGTGCAGCACGTGCAAGATTGTATTTTTGAAGCGCGAACAACAAAAAATCCGCCAACTCGCGAATTGTGGATTTTTGGGCAATTTCGTTTGATTTGCGGATCGCGAAATTGCCAAAAATTCGCAAATTCCGCGATCGGAACGAATTTTGTGCCCATACTTAGTAAAAATTTATATTACCACTCCAGTAAGACAAACAGTAAGGAAAGTGTTGGATAGAAGAGAGGAAAAAAATACTATTCCCACTCAAAAGAGTGCAACAGTAGGGAACATTTTCCATAGAGAAGGGGTAAAAATTGCTATTCCCACTCCAGTGAGTGCAACAGTAGAGAAAGTGTTGGATAGCGAAGGGGCAAAAATTACTATTCCCACTCCAAACAGTGCAACAGTAAGGAAAGTGTTGGATAGCGGAGGAGTAAAAATGTGTATTCCCCCTCCAGTGAGTGCAACATTAGTGAAAATGATGGATGGCGGAGGGGTGAAAATTACTATTTCCCCTCCAGTGAGTACAACAGTAGGGAAAATGTTGGATGGCGGAAGGGTAAACATTACTATTCCCACTCCAGTGAGTGCAACAGTAGGGAAAGTGTTGGATAGCGGAGGGGTAAAAATGACTATTCCCACTCCAGTAAGTGCAACAGTAGAGAAAGTGCTGGATAGCGGAGGAGTAAAAATTACTATTCCCACTCTAGCGAGTGCAACAGTAGGGAAAGTATTGGATACCAGAGGGGTAAAAATTACTATTCCCACTCCAATGAGCGCAACAGTAGGAAAAGTGCTAGATAGCGGAGGGGTAAAAAAAAAAAAAATCTTTTTGGATTAATTGTAACTAATTTTTGATGCTTTACATTTTTTTTTTAATTTAATTTTTTTTTTTTTATTCACCAAGCAGCAGTACAGGGTACACACACTACATTATAGAGTTGTTTATACAAATTCTAATACCCATGCCCACAACATTTGTCAGGAACAGTACATGTAAATAATGTAAAGATACGTAACAGCTTCTGGCATTCGATGTAGTCCTTATACAAGCGTGAGCACAATCAAAGAAACGTATATTTAAAATCTCTTGTTCTCAACAAAAAGCATAAAATGGAGTCATACCTAAGGTCTTGTAGGCATGGGGCCCCACGAAATAGCAATCCCACTCTTTCATCAGTGCATCATGATACGCTGTCTGACTATGGATCAGGAGTATTTTGCTGTAAATAGTCTACCAGTGGTTGCCAAAAATCTTTAGGTCTTGAGGCCTGAGGTAGTTCCTCCTCATAGGTGCTCAGTGTTTCCTTACAGTATAGTAAATCAGTTAACCAGTCTTTGAATCTGGGTGGTCGTTTGCTGCCCCATTTAATGGCTACTTGTCGTTTCGCAAGCAGCAGTGTCACTGCCAACAGTTTTCGTCTTTTAGCTAGTTTTAATTTATATATACCTAGTAGGCATACTAGTGGCATATTCGGGATCTGTTCAGTCAACATGTGTGTGAGCGCAGTTGTCACTTCCTGCCAGTAGTTGTACAGACCGGGGCAGGCCCATGCCATGTGCAGGAAGTCAGCCCCAGGCATGGCACAGCGTTGGCTTTTATCATCCGCTCTGAGGCCGTAACGGTGTAACTTGACCTGCGTGTAATATGTTTGGTGAAGAAACTTAAAATGGATAATCTTCAAGTTGCAGTTTGATGTGAGTAAGGATCGTTGTGCGCAGCTATAGTTCCAGTCGTCTTCCGATATGGACTCCCCTACGAGCTCTTCCCATCTCTGAAGGGATCGGTCAGGTCCTAAGGTCTGTTCATTCTGGGAAGTTGTGTATAAGCGTGTAACTAGATTTTTACCTGTGGGGGCAGTCAACAGTATCTGTAGGGATTGCAGCTGTTCAGGTGCATTTGGGAATGATTCATATAAATCCTTAATTGCTGCACGTAGTCTGAAATATGCGAAAATTTTTAGTGGCGTTTGGTGTGCGCATAAGGCCGGGCTGTGAAACAAGATAAAGGTATTGTTCGGGAACAATGCACCTATTGTCATAAATCTATCTCCTAGTACCGATCTCATTTTCGTTTCCTGCGTCACCGATATTTTGGGATGATGTGCCAACGGGAGGGCCGGGGCATAAGGCGGTAGCTTCCGCGGTCTCAGTGCCAAAGTATGCCAAGCTCTGAATGTGCACTTCACCAGGTGGATGATGTCATTAGGGTAATAGCTAATGGGATCCGATATGTATTGGAGTAAGTGTTTTGGATGAGCGCTGTCTGTTTAAACCGCTATATGTGGTATGTGAGAGTGCGGTTGTGTCCAGTAGTGTGCATGTTGGGCCTGTGCACAATAGAAATACAACTGTAAATCGGGAGCCGCAAACCCACCTTGGTGATATGGCTTCGGGAGTGTCTTCCAGCCCACTCTGGGCTGCTTCCCAGCCCATGTTAGGCGCTGTAATGCTGTACGGAGTTTGACAAAGAAGGCTTGTGTGAGCCATATCGGGATATTCCAAAATAAATATAAAAAGCGAGGTAATATGACCATTTTCTGAAGAGCGATTCTGTCTGCTAGTGATAGTGGTAATTTAATCCATTTCTCGATTTTCTCGTCTAGATTGGTCATGGCCACTCCATAATTCTCTCTGATCACTACCTCAGGGTCACGATGTATCCAGACACCCAAATACTTCACGGTGTCAGTTGTCCTTTGTAGCGGGTAATCTAAACTGGGCTGTGGGGTCCCAGCGGTCAAAGGTATCACCACTGATTTATCCCAGTTTATGCTATGCCCTGAATATGTCTCATATTTAATGTATTCCCTTATTAGTGGGTTCAAGTTTACATCCGGGTGTCTGGTGTAAAGCACCATGTCGTCCGCATAAAGTGAGATCCCTATGGGGCAGAGACTGAATTGTAATGCTGCTTCCGGGTGTCTTTGTCTAATCTTGCACACTAGTGGCTCTAGAGTGAGCGCAAAGAGGATAGGGGACAAAGGGCAACCATGTCGCGTACCTTGGCTTATCGCAATGGGTTGCGACGTATTGCGTTAATACGCACCCTAGCACTTGGTTCATTATATAATAAGGCTATCCATTTCAAAAATGGGGGCGGAAATCCCATTCTGGTCAAGACTATGAACATAAATTCCCACTCTACAGAGTCGAAGGCCTTCGCCGCATCCAGGAGAGCAGCCGCAGCAGGCAGTTCTGGATTTAGGCTATGATAAAGAGCAAATATAGTACGTATGTTCTGCGTCGTGGACCTAGTGGGTATAAAGCCCGCTTGAGCTGGCAAGACCAGGGAAGGCGGTATGATTCACATTTTTAGGGGTCCTTGCCCGGTTTAGGGAAAGCTATTAGCAGCGCCTCACAGAGCGTCGATGGAAGAAGTCCCTCCACATACGCTTTCTCGTACATCTGGGCCAAGTGTGGTATCAATAAGTCCCTAAATTCCTTGTAAAATTCGCCCGGCAGGCCGTCTAGCCCCGGGGCTTTATTATTTGGTAATGAGTTAATTGCCTCCCTAAATTCGTCCTCTTGTAATATGATGACTGAGGTATTCTCTGTGTGTATCGGAGAGCCATGCCAGTCCGATATCATCTTGATAGTTGTGTATGGATGATGGGGGTGTTGCTGTCCGCGAGGTGTATAATGTAGAGTAGTAGGTCAGAAAGCTATCCAAGATGGAGGGGGTGTCATAGACCATCGTGCCCTGTGTATTTAAGATATTCGTTATATGTGCCGTAGTATGGGCGGGTTTGATCTTATTGGACAATGCTTTTCCCGGTCTACCCCCTTCGCCATATGTTCTGGCCGAATGTCGTTTGAAAAGGTATTTTATTTCAGAGTCTGCAAACTCATGATAAGTGTCCACCTTACTCCGTATATCCGCAAGGAGAGATGCGTTTAAAGTATCAGTGTAGTCTTCTTCTAGTGACTTGATTTCCCTTTCAACTATGGCCAATTGTTGTTGTATATCCTTAAGGATCCCCGCATGTTTACTTATACAATGGCCCCTTATAGTTACATTAAATGCCTCCCACAGGGACCTAGCGCTGTCTACCGAGCCTACATTAATTTTTAAGAAGTCTAGTATTGCCTGACGCAGGTCACTGCGAAACACTTGATCTTTTAGTGTAGATGGCAGGAGTCGCCACGTAAACTGCTTGGGAGTATGTGTGGGGATAGCCAACTCCAGTCGAACCGGGGAGTGATCATGTTTTAGGCAGGTGTTCTACCGTCGTGACCCAGGTACTAACCTCTCTTGTAGTCAGCCAATAATCTAATCTTGACCAGGTGTTATGTGTCATTGAGGTGCAAGTCCCCTCCCGGTGCCCTTTATGTCTCATCCTCCACACATCTACCAAGGACCAGTCCTTAATGCCCTCCAAAAGGGAGTTGGCTGCACATCTGCCACATCTATCAGCACCCGATGATCTATCAAGGGCGGGATCTAGGCATGTATTAAAGTCTTCCCCCCATATTATAGCCGTGGGCTGCATATTCCTGAGTTTGGTCCAAATGTATTAAAAAAACAGTGGGTCATCTACATTAGGACCATATATCGATATGATTGTAAGATCCGTGCCCGCGAATGAGCTCCGAATAATGACATATCTACCCTGGTCATCAGTAAGTGCATGTATAAGCGTAAACGGAGTCGTGCGCTTAATCAGTACCAGCACTCCCAGTGCATAGTTTGAGTAGGAGGATGCCAACTGATATTGTGCCCATCTATATCCTATTCTATTTTCTCTGTGTGGCGTAAGATGCGTTTCTTGGAGACATGCCACATCTATGTTGAGTCTGTCCAGGTAGGCAAGTACTTTGCGTATTTTTTGTGGATTGTGTAGGCCCCTGACATTCCAGGACATTAAAGTCAATGTTCTAACTTGTCTCACATCTGTCGCCATATGTCCCGACTATGAATCAAAGTGATTGTATATGTGAGCATGAGATTCCTTAATGAAAAGCATAAGCATGTACTATGGACCCAACTGCTGCCGCTCGGTGGTTTTCTTAGCGGTCTCCCCCTTCCCTCCCCCTCCCACTCCGTCATTCCCTTAACAACGAAGACATTTCCTTGCATCCCAGTCATATCCCCCATCCCCCCTCCCCGCATAGAAATCAACCAAACCCCAAAGAATGAAACAAGTGTGGTTTACACAAGTGGGCGGAAGCTGCCAAGCTCTATTCCTTCGCAGAAATGAGCGAAGGGGGAGGTCATGTAACCTCACTGTTATGCACCACAACTTCGACCGACCCCATATACTCTATTCAACAACAGGATATGTCTATTGATAACTTTGAAAAACAGTTAAGTCCAATATAGCATTATCAGTTAACCCAGTCCCTTTTTACAAAGACAGCCCCTTCATTGGTCACTTAGCTGTGTGGTGTGTCTTCATCTCAGCCTCCACTTCTCAACCAGATTGTGTTTTGCGGTGCAACAGCAGGCGGCCCGCCCCTATTCAAGCGACCCAGAAGGTAAGCCCCGCCGAAGCACCAGTTAGTGACTCAGAGAGGCCAGATCACACATCAAAAGTCCAGTATGTCCAGCTCCGTCAGTGGTACATCATTCTACATCGGATAGTGGCTCGTGTTCTGGAAGTCTATCCTGCGGCGATCGCCTGCGCTCTCCCTTTGGCTTACGCTGTTGCAGATACTTCATAGCATCTTTAGGTTCATTGAAGATCTTCATGGCTCCGTCATCTGTGATCTTAAGTCTTGCCGGATATAACATAGCGTATGGGATTTGTAGGTCGCAAACTTTTTATTTCGCTGGGCCATATCTTTTCCGTGCTTCCTGCACTGTTTGCGTAAAATCCGGATATATCGCAATGTCCATGCCCTCATGACGTAGGGCACGTAGTTCGCGTGCTTTTTGCAATGCAGCATCCCTGTCCCTATAGTTCAGTATTTTAGCTTTGATGGGTCTCGGTCTGGTGCCCAGTGGAGGTTTGGGAGCAAGGGATCTGTGCGCCCTTTCAATCAGGAACACGTCCGAAAAAGTGCTCTTCCCATTAGCGTGATCAGAAGCTGCTCCACATATTTTTCCATAGGGCCCGTATTTGTGGTTTCCGCGATACCCATCAGGCGGATGTTGCTCCATCGGGATCTGGCTTCTAAATCCTCGGCTTTAGCAGAGAGCGCAGCTAGTTGTTTATCTATCCCGAATTGTTTAGCGGTAATCTGATTGTTAGTGTCCTCCACATCTGAGATCCTGCGTTCAGCCATATCTATCCTCTCTGTGTGCCTGTCCAATCTCTCCGACATACGATCTACTCTGTGTGTGAGGGAGTCAATTTTGCCGTCTATGTTGGTCAGTGCAGTTTGGATAGATTGGAACATTGACTGGATGTTGTCCGTCGAGGTCCCACTGGACGAAGCTGTCGTAGGCGGGGTATGTTGTTGGTCCTCTCCGGACTGTTCCCCTGTTTTTTGGAATGGTCAAACGTGATGTTTGGTTGGTTCTTGTCTGGTTTCTTCATCTTAGCACCAAGGGTAGGCAGGTCTTAGTCGTTTCAGGCAGGAGATCAAGTGTCGTGGCCAGAGAGGTCGCGCCCAGTGCTGACCGATTATTTTACTCCTCGTAAGGCACGGTGTGGAAATATAGAATCTTGAAACTTCAAGCTCTATGCTAAAGGCCACAGAAACCGTCCACTGCTACATATAGTTATTTGCCCCGGGTTTATATTGCAGCGCGTCTTCAGCCGTATCCTGCGTTTAACTCTCACAACCCCTGGGTGAGGTGGCGGCCCCGTGATGGGTGTCTAGTCATGGAAGATGATCCCCACGCTCACTGTCACCACGTACCCCTCACCTTGACATCAGCCTGGTTCACAAATGGGTATTCTGTGGTTGGTTCTCGTCGCGTTGTCCTGCGCAGGAGGAGAGGAGTCTTCAGCACTGCAATAGGAGACCTCTGTCTTGCTCTCACATCGACCCTTTAAAATTGCAGCAGTTCTGGGGCTCTTGAACCACTCACCATGGCCCTGTAATGCTGAGTCTGCCTCTGCAATTGAGCCCGGGAGCCACGAGCCCTGCGCCCGTGGGCAGCAGCACGTTACCACCTGACTCCAGGCCCCAAATGTTATGGCCTTTCACTTTTTTCACTTTTTTTTCCTCCAGGGGCCGTGATCAGGGATTTGTCGCGGGCCTGCCAATATGCGTGTGCAGGTTAGCGCTCTTCTCTGTACGTTTTTTGCAGAACACGGCGTCTCCAGCTCCCTTGCCCTCACCGCCAGAGCCAGCCCGATCACGCTGTTGCACCCGCAATCAGAGTCGGTAGACCTCTTGCGTGGGACGTAACTCTTCTTCCCCACTCCGGTACCTGTAAAGCGCTGTCAGCGCGGGCTGTCCGGTCCCTCCGTGTTTCCAATGAAAGGTCGAGTTCTTTCACCTCCGACCCGCTGACAATGCAGCCAGTCGCGATCCAGTTTACGTGCCGTGCGTCGCGGCCTCATGATTAACTGTGGGACGGTGCGCAGTCGCGCCCAGTACCACACAGGCCCCGAATCGATGTCTCCCGCACTTCTGCTCAGCCGAGCGCTCTAAAACTTGCAGCGGAGGTAGGGGGCCTGTTATCTAGTTGATAGTAGGATTTTTGGTGGGTCAGTACGATGTCATGTGTGCAGGATGAGGATGTTGGTGTTTGCCTCCCGGAGGAGGTTGCTCAAGGCGCCGCCATTTCGTTGCTCGGCTAGCTCCGCCCCCCAGCAGAGGGGTAAAAATTACTATTCCCACTCCAGTGAGTGCAACAGTAGGGAAAGTGTTGGATAGCAGAGGGGTAAAAATTACTATTCCCACTCCAGTGAGTCGAACAGTAGGTAAAGTGCTGGATAGTGGATCGGTAAAATTACTATTCCCACTCCAGTGAGTTAAACATTAGGAAACTCTGCATGGCGAATGTCTTTCTCAAACTAAATCTCAGGACACAATTTGTGCTCATTGCCAGTGACTGCAATCAATAACCAACTATACCTACCTACTGGCAGTCACCAGTAGGTAGTTATAGTTAGGACTTACTTTCCATAGACAAAGCGTTGTTTGTTTGGAGTCAGCAGACCACCATGCTTGTGATTGCTTCTAAATGACGCAATCTTTAAACAAAACAAAAAAATGCAGCTCATTTTCCTTAACGGAAAACAGGGTGTGTTTAAAAAGAAAAAAACAGGCAGGGGTCCTTGGGACCACTGTCTGCTCTTAAAAAATATTTTATCAACATCCTCAAAGAGGAAGGGGCCCCAAAGGGGCACTTTCCCAATTGTGAATGGGTTACCACCCTTTTCAAAATGGTGATAAATTATTATTGTTTTGCGCCCAGAATTCTGTTGTAAAACAGTAATACATACCATACCAATTCGGTACTTGGAAGTGATGCCCAAAATATGCCCCTTCAAAATACCAAATTGCAAATACAAATTGCGATTTGTTAACAAGTTCCCCGAATTGCAATATTGGGCAGCGATACTAACGACCATGAGGGAAGTCTATAATGTCAAAGAGAATATATTGCCGAAATGGTGTCTGCTAAACATATGGGGGGACTCAGATGTTATGAACACGGAGCGCCTGTGGGTACTACTGGGATTCACGATAGCCAAACGCAATCTAGCAAGGAAATGGAGGGCGATAGAGGCTCCGCCTTTTCCAAGAATGGAAAATGGAGTTAGACTGGTGTATGCAGGCGGAAAGAGCGGTTTATAAGTAGGGGATGCCCACAATAATGGACAAAGATCTGGGGGAAGTAGAATAGTTATCGGGGAATGTTATGTAGTTCGATAACGGGACAAGATTAGGATCAAGAAACTCTTGAACGGGGAGAGAAAGGGGGACCTCGTGGGGGAGAGAACCAGAAAGGTGTCAGTAATCATCAATTGATTGTTATTGAGTTACCACACAGTGTGTGGATTGTCAGACTATTATAGCATATGTATACTGTAAAGAAGATGGTGTGTTGTTGTTTCAATAAAAAAAAAAAAATGTTCCCGAATTACATTTTGTACATCAGAAAAATATTTTTTCTGGTCACAAACTTCCCAATTCTGCGAATCGGGCCATTTGCCACAAGAAAAATGCTTTGTACATCTGACCCTAAGTTCCTTGTCTACCTTTGACACAGGTTCTGTGCTACTACATATAACTGTGTTGTCCTTAATGTGTGAGGTTACTTTGAATTGTTACCAAAGCCAATAAATATTGCATATGTATTTTGCTCTAAAGCCATCTCTGCCCCTACAAAACATAGAATCTTTTTTAATTTAGTCCAGAGAATTAGTTTTTTTACTCATTCTGCTGTAAATTGTTTTAATGTTTTAAATGGGAGTGTGATCGTGGGGGTATAGCTGGCCGGAATATCAAGCATGGAGGCTGTATAAAGTGTGCAATGTCTGTATGTTTTTATTGCAGTTAGTACAGACGGCAAATCAGGGTATAGTGATGGAAACACAAAACGAGACTCCAATTGATAGACAGTCTGGTCTTCCTCCTATGTAGGGGCCGAGGACGCCTTCTCTTTGTGGGGTTATCCGGGCGTAGCCCTCGGAGGTCGTAGGGAAAAGAGAAAAAAAAAAGAGCCGTTAGTCCGACTGGACTATATACACGGAGCACCGTTACCGAAACCCAGGAGGCGAGGGACTTGAAAACAATTGTGAGGAAGGTAGGGTATTGGATATTGGTATGGGAGGAAGAGAGAGAGTAGACGTCAGGAGGGTGGTTGTGAGGGTATTCGTGATAGGAGGGGAGGGAGATATAAACAACAGTGTAGAACACGGGTAGTGGAAACCCAAGGGTGCTATACACTAATTTACAGTGCACAACTAGAATCACTAGTGACAAGAAGTAATTTACAATGCACCTAATGTGCTACAATGGCTACTCTCGGGGTGTAGATACTCACAGGCTCCGCCGCAACTCTCCAGTGAGTTGCGGCCGCTCCCCAGCCGCCTCCTGTGGACTCCACCAGTCCTCACTCCACATGTCTTCTTCTTCTCTGGTCACCGTCTCCGGTTCCGCTTCGGTCCGAGCCTCCTGCCACGAGTTTGCTTCTCCGACACTGCTCTCCTCTCGGCGTCCGCCTTTTCCAGCTTTGGGATGCTGGGTTGGGGAGGGACTTCCAGGGTCACCCGGATGTTCTTTCGGTGTGTCTTTGGCAGGGATTGGTTCCTGGAAAAGAGGACAGAGGGGAGGAGTTCTGGTTGTTAGGGACGCATCCTGGTCCGTGTTCGAGGAAGGGAACCGCTCGTTATGGCGCCGCTTCAGGGAGGTAGCTGAGGACATCAGATTACATCCCCTTCCCCTAGCTGTCCTTCTTGTACGGGTCGGGGAGGATGGGTACCGGGAAAGGAAATCCGCATTCCCTTGATCTGTCCCCTTCCTGTGTACGGTCTTGAACCTAAAGGGATGTAGGGCTAAAAACCATCGGCGGATCCGGTCGTTATGTCCTTTGTTTCGGGCCATCCATTCCAGAGGTGCATGATCAGTATACAATGTAAAGTCTCGACCTTCTAAGTAATACCGCAGGCTTTTGATAGCCCACTTAATGGCGAGAGCCTCCTTTTCAACGACTGAATAATTTCTTTCTCTGGGAAACAATTGCCTACTCAGATATAGAATGGGTTTTTCGTCCCCGTTACTGTCTAGTTGATAAAGAACCGCTCCTAGACCCTGATCTGAGGCGTCTGTCTGGAGTACAAAGGTTTGGGGCTAGCTAGTACTGGTTTGGACGTTAGTGACAGTTTGAGCCCATTGAAAGCCTGCCAGGGTTGGGGTGTCAGGTTTTTCAGAGATTTGTCTGTGTTTGCTGCCTTCTTTAGGAGATCTGTAAGAGGAGCAGCCCTTTGGGAGAAGTTGGGAATAAATCTACGGTAGTACCCGAGAAGGCCCAGAAAAGCTCAGAGGTCTTTTAGGGATTGGGGAAAAGGAATGGATTGAATGGCGGTGATCTTATTATCTTGTGGGCGTATTACTCCCTCGCCTAGAAGGAAACCGAGGTATTTAACGGTTTGAGCAGTTAGGGTGCTCTTGGATGAGTTGATAGTGAAACTGAAGGACCCTAGGGAATAGACAACCTGCTGTAAGTGTTTCAAATGTTGTTCCCGGGTGTCACTGTAGATAATGATGTCATCAAGATAAGCTCCAGCATATTGAGCATGAGGTCGTAGGATAAGGTTCATAGTCCTTTGAAAAGTGTCTGGAGCACCATGGAGTCCAAAGGGTAGAACCGTGAATTGGAACAATTCCTTGGGGGTGGAAAATGCTGTTTTCTTTTTATCCTGATCTCTTAAGGGGATTTGCAAGTAGCCTTTACATAGTTCGAGCGTGGTGATATATTTGGCTTTTCCTATTCGTTCGATCATTTTATCTACGTGAGGTAGGGGGTAGGTGTCAAAGTTCGTGATTTTATTCACTTCGCAGAAGTCAATACAAAATCTTATTGATCCGTCAGGTTTTGGGACTAAGACAATGGGGGAGTTCCAATTGCTTATGGATGGCTCAATGATTCCCATGTGTAACATCTGTTCTGTTTCCTATTTGATGACAGACCTACGGGCCTCCGGGACCCGGTAGGGTTGAAGGCGTACGATCTTCCCTGGATCGGTTTGTATGGCATGCTCGATTATAACGGTACGTCCGGGTGTTGTGGAGAAGACATGTTGAAGGGGCAGGAGGACGCCCCGGAGGTCTTGTTTCTGGGACTCTGTCAACTCAGGGTCCAGACAAGGGTCAAAAGGGAAAGCAGGTTTGGGGAGTGTCCCTGACAGGAGTGGTCGGGGACCTTCCCATTTTTTGAGGGGATTTATATGATAAATCTGGGAGGTCCCACGAGTAGGGTCTAACTCCATTTCATATGTAACAGGAGAATGGGGTCCCTGCCACTGACCCAACAGCTTCTGGTCGATGGAAGGCATCATTAAGAGTACTAAGTCTCCCACCGAAAAGCTTCTGGCTTTGGTGCCTTTATCATATTGGCGTTTTTGGGATGCTTGGGCGTTTTCCATATTTAGTCTGACTATGTCCTGTATTTGTCCCAAATGGGTCTTGAGGTTCTTGATGTACTCTGAGAGGGGTCGGGTCCGGTCGGGTTCTGCTTCCCAGGCCTCTTGGGCCATATCTAGAAGGGTTCGGGGAGGGTGTCCATAAAGGAGTTCATAGGGGGAGTAACCTGTGCTGCTCTGTACCTTACACCGTATAGCAAACAGTGCTAAGGGTAGCATCTCCTCCCACCTCCTAGACTCTAGGGCCACTAGCTTCTTTAGGGTTGTTTTGAGGGTGGCGTTGTAACGCTCCACCAACCCGTCTGTCTGTGGGTGGTATGCAGAGGTCCAGATTTGCTTAATCCCTAGTTGTGAACACACCTGTCTCATGAGGGTGGAAACAAAGGGGGTGGAACCCCACTCTTGTAAAAATCGCAATCATGGCTTTGGCTATGTTTTGGGCGGTGGGTTGTTGCAGGGGTACGGCCTCGGGAAAACGGGTGGCATAGTCAACAAGGACTAAAGCGTACCGACACCCGCTTCGGGAGGGCAGTAGGGGTCCTATGATGTCCATGCCGACTCTACTAAACGGTATGTTGAAGATTGGCAGGGGTTGAAGGGGTACTTTTGAGGGATGATACCTACTGTTTTTCTGGCAGACCGGGCACTCCCGGCAATATGCTCTTACTTGCTGATAGACTCCTGGCCAATAAAATTTGTCCAAAATGGCCTGTCCGGTTTTCTCATCATTAAAACAGCCCCCCAACAAGTGGCTATGGGCAAGAAACAGGATTTTCTCACAAAAGGGACCTGGAACTAATAACTGGAGTGACTGACGGGGACTGCCTTTTCTATGTAATAAACCGTTCTTCTTGAAAAAGTAGGAACCTACTTGCAAGCGATCTTCGTTTTCCAGGGCTTTTCCCCATGCTTCATGTAGGACGGGGTCTTCTCTCTGGGAGGCTCTAAATTCTCTGTTTGTCTCCCATGGGTGCTCTTCAGTTCTGACAGGGCATACAGTGACATAGTTTCTTTTCCCCTTCCTTTTCTGATTTCTGGTTTTTCGTTGTTTGGATGGTGAATCCGGTGGAGGATGGACTTGGGAAAAGGGTGCTACAGTCCACCATTGGGATAGGGAGTCAGTTGTGTCGTGGAGGAGTTTTGGGAGACCAGAGTAATCGCTCCCCAATATTACTTGCTCTGGTAGTCTGGGTATAAGTCCCACTGTTAAATCGGTTCCAGGATCGGTGGGATGCTGAATGCGTACCTGAGCGGTTGGATATCTTTTGGTATCGCCATGAACACACTGAATGGCAACTGTGCCAGTGAGGGGACCGACTGGTGACTGCATGTCTTGGGGTCGGAGAACACTCTGTCTACACCCTGTGTCAGCCAGGGCTAATACGGGCTGCCCGTCAATCTTCACAGGGCAGCGATAAGGTGGAGGTACTGCTCCAGGGGTGGCACATACATAGTTCCGTGCTACCCCCACCTCCATAGGTTACTCCCTCTGGGGACATGATCTGGCTATGTGGCCATAGGCTCCGCAATTGTAACACTGTGGCCCAGGGTTAGGAGGTCTGAACACGATAGGGGTTGGTAAGAGTGGGAGGGGATCCGGTCTTCGGGGTATGGGGTCGGGTACTGATTGGGTTGCTGGGCTGGGTTGTATGGTCGTCACTTCCTCTCTGTAGTTCTTGGGCTCGGCTGTAAGCGCTAGCGATGTCCACCGCACTATCCAGGGTGAGGTGTGCGTGTTGTCACACCCACCTCTGTGTGGATGGATGCAAGGATGCCAAAAATTGCTCCAAGTATATTTTGGCTAGTATATCCTCCTTTGAGGAAGTGGTTGGTCTAAGCCACCGGTTGGTTAAATCTTTGACACGGAAGGATAACGCTCTGGGAGTCTCTTGTGGTTCTTCCTTTACTTGTTGCAGCTTGACCCTATAAGTCTCGTCATTGATGCCCAGGCGTTCTAGGATGCATCTTTTGATGTCTTCATACGGATTGTTACCTTGGAAGTTGGCTTTCTGGTAGGCGGCCTGTAGATCCCCCGTCAGTAGGGGTCCCAGGTATTGGCCCCAGCGGTCAGCCGGCCAGGAAGCGGTCTGGGCCATCCGTTCGAAATTCGTAAAGAAATAGTCCGGGTCATCCCCGGCACATATTTCTGTAAGACAACCGAAGTCAGGGAAGCGACTGGCCTTTGCTGTCCCATGGCGTCAGTGAGCTTCCCCAATGTCAAGTCATGTGCCTCTCCTTGTCGTTTGAGAACATCATGTAGTTGTCCCCTATCGCCTTTAGCTGTTTGAGGAATCTCTCCATCATTCTACCCAACTAATCTTGGGTTTCCGCCATTTGCTTGACTGCAGCCTCCATGCTTCCGGCTGATCCCACTTCTGACACTACCTGTGATCGTGGGGGTATAGCGGGCCGGAATAACAAGCGTGGAGGCTGTATAAAGTGTGCAATGTCTGTATATTTTTATTGCAGTTAGTACAGATGGCAAATCAGGGTAAAGTGATGGAAACACAAAACGAGACTCCAATGGATAGACAGTCTGGTCTTCCTCCTCTGAAGGGGCCGGGGACGCCTTCTCTTCGTGGGGTTATCCGGGCGTAGTCCTCGGAGGTCGTAGGGAAAAGAGAAGAAAAAAAAGGAGCCGTTAGTCCGACTGGACTATATACACCGAGCACCGTTACCGAAACCCGGGAGGTGAGGGACTTGAAAACAATTGTGAGGAAGGTAGGGTATTGGATATTGGTATGGGAGGAAGAGAGAGAGTAGACGTCAGGAGGGTGGTTGTGAGGGTATTCGAGATAGGAGGGGGGAGATATAAACAACAGTGTAGAACACGGGCAGTGGAAACCCAAGGGTGCTATACACTAATTTACAGTGCACAACTAGAACTATTAGTGACAAGAAGTAATTTACAATGCACCTAATGTGCTACAATGGCTACTCTCAGGGTGTAGATACTTACAGGCTCCGCCGCAACTCTCCAGTGAGTTGCGGTTGCTTCCCAGCCACCTCCTGTGGACTCCACCAGTCCTCACCCCACACGTCTTCTTCTTCTTCTCTGGTCACCGTCTCTGGTTCCGCTTCGGTCCGAGCCTCCTGCCACGAGTTCGCTTCTCCGACGCTGCTCTCCTCTCGGCGTCCGTCTTTTCCGGTGTAGTGGGTGTTGCAGAAAATGGCAAGATGCGAGTTTTGGTGATACCGGGCTTTATTTGAGAATACAGGAAGTCAGTGCAAGTCTTTCTAAAGGGTGCCCTTCTTGGTGATCGACTCCGCTCGGTTCGCCTCCTCCTCCTGTCCTTTCCTTCCGCCCTCTTGGTGAGACCAGGACTTCTCCTCGGGCTTGTCTCGTCCGGCTCCGTGTTGCTGTCATGGGTGCTCGAGCTGTAAAGGAGAAAAGGCAAGAGAGGAAAGGTGTCAGTCCTGAGGGTGACTTTTACACGTTTGAAAGGGAAGGGGGTGAGGGAACACCACTAGTGTAAGGCTACTGTTCTGTGAGAGGGGGGTGTGTGTGCAGTAAAAGGGTTTACTGAGGAAACACAATGATACGAAGTCACGTCACCGACCCTCCCTTTCTCCCCACCCAACCCGCTATACGGCTCTGTTAATCGGTTAGCCAAACACCTCCAGGGGTGCGGCAGGGCGGCTTGTTTTGCCGATGGCCTCCTGGCTCCCGCGCCGCCAACGGGTCTTCTCTCCTCTCCTCCGTAGATGTGATACCGGTTCTTCCTCTCACGTCTGCTTCGCTTGCTTCCTCCTCCAACTCCTCGCTCGACTCCGCTCCGCTCCTATTACGCCTCCGGTGAACAAGCACACCTGTGTGCCTTCTCCTGCTGATTTTGATGACGGTGCAGACTCCGCTCACTCACCTAGCTCCTCCCAGTTAAAGGGACCGCCGTCATTCTCTTCCTCGTCCTGTGGATAGTACTGTCCCTCAGAATACGGCCAGTTGTCATGCTCCGGAGACAAGAGGAGTGGGTCATGGCATGAATCCCCAGAATGGGGTACAGAATCAGTGGTCCGTTGGGGAGGCAGCTTCCCCAGGTTACATCCGGCTTTGGGATCCTGGGTTGGGGAGGGACTTCCGGGGTCACCCGGATGTTCTTCCGGTGTGTCTTTGGCAGGGATTGGTTCCTGGAAAAGAGGACAGAGGGGAGGAGTTCTGGTTATTAGGGACGCATCCTGGTCCGTGTTCGAGTAAGGGAACCGCTCGTTATGGCACCGCTTCAGAGAGGTAGGTGAGGACATCGGATTACAGGGAGCTAGATTTATTATTGTATATTTCGTTTTTAGTCTCATAGAATATGAACAGTGCCTTTAATTCAGTTAATATTTGGCTGCATTGAGTGTGAAAGAGGTATAACTTTGCTCACCTATTTTGCTCTACATTATTTTTTGTCACTGAATCTTTTTGGGCTTATGATAAGTGTTTAATGACCATGTTGATAGATGGGTACTCGACTTATGTCACATTCAAATCTGTCACAAGGTGGAGGTGGTGCAAAATCCTCTTTCTGGTGGGAGTACTAAATCAGGATGTATGGTACCAGAATAATGAGTATTTGCTATTTTGCTACCATAATATTTTCGCAAATATATAGACAAACCAAATATTGAGAAGGCAAGTGTATAAGTATAGGTTTACTATCCCCCATTCCACATATACATAGCTTGACAATACATTCGTCTTGAGGGCACATAGATTTGGAGCTAAGAATATGGCTCTTTTGCTGGTGTCTACATCACGAGCACACACATGCACGTCACTTTCAGATAAACATGGATCAAGTTTTGTGTGCAAATCCCATTGATGCTTCCAACATTGTACATGTTCACCCTTCATGACCAGAGACATTTTAAGGCATGGGCAAAGTGTGCTCTGGTCCAGGGCCCCAACCTTTCTAGGGGCCCCCCATCATTAAGCTTTAAGGGCTGTTCCAGACAATTGCATAACTCAAAAATGATGGTACCCCCTGCACAATATGAAAAGGGGCTCCCAGGTCTCCATTATTTCATAAATATTCAAAGGGTTCTCACTGAATGGGGGCCCCCTCAAGGATTTGTGTTTGGGGGCCAATAAAAAAGGTTGTCAATGGTCAGACCATGGTTGGTGAGGGCTTGAGTGAGGCGAAAAATGGATAATAAATTCAGAGTTATTCCGAGCAGTGGACCCCATATTCTGTATGGGCCAGGGCCCGCAAAATCCTTAAGGTGTACCTGTTCATGGCAACATAAACCTCGCTCCCAGCTGCATTACAAATCTGCCCTAAAATAATTATAAAAATTGTGTTTCTTCTACTGACTCCCCCATAGATCAGGAGTGAAATAGTTTAGCATCAGTCCACATCTCAGTTAGCTTGTCTCATTGACCATCAGAGCCAATTTTTGGAATCTTTGACAGAATCTTTGACATCTTCATCTTTCGCATTTTTCCCTATGTTTACCTGGTTTGCTTCACACTGGTTACTCTGTGAAAAGTGTCTCTCCTTTCCACATTCTTTGCATGACCAGCAAAACGCAGGCTAATTTCTAGAACTTGATAAGTGCTACCAGAGCCGCAACAAAAGCAACATAATTTTGACTAGCCAAAATCCCCCGTCCAAGGAGTTGAATACCTATTGATTTCTTCCTGCCTTTCCTGTTGTCATGGTTTTATATCACACAAACCATGATTTTTATTCTCACAATTTTGTTGAAAACCTTTTTGATTCAGTAGAATGCTTAATGCAGATAGTTTTAGCAATCATTGGGGGAGCCAAGATGGCGATGGAGTGAGTTTACTCCTGGTTCATCCAGCCAATAGCCTATGCTTCTCTCTAAGATTAAGCCATGCACGCATAAGTACACCCGGCTGGTAGAGTGATGACAGGGGGTGTGATATCAAAAATTATTAATAGTCGGAGACCCTGAGGGCTCTGTCAGAAACTTTATGGTGCTGAAATGAACTATTAATCAAAATGAGTGGAACATTTGCATTCAATATTTTCTCTCCTGTTTTCTGTTGCCACCTCCACACACCTCATACTGAGAACAACATTTAATGAAAACCCAAGAAGCCAAGCAGTCATGAGCAATTGCTCAAGGACACCTCCTGAATCTATCCCCTAAAAGAAATCACTTCTTGGCTTTTAACTCTTTGCTCATTCATGTTGAGGTTGGTCACCTGGGCAGCCCTGGTAGAATACAGGGAGTTATGTACCAAATGTAGGAACGCTGTGTTGCTGGCTGCATTCGCCATGCACACCAGAGCAGCACACACAGAAGTGGCAAGGCAAGCTTTAAGTATGAGAAACCAGGGACGGATTGTGATCTTTTAAAGTGTTGGGCGTACTACTTGTAAGGACTTCAACTAGTTTTTTTTAAACCCTTAGTTGTTCGCCATATGTTACAAACTACCTGGTGTGACAATGTCAGCATTTTGTAGTAGATACCCACTTAAACCAAGAATGACATACAATATGCCCATATTCCATTAAATTTGTTAGAAGATATGACCGTCCACCCGTGCCTACGTTTAGAAGGATTTCTTTTCTGCTGCGTCGTTAGTCATTTTGCTAAGGCTCGCTTTGTCTACCCTATTTTCCCAGTCTGCATGTATTTCCAGATCGGCCAAACAGGTTCTCAAATTGCTTCCCCTTCCGCTTGATGGTTCCTGGCCCAGCTGGAGCTTGATTTCTTCCCAGCATAGGCTGTCCCTTGAATCTGGTTCTGTGGAGCGGAATTTATGGCAAAGCTTTACGAAACCACTCATGCCCCGAAATTTTTGGTTTTGAAGGCCGATTTCAAGCCGGACTTGCGATGGAGAGGCAGACTTTGGCAGGTTAAAAACGGCTTTGTAAATCTTTATCTGGAGATAATTTACTAACTCCGCCTCCTTGACACACCAAGTGACTAAGCCATACGATAGAGTGGGCATGATTTGCGCTGACATCACTTTTAAAAGATGGTTATAGTTAGGGCAATCCAATTATGTTTTTAGTTGTCGATAAGCAAAGATTAACGATTGGGCTTTAGCTTTTGTGATCAATTTGTGCTCCCTGTGTGTTGTACCCTGCCCTATTGTAATACCAAGGTATTTATATGACCCTTGCTCTTCAACCTTCGTCCCTTTTACTGTCCATTTGAACTTGATTTTGTGCGGATCCACTAGACAGAAGACCTTTGTTTTTCCTTTGTTAAGTTCCAAGTTTTCCTGGTCCAAATAGGTTGCTAGATTATTTATCGCTCTTTGTAGACCGATGGGGGTTTGGCTTAACAGTACTATATCATCCGCGTACTGTAAAACGAAAATCTGCTTGTAGGCCATATTCGGTGGATGGCAATCGGCTGTTTCCATGTTTTTACTAAGATCTGAGAGGAACAAATTAAATAGGCTTGGTGCTAACACACATCCTTGTTTTTATCCTTGATGCTTGTCAATGCTCGAGGTCGTACTGCATCCTTCGCTCAGTTTTACTCTTGCCCAGGTGTCACTGTGTAGGGCAATTAATACATTTAATAATTGATTCGGTAGTCCCCATGCTTTTCCCAGAGTCGCCTTCTGTTCACTCGATCAAAGGCGGATTTTATATCAATAAAACATGCATACAGTCGTGTTCTCTTTTTTTGTGCCTTTTCAGTTAAGATTGCCAGGATTACCAAGTTTGTTATTGTAGCCATCCCCTGTCTAAAACCTGTTTGGAAATTGGGAATTATGTTACTTACTCATTTTCACTCATACTCTCTCCCACTCACTGTCACTCACACCCACATACTCACACTCACTGGTTCTCACTCTCACTTACAAACACACATACCCACACCAATCCTTTTACACACAATGACCCTCACTCAACTCCTCTTGTACAAGCCTTCTTCTTTACTGAGTAGCATTCAGACATCCCCTCAGGCCTCTTGGCCCAGGTGCACCTGCTGAATTACTAATAGCTACCCCCCTGACTCTAGACTACTCCCTCTTACAAAATCCCCTCAGTTAGTCCTTACAACCCAACTCCTTCATTCACTCCATCGAACTCATTTTCACTTATTCATACTCACTCTCTCACAGATTCACTCTAACTTTCACTCTTATTTGACACCCTAAAACACACTCCACACACATGCATATGCTCACTCAGTCTCATTCACTCCTTTCCCTCGCAAATGAGCATTCACACATCTAAAAATAAACAACCTACTTTGCTTTCATTGCTGGCAACGTGGGCTCCACAGGAGCAATGCAGCACTGAACACCAAAACCAGCAAGCCATGCCTCCAGACTAAGAGCCAGGGCAAAGCAGCAGGGACAGGATTCAAAAGTGAAAGACCCAGCCCAATCCCTCTTCCCAGGTCCTTGAGAGGACTGAAAGCACAACCCTATAGGAGGCTGGGGCCTGGATCATTTTCCTCTTACTCTGTGTGGCTCCTCATTGGCCTCAGGGATGCCCTAATGTGCACCCTGATAGCCACATTTTAGCAAATATACAGCCAGATTCATCAAGCGAAATGCGTTCGCAAAAGGGCCAGATTCTGAGAATCTGGCCCTTTGCAAGTGCAATTTTTGCATTTGGGATTCATCATCTCAATTGCAAAAATCGCTAATAAAGAATTCGCAAATTTGCGAGGATTAGCATTTAAGGAATCTCTATTAGAGATTCCTTAAATGCTATTCATGAAACATTTAAAAATTGCAAATTCGCAATTTAGGAGCGCTATTTACCACGAAGTCAAACCTCGTGGTAAATAGCAAAAACTTAGAAAAATGCATTTAAATGCATTTTTCTAAGTTGCATGTTACACACACACATGTCCTTTGGACATGTGTGTGCTCAACATCAGTGTAAATTCACATTTCAGGGGTGCTACAGGGTGTCCTTTGGACACCCCTGGCACCCTTGAAATCGCATCCTTATTTGCGATTAGCAAATTGCTAATCGCAAATAAGGATTGACTCCCCATTCATTCCTATGGGCCTTTAGGCCCATAGGAATGAATGGGGAGTATTACTTATTTGCGATTAGCAATTTGCTAATCGCAAATAAGGAGGCTGTAGGAATCGCAATTTATTTTGCGATTTCTACATGAATCCCGATTTGCAAGTCCTTAATAGCGATTCCTTAATAATCGCTATTAAGGACTCGCAAATCGGGACTTTGATGAATCTAGCTGATAATGTGCTGCCTAAGGCATTCGCAGTATGTCTGCTAAATAAAATGGATTGTGCTTCTATGAGATCGATCGCAGTTGAACTGTACCCCTCACTTGCACAATATAGATGTAGATATCCACTATATTTTTAAAAACACGCTGTGTCTGGATTGTGCCTCAGCCTCACTCCTCCTCCTGTCATAAGGAGCCTGGAGACTAGGCTGGGAGGGCTGACCGGTGCACTGACTGTGTGCATGAAAAACATAAAGTTGTGTTTTTATGAACATTGCTAAGTTAAATGATTAGCATTAGCGGCCAGAGACGAAGGGGAGTAACTGGCATCTCATGAGAGGCAGGACTGTGCCCTGAGGGCCAGCTGAGGAGCCGCACCTGGGTCACTACAGACAGTTGTGTTGACATTATGCTGCCACAGAGCAAGAGAAAATGCACAGCTGCGTGTCCAAAGGCCTTTATGGGAAAGAATCAGGTCCACAGCTTAATATAAAATAAGGGCACCTCTCTGGTGACTCACACACAACCCCAAAACACTGCCCACATAGGCACACTGCAATTCAACACTTTAACAGACCACTCCCCCCACACATTGTTGCATGGTACCTATGCACTAGTGTGTTCGGCACCTCATTAGACGTGTGAAGCATCATTAAAAAATCATTTACAAATGCATATACAGCATAGGAGGGTATTAGTTTTGAGATATTTTCATATACATTAAAAGGACATATCATGGACACATCTAGTTCTCAAAGTCAGATGCAAACGTGAACCTTAAGCGCCCATTCGGAAGTCTCTTACTGCAGTCCAACTCATGCAGCTTACCTTCTGCTGCCTTTAAATCCTATTGTCCAAGAAAAATGACATAGCCGACAAATAGGCTTGTGAGAATGTCCAAAAAAGGGTGTAGGCTCAGAAAATCAAAATGTGTGGTTAGAAAAAGGTGGGCAGACTTAGAAAACACAGGTTGCAGAGTCAGTGAAAATGGGATGGAGGATAAGAAATTAAGCTGCATTTGTCAAAAACGGGGACAAACTTACAAATTGAAGGTGCTGGTACGTGATGCATGATTATTAAAATGATGTAACTCAAAAACCACATTTCCTGTGGAAAATAATAGTGGTGCCAGCAGGAGAATAATGTGGTTGCAAAATCAAAATCATGCAGGGAGAATGCCTGTTTTTAAAACAGAGTTTCAAACCAATAGTGGACTGGAGGTATGAAATATTGAGGTGCACATTAGGGAATACAGGGTGCAGACTCAGTAAAATGGGATGATGGTGCAGTGAAAAAGGTAGCAGTGGCGGCTCCTCCGCTAGGGTGGAGGAGCGTCGCCCCACTTCTCACGGAGCAGTGTAAACGAAAAAATAAAATGATAATAACTGAAGTTATTATCATTTTCTTTTTTGTATCATCAGGCTAAGGTGGGGCGGGGCTTGCCTCCCCTGACGTCGGGGAGGAGGAGTGGCTGGCCCTCTCAGATCGGCCAAACAGTCATGCGCACTTCACATGTTCTCCATGTTGGCTGCATTACAGCCTGCATGGAGAACATGTCCAGGCTCCATTCCCGGCTGAGCGCCGAACCGCGGCGCTCAGACCAATCACAACGCTGCAGTGCAGCGTTGTGATTGGCTGGGGCAGCCTGGGTGCTTCCTGGAAGAGACTCACTCAACGTGGGAGGAACGTAGGAGAAACATGGTGAGATCGTTGAAGTGATTTTTTTTAATTCTAACGCCCACTCCCCGCCCCCCATACCTAACCGGCCACCACCGAAAGGATGCCTATTCAAAGCATATTTGCAAGGGGATATCAACCCCAGAACGTCACTTTTAGTGACGTTCTGGTGGCAATATCCCCTTCTCCATATTTACAAAGCGGCGTTAAGCCACCTTTTGTGGCTAAACGCTACCTTGTAAATGAAGCCCCTTTTCACCCTTCACTTAGGGTGAAAGGGGCATGCTATGGTTGTTGCAGTGGGCGTTCCACCACAACACCTACTGCTTTTTGACGCTGCCCCATATTTACAAGGCTGGAGCAGCTCTAAAAGCTAAGACAAGGGAACACCTGGTTTTAGACCGTTGATACGAGGAGAAAGTATATATTTCTCTTCGTTTTTGCTCTTTCCATGTGTGCTGCATTCTGCAGCACACAGACAAAAGCAAATCACCTTTCAAGGTTGTTCATGTGCAGGAAGGTGTCCCTTCCTGCACACAAACAATGGCCCCTGCAGCGCAGTCCCCCTTGCAACTTGGCGCAAGGGTGCTTGCACTGGCGCTAGGCAGCTTTATTGGTGCCAGTGCTAGGAGAAATGCAGGGATGTGCTGTATTTTAGTAAACACAGCTCATCCCTACGTTTTAAAAATGTCAGAGCGCGGAGTTAACAATCTTGGCGAAACACTGCGTAACACTGTTGTAAATATGTCCCTTTGTTTGACGTTGTACAGGTTCAAGAAAATAAATGTTTATAAATAATGCAAATAAAATTGATCTGCATTCACAGGATGCGCACTGTGGGTCCAGAAATCAAGGTTGGAAACTCAGTTCAATGGGAGCAAACTTAATAGGACAGCGTGTGTGACCTTGAACAGCTTTGATCAATCTCCTCTTCTTCCAAAAGGACAGACACAGCTAAGGACAGCAATGGTGATGAGGGATGGGGTCACACAGAGCAAACCCCCCGGAATACAGTATTAGCTGGGGTAATGCACACGACTTAGAAAATGGACAGTTGGAAGGGGTCATAGTGCGAGGTATACCATATACCCAACAAGCGACTGCAGATTGGGAATAAATTAAAACAGATAATTGAATTCTGAAAATATTTCTCCTTTGGAATTAGTAATAGATCCACACATAATGGGTCGATATTTTTGTAAAAAATATGTAGGACACAATATTTATGTCTAGGATATTTGCGTTGATAGTGTTGTGACAAATGCAGCATTTCGTGTTAAGTAGTTCACTCCTGCTCACACACGCGTGGAGTAAGTTTGGAGTAAGTGTTCTCGATCAGTAGTTCAGCCTTCTCTTTAGAGAAAAAAAAACATCCAACCCAGCTGTGGACTCTGGGTAAACATATGTTTTACTCCTCCTTTCTGGCTCTCTGCCACACAACTTGTTGGTACTGTCGCCACCTAGTGGTTGAACATGAAACCGTTTCTGGGCCGTTTTAGCACATTCAATTCTCTTCTGTCATGTTATACCCATGAGAGAACCTTTTACTCGCTAATTGAAGATTCTAAAGTTGTTAACATTCAGCAAGTTAATTTGGAGTGTGAGACAATAGACAAACTACGACAATGTTTTTTTTAAACATGCATACTAATTTCGTGCAAAGTGTGTTGCTTTTTTAACAATAACATCAACTAAAGAGTTGCTTTTCTAAAATCGCCTTTTTCTGAGTCTTTAAAAGAAGCTGAGTGGGAAAAAGGATAACTATTATTTCCCCCATTATTTTATCATTAGGAAACAAATGATTTATATTTTCTCTATTTGCTGCTTTTCTAACTGTTTGTGATTGTAGGAAAATGGGCAAAGAGACCAAGGGCCATATGTATCAAGCCTTTTGCGAATCGCAGAGGCCTTTTTGCATGTTTTGGTATGTATGAAATATTCGCAAAATAAGGAATAGCAAAGATTTGCGATTCCTTATTTTGCCATATCATTTAAGGAATCGCAATTTTGCGATTCCTTAAATGCTATGTATGTAGCATTTTCAGGCTGCGAATTATGGTTAAGAATTCGCAAATTACCACCAACTTGTAGTTGATGGTAACTTGCGAATTCTTCAAAAAATGCACAATTTGGCATTTTTGAAGGTGGCATGTGATGCACACACATGCACATAGGGCATGTATGTGCGCCATATGCACATTCATGTACATTTCAGGGGTGCAGCAGGGTGTCTTTGAGACACCCCTGCACCCTTGAAATAATTCTCAAATTGCGATTAGCAAATTGCGAATTTGTAATTTGAGAATTATTTTGCAATCATTCCTATGGGCCTCCTGGCCCATAGGAATGCATTGGAAATTATTCCTTAATTGCGAATTCGCAAAATGCGAATTCGCAAATAAGAAAGATTAAGGAATCGCTCAAAAAAAGCGATTTTCTTCATACATACCATTTTGCGATTCCTAAATAGCGATTCCTTAAAAATCGCTATTTAGGAATCGCAAAAGGGTTTGTTGATACATATGGCCCCAAGGGTAAACCTGGAAAGCTATATATTTCTAAAAATCCCACAAATTAAATCTGCAAACTCCAATACATGGGGAAAAAAACGGCTCATCATATTAATGGGAGAAAATTACAAAAAACAATTTGATGGACAGAATGTAGATCAATGTCCTACATTCACCCCAGTACAAGGATCTGGGCCTAAATCCATCGTTTTTTGCACTCCACACCATCCTGGGTTAGATAATGGCTTTACGCAAATCAGCTCTGACCCTGTGCCCCATGGGAACAGTCCAGTCCGAACTACACAGCCATATCTTTCCCAGACCGGAATCAAGCATCCGAGGACCGGACCGGTTTCAAGGTAACACCTCTCATCAGCCCGGCTAGCTTGACTCCAGTGGTGTGGAGGCTCTGGGACCCACGTCTGAGCTACCCCAGTACACTCAGGGAGAAAATTACAAAAAACAATTTGATGGACAGAATGTAGATCAATGTCTTACATTCACCCCAGTACAAGGATCTGGGCCTAAATCCATCGTTTTTTGCACTCCACACCACCCTGGGTTAGATAATGGCTTTATGCAAATCAGCTCTGACCATGGACGATGGATTAGGACCCAGATCTTTTGACTGGGTTGAATGCGTGACATTGATCCTCATTCGGTCCATCACCTGTTGTTTTTGCAAACTCCCCATCATATTAATGGGAGCATTTGACTGCAAACCTTTGCTTTTTAACATATAGGGTGACCACATTTTGGAAACTGAAAACTGGTACATTTCACAAAAAATAAACAACTGTCATTTTACACTAACAAAGGAATAGAGAAAGGCAGCGTTCATTGTCAAAGAAATAGACAAACAAGGCACTAAGTGAATAAAATGTATTGTTAGATTTCAACCCAGAAACATATCTGGTAATTAATTAGCTTTCAGATAAGCTGCTACCTAGTCGTGCTGTGAGGAAACATAATAAACATGCCTCTCTCTATTTTCAGTCAACCCTCGCTGAACTAGGACATTTGCCAAAATCTGCTGGGGCAGCTGGTGAAAAACCGGGATGACCAGTCACCCTATTACATATGTAACTGAAAGTAACTTAGGGTCAGTTTATATATATATATATGTTCGGTGTTCGGTGTGAACGTATCAGGGGACCCGAGGGGCATCTGCTTATTTTCAGCAAGGACTTCCTGATTGAAGCATTCCCCGTTTTTCCAGTCGGATTGTTCACCAACAGTGCCAATCAATTCCCTGCAACACTTACCCAGTTTACTGCATTCTGGGAGCTGTAGTCGATGCTTGGGCTGCAGCGGAGTTGCTAACACGTGACCTGTGTCATGCGGACTACCGCCAATGGGAAGGATACTGGACGATTTTAAATGGGGTGGGAAGTATTTCCCTGCATTCAACAGCATCTGACGAAGGCGAGAGGGCCGAAATGCATTATGCTATGTTGATCCATTAAACGATGTCCCAAAGTTACCCCCGAGAGACCTCCGCCTGTTCTTTGTAGCAGGCTCACTTTGGATATTTGGCGCTGGTCAGAGGCGCGTAGGAGGCCCCGTTCTTCTAAGTGGCTGGAAGCATCTCTGGCACTCGCTGCTGGCGCAGCTTCTTCGCTTCGAGGTATCGAATTGCTTCCAGTCCACCAGACATTGCACGTCAGGCTTGGGTCTCTGCGGTGCAGGACGTTACTCAACGAAGGGACAGAGGCACTGCTCCTGCTGTCTCAAGACTCCACTGACACACGCTCTGTTCGGTGTGAACGTATCAGGGGACCCGAGGGGCATCTGCTTATTTTCAGCAAGGACTTCCTGATTGAAGCATTCCCCGTTTTTCCAGTCGGATTGTTCACCAACAGTGCCAATCAATTCCCTGCAACACTTACCCAGTTTACTGCATTCTGGGAGCTGTAGTCGATGCTTGGGCTGCAGCGGAGTTGCTAACACGTGACCTGTGTCATGCGGACTACCGCCAATGGGAAGGATACTGGACAATTTTAAATGGGGTGGGAAGTATTTCCCTGCATTCAACAGCATCTGACGAAGGCGAGAGGGCCGAAATGCATTATGCTATGTTGATCCATTAAACGATGTCCCGAAGTTACCCCCGAGAGACCTCCGCCTGTTCTTTGTAGCAGGCTCACTTTGGATATAAACGCGTAAGATCTGGTGGCCTTGAACGCACAATAAATCGTTTTAGCCCATAACGGACGTTGGAGTGGCGTGGCTTTCTTCCTATTACTGCTGTGGCGGCTGCTGCGCTGGTTTGGGGAGTGAGCTGCATTTGCGCATATATATATATATATATATATATATATATATATATATATATATATATATATATATATATTACCTACTGGCGATAGCCAGTAGGTATATATAGTTAGGATTTTTTCTCTATGGAACTTTTGAAAATTCTATGCCTAATAACTTTGGCGTTTGTGGACGGAATTGGCTGAAATTTTCAGGAAAATGGCACATTTTGTTTCTGAGCAGCTCCTGGAAATTTGGGGGGGGGTTCGTCAAGGGGGGGCCGAGAAAAAAGGGGGGTCCCAAAACGCGTTTTTCCCATGTTAATTTCCATAGGGCGGTTGGCCTCACTTTTAGCCCGAACGGCTGAATGGATTTCCACGAAACTTGGCAAAATTGTAGGGACTGTTAGCCCGATGTGCCTTTGCTAGGTCTCAATATATGTGCTTCAGTGGATTTTGAGAAATTAACGTTTAAAACAAGATATATATCTGTAACAGCGCTCCGGGTAGCGCTCCGGTTCGCGAACTTTTCGCGTATCGGAACTTTGCGAAGCGAAGCTGATTGGCTCTCCGGTGTCTGTCAACATTCTAAACAGTCCGGAGCGGCCGCCATCTTGTCTCTCGGTAGGATCGAGAGACAAGAGGAGGCCAAAACAAAGGGGGAAATGAAGGAAAGGGGGCAAGGTAGACCCCTTCTGACCCCCTAGGATTGATGAGGGGGATATTATAGAGCCACGCGGGGCCCCAAAAAAAAAAATCCGATTTTTTCGCCATAGAGACGCGTCTTGGTACGCGAACCGGGCAGCTAACCGGGCAGCTAACCGGGAAGCTAACCGGCAGTGTAACGGGAGTCTGAGGAGTAGCTGATTGGCTGTCAACATTGTAAACAGTCCGGAGCGGCCGCCATCTTGTCTCTCGGTAGGATCGAGAGACAAGAGGAGACCAAAACAAAGAGGGAAATGAAGGAAAGAGGGCAAGGTAGACCCCTTCTGACCCCATAGGATTGATGAGGGGGATATTATAAAGCCACGCGGGGCCAAAAAAAAATACGATTTTTTCGCCGTAGAGACGCGTCTTGGTACGCGAACCGGGCAGCTAACCGGGCAGCTAACCGGGAAGCTAACCGGCAGTGTAACAGGAGTCTGAGGAGAAGCTGATTGGCTGTTATCATTGTAAACAGTCTGGAGCGGCCGCCATCTTGTCTCTCTGTGGGATCGAGAGACAAGAGGTGGAAAAAAAAAAGGTGTAAATGAATGAAAGGGGTAAGGCAGACCCTTCCTGAACCCCTAGGATTGATGAGGGGGCTATTAAAGTTCCCTGCGGGACAAAAGAAAAAAAAAATTGCGATTTTTCGCGGTAATATATTTTACAGCTATAGATATTAGCTTTTAAAAAACCAATGAAATTCACAGAAAAAACCATAGGTTATAGACCATATATAGTTAGGAATTTGCATTTACAAAACCTTGAAAATTCACTGAAAAAACCATAGGTTATAGACCATATATAGTTAGGGATTAGCATTTAAAAAACCTTATTTTATTTGCACAAAACCATTGAAATTCCATATATAGTTAGTTGCACTAACTATACATCGTGGACCCGCAATCCACTGCTAATGATGTCACATATTACATCATTCATGACATGGTCAGTGACATCACTGATGACATCACTGATGACATCTCAAATGACATCACTGATGACATCACTGATGACATCTCAAATGACATCACTGATGACATCACTGACATCTCATTTGACATTACTGATTACATCACTGATGATATCATTTATGTGATAATACATCTTCAGACTCTAATATAACCTTAGATACACTCAGTGTAAACAGGCACTCACAGACTGTCACACATCCATGGAGTTACTCACACACCTAGTCAGTCATGGAAAGAATCAATCACATCTCCATTTCCTCAACTATACAGTTATACACACCTTACTTATTCAAACATATAGTAACACATATTTACTCTCTTATACAATCCTTGATACAAGTTCACAATGATTCATACAGCCACTCACACATTCACTGGCTCTTATGTTCAGTTATTTATATATGTCAACTCTCACATGGAGTGTGTTTTACATATGTACTTACTTTGACATGTAGCACTGAGATATCCATTCACTCACCAATATACTCATGCACACAGTCAACTGTCCATACAGCTGTTTCTACATGCACTTTTGAACCCATACACCTAGGGAATCAACTGCTCACACATCTATGCACAGAGTTATACACCTCCCAGCCACCCACACACATACTCAGTCTCCCATACAAATACTTGGGCAACCATTCAATAACCCATATAGTTACTGATATAGCTACTGATTTAAACATGCAGCAGTTTACAGAACAACATAAATAATGATTGCCAAATTAAGACACTTTAATCACTAACCCATACACTCAGTGAGACACATTTAATCATTCTCTCATACAGTCAGTCATGCACCTACTAAATCCTTCATCCAGACACTTATACATCCACTCATTCTTCAATATGTAAGACATATTTTAACTTTACAGAAACATACAGTCACTGGGTGTTGTCATCAGTGATGTCATCAGTGATGTCATCAGTGATGTCATTTGAGATGTCATCAGTGATGTCATCAGTGATGTCACTGACCATGTCATGAATGATGTAATATGTGACATCATTAGCAGTGGATTGCGGGTCCGCGATATATAGTTAGTGCAACTAACTATATATGGAATTTCAATGGTTTTGTGCAAATAAAATAAGGTTTTTTAAATGCTAATCCCTAACTATATATGGTCTATAACCTATGGTTTTTTCAGTGAATTTTCAAGGTTTTGTAAATGCAAATTCCTAACTATATATGGTCTATAACCTATGGTTTTTTCTGTGAATATATATATATATATATATATATATATATATATATATATATATATATATATATATATATATATATATATATATATATATATATATATATATATATATATATATTCAATGAAAAAACCATAGGTTATAGTCCATATATAGTTAGGGATTTGCATTTACAAAACCTTATTTTACTCGCATAAAACCATTGAAATTCCATATATAGTTAGATGCGCTAACTATATATCGTGCACCCGCAATCCACTGCTGATGATGTCACATATTACATCATTCATGACATGATCAGTGACATCACTGATGACATCACTGATGACATCTCAAATGACATCACTGATGACATCACTGATGTCAACATCCAGTGACTGTATGTTTCTGTAGAGTTAAAATATGTTTTACATATTGAAGAATGAGTGGATGTATAAGTGTCTGGATGAAGGATTTAGTAGGTGCATGACTGACTGTATGAAAGAGTGATTAAATGTGTCTCACTGAGTGCATGGGTTAGTGACTAAACTGTCTTAATTTGTGCATCAGTATGTTTGTTGTTGTGTAAGCTGCTGCATGTGTTGATCAGTAGCTATAAGAGTGGCTATATGGGTTATTTATTGGTTGCCCAAGTATTTGAATGGGAGGCTGAGTGTGTGTGTGGGTGGCTGGGAGGTGTGTGACTCTGTGCATAGATGTGTAAGCAGTTGATTCACTAGGAGTATGAGTTCAAGAGTGCATGTGGAAACAGCTATATGGGCGGTTGACTGTGCATGGGTGTGTTGGTGAGTGAATGGATTTCTCAGTGCTACATGTGCAAGTAAGTACGTATGTAAAACACAATACATGTGAGAGTTGACATATATAAATAATTGTGGATAAGAGCCAGTGAATGTGTGAGTGGCTGTATCGATCACTGTGAGCTTGTATCAGGGATTATATAAGAGAGTAAATATGTGTTAGTATATGTTTGAATAAGTAAGATGTGTATAACTGTATAGTTGAGGAAATGGAGGTGTGATTGATTCTTTGCATGACTGACTAGGTGTGTGAGTAACTCCATGGATGAGTGACAGTCTGTGAGTGTCTGTTTATACTGATTGTATGTAAGGTTATATTAGAGTCTGAAGAGGTTCATTGTATTATCACATGAGTGATGTGATCAGTGATGTCAAATGAGATGCCATCAGTGATGTCATTTGAGTTGTCATCAGTGATGTCATCAGTGATGTCATTTGAGATGTCATCAGTGATGTCATCAGTGATGTCACTGATCATGTCATGAATGATGTAATCATCAGCAGTGGATTGCGGGTGCGCGATATATAGTTAGCGCATCTAACTATATATGGAATTTCAATGGTTTTATGCGAGTAAAATAAGGTTTTGTAAATGCAAATCCCTAACTATATATGGACTATAACCTATGGTTTTTTCATTGAATTTTCAAGGTTTTGTAAATGCAAAATTCCTAACTATATATGGATTATAACCTATGGTTTTTTCATTGAATTTCAATGGTTTTTTAAAAGCTAATATCTGTAGCTGTAAAATATATTCTTCTTTAAATCTTGAAATATATTTTTCATGTTCTTTACACAATTTTTTAAAAACATTTTTTTTTGTTTCGCTGCCAGTCCGCGAACCGGTCAGCTTCCGGGTAGCTCAATTTAAAGCCGCGGCTTAGTACGCGAACCGGTAACCGTTCCTTTAGCGTAACTGTTACGTTCGCATGATGTTTTGCGTTATCGCGTAATACGTCATTGGACGCGCCAAGTTAGCGGACCCGGAAGTGGACCGGAAAACGAAGCAAAGCGCGAAACGTAAACACAGCAGGTCATGTGACTCGATAATAACACTTTTCATTGGTTCATTTCACTTTTGGTTTCCTAATGATGTAATAATTGGTCATGTGATAAAAAATTAACACTTTTCATTGGTTTAGAATTTTTCCTTCTCCCAAATGATGAAAACCCCTCCTTCTTTCCTCACTCTGACTTTCATCTTGGTGAGAGAAAGACCCTTTTTGATTCATCAGCAATGGCTTCAATGGTTGCTTCAGCCAGTGTGCCACCACCACCTCCTCCACCTCCTCATGGGAAGAAAGGACCACCTGCTTCAGTAATTATGGAAGAGGTGGAAAATCAAGAAGAGGAAGAAGAGGAAGAACATTCTGAGTTTTTGCCAGAAGAGCCCAGGAGATATAACAGGAAAGAAAATTACATCTGGCAATTTTTTAAATTTCCAGCTGACCAAAAAAAAGTCAATGCAAGATACGTCTTTTGCCGTATTTGCGGCGAACGTCTTTCAAGGGGCACTGACAAAAAGTACAGCTATGGGAATTATACAATGCACAGGCACATGAGTCGGTGGCACCCTAACAATTACAGCAATGCCCAGCTTCGCGACCAACAACAAAATCCCCCAGAAATGGCAAGAAGATCTGTTGTTCAGGAGGTATCGGGACCGGAGGCGAGGGAGGTGATCCCGAACATCCAAATCAACATGGGTGAAGTGAAGCAAGTCTGTGTGTGGTGCAACCAGACACTTTGCTACCGCGAAAGTAGCATTACCCTTATAATGAGAGCCATCAACAATCATGTGTGCCCAAAACGCCCCAAAAAATAAATTCATCTTTTTTTTGTTGCTCCTGTTGAGCCCTCTTCGATGAATCATTTTTGTTTCCCCCTCCCCCCCAAAAAGTAAAAAAAAATACAAAATGTTCAGAAAAAAACAAAAAAATATAAAAAATGTTCAGAAAAGTAATAAAAAAAATTTAAAACAACAAAAAGAAAAAAAAAGTTCTTTTCAGAACTACCTCCCCATTATTAAAAAAAATTGGTAGAATTCTTTGAACTCTGCCAAGCTCTATTTCTATTAGTTCGCTCCCAGTTCGCACTCCGGTACGCGAACTTTGAGCGCACCAAAAAAATTTTTTTTAAAAAAAGGAACAGTAAGTATAAGGAAAGGAAACAGACAGTTATGTTACAAAAAAGACAGCTATAGGGAGTAAAGAAAAGATACTGTGACCCGCAATTCACTTCTGATCATGTCATATATTACATTATTTTTGACATGGTCAGTGACATCATCAGCAGTGGATTGCGAGTAACAGTTTTTTTTGTTTACGTCCTATAGCTGTCTTTTTTGTAACATAACTGTCTGTTTCCTATCCTTAAACTTACTGTTCCTTTTTTTAACGAGATAATAGATGTGAAGACCTACCATTGCAGTAAAACATGCCCACTTATTACATCATTCATAACATAGTCAGTGACATCATCAGCAGTGGAATGCAGGTTAAAAAAGTAGAAAACATTTACCTTATAATTCTTGTTAATTTTTAAAGAAAATTTTTCATACATTCAATCTGTAAAAGAGAGAACAAACATTTCCAAAAATATTAAAACATGTATTTAAAAATTAGAAAAAAGAAGGGAAAAGGTTCAAGAAGAAACACTTTTTAAACAACTTTGACACTTATAGAAACCTCTACTTCTCTACGACCCCTACACAATCCTAAATATATTTATTTTCAACAAACAGTATCTTCATGCTGATGAAATGAGGCCTATTTTGAAATATGATGCTTCTTTTGCATTGCTTATGTCTCACAATAGTGATGCAATAACAGCGCAAAAGAGATGTAAAACCATCATAAAATTGTGTCTAACATTTAAAATGATTGTTTTAGGATGCAAATAAGATGTGTGCTTTCAAGAGCTTTCTTTGAGGTGAGGCCTCTTTTCTTTTTTTTTAAAAAAAACAGTACCCAGAAGTACAGCACTGTAAGCATTAAAATTGACACTTACAGAAGACTCAGCTTCTCCATATCTACCTCACATTTCTAAATGTATATCATAAGTACAAAAAGCATAACATTAATTATACATGTTAAATGGTTTATTTTTGCTGTTCTCAGAATGTATCAAATTTCACTTAAATCAGTGACTTGAAGATATTCATCATGTAACAGCGGGGAAAAAAAAACACAATCAAAATGACTGTGTTTAAAAAACCCATACAACCTAAGAAATCTGATTTCAAAACTCCTTAAAATTAACTTACTTTCAATGACGTCGAAGGATCTCCTATAAACAGCATCCACTCTGTTGTGCTATAAATATTTTCAGCCCGCCACTTTCTGAAAGAAAACCTCCATCGATACGTAAAATATGTTACATAGAAAAAAAGACTTCTCTCATTCTATCACATGTTTCCACTAGGCCAAATCATGTTGCCGCGATTCGCAAGTCTTGTAATTCTTCCAATCAAATCCCGACATTTTCTATTTTCGCAACTTTCAAAAATAAAATATTTGAGATTATTTTCACAATCCTGGACTACTAATATCTTACTCTTCTTTGTCACTCATGTTCTCCTTTTCCTATGACACTGATACTGCTTACTATGAAGCAGACTTACTTGCATCAGGTTTATATAGTTGGATTTTTAATCTAGACAGCATTGCAGACTTACATTCCCTCTACTTAAAATTTTGGTTTTAAAAACACCAGGTAAGAATTTTTAAGGTCAAACGGCAATTTTTTTTTGAAAGTTACAACGGAATCATTACAGAATGACCAGCCGTTTCCAGACTTTAAGTAAGCTGTATAATGTCCTGATGTTGTTGATGGACCATCGTGATAGATAATTGCTACAGTTACAAAAGTCCTCCCTGATATTGACAGCTGAGAAGCCACAAAATGTTTTATTAAAGTTGACAATTTTGATCCATCAGGCCTACATCGTTGGATCATTAAAATGACATACTGGCCATATCTACGTATAAATAATGTTGACATCATATCACATTTACATTGGCTACACTCCATGTTGTGATCCGCTGCATTTACTAGCTTATTAAAGGACACTGATTTACTGTCTGGCAAAGTTAAATATATAAATCTTTCTGAGTCTACACTAGTAGTACTTGATACCATACAGTTCTCGCAGTCATGCTGCCATTGATAAGAAAGCCCAAACAGGTGATCTACATCTACACCCTCATCTTGCAATACATCAAGCATATACATTAAAAACTCCTGACAATCTTGCTGATTATTTTCAGAGAAGTCTGTTTGACCTGAACATTCATCTAACAGATAACGAACTTCAGACACACTTTCTACTTTTGTTCGATCAGTGCTACATTTCTCTAACACAGAATTCAACAAGCAGCATAAACTTTGTTCCGAATTGAACACAATCTGTTCTTTTAAACTCTCTAGTGAAAAGAGAACATTAACCACTACATTTGCATAGCAGTTGACACCAGAACTGTTTTCAAATTGAAAACCGACAACATCTTCAACAGAATCCACTTTCTTTCTGCTAACAATTTTCGGTTCATTGACTTTTAGTCTTTTTGCAACAACCTCCCTACTATTACTGATATTTCTACGTTTCTGGCCTACCACACGTTTCTCAAACAAAGGATATTGAGGCAAATGTGGCGCATACTCTCTTCTTAACCTATTGTATTCCTTAACACAATCTAGATCCGCACAAATGTTTGTGACATCACAGTCAATCAAGTACTATCCCGATAAAGTTCTAACTCGTGACAATGCCACATATGCCATACCCTCCTTGAACACAGAACTGCCAATATTCACCAATGCACAGTCTACACTTAAACCTTGCGATTTATGGATTGTCACCGCATATGCCAAGCAAACAGGAAACTGTTTACGGCGAACATATAAGTCTTTAACAAGCAAAAACCTAGCAGAACAACGACCAATTTGCTGTACTTCCTCAATGCCATCAAATTTAATTCTTAAAAATTCTATTCCATCTCTATTTTTGTATTTCTCAAAATCAACAACATTACCCATTGATCCATTTACCAGACCTCTTTCTACATGTAAATTCCTTCTCAAAATGATTCGGCAATTTAAACACACATTCAAAGTCTTTTCAAAACCCGCTGTTTTAGATATAGTCTTCTCTAATGAATCCAATTTTGATTTCAAATTGTCTGACAAAATAATTGTTGATCCCATATGCTCTAATTTGTCGATAGCTTCAAGTTTCACAATCTCTTGCTTTTCTAAATTCAACATTTTGTTGTTGAAGATGGCACATTCTGCAAGAGTTGGCATGAGACATATCCCGGATTTCTTCTCAGTAATTTTCTGAAAAATATTCTCAGGCACAATCTCTTGTTTGGGATATAAATTTGACAGTAATCGTGCATTTAAAGCTTCTTTCCCATGCTCGGTCACTTTTCCAATTCTAATATCTTGTAGAATATTCTTGTAATCTTCATCCTTTGCCTGACGCATATTTTCATGCAGTTCAGCATAATTGAAGTTTAACCATATATTGACGTTGCCAATGCTCCCTAGGCACTTCCTGGTATCTTCATGCGTGAGTATTTTGAACACAGGTTGACCTTTTACTGGTGTCAGCTGCAGAAGATCTCCGAAAACAATGATGTGATTGCCACCAAATAACACATCATATTCAGTTTTAAGTACTTCTTGCATTCTCAAATGCACAAAGGCAAGCATGACATTGGAAACCATGCTTACTTCGTCAATGATAAGTAGTTTCATTTTCCTCAAGACTCTTGAAACTTCACAGCAAGCATCTCCAGATAACTTGTTGTATTGTAATTTGCTGTCATGCTCCACCGGCAGCATCAGTAGACGATGCAAAGTAATACCTTTAATGTTATGTGCTGCCAGTCCAGTAGGAGCGGTGACAACACAAGACAGCGATGACTCAGTCCTTTCCTGCAAATAACAAGAAATTGCTTTAATGAGGAAACTCTTTCCAGTTCCCGCTTCTCCACTCACGTACAGTCGGACAGGCTTCAACGACGTACATGAGCACTCTTTCTTCTCATGACTTAATCCGTGCTCAATTTCCTTGGTAACTTCATCATATATTTTCCTCTGCTCAACGTTGAGTTGTTTTTCCAAGTCTTCTAAGTTAACTGAATCCTCCTGAGCATGTGCCATGGCTCTTTCCACTTCATTCATAGCAGTGGCAGCTTCATTTTCGATAATAGGTCCTCCAAGTGGATCTTGACTCAATGAAACAGAACTCTGACTGTCCTGAGAACTGTCTCTGGCAATCTCGGCTGCAATCGTTGCTTCCTGCTCAATTTCCAAAGTTAGCATTTCTTGATATTTAGGAAAAGCAGGACATTCTATGGACTCCTTGGCTGCATTAAAAGAGTCTTCGTAACAGAGGAAATCTCCAAGCAGTTCCTCTTCTGCACGCCAAGGCTTGAAAAGTTGCAAAAGTGCTAAATAGAAAAACTCCTTTTTTTCTGGAGATTCACCACTCAATTTTCGATGGTTTACTAATTGGCATTTTCTTTGCTTGACCAGGCATCCCTCACTTCCAATTACAGCATACACTCCTTTCTCAATATCTTCTTTGATGTTCCTCTTGAATATATAATTTTGGAGAACCTCATATAGACAAACATTCTCAAGGTGACTGCTTCGATTTGGATAATATGTATCCAACATGTTGGTCTTCAAAATGTCGGTACTGTTTGGCTCCTTTTCCGCCAAATACTCAATTTCCCGGACAGGTTTTAGAACTCGATTTCGCGTTGCAGCAAGACCAAGACTCGCCCAAACGATACTCCTAGATTTGGCATAGAGACTTGCTGAAGACAATCGATCTGAACATTCGTAAGCTCCGATTTCTCGATGCGACAACATCTTCAGACTGAAACTGTACAACTTCTTGCTGAGGCTCTTTTCATGGGAAATGTCCTCCCACATATCCTTCAGTTCTGTCTTTTCTTTTTTGGTGATGTAAGATGTCACATACCGAGCCACAGCCATGCAGTTGTCACCCACAAACTGTATATCCATGTTAGCATTCCACATGGACAAAATCACTGGGTTGTAGTCGTTGATGTACTTGGACTCTTCGTTCCTTTTCAAATTGTATGTATTTTTTGGTGATTTCCTCGTCACATTATGTCGTAGTGAAGACATCAAACTGTTCACTTTTCCTTTAGAAATCACCGGCCGTGGAAAGTTGAAACGACATTTGGTGTAGAACTTGTCCTTGTTTCTGAATTTACGACGACAGTACTTTCCACAACGATGGCTTTGGAAACGTAGAACTTGTTCTCTTAGGCTTTTCTTCTCCGTTGCATTTGGAACAGCACACGTAGAATACTGTTCTATGAAATTCATCACTAAGTGATCGGGATCTGTTCCAAATTTAGGTGCATCCTTGATCCACAACAACATATGTATATGAGGAGCACCTCTTGCTTGGTACTCCTTTCTCCAGAAGAAATCCAACACCTCTCCAAGAGGTGGATTCTTCTTATTTGTGATGAAAGACATCATAGCTTCAAATTTATGATTGAAGTACCTGCATACATTCACAGGATCCAAAGAACACAGTTCTCTAGGTGTCTTGAATTCAATGTTTTCAATATTTCCATTTGCTTCTCGTAGAAATTCAAGTAAGTCTTCCCAGCCATACTCGGCACAGCTCAGAGTGAGGAACCATGTCGGAGTTCCTAAGTTCCTCAGCATACATTTTAAATCACCATGACGACGATACCAGTACTCATTAGTACCAAGCTGACACGCCATGAGATTAATTAAGTGAGAATCCAAAATACTATCTTGGACATTGACTTTATGCATAAAGTCTCTTGCCGAGATATTTCGCATCTGTATACCACTTTTTAAGATGTGGTTCACTGCATATGACAGTCCAGACAGATCGCTTTCAAACAGGAGATGAAACAAATAGGGAATGGATTGACGAAACCTAGGATCTTCTCCATACAATCGTAAAGTCCGGTATTCAGACGCAGGAATTTGATGAGATCGCTCATCATATCTTCCTCCTCGACCTGTGGGAAATAGCTGTGGGAAACACCGAGCTTCCAAACTTTCCTCCCAAACACTAATGGGACTCCCTTTGGCTTGTTTCATTTGAAACAACTCAATAGCATTCCCCATGACTTCCTTGGAATGCAAAGGATGAACACTATAATGTTCATATATTTCTTCACTTTTAGAGGCCTCTACTTTCTCAATTTGGCCAGCACACAAATCGCTATCCTCTTCATCACTTACTTCCTCTTCTGCAACATACACATTCTTATAATACTTATTATTTTTCTTCAAATACACTGTTGCCTTTTTGACTTTCCTAACATCCACTAAATCTTGCCATATTTTCTTATTCTTTGTCGGAACCCCATTAACCAAGATAACCAGAGGTTCCTCTTCCACTTCTTCTACTCCAATTGTGTTAATGTTTTTATTCAAATCTAAAGGCAAATAAACAACTCTTCCCTTTAATCCTCTCTGTAAATCTGCTGGAGGCAACTTCCCTGTCTTTGGCTCCATTCTTACAATAGCCTGAAAGGGATGGATACTTTGAATCAAAATAGATTCATAAGTATTTAAATCCTTCAATTCAGAAGGAATCTCAACCAATTCAAGATTATTATGAACTGCCCTAGCAGGCATCTGGTTTTGGTTTAATTTATTACAACAATAAGTACACACACGTTGATCCGATCCCAAATCAAAATAATTTTCTACCATCAAGTATGTGGCAAAATCCTTCCATTCACTATTATTTTCCCTTTCACTTTTTGCATATAAATCCACTACCTTAGTCTGATTCTTATAATAAGTGCGTCGACAACAAACACAAGTGAAATTAGGCCTCTCACTTGATTTCATCTGAAACGTGGCAATTTCCTTCTGAAAATTATCTGTACTGTAAACCTGTACATTATCTTCCACATTACTCTCTACTTCAGGGTCAATTTGAACATTCTCATCTTTACTACTAAAGTAACAAAACTCAATTTCTTCACAAATATTCTTCACATCTATTTCAGAACCATGCAAAAGAGCAGCACATAATTGTTTAAGCATAATTGCTGGACTCTTTGCATAATACAACATTCTCACTAATTTTCTCACTTTATTATGATGCACTGCTAGCATCCTGAAATGATGAAAAACACTCTGGCATACTCTCCTGGAAAGACAAGCCAGTGAATGACCACGCAAACCTGTTATTTGTCTCACTCTGCAAGGATCTAAATCTTGCAACAACTTCATTTTCTGCTTCAAACTTTTCTTATTAAATGTCCGTATAAAATCACAAAGCAAATTGATGGAAACCTGTCGCACACTGCAAATAGAACTACACTTCCAAATGTACACAGGAGCCTTAGGACGTCTTCCTAAAACCTCATCACTTAGCGCCTCTTCTGTCTCTGTTGTCACAAGTTTTCCTTTTTCAACTGGACAACCATCCTTCACTTCATAAGCTCGACCACTGATGTCAACTGCATGCACCAAATCATTATCCTGAAAATAACTCTCCTCATTAAAAAATGCCTCAGAACTTCAACTATGCATCCATTCTCCGGAAAAAACTTCACAAAAGTTGCTACGATTTACTACTCTCTTCCATCTACTGTTTGTTTTAAAATCAGAAATTACCTTGCTTAGTTTCCTAATTCTATTGATTACCAAAATAAACAACTTTCGCTTAATTTCAAAAGCATGATCAATAATTTTCTCGACATTTTTCTTCTTCTTATAAAATGCCGCTTTCTGTTTGCATTTCTTAATATTTTTTATTAAATTAACTATTATCCTATTACGGAACATTCGTTGTCGAATGTCCCTAAACTGTTCTTTCCTTCTACTATCATGCACAGAGTTATCTCTTCCTCTACCAGTAACATTTTTCATGGGTCTTTCCTTTCCATTTAAATTACTCTTCTTTTTCTGAACTGAAACATTTTGGCGATAAATACTTTTTTTACTACAAATATTTTTTAAGAAAGATTTTGTGCTCTTACCCGGAGCTTTCTTGGTGTTTTGATAAGTATTTAGGGAAGAGGACTGCTGCAATAAAACATCACCGTGCTGTCTTTGACGTTTTCGAGCCTTTCTAATTCTATTTTTTGTAGGCATTTTCCAAACTATGAAAGAATCTGCTGTTGAATCTGTTGAAAAATATAATAAAAAATGTTAATAACCACTATTACCAAACAGTAAATGAATAACAGTCATCAAAAACTTAATGCCCTACTTATTATTTAACATAGCAAATCAAGGCATATGACTGTGTATGATGTTATTTTTCTTTTTTAAATGGAAAGCGTTCTTCATGGTGCAAGTTTCTTGTAAATACGCTCCCACCTGCGAAACGGAACTTTGCAATGCAAAGCTGCTTGGGTCCCCGGTGTCTGTCAACATTCTAAACAGTCCGGAGCGGCCGCCATCTTATCTCTCGGTAGGATCGAGAGAGAAGAAGAGGTGAAAAACGAAGGGGAAATTTAATGAAAGGGGGCAAAGTATACCCCTGTTGACCCCCTAGGAATGTTTTTGGAATTTTTAAAGGGTCCCCTGGGGAAAATAAAAAAAATATATTTTTCACGATAGAACCGCTTCCCAAACACCGAACTGGGCCGCAAACTGCACGAGAATACGCCATTTTGTGCTTCGTTTTAATTAAATTACTAGGAATAAGGAGGTGCGGGAGACGTATCCTAATCCCTTATATTTTCTGAGAGTGGCTGAGGAGTCTCATATATGTTGATTCATTTATAACAATGTGGTATTTTATCAAGCCTGTGCGCTAAAATTATCGCCGATAAAGCGGCGATAATGGGCTTGATAATATGCTCTGTGGAATTCCAATCGAAGCCCATTTTAGATGTCTTCACATCTAGCATGTGCTTCGATTGGAAATCCATAGAGCATATTATCAAGCCCATTATCGCCGCTTTATCGGTCGTTTTCGGCCGATAAAGCGGCGATAATTGAAGCGCACAGGCTTGATAAAATACCACATTGTTATAAATGAATCCTTATTGAGACACAATGTCTGCGCCAACTTGCCTTTTTTACAATGCCACAATTTTGTCGTGCACGGCAGCCATTTTACATGCCAGGCTGGTCTCAGCCTATCACCTAGCCCTGCGAATGTAGGGAAATATTATCAAACCTGAACACTAAAATTATCGTCGCATTATCGGCCGAAAACGGCTGATAAAGCGGCGATAATGGGCTTCATAATATGCTCTGTGGAAATCCAATCAAAGCCCATGTTGGATAACATGGCTAAAAACTACTCAGCACCATTGTTTGGACATTATTAACATGGCTATGTAACTCCCATAATCAAAATTTAAATTTGCCAAGCACACTTGTGTTACTGCATGCCAGAATGCTACACCGAATATGCAATTACAATTTCGCAAAGTAACAAAATCTATTTCTATATCACTACAGACAAAGCCACAATTTAAAAACACAGCTTTCTTCATCATTTTCTCCTTAGCGATAAAAAGCGGTAGCAATGCATGAATATCACGCTGAAAAGTCAGCGATATTCATGCATTATCCTGCAAATGCTCTTAGCCATGTTATCCACCTCCCATTGGATAACATGGCTAAGAACTGCTCGCAAATGCGAAAAAAAACGGCCGCAATGCATGAATAACGCTGAAAAGTCAACGATATTCATGCATTATTCAGCAAATGCTCTTAGCCATGTTATCCACCTCCCATTGGATAACATGACTAAGAACTGCTCAGAGCCCCATGAGGAACGCTTTCCATTTAAAAGAGAAAAAATAACATCATAGAAAAGAATCGTTTTTAAACACAGCATATAAATCAATTGTATACCTGCATTCAAGAGGAAATGACTGAAAATGTCCTTGAGACACACGAAAGCGTTTTCTGGAATGCCCTAGCACCATTTTTCCGACATTATTAACATGGCTATGTAACTCCCATAATCAAAATCTAAATTTGCCAAGCGCAGGTGAGAGCGTATTTACAAGACACTTGCCCCATGAGGAATGCTTTCCATTTAAAAATGAAAAAATAACATCAAAGACACTCAAATGCCTTATAAATATGACCCAAAACAACCTATGAAGCTCTAACAGTACATATCCAGAAATGTAATTGATTTCAAAATGGTTTTTAAAAACAACATATCTGTTTCAGCTTACATAAGAGACCATGGAATGCGCTTCATATACAACAATACCTTGAGTTACTACATGCCAGAATCCTACACCGAATATGCAAATACAATTTCTCAAAATAACAAAATCTATTTCTATATCACTACAGACAAAGCCACAGTTTTAAAACACAGCTTTCTTCATCATTTTCTCCTTAAATCATGCTATTCTATATCTAAAATAAATAAATCTTTTCTCACCTTAGCAAATACTTTTTGGATTTTAAAAACAGTCTCAGAAATACACCAAATTGTCTTCAGCAGAAGAAAAAGGATGCACTCCAGAGGCTGCAGCTATTGAAAGCACAGAAATACAGATATTCATTTCACATATCTCTCATATTAGCCAATCATAACTCTTCCCTCACTTTTTTCAAATCAAAACCCTTCCCCCCTCTGCCCTCTCTGCCTTTTTTCCATAGCAACGACCTCCTGGAAGACCTCTCATGTTTGCAAATTCACACAACAATGTTTCAATTGAACTCTGAACTCTCAGTGCACCTGCGTATCCAGTGCAATCTTTCATTAAAAGTTTCTTCCTTGACCATTGAAATTACATGTTTCAAGAACACATCCATGCACCCTAACTTTCTGTTTTCAGAAATGGAAATGCACCAATCACTGCTAATGAATCATTAGCATTGGAAATCCACAGTTTTTTTTCTTTACAAACTCCTACTGTTTCAACTGCCCTTTCATTACCACACTTCATCTGACTGCAGCACAACCTTCTCCCACCATGTTTAACGTCTGGATTGTTGGACATAGTTACATCCACTGGGCTCAAAGGTATGCTGACAACAGAAATTTACACAACCTCAATTTACAAGATGTGGAAATTAAATGGTTGGGCCAAAGAGGATTAAAATGTCACCAATTGATACCATTGGTGAAAACCTTTATGCATTTGCCAAAACCTGACCTGTTAATAGTGCATTGTGGAGGTAATGATTTGGGCACTTTAACAGGAGTAGGTCTGGAAATGCTTTTAAAGGACACCTTTGAGCAATTAATGGCACTTTTTCCTCAAACTGCCTTGGTATATTCCAATATATGCCAAAGACAGAAATGGAGGTGGTCCAACCAATTTGGTCCACAAATTGAGAAAGCGAGGAAGCATGTAAACAAATCTGTTTCAGCTTTCATGAGAGACCATGGAATGGGCTCCCTGTACAATAATAACTTGCGTTACTACATGCAAGATATCTACAGAGGAGATGGAGTTCACTTCTCAGATGAGGGCAACAGAATTTTCATTCTGAATTTAAGACTGTGCATTGGTACCTACTTATAAGTACCTAAATGGACCATAAACCCAAAAGCTCTTCTCAGAGCTACCCTTCATCTGATCACTCACAATTAATACTTTTCTCTAACTTATTTCTGTAATTTTCAACAAACTACGCTCAAAGAGCGCTACCCGGTACGCGAACTGGAAGCTAACCGCCCAAAATTATTTTAAAAATGTTTTTTCTCCGCACATATGGTCCTCCTCAGCCACCCTCAGAAAACCTGGGGGGTCAAAATACTTGTACCGTGTCCCCTTCTATCCTTTCTGAACATTATTTAACCTCCATTTTATATGTTAATTCGACCGAAACACAAAATGGTGGACTCCCGTTACGCTTCTAGTTCGCGGACTAAACTGCTTCCCGGGAAGCGGCCCAAAGAAAAGGTGGGAAAGTAATTCACAGAAAAAGGACTGGAGACACTCTCACCAAATATAGATTAGCTCATACTACATAACAATCCCTTTCATTTTCACAAATTTGATTGAAATTCCATTTAGCCATTAAGCCTGTAGACCTCTCTAAATACCTTGAGGTAAATTACTTCACAAAACACATCTGAAGTGTTGGAATTGACAACCAATAAAAATGTTACTTTCATTTTCTACTTTTATTACCTGATATTTGATTGGTTATATACCTGAATATATATAAAGGAAGAGAAGAAAACACAGCCATTTTGACTGCTACTTCTTGTTGTACATCACATTTCAATACTTACCTAAGACTTCAACTTGTTTCTGAAGGTAAGTTGTTATTTTTAAAAATGAAGTATATTGTGCACTATAACTTGATATGGTAGACTTTTTCTGATACATATACACTATCCCTCTGTAGTAGTTATGGATTTAGATAGACTTCTCTGTTATAGTTAGGAATGGAGTTAGGCTTCTCTTCGTTAAATTACATACACTTTTTTATAGTCATATTTCCACTCTGATACTATACACTGCCAAAAGAAAAATTCACTGATAAAAACTGCCTATCTAAAATTAATCCCAACAGTGCCCAATCTCTACTAATATAGATTTTTTTATTCAAAATTTCAGGCAAAATGGAAGGCGAACAACAAGTTACATTTTCAATTGAACTGAAGGAGAGCAGCCAAGACAAAATTGATGACTTTATGGATGACAGTAGAGACCACGAACTTCTACAATGTGTTGAAGCAGTGGACAACCTGCTTCAAAATGAAAAAAAATTACACCCTATAATAAATTATGACATTTCTGACAATGAAATGTTAGAAAATTTAATAAAGTATGAAACACAATCATAATAAAAAAAAATTAAAAATAAAGAAAACAAAAAAAAAACAACAAAAACAACAAATAATTAACATACAGTATTAGAAAAGTCTATCATTCTTTTATCCTTATAGCTTTTATCCTTATAGTACGCTGCCCAGAGTGCTTCCCGGTTCGCGTACTAGGAGCTCACCACGCATAAATAATTTTTTTTTGTTGTTTTTTTTTTTTTTTTTGCCCTGCAGAAACCTTTTACAACCTCCACATAAAACCTAGGGGGTCAGGGAGGATCTACTATGCCCCCTTATCGAAATTTCCCCCTTTGTTTTGGCCTCCTCTTATCTCTCGATCCTACCGAGAGACAAGATGGCGGCCGCACCGGACTGTTTAGAATGTTGACAGACACCGGAGAGCCAATCAGCTTCGCTTCGCATAGTTCCGATAAGCGAAAAGTACGCGAACCGGATCGCTGCCCGGAGCGCTGTTACAGATATATATCTTGATTTAAACGTTAATTTCTCAAAATCCACTGAAGCACATATATTGAGACCTAGCAAAGGCACATCGGGCTAACAGTCCCTACAATTTTGCCAAGTTTCGTGCAAATCCATTCAGCCGTTCGAGCTAAAAGTGAGTCCAACCGCCCTATGGAAAACTCAATGTTAAAAACGCGTTTTGGGACCCCCCTTTTTTCTCAGCCCCCCCTTGACGAAACCCCCCCAAATTTCCAGGAGCTGCTCAGAAACTAAATGTGCCGATTCCGTCCACAAACGCCAAAGTTATTAGACATAGAATTTTCAGAAATCCCATAGGGAAAAAATCCTAACTATATATACCTACTGGCGACCGCCAGTAGGTAATATATATATATATATATATATATATATATATATATATATATATATATATATATATATATTTCATTTTTATTATTATTATTATTTTTACCCAGTGGCAGTTGCCACTCGGTATAGTTAGGTCAGTGTTTCCATAGGAAAAATATTTTTTTGTTTGCTAATAAGTTTGCCGGCGTTTGATGAATCTTCACACAATTTCCCCCCAAAAGTATCATCCACCACAGCTCCTTCTCGGAAAGTTTCAGGGTGATCCGTCAAATGGGGGCCTAAGAAAGGGAGGGGGGTCCCAAAATTTGTTTTCCCCATTCATTTTTCCTTAGGAAAATTAGACACAGCTACAGCCCAAGCGGGCCAACCATTTGCTGGACTCAATTTCTTTAACGGTACCAGCTTCCACAAGTCTATCCAATTCTTGTTTCACCTACTCTCTAATGCCAAAGGGAAAGTTCCCAGCTTGTGCACAGTAGGCTTGTAGTTCTCTTTCAAAATTGTCTTGTGCTGTAAGCCATTGAGACACCCCACATTCTTGGAAAAGACACTGGAAACTGTGTGCACAAGAAGAGTGCATAAGAATTCTTTGCAAGTAATACTTGTTCTGGATTATTTGGATCAAGAGTTATACCTAAGTTACCTTGGTCCCACTGCCTAAGTACTGATGGACCTTTCTCTGCCACATACAGTTTAACTTCACCCTTTCTACCTTTGAATTCAAATATAAGGCAGCCATAGGTATAGGCTCCCCTGTCAAACTCACAGGATGCACCTCTGAGGGTAAGAGGATATCACCCAAAGTTTTCCTGTACTTATCAATCCACACAGAGTGATTAATGATAGTGTACAGTAAACCTGAGTCGGCTACAATATCCATACAGACACCACCCCCACCCAACCCCCCATCACAATAGCACAAGTAGGTTTTTTCTTTTTTTCACAATCCAACTCCAGCACGCCATAGTCAATACATAAAATATGTTGTACATCTTCCTCCTCGTGTTAAGAAGAATCAGAGTTCAAAACTCCTTTAACAGAGAATGATGTCCCTTTCCTGTGGCAAACTTTTGAAAAGTGGCCCACTATGCCAAAACTTGAGCATTGTTGCTTCTTCACAAGACACTTCCGGTCATAAGCTTAACGGTCTTTACTTCCACATCCATAACAAATTCTACTATTGTTTTTTCCTTTGTTATACTATTCGATGAGTTTATTATTATTGGTTTGTGATTTTCACACCCTCAAAGCCCTTCTCCATAACCTTCCTGACTTCTTGTTGATAGACCTCGAAGTCTTCACCGCACCGACAGTATCTTTAGCTTCAACTTTGCTTAAGACTGCTTTAGCACACCGTATAGACAATTCAGCTTTTTTTACGATGGCTAGGGCTTACGTCAACAAAGCATCTCCATTGGCCCATAACCATTCCTAGACAAGTGAATCATTGGTGTGAACAACAATTGTATCTCTTATGAGATCATCAATACATTCCTGACTCCCTTGGTGACATTTGAAAAAATGTACTCGATTCACTTGATCGTACATCCTTAAACCAGAGTATGCAATATTTTCTTTTTCGTTTTAGAAGAATAATCTCCACATTAACCTCTTCCAACGTAGAAATATTTCATAAATAGTTCCCCAGGAGTTGTTAACAAGCACTGACAAAGCCAATAGGTCTCGCTTTCAAGAGGCTTTGTCAATGATTTTAGGTATGCCGCCATGTTGTACAGCAGCACAGCTTCAAAAAAAAAATAAAGCGATATGATGGGGTGAGCCAGCAACACAGAGGGAGGATGGGTGAGTGGAGGCTACACAGACAGCGCAGATTGTGGGGGAGAAAGCGCTATGATGTAGCAGCTCTGTCCGCATTATAAGACTTTCTTCATTGCAGTGGTAGGCACCAGACCTGCTTGGTGTTTGCTGTCAGGACAGCGCCTACCCCTAGCATCTTCTCCCACATAAAGCTGTCTCACCTGGGGTGACGTCCGTCACTGCTAGATTGTGGCATGCGGTATGTAAAAAGGAAGACATACGCAGATCCAGATCCTAACTTCTTTATTTCCAATGTAGTACAAATACAGCGGCACCGAACACACCTCCAACCTCCAACCCTCCTCCTTCAGCAACTGCCTTCCCTACGACATAAACCTTCACATATCCCATGCATTCCACACACTCCACACGTGCACACACAGACACGCGCTATCATACACTATCATACCACGAGACAATCCACGCGCACAACACGACACATACAAACCAATACCACACGGTACATGACAGCAGAAGCTGCCCCAGTCTTAGAGCCAGGTATGAGCAGCTCATTGCCCTGGGGCGGTGGGTATCTCTGCACAAAAAATACCAGGAGATGGTGGACGGAGCGCTGAAACCTTTCAGATACTCACCCCCAGTCACAGATCTGGATTGAATCCATCATCTTTCTTTAGCTCCCTTCGCCACTCCAGTTCAGACACAGCTATATGCAAATCAGTCTTGACCCTGTGCCTCAAGGAACAGTCCAGCCCGAACTGCCAAGCCAGGTTTTCCCTGGACCGGAAACAAGAATTCTGGGACCAGTTTCGGGATAACAGCCCTCATCAGCCAGGTTAGCTCTGCACGGGGCCAGTACATAAGCATAGACCGGTGTGAGGAAAGAGAAGACAGCGGGGTAGCTGGGGGAGCAATACCGGGCGAGGTGAACTCTCATGGCAAGAGCACCCCTAGCTCTGGCTGCAATGACTACAGCACCCCGGGCCAGCAGCCGCTCAACTCCATTTCTAAACTTCCTATGCCTGCAGCTGAAGCAGAGCAGGCACCTCCCACTTTGGCCTGCCTCCTTAACCCTTTCTCTGTGTGTGCGGAAACGCCTGCTACCGCAACTTCCTATCACAAGACCGCTTCCCCATGGAGAACTGACGGCAGCTCCCCTCCCAGCCTCAACAAAATTTACCAAAGCAACAAGCTGCTCTGAAACACACACGCACCACCCATTTCAATTCGAACGCACAATGAAAGGGAGAGCGGGGGTGGTAAAGAAGGCACGGACAACGGGACGGAGGGCAGGGCGGAAGAAGTCATGGACAACAGGGGAGAAGGCACGGACAAGGGGTGGTAAAAAAGGCATGGACAACGGGAGTGAGGGCGGGGTGATAAAGAAGGTACCAAATCATTGTGCCTGCAGTAAGAGAAGCTTGATAAAGAAAGTAGTGCTTAAAGACTAAATAAAACAGGTACCGTGTAACAACTGAAGTAAAAGGGCCAGTCGCAATGGGAGGTGGCAATGAAGAGTAGGCGGTACTAAGGAGGGACTAACAAGCCTATTTACAAATTAAAAGCCAGCATTTAGGAAGGACAATCACACAAGCCAATGGCAAATATGGGTAGAGAATGGGTGGGGCTTCTATTCCCTAAACCACTACAACAAGTCTCGCAATGTAGCGCATGAGCACTGACTCTAGGCTCGACCTAAAAATGGCTGTGGAGGAGGGAGGGTAAAGGTTTGTGCACACATTGTAAGATAAAATCTTGCTGAGAAACAGTGAAAGTAGAAAGTTGTGTTGAAAGTATCACACAGCTACAGTCTCAGACACAGTGTTGACCAAAAGACCACATGGAATTAAAAGCACTCACCATATGCAATGGCCGTACGTCACCAATAAACTGAACTGAAGTGCTGAAATTCCCATCCCTTGTTTTAATGAAAATTAAATTATTAATAAAGGCAGGAACAACATAAAAACGATTAAAAAAAGTTCACAGGAGCTCATTGTTCACGGTGTCACCTGGGAGCAGCTCAATCGGAACGAACCAACGATGGCGCTACTTTGGATCATGTTGTGAGACCTTGCTTAGCCTCTGTGTTGCTCCAATCAAATTGCACCAAAGATGGTGATTATGTTGGGTCACGTTGCGTGGCCCTGCTATGCTACAGCTTCATGATCCAGTGAACTGATGGGCAGTAGTGACGTGAGCGGAGCTCGCGTAACACCCCAAGCAGGGTCCACAGGTAACAAGTCACAATGGTCTTATGCAGGGGTAGCCGTTGCAAAGTAACTAGAGATTACTTATGGCAGCAATTTAAAGGCTATAATGTGCACAGATTCCACATCAAATGTAGCATATCTGCCGAAGATCCTGTGCACATACTTCCAGTGCACACAACAGAAACTTCCATCCAACAACGCACTGAAAGTCTGGGAAAGGCTATAGCTGTAACTTCATGCATGCGTGATGTAGATCAGAGTTACTCCTCGTCACCACATGAAAAGATGACTCTGGATAGCAGGTATGGTGATAGTGACTTTATTTCAATAACTCCACACAAAAAAGTGCTGAGTAGACGTCTTCCACCTTCCCGTGCTCCAACTGCTCTCCTCATATCATGAAAACATATCTTCCAACATTCCAGGAGTTTGTGTCAAGTGCGAGCATTTACATATAAATCAATTCTAAATACACAATCCAACCCCACAGGCATCTACTTAGATCTCCCTAAAAGGGTCATTGACAGACTCCATTGCTGCAGCACCAGGCAGCTAGACTATGCCTAAACCACTGCAAGTTAGATGGCATCAAACCAACACTCAAAATACTTCTCTAGCTTTTGGTGGAGGTAAGGATCGGGTACAAAGTCCACTTAACTATACACAAAGCCTAAACGTGTGAATGCGTGAAATAACTAAGTATGGGCGGAAAATCCGTTCCGCTCGCGGATTTTGCGGATTTTCGGTAAATTCGCAATCCGCGAGATTCGCGAATTTCCCGCAAAATCCGCAAATCCGCGAGCAGCGGATTTTATGGCTTGCTCGCACTGTTCGCGTGAGTTCGCTGCTTCCCAGTTCAACTTCGCGCCCCACGAATAAGCGCTAAATTGCAGAAATACGATCTTAGCAAAACTGAAACTACTTACAAGGTTCAAAAGTTCAAGCTCATCATTAGTAGCCATTTCCTGTAGTGTTTCCTGAGGGGCCCCTCCAGAGTTCAGTTGCCTACTTGCAACTATTATGGGACCCTGCTCTGACCCTCAGAATAGTTACACATATGCCACAAAGGTCCTGAATTACAGCTAAGGGAGACAAGCAGGAGCCAGGCTGGAAGATCAAATCCAGTGACACATTAATCAGCCCCTAATTCATTATTGTCAGTTGGGGCAGGGCAGGTGTTGTAACTAATTTTGCAACAATAAAAGCACTTAGCAAGTGCAAAAGATCACTAATCAGGAAGCACTAAGGAAGCAGGTGCCAGCTAAAAAAATATTCTGTGACACATTAATCAGCCCCAAATTAATTCAGGTCACTTGAGGCCGGGAAGGTGTGCTTTGCTTTGCCACAATAATGTACACTGGACAACCAGAGGGTGCTGTGATGAAACAGAGGGTGGCATGGGTGAGCCAGAGGGTGGCATGAGTGAACCAGAGAGTGGCAGTGGTGACAGAGGGTGGCAGTGATGAAGAAGAGTGTCCCAAACAGGCTGGACACGTAGAAACAACAAGTTCGCAAAACTTGCGACCCGACAGGTAAGTTCGCGTTTGCGAAATTGTACAAAAACCCTCGCGAACTGGCAGAAACCCGCGCGAACACAAAAAAAAATCCGCAAATTCGCGAGAATTCGCGGATTTTGCGGATTGCGAGTTCGCAAATCCGCAAAATTCGCGAACGCGAGATTCGCAAAATTCGCCCATGCTTAGAAATAACTCTACCCACAAGTAGAGCCAATCCCAAATTACATACAGTTTCAGAAAACAACAAAATCAGAATTCTCCCAACTCACTTTGAAGTGATCCTAGGTAGCACAGGGAGCATGACTGAAGAACATCACTAAACGTGTTGCCCTACCTGTTAAACTCTATAGACCTCACAACGTTAACTTTGTTCTTCATCACCAGCATTAAACTCTACAGGCCTCACAACGTTAACTTTGTTCTTCATCACCAGCATTGTAAAGTAGCTCTTATGAGACATGAAGTGCTCTAGAAATTCCAAAAGCATACATACACATCCCCAAAAATTCCTGAACGACTTGCTGCCATGACACTCTACAGTGTGTACTAAAAGATGATGGGCTTTCTGTTCTTGCCTTAGCCTCTAACATGCTGAAACTGAAGGACGGAGTGACTGGCACCACTACTTCATGAATGGGAACCAGTGTGGTACCTCCTGGGATAACCAAGGCTGTGATCTGATTCTTCAATCGATGGCAACGAAATGTCAAAAGTCAGCCCCTCAGTCTTTTTAATGGAGGCTTCCAAGACGACCCTGGAGGCAATGAAGGCATTTCTGTAACGTGACCCTCGCCCCCCCCCAGGCTTGCCTTTTGTTGAGGTTTGACAATCAGACTGTGGCAGGGTGAATGCCTCCCCCCTGAAAGGAATGTACCTGCTCCAACGGAAAAGAATTGTGAATTTGGTGAAGGGGAAATATGATCAGCAGCCCGGTGTTGCATGAGGAGGAGTGTGCACACATTGGACACTGAAGAACACACATCAGGGAGTTTCCCCTTCTGTGGTGCTCTCCTCTTCACCTGCCACCCATTCTCCATCTTGACAGTCTTCAATCTGTAGCTGTTTCCGGTTTCAGGCACCAATGGTGACTGCTGCATGATCTGTGAGGGCACTAAAAGTGAAGGCCTGGGAGCGGTCTGGTGCGCGTCCCGTTCTTATACTAAGGTGTGGTGATGGAGCCACCTTTGTGGATACGGTCTTTGTGTGTGCCTTCCTCCTCTGATTACTTGTAGGCGAGTCTGGGACACCCTTTGAACAATTTTGTACTGTAAGTGAAGTGCACTGTTATTGAGCAAATATGTCACTCAATTAACATGCAATCTTTTCCTTGACACTCTTGTCTTCTATCACATTTTTGACATGGTTCTTACAATAAATCTGAATGGATCAAAGTCCCGGGAAACATACACATTGGAAGTTAGTGGTCGTGCACTCTCTACATTGTGGTAGACCCCCTACCATGCACTCCTGAATCCTCAACAATGCACAGTTTTCCAGCTATGGAAGAAAGCCTGCAATCTTACATCCATGAATTTCAAAAAGAATCATAGATTGACTTGAAATGCTTTTCTATAGCACTGCCCACCTTCAGGAATAATGCCGACAAGTTGGTGGAGGCGGAGGAGAAAAAGTTGAAGTCTTCAAATACATGAGACTATGGAGAATCGCTGTAAAGTGGCTAAAGCAGCTATTAATATACAACAATTGAAATGTGAGGATCTAGAATACAGGAGCAGACGTTACAATGTGGGAATATGAGATGTGAAGCAAAACGACTCACAATGAGAAGACCTATTGAGTGCTGACAGTCCAGGGACTGACAGACGCCCTATGTCACTATGGTTACATTTGTACCTTATGACAGACACAAGGTGCGCTGAGAGAGGCGAGAAATGGGCACAGTCATTTATTAAGATCACTAGTTTATATTTCTTCAGAATTTGGTATAATGTACTTTAATGAAGATGGTTTATCAGGGTCGTTATTTGTTTTGGTGGCGTTTCTGACTGACAGATGTATTTTTATTTGTCCTGAAGCGTGGCTCAGTGGTTAGAGGCGGCAGACCCAGAAGCTGAGATCGGCTGTGGACCAGGGTTCGATTCCCCGCCTCGGCAGGTCTCGGGCTCAAAAATTCCACGGAGTCGACAATTCTCGCTCTGGTGCCTACTCGACTCACGGGGTCACACTCTGCGACTCTGGGCAATAGCTTGCTTAATCTCCACTACAGCCCCTCGCGGTGGGATGCCTGGTTTTCACCTTGTGGATACCCGGCTGGGGTATCTCTCAGGGGAATACCAGGACGGGTTCCCTAAGCAAGCGCCTTGAGGCACCTGGGTTAAAGTGCGCTATATAAATCAAAACACATTTACATTTACATTTTAGCACCCGGCTTTTCTAAGCATACACATATTACATTTGAATTAAAATGTCTATATCATGACTCCACACTTCAACATGAAATTGTATGTTCACGTGGCAGAGACCTGACCTAAGAACTAATTTTAAATGATTTCACCTAAGCCCAAAAACTCATATTAAACACAATGAAACTAATTTAAAATCAAGAAAACAGCTGCCCTGATGATAACATAGTTTGCCAAAATACACACCAGAAAATTAGAATTGCATTGTTCATGCTGTCAGGCTCCTTCCCAGGCAGGGCTGGACTGGCCATAGTGGGCACTGGGCATTTTCTCGGTGGGCCAGAAGGGTGGGATTTTGACCCTCGTGGGTAGGCTTTGTTACTGGAGGCCGGTTTTGCAGGAGTGCTTCAATATCAGGACCCTGTAACGAAAGCGGCAGCTTAACACTTGACACCCCCCCCCCCCCACCTCCTCCGTCAGAGCCGGCGCTTCTCAGTACCGGCTGCTCATCTGTAAGCAGTACATTCCCACAACTATATTCTATTTGAGTGCACATCATTTATAAGGCCCCCGAAGTTTCATCTCAGTTTTACAGTACTACATTGTGCATTATATCTAATAATATTCAGCTTGAGGATTGGCAGTGTCAACAAGTGTCCCACCCCTATTTTAGGTAGACAACAAAATAAACATTTGACAGTATATCTATGACCTTAGATGAATACAAAGACATCTAATTTGAGCGATCATAATGGATTTGAAGGGTGAAGGGAATTATTTTAACCAGCTGTTTTCTGTGATACTTATTTTACAGGGCTTCCCGATATTTTCAGTCTAATCCTTTTCTAATCTGGTTCATAAGAGAAAAACAATTAAAGGTTTGTTAATGAGTTTATATATTGATAAGTAAACATGCCCCTATTATTTAGAGGATTCAAGGGCCTAAATAGACCTGGTGTCGACTGGCTTAGATTTATTTTGGCTAGACTACTTTTGAATTTGGAGATGGTGTAGAACTGTATATCAGGAAGTCCACTTGTAGCTTTCATCTGAGCACACGATAAGGATTTACCATTTTCAAAAAGGTACTTAACAAAGGAGATACAGCTTCCATCCAGAATGGCCAATGTAGCATTATCTTGTTTGTAATCATTTTCCTATTTTTCCATTTTGGGACTGAGATGAGTTCTTCAGGTGGAATTTGGCTTTGATAGGTGCACATCTGCTCTCTCCAAAATGATTCTTGTACAGGTTTTAAGCTGGCCACACTATAAACAAGGATGGAAAGGGAAATTTCTACTTTCTGTATAACTTTCTTGACCTTTCTCCAGTGTGAGCCATAGAGATTAATTGGTTTTGGAATTTAAACTCCATAGCCAACCCGTTTCGTTGGCTGCTAGCAATGCAGTTTGATAATTGTACTTATTTGCTATTCTTCTAACCACATGGTCTTTAATAAGCTAAAGTTTGGAAAGAGCAAGAGGCAATTTTTAAATGGGCCAAATACATTTACTAAGCAATTTATTATTGACAACTGCAAACAGTGCAATTTTATTGGCTTCAGTTTGGCACCACTAAGATAGAAATCTGGAGGACGAGTTTATATTACATGTGGAATTTATTAATATTATGTTCCCATTAAGGTTTTACCCGATAACATGGAATAGTCAGTGCTGATATTCAATAGACTTATGTTTTGATGGCTGAGAAAATAGGATGGTAATCCCACATAATGATATTTTGTAGGCCCTGTTCTCTCTTGGTATGTCTTTGAAGTGATTTTCACCTTCTAAGACTCAAACGGATGTTCTAGGTCTAACAAAAAGATAATCGGGAAATGGACATGCTTGTTTTTTATCCTGTGCAGGAGCGTCTAGCTTCTTGGAGGTCGGTGGTGAACCAAGCGGCTTTCAGAGGGCATTGTCTGTCGAGGCGGCTGAGGGGAGCGAGCTTGCCTGCGCAGCTGGAGATCCAGAGGTGTAGTTCCATGGCTGCAGAGTAGGCGTCATGCCCATACAGCGATTAGAGACAATAGAGGAACAGAACTGGCACTGCAGTTGATGATTTGGATAAGACTATGGTTAACTAAGTGTACAAGCAGGGCTTTAAGTGGGATGGGTCCCTCCAGGTTTGAGACCCAGGTGTTATTAAAAATTATCAATGAAACTGGTACTTTTCTGGCCCTATATTAATTTCCTTAATTTTACTGACAAAAACCCTGATCCAATTGCTGCACAATAAATGTAAAACATGTTAAAGCAATCAATGCCAGCAACTTAGTGCCTGTTTATAGTTCATGTGTTTTACTTAATCTTGCATTCTCTCCGAGGGTTAGCTAGTTCCAGGATGCTGTGTTCTGTCCTATTTTGTGTGGCATATTACTCTTTCGTAGCACATTCTTTCAACGGAGTCACCTCCAGGTGTTTATAACGGGCCAATATTGAAAGCCCTGGAGTTGAGGATGAAGGCAGAGCGAGTTTCTCACAGTCCTCTCAGTTGGTCAAAACGGTGATTAGAATACACGCTCACCCAATCCTTGACCCTGTGCAGAATACACAGAGAAGTGATCTCATATTTGAGTTGCAATTGTGATTCTGTGCAAGTGTTTATGAAGGAGGTACACAATTGTCAAATACTGAAATGGTGAGAGTAAAACAAAATGCAGTGTTCACAGGTGAGTGGGTGCATCGTTTTTTTTGGGATGTGGTGAAGTCAGTGGCAGTACAATAGACCCTGCAGCCCCTGCTGTGCTCCAGGAGGCCCCCTTCAACACAGTGCACTTAGAACTCCTGACTGGATCGGGAGCTTAGGGATCCCCCTCCATGTTGTTTGCTGGGGGGGTTCCAAGATTAGTTATGCCACTGGTTGAAATGAAAGCAACGCAAGGCAGTGCATTCCTTAGAGAGTGAAAAGAGGGTGCTGAAGAGGATAGAGATGAGGTGTAAGATATGTAGATGGAGCGATGTGGAGAAAAAAAGTACATGTGTAGCATAGAGTGAACATAACAAGAGTGATCAAAACACTCTATAGACCACTACCCCTGCCACAGGCCTCAGTAATGTTTAATTCGCAAATTCAGTCTCACAAATTCAGAACTGAAATGTTTTCAGTATTCATTATTTACAACAAAATCGTTGTTGGTATTCATTTATCTACCTAACAACCATTGACAAAGCCAGTAGTCCTGGCTGGTTTTAGATGTATTTTGGTTGCTGTCCGATACCGCTGTATGCAATTCCAGAACGCTGAGCGAACAACCAAAATGCATTTTGGGTGGCACACTATGGGAATCACCGAAATTCAGTTTACATGATTTAGCCACATCTTTAAATACATAGGCCGCAACCCTTTTAGAGACCACCCACTTTTTTCATCACACATAAATCCCAGTGTACCAGCACCCGGATTCTACTTGACCTTTCTGTGGCTTTTGATACGGTGGACTACAGTATTCTAATACATCAATGGGCTTGTTTGGGGTGTATGGAATGGTTTTAGAATGTATCTCTTTAAAAAAATATCAATATCAAAGAAGTAGCTGGGCCAGTTCTCTTCCTACTATCAATTTGTGACTCCTGGAGTGCTGCAGGCTCCATATTGAAGCCCCATCTGTTTAATATTTATAGCCAACCATTTGCCTTCATGATTAGGAATCATAATATTAGGTTTCACGCGTATGCAAATGACACAACTGTTTTTCCATCCAATCAACTATCAGTCTCATCCTTCTGCTTTAAAAGAGCATCTCTGCTACATCAAAGAGCGGATGAACTTGAGCTGGTTCAAGATCAACCAAGAGAAAACCGAATTCATGGTAGTGGGTGTGGGCCCTCTTATGGTCACCACAATTCTAGCCCTACATTTGCAACCCTTTCCCAACTCCGTACAATTCTGCTAAATGTTTAGGAGTAAAAACTAATGCCCAGCTAAGCATTTCAAATCAAGTACCAAATGCAGTTCCTCTTGACCCTTTCAAATTTTTAACATCAAGCCTATCCTTCTCCTTCTCCTTCTTACGATGGATGGCAGAAGAGCATCCCTCTCTGCCACTATTGGCGCTAGATTGGATTACTGTAAGGCATTAGACATATGTATACATTTATATTTAATACATTGTCTTCAAATTATCCAAAAGCAAGTTACTAGGCTAATAATCTATGTCCCACAGTTCACTTCTTCCTAGGCCAAATTGTCAAAGCTGCACTTGCTGCCCATTCGGACAAGAGTGCCATTCAATAGGCTATATTTGTCAATCAATTATTCAATCAATCAATCATTTGTAAAGCGCACTATATACCCGCGAGGGTCTCAAGGCGCTGGGGGGCCGGGGGGGGGGGGGCTGGGGGGGGAGGGGGTGGCGCTAATGATCGAACAGCCAGGTTTTGAGTATCCTCTTGAAGGTCAGCAGGTCTTGGGTCTGTCTTAGGCTCAGTGGGAGGGTGTTCCATGTCTTGGCGGCGAGGTGGGAGAAGGATCTCCCACCGGTGGTTGTTCTTCGGATGCGCGGGGCGGTGGCGAGTGAGAGGTCGGTGGAGCATAGCTGGCTGTTGGAGATGTAGAAGGAGAGCCGTCTGTTGAGGAAGGCTGGGCCGGTCTTGTGCTGTGCCTTGTGTGCGTGGGTGAGGAGCTTGAAGGATATCCTCTTGTTAACGGGGAGCCAGTGCAGGTTTCTCAGGTGGGGGGTGATGTAGCCGTGTCGTGGTACGTCGAGGATCGGTTGCACCGAGGCGTTTTGGATGCGTTGTAGTCGTTTGATGAGCTTGGTCGGGGTTCCCGCGCAGAGTGTGTTTCCATAGTTGAGTCTGCTGTTGACGAGGGCCTGGGTGACTGTCTTTCTTGTTTCTGTCGGGATCCATCTGTAGATCTTGCGGAGTATGCGGAGGGTGTTGAAGCAGGAGGAGGAGACGGCGTTGACTTGCTTGGTCATTGAGAGCGTTGAGTCGAGGATGATTCCCAGGTTGAAAGCGTGGTCGGTGGGTGTTGGGGCTGCCTCCAGTGCTGTCAGCCACCAGGAGCCGTCCCAGGTTGAAGGGTTGGAGCCGAGGAGGAGGACCTCCGTCTTGTCCGAGTTCAGCTTCAGACGGCTGGTCTTCATCCAATCGTCGACGGCCTTCATTCCTTCGTGGAGGTTGGCTTTGGCGGTGATGGGGTCCTTGGTGAGGGAGAGGATCAGCTGAGTGTCGTCGGCGTTGGAGATTATGTTGAGTTTGTGCTGTCGGGCTACGTGTGCGAGCTGGGCCATGTAAATGTTGAATAGCGTTGGGCTGAGGAAGGATCCCTGGGCTACGCCGCAGATGATCTCGGAGGCTTTGAACGGAATGGGGGGAGGCGGACACTCTGGGTTCTGCCAGAGAGAATGGAGGTGGTCCAATCCAGAGCCTTGTCTCGGATCCCTGCGGCATGGAGGCGTGCGCGTAGTGTGCAGTGGCAGACTGTGTTGAAGGCGGCAGAGAGGTCTAGGAGGATGAGTGCTGCGGTCTCGCCGTTGTCCAGCAGGGTCCTGATGTCGTCGGTGGCGGCGATGAGGGCAGTCTCGGTGCTGTGGTTGCTGCGGAACCCTCACTGGGAAGGGTCCAGGATTCTGTTTTCTTCGAGGTATTGGGTTAGCTGTCTGTTGAGGTTTTCTCAATGACCTTGGCCGGGAAGGGGAGCAGAGAGATGGGTCGGAATTTCTTGAGGTCTCTTGGGTCTGCCTTAGGTTTTTTGAGTAGGGAGTTGATCTTGGCGTGTTTCCAGATCTCTGGGAAGGTCGCGGTCTCGAGGGAGAGATTGATGACGTTGCGCAGGTGGGATGCGATGGAGCTGCTTGCTCTGTTGAAGACGTGGTGTGGGAATGGGTCTGACGGAGAGCCGGAGTGGATTGTGCGCATGGTCTTGATGGTGTCATCGATGCTCAAGCTGGCCCAGGCTACCAGGGGGTCGTGGTCGATGGTGAGCGGAGGGTCTGTTGTGTTTCTGTCTGTTGGGGCTGTCTTGGTGTTGAAGCTGTTGTGGATGTCTGCTTCCTGCGGTGGAAGAAGGTGGCTAGGGAGTCGCACAGGGCTTGCGACAGCCGTCCTGATGAGGTGGTGGTGGTTGCGGATGGCGTCCTTGTGTGCTGCGTGGCTGTCTGGAGTTTGTTCACTGTGCCATTTCTTCTCTAGTTTCCGGCAGGCTTGCTCGGAGGCTAGGAGTTCTGGGGTGAACCAGCTGACTCACTTGCTGGTGTCTCTGTGGGGATTTATTCAGCGGGGCGAGGGTGTTGGCGCAGTCCTTGATCCAGCGTCTGAGGCTGTGGGCAGCATCGTCGCTGTTGGAGGGTTCGGTGGATGGGCTGAGAGCGAGGTTTGCGTGTAGTTGGTCTTCGGTGATTTTGCTCAAGCGGCGGCGGGGGATCTGTTGGGTGTGGTGGTGCGTGGTGGGTTTCTGGAAGGCGAAGTGGATGCAGCGGTGGTCAGTCCAGAGGAGTTCGGTGGTGTGGCTGATGGAGACGTGCAGGCTTGAGGAGAAGAAGGCGTCAAGCGTGTGGCCGGCGGAGTGGGTGGGTGTTGTGACGAGTTGCTTCAGTCCGAGGTTGGCGAGGTTATCGATTAGGGTTGTGGAGTTGTTGTCATTGTTCTCAAGGTGAAAGTTCAGGTTTTTGAGGAGGATGTAGTCTGTGGAGGTCAGGGCATGCGTGCTGATCAAGTCGGCGATGGAGTCGCTGAACTGGGGGCAGGGTCCGGGGGGTCGGTAGATGAGGGTGCCTCTGAGGGTGGAGTTAGGGTCTGTGTGGATCTGGAAATGCATGCGTTCGGTGGTGCTGAGCGCGTCGTCGGTGCTAGTCGAGACTCTGATGCTGTTCTTGTGGACGATGGCGATTACTCCTACAACTCCATTGGTGAGGTCTCTGTGGGTGATCTTGTAGCCATCTGGGATGGCTATGGCGATGTCGGGTGCGGAGGAGTCGTTAAGCCAGGTCTCTGTCAGGAAGGCGACGTCCGGGGATGTTGTGTCGAGCAGGTCGCAGAGCTCGACGGCATGCTTGCGTGCGGAGCGGGTGTTCAGGAGTATGTATTGGAGGTGGTTGGGGTCTTTCTTGGCAGGTGGTTCATCGTCACTGAGGCTGGTGTAGCTGCAGTTCCGGCAGGTGAAGGGGCAGTGTGTGCGTTTCAGGGTGGCCTTGAAGCAGGTGTGGCTCCGACCGGAGTTGAGAGTGTGCAGAGTGCTGGCGCCATAGTGGCGGCGGTCCTCTTGGCGGGTGCGGGGGCCAGGGGTTCTGGAGCTGGGCGCGGTCCAGGCACGGATGGGCGCAGACGGGCTTGCGTTACTAGCGGCCGCACAGCAGCCGGCATATATGGGGAGGTGGGAGGGAGGAGAAGCAGGGAGGCGGGAGGCGGGGCAACGAATGGGCAGTTGGCAGTCAGGGGGGTGGGCCGCAGAGAACGTAGCGGCGAGGGCGGTGAGGGACAACAAAGGAACAAGGGGCACAGAAACAAGGGAAAAACGAGTGGCACCAAGGGCAGAAGGGCACAAAAAACAAGTAGAACAGAGGGCAGAAGGGCACAAAAAACGACTGAAACAGAAGGCAAAAGGGGCACAAAAACTAGGGAAATACAAGTAGCACAGAGGGCAGAAGTGCACAAAAAACGAGTGGAACAGAAGGCAGAAGGGCACAAAAAACGAGTGAAACAGAAGGCAAAAGGGACACAAAAACGAGGGAAAGAACGAGTGGCACAGAGGGCAGAAGGGCACAAAAAACAAGTGGAACAGAGGGCAGAAGGGCACAAAAACGAGTGGATAAGAAGGCAGAAGGGAACAAAAAACTAGGGAAAAATGAGTGGCACAGAGGACATAAGGGCACAAAAAAAACGAGAGGAACAGATTGCAGAAGGGCACAAAAAACGAGTGGAACAGAAGGCAAAAGGGGCACAAAAACAAGGGAAAAACGAGTGGCACAGAGGGCAGAAGGGCACAAAAAATGAAGGGAAAACGAGTGGCACAGAGGGCAGAAGGGCACAAAAAACGAGTGGAACAAAGGGCAGAAGGGCACAAAAAACGAGTGGAACAGAAGGCAAAAGAGGCACAAAAACGAGGGAAAAGCGAGTGGCACAGAAGGCAGACGGGCACACAAAACGAGTGGAACAGAAGGCAAAAGGGGCACAAAAACAAAGGAAAAACGAGTGGCACAGAAGACAAAAAGGGCACAGAAATACCGGAAAAATGAGTGGCACAGAGCCAAAATATAGAATGCAGAAATACAGGGGCAGATAAGAACAGAAGGCAGAGCGGGCAGAGAGGCACAGGGGCAGCGAAGGGAACAAAAGGGAAAACCGGGCAGGGACACGGGGCAGCGAGGGGTACAGAAAGAAAGACCAGGCAGAGAGAGCACAGGGACAGTGAGGGGAACAGAGGGAAGAAAAAGGGGCATGGACCACGTACAGGCAGCGGGGGAAGACAGACAACAGCAGTCACAGACACAACAATGAAAATACAAGCAATACAATAAAAGCAATAAAGTGGAGGATGAACAAACCTACCTGCGGCCTACCACTGGCCACCAGGGATGAGGGACAGGTGGTAGCCTGCGGGTGGTGGAGGGCCTCGAACTTCCTCAGCAGCGGCAGCTGGGGCAGGGCGACACAGGCGGTGCTGTGCGGTGGGGGAGCGACCTACCTGGTAGGGTCAAGGGTCGCTCCCTTGGAAATTGGAGCTGCCTCCAATTTCTCACTGCAGAATTACATAGGTAACATCCTTCATGTAGACTTTGATTGTCTCAACATTGGGCCAGATGTACGACCATTGGAAATTGCGACTTGCAAATTGTGCCAAATTGTGAGCCGCAATTTGCAAGTCGCAATTTCCAATGTACAACAGTGTCTGAGACACTGTTTGTGATTCTTAATCGGGTCGTAAATTGCATGCCACATGAATGTTAATGAGGCTGTTGCAATTTGCGACCCCATTGAGAATGGCGGGCACTCCCAGGGATGGTGGCCTGATGGGTTCAGCAAACCTCCATGTCTGGGACTGCTTTTAAATAAAGCATTTTTTTTAATGCAACCCGTTTTTCTTAAAGGAAAAAGGGATGCATTTTTTTTTTTTAAAAAGTAACTTTTCATTTTCATTTTTTAAGAGCAGGCAGTGGTCCTTAAAAAATGTTTGCGCATGCATTTCCAAAGAGGAGGGCGTCCCCTGGGGACCCCTTCCCATTTGCGAGTGCTTTAGCACCTTTCTGAGAAGGGTGGTAAACTGCGAGTGTTTTGTGACCGCAAGTGCGGACACAAAACATTCTTACAAAGCTGTTGGGGTCGCTATTAGGAAGGGAGCACCCCTTCCTAATAGTGAGTCGCTAAACACTATTTTGCGAGTCGCAAATAGTTTGCAACTCGCAAAATAGGGTTAGTACATGGCCCACAAGATTTTTGCATGCGCAAACGGGTCTAAAACCCATTAGCGCATGCAAAAACCCATCGTACATCTGGCCCCTAGTCTTCTCACCATTCTAACTTTTAATGGAGCTTCAACTGGAGTACGAGCGTTTTCAGTTTTAGCCCCCAAATTATGGAACTCATTGCCTCTGGGTATTATGCTCACTTCATCCCATCTAAAAAACCTTAAAACATAGAGGTATTTAGAAGCCTTATAAGTGTGCCAAAATATGTATAAGAATGAATTTCAGGAAGAGAAATACGTTTTATTTCCTGACACATGGCTCATAAGTAAATTGTGGGGAAATTGCTAGTGCATAACGATTTAACAATAAATCCATGAATATCTCAAAAGGGATCATGATCTATTTTTAAGCATTTGCTAAGTGACTTCATATCCTCACAAATGTGTAGACTGACGGCATTCTTCTTGGTCACCATGAATGGAGAAATAGAGAGTGATGAATCAACTGGTTTAATCACTTTGTTTCTCCACATCTATTCCAGACAGTTAAGTCATCCTTTACATATAATGGTATGTATTGCGTGAAAGGGTGTGAAACCATCTTTTAGGAATGTTTTATGTGTGATTCCTTCAATGCACCCTAAACTTCCTTCTAGTTCTTTCTTTTGCCTGTCTCAAATACCATGGGTTTAACTTTCCATGACTCTGGAAATGTGTTGTACTGTACAGGGATCATGTTTAATACACAATTCATCTGGTCATTCTAAAATATTGCCCTTTACATATCATATATGTGTTCCTGATACCTTTAGGCCACTTGAAATTAATTTCTTCTCAAAGAAACCTAGCTTCCAAAATGATTCTGGGTCAATTCTCTGTAACCCGAACATTTGAAAAGAGGATGTGTGGGAAGCCAGAATACAACATCATATTTGGTTAATTGAACTCAAATAGTAATGTACAGTTTATTTCCCTTATTTATTTCTATTAAACAACATAGACAGAACATAGGGCCAGATGTAGAAAAATTCAGGAATTGTGATTTTCAAATTGAGATTCTTACCGAATTGCAATTGGGAAATCGCAGATCCTAATGTATAAAACCTTAGAAATGTTAATTAGCGATTCCGAGCGGGTCGGAAATCAACCTACCCCATGAACATTCTTGAGGTAGGTCACCGATTTTGATCCATTAGGAATGACAGCCATCACAGGGATAGTGGCCTGCTGTGGTCAGCAGACTACCATGCCTGTAGTTGCTTTTTTTTATGCAGCCCGTTTTTCAAAAAGGAAAACGGAATGTGTTTCAAAAACAAAAAAATGAAACATTCAAGTTTCATTTTTTAAGAGTAGGCAGTTGCCCTTGGGACCACTGCCTGTTCTTAAAAAAGATTGTGCCCTGGGGACACCTTCCCAGCTGCGAATGGTTACACTAATTTTCATTAGTCAGTAAATAATTCATGTTTTGTGACCTTAATTCGGTCACAAAACATTAATAAATACCACTTTGAATCTGTATTTGTAAGGGATGCCCTATACATGCCTCTTCCAAATACCAAAGGGCAAAACCAAATTGTGATTCAGCAAGAAGTTACCGAATTGCAATTTGGATTTGTACATTTCAAACTGCTGTTTTTGTTGTCACAAACGGGCAGATTCTGCAAATTCGTTCCGTTTGTGACCTCCAAAAAAGATCTGTACATATGCCCAGAATTTGAGAAAAGATTGCATCATTTAGCAAAATTACAATTTGTTTTCCAAAACTGAATTCCCTAAACTATGCAGGACAGGATTTCTTATTTTATCAGTTTGAAATCTGGACCTACATTCAAAATTAAAATAAACTGAGCATTGCCGTTCCAATCTGAAATTAACTGTTCTTAGGTATTTTCACATTGTCTATCTTCTTAACAAAAACTTCCATAGAAATAGTGTAAAAATATGTATTATTATTTGGGTAGGTAACTACCCATCTCAAGAAAAAGAAATCACAATCCTTGTCAGGGAGAACTGTCAAAGTCACTAAATTAATCTGAACCCACCGCCTGGTAACCGTGGCAAAGAGAAGACAGGCTTAAATTAGGGCAATATGTGAAGGATTTATGCAGTACCAAAACAGTAATAAAGTCAAAATGCAAAACAATAAAAATCCCAAACCGAATTAGAAAAATAGAGTAAAACGTAATATACAAAATGACGCCACAATGACAAAAATCCATTAAGGGGAACAGGAGCTATGAATTTTTAAATGTTTAAGTAGAATTAGCACTGAAAAAAGCACAAAGTGATAATGCTAGCCAAAGGTCACAGTAGACCAGGACTTTAACCCAATTTGAGGCCGAACGCAATGGAGCACCAGACGGATACACCAACCAGGTTCATCCTGGCTAAGAGTTTACTTCTGACTTTGTCTTGTAAATTCCAAACAGCCACAGGAGTACTCTCCTAAGGCCAGAGGACCTCAGAGGAACTTAGAGAATCATAGAGTGTCAGGTGGAGGTCAACAGCAGAATCCAGTCCTGGTTCAGTTGGCACTGATCAGCTGAGTACCACCCGGAAATGGCCTCTTGCAGATGGTTATCTCCATGTGGCCACACAGGAGACTAGTCAACTGACCCTTGGAGTCCACTTCTTTGTCTCGGGTACTAGAGGGAGTCCTTCAGATCTCTTCTCAGGTCACAGACAACAGGGCCAGTCCTCTTATCATCTTCCCATCTTCTGCAAGTCTAGAATGAGTACTGAAGTGGGTGCCTGGAGGTGCCACATTTATGCCTAGCACTAGCTAGTGGATGGTGGTAAATCCTGGTTCTAACCTTGTCAATGGGGTAAGGGTTCCCAGGCCCCAAACTATTTACTTTTGCAGTAGTTCTGGTTTATGTTACTAAAACAGGCACACAATGCAATGTGTCAGGGAAAATCCAAGATGGAGAATGTCTTTGGCCACACTAAACTTGGGCTCTGAGGCAGAGGCTGTGAGTGGGTGGTGTAGTATGGTAATCCCAGTGTCCTCCCACATTTTACACCAAAATCCAGTGTTGGTCGACAGACCTGTCAAGCAGGATTTGGAACTGAACTGTCAAAATGAAGTCCAGAGCTCATACATATTCTAATGACCTCAACAGTCATTTCTGTCCCTTAAGGTCAGCCTATCATTTGACCCTGGGAGGCATTTTACACCTATCCAGGGCTACACGTTTGCTAAGAGAATCTTGAGAGCTAACACAAATTAGCCTCTAAGAATGTCAGGCAGGGAAAGGAAACGTTCTAAAAGTTACTTTTCCTTAGATTTTATTACAATACTGACCTTAAAAAGTAGCTGTTCAAATATTTTTCTAGTTGGTCACATTCCTGAGACACTGTATTAGTATTTTAATCTGCACTTTTGTTTTCATAGAAGATAGCTAGACTTGCCACAGTAAAAATGGCCTTTTGGCCCTTGTGACTTTAGGGACATGGCAACATTAATTTCCTACATGTTCCATTTTTAAATATCATGCACCCTACCTTGTGGTCTACAAGGCATACAAATAGATCATATATTATTATTTAAAATGGACGTTTTCTCCTGATAAGGGCTTAAACCTTATTCTGCCACCACCTCTTCAACCTTCAATGAGCTAAAGGCAAATGGATATCTAGGGAGCTATTGGGTAAAACGGGAAAAAATAGATTTTCCTATTTAATGTGCCTGTGGTGTTGTTGCCCTTACTCCACCTAGTGCCATATGATTAATTACCTATATCATTTGTAGGACTAGTTTTTCTGATATGACCCAAATTACCATTGCCTTCTTGCAAAATGAGACAAATATTTGAAAGCTGGCAAGCTTTTCCTTTGTCTATGAGTGGATTAATTGCATTTGTTGAAATTTTGATGTATCCCCGTTTTCTTTCCTCATTTGCCTTGGTGCCATGTTTCTTGTCTGCAACCATTTTCTAAAGCTTGGACAAAAGGTTCAGCAGCTTCATCTCCCCAGCGAGACACTCATGTAAGTTGTAATGACTGATAATGCTCAGGATGGAAGGTGGGTTAGTCCTACATATTCTTGGGTTATAAGAAAGCCTTTACAATGCAGAGTTTTCTGTTTGCCATGAAGCATGGGGCTAACAGCCTTGCCAACAAGGATATAAAGATTATGTTACAGGCAATGAAGATCCATGACATTATACGCTTTCTTTGACCCCCATGCACGATGATGTCAGTTTGATCCATTTTGCTCTAAGACCTTTATTACTCTTGTAATAGTGTGCTTTTTTTCTTACACAGCAAAGATACACTGATACGATTTAAAGCTTTACTTTCTGATTCTCCCCAGTATTTTCCATTTCGTAATTCTTTGTTTACTAGTGGCAAGAGATAGGTGTATATAAAGTGGGCATTTTTTTGATTGGCCAAATGAAAGGTAAGGCATTTCCAGTTAGAGGGGATTTATGTGGGTGCCAGTTTAAGTGCACTCAACAATCTCTCAGATATTTTTGTCTGAGAAACTAGTCCAACTATAGAAACTTGAAGATGGGCAAATGATATGCCAGGCTTACTCCGAGACAACAGGAGGCCCGCCTTTCCTTTAAGACTAAGGGGCCTATTACAATGTCAGGCCCTCGGTCATAGGACCAACCGACACCTGGTCGATGGTCCCGATTGACTAATTAGGATGCGACTGAACACTGTTCGGTTGCATTCTCTAACTTTACAATGGGAGCATGTATCCAAGCCGCCATGCATTCTTCCATTGTAAAATAGGAGGTACAGTTCATCCGTGAACCCCATGACTGCCTGCCATGGGGTGCAGGTATCAACAGGGGGGCACCATAGGTGCCCCCTTGGCCTCCAACCGGAGGCCATGCTTCCAAGGGGTCCTATTGGGGGCATCGAGTTCCGACAGCCTTTCTGTATTGGAAAGGCCGACACAGAAAGGCTGCCGAAACCAGACATAGTAATCCCTAGGGCAGAATTCTGACTAGCAGGTGGGCTCTCCGAGCCCGTCGGAATGACCATTCAGATTCCTTTCCTTCCGCCTCCATCATAATGAGGCGGTTGGAAAGGAATCCGGCCAGCATATTACGATGCGGTCGGAAAGGCTCCAACCGATGGTCAGAGCCGTTTCTGACCGCATCATAATCAGTCCCTAAGTGGCAAAACAAATGTGATCTCCAGCATTTGCTCCTTGAATGGAAAGTATTTTGTTTTGTTAAGCAGAAGAGTATCCTTTAAGCAATCTCAGACGCTTGCAACTTTTTAAACAGGTGGATAATATAGGTCACACATTTAATTCTAGTGCTCCACCTGATTGCCCAGCTAGTCCAGCATCTCAATTGGGAATGGATCCACATTCGGGATTTACAGTTCTCCTGGTATTCTGTGTTCCAATTTCTAAACAATTATAGTGGCTATTCCTTCCGGACTTCTTTGGATTTCAGCAAGCTACATTTGTATTGCCTCTGGAGATGGAAAAACAGTGATGATTGAGCCAATGGTTGGGTCTTGCTCATGATGTCAGTAAACTGGACGTAGAGGGTCCCTCCAATGTTACCGAACTGGTTGTCTAAAATTTTCTGAATTCAATATCCAGAATAACTTTACTAAAAGACAATGAATGTGCTTAATAAATTTAATAGTATGTATGTATTGTGTCAAAATTCAGGAATTATTTTAATGTAAGTTTTTAAGCAGAGGTTCAAGAACATATATTTCTTTCACACTGTTCATAATCTGTGCATCTATTGAAAAAAAAACCTTATTCATAATTGTCTAAATCTTCTATACGAAGAGCTCATCTTTCTAAAATGTGTTTCTTTCACTTTGATACCAGCAATTAAAATGCTTTTTAACCCTCAGGCTCAAAACTTCTACTATTTATCACAACCATGTAGTTTGTAGAAGACTGTCATCATCCCAGACAGAAAGCAAATAGGGTAACTTAAACAAAAGGGTGAAATTGTGATGTAATAATTTTACATACTATTCAGAATACCTTACCACTGAGCCCATACAATATGGGTATTGTTAGATGCACAACACTGGAGTAATGTTTAAACCAACACATGCAGTATCATCATCATCATCAACTGTATTCGATTTTAACAAAAATCATGCAAGTATACATTGCAATGACATAACACAAACAGCAATATAAAAATATATAAAAGTTCTACGTAGTTAAAAGGAACTATCATCAAACAATATAAAATATTGGAGAATCAGTAACTCGCAGACAATCATAAGCAAGAATCACTCAAAACAACCATTAAAACTAATGTCTGCTGACAGAAAAGGCTCAAAGCTTGCACTAAAAACACCAGCCAGAAACCAGGATACATAAAAACATAATTGAGATGGGGATACAAATTGCTAATTTAGAAATGCAGGTCGAATCTGTTTAAAATCCATAGACAACAAGGGGGGGTCTTATATATTTGTGGTGAAGGGTAGTGAATGGGGGGCAGATAAGTACCAGACGCATGGTTTCGCAAACTGATGTATTATCACAAAATCAAAGAGGCAAATTGGATGGTTTATAACAAACCCCCTTGGGGAACATTAACTGATAAAATATGACCAGTTTAGATTTGGCCAAAAGATGAAGATGATGGTTGGGCATTTCCAAAAGGAGGTAAAGCTCGATCCAGCTGACAGATTTTACAATTATGTATTTACGCATTGACTGCTTGGTTAAAGCAGTGGCTTCCTGTTTAGATGCCACCCTAAGGGAGAAGGTCTGTTGACCCAGGCAGGATCTTTTTTTTCAATACCCTCGGGATCTGAGAATAAACCTGGTCTCCCTAAATCTTTAAAGGTGGACTTAATGTAATAAAGCCATGATAGATGAGATACATTGTTCAGGGACAAATAGTCCAGGAGAATTAACCTATTTAAATGAAACTCCTCCTTGTACCACACTGAACACCAAAGTAAAACTCGAAGAAGATGGATAAAATCTGATATAAAACTCATGCCCAATTCTTCATTAATAATTTCAGCTGGTATACCCTATCCCAAAGCCAAAAACTTGTTTTCTGTCACCTGGATTTGATCAATACGTGCATATCCCCAGATCTCACACCCAAATGTTGCCACAGAAATTAATGTGGCTTTGTGTATATCTATCAATAGTTTTGAAGTCCTACACCCAAGGTGACTAGCAAAACCATTCAGGCCATAGATGTCCCTTTCTAGACTCCCTACATTTTTTCTTAATCAGCGGTTGCCAACTAAACCGGAATTTAATAGAAGACCATGGTAGGAGAAATTTTCCACCCTGCTAAAAGTCTATCCTTGGGCTGAAAAACTGGAAGTTTTCGTGTTCCTAGGGCCAACCACAGTAAAATGTTTTTTTTTGAATTAGCGCGGATGATACCAATAGGACTAGTGCCCATGAAAACAATGAGAATAGCGCTGATGATACCAATGGGACTAGTGCCGATGCCAACAATGAGAATAGCGCTGATGATACGAATGGGACTGGTGCCTATGCCAACAATTAGAATAGCACTGATGATACCAATGAGACTAGTGCTGATGCGAACAATGAGAATCGTGCTGATGATACCAATGAGACTGGTGCCCATGCCACCAATGAGAATAGCGCTGATGATACCAAATGGGACTAGTGCCGATGCCAACAATGAGAATAGCGCTGATGATACCAATGGGACTAGTGCCCATTCCAACAATGAGAATAGAACTGATGATACCAATGGGACTAGTGCCCATGCCAACAATGAGAAGAGCACTGATGATACCAATGGGACTAGTGCTCATGCCAACAATGAGAATAACACTGATAACCATGGGACTAGTGCCGATGCAAACAATGAGAATAGCGCTGATGATACCAATGGGACTAGTGCCCATGCCAACAATGAGAATTGCGCTGATGATACCAATGGAACTAGTGCTGATGCCAACAATGAGAATAGCGCTAATAACCATGTGACTAGTGCCCATGCCAACAATTAGAATAGCGCTGATGATATCAATTGGACTAGTGCCGATGCCAACAATGAGAATAGCGCTGTATTACCAATGGGACTAGTGCCCATGACAACAATGAGGATAGCGCTGATGATAACAATGGGACTAGTGCCCATGACAACAATGAGAATAGCGCTGATGATAGCAATGGTACTAGTGCTGATGCCAACAATGAGAATAGCGCTGATGATAACGGGTGCCGCTCGAAGTTGAGAGGAGTGTGTTGGGGGTCCTTTGGAGCCGTTTGGATTTGCCCTGACCAGAGGGGCTGCCGGGAACATTGGAATTGCCGTAATTTACCGGCGCAGCGGCGGGACTGCGAGTCCCAGGGTCACAAGCGGTGCTGAGACGAGCCGCACCTGGGGACTCTTCCCGCTGGCCGCGCCCCCTGCTTCCCGCTGCATAACTTCGCGACTCGCGGTCCCCGCTTTGCGGGTGCCGCTCGAAGTTGAGAGGAGTGTGTTGGGGGTCCTTTGGAGCCGTTTGGATTTGCCCTGACCAGAGGGGCTGCCAGGAACATTGGAATTGCCGTAATTTACCGGTGCAGCGGCGGGACTGCGAGTCCCAGGGTCACAAGCGGTGCTGAGATGAGCCGCACCTGGTGACTTTTCCCGCTGGCCGCGCTTCCCGCTGCATAACTTCGCGACTCGCGGCCCCCGCCTCGCGGGAGCCGCTCGAAGTTGAGAGGAGTGTGTTGGGGGTCCTTTGGAGCCGTTTGGATTTGCCCTGACCAGAGGGGCTGACAGGAACATTGGAATTGCCGTAATTTACCGGCGCAGCGGTGGGACTGCGAGTCCCAGGGTCACGAGCGGTGCTGAGACGAGCCGCACCTGGTGACTCTTCCCGCTGGCCGCGCCCCCTGCTTCCCGCTGCATAACTTCACGACTCCCACTTCGCGGGAGCCGCTCGAAGTTGAGAGGAGTGTGTTGGGGGTCCTTTGGAGCCGTTTGGATTTGCCCTGACCAAAGGGGCTGCCAGGAACATTGGAATTGCCGTAATTTACAGGCGCAGCGGCGGGACTGCGAGTCCCAGGGTCACAAGCGGTGCTGAGACGAGCCGCACCTGGTGACTCTTCCCGCTGCCCGCGCCCCTACACACCAACGGATATTAAACCACGCCTAAGGACGCGCATCCCGGGGCGCATCGCGGGACGCGCGCGGGCGGGCACCGGGCTAAGCCCGGGCAAAGGGCGGGCCGTTTGAGGCCGTTCGAGAACGGTAGAGACCGGACCGGGCCACCCCTCTTTCGCCTTCATCCTGTGGTCACTGTAAGCAGATCTTCACATTATGACAAGCAGAGAAACCAGAAGTAAGGCTGTCACTGTGGTATCTGGGACAATGGACAAATTTTTACGTAAGGCCAATTTAGTGACTACAAAGGGTATCGCACTGCTAGATAAAACTAATGAGGAGGGTGTGGAAAATTCGTGTTTATCCTCGCCAGGCCCCTCAACGAATACTAGCACTCCGCTCTTGCTTGATACCGCCCACCTATCCCTAATGGACAGTATAGACCAAACAATAGAGTCTGTACTCCAACAGTTAAGGACACCGTCATCTCTGCCAAGGGATAGAGACACATCACGTATTATTAGCGATGTGGATCTCTCCCCCGTTGCAGAGCTAGTACCACCAGGGGATCAGGGGGCGGGTCATATCTCGCCGGAGCACACAGACTTAACAGAGGATCGTGTAATGAAAAGGAAAAGATCCAGAAAGCCCAAAGGAGCTAAAAGAGCCAAAACTGATTCTGTTCCACTAACTCTAGGTGAAAAACTGGGTCCACATGACACTTTAGGTTTGGGGAAGGAGAGGGTATTGTTAAGTGTTCCTTCTTCTGCATCTACTCCCGCACTCACTCAGCCATTTATTTTTGGTGGGGTCAGCCCCAATGCTACAGATTCCCTTATTGCCTCACTCACTGCTGTCTTCAAAATTCTATTGAATCCTCTTTTTCTCAAACTGGATTCGATAGAGTCGAGATTAGCAGCAATTGAGAGCATTAGTGTGGGTACTCTGGGCCGGTCTGGGACAGGAGCAAGTTCAGAAGGGTCATCTGGGGGGGGAGCCGAAATTCTACATCCCCCTCCGGTTATTACGATCCAGGTTCCCCAAACTTCTACAACTTCTAATGGGGGAAATAGCACTCACAGTTCAGCTCCGGTGCCTCAAACCGCACCAGTACCACTGCCCAGGCTATTGCCGAGATTCCTCCACCCAGGAGGTCGAAGCAACCAGTTCTTGCCAACCCACCCACACAGGGGATTCCACCAAACACACCAACTAGTAGTTCTACCCACCAGGCCAGCCCCAAAACACGGCGCAGGGCAGTGAATCTGCCCCCTGAGGCAGCGGGTTATACCGCTATACTGATGGGGGTACCCGAACTGGCTAGTGGTGTAACAGAGTCTTTTGAATCCGTACGAAATAAGGTAATTAGCTGGCTAAACATACATAGGCCCCTCCCATCCAGCTTAAAAGGAGAAGTACTCATGGTTAGAAGGGTTGTGTGGGTTGGCTACACCGCCAAGAAAAGTGCGGGGACTGTGTAATTGTTAGCTTTAAGAATTCCCAGGTTGTTTCCTATATCTGTAACTGGTTTGGTAACGTCGCCAATACTTCGATTGAACTCGTCCCTCTCTCATATTTCTATCCTAACACTAGCAAGTCATCTATGAGAAGGGACGATGGATGGACAAAGGTGGGTTTTGCTGTGGATGGATCCAGATACAGGCCTAGGTATAATACCCACTTTGCCAATGTAAATTATGCACATCCCAACAGGTTTAATTGTCTCGACGAAGTAGATTGACTTTGAGGGGGTTTTCCTCTACAACCTTACCAAGTTAATGAAAGCGAACCTGTGGGGCAGGGGACGGGAACTGAAGGGACTGACATCTCGAACAGAGAATTGGATCGATCCCAGGGCGGTGGCTTGAAATCCCTTAGCCCCAGGGCCATTGCAGATAATGTATTCCTGAGTCAAATGGCCGGCATTTCACCCTCCCAAGTGCTCGCCGCCTCTAATGTAACATCTACTGCTAAATCCACCCTGGGAATCCAAGACCGGCTCCCCGTATCCCCACCGGCGGCCACTATTCCTGAAACTTCTGAAGGGCCAACTCCTAAACTGACCACCGAAACTCTAAAGGTCCTCTCCTGGAATGTGGCAGGTATTGCAAACAAATTACATACAGCAGATTGGGATTTTCTAATAAGTACCAATGATATCTGCCTCTTCCAGTGAAGGACTGGGTTTTTCTAAGACCCAGCGGTGCCAGGGATAACACCTGAAACCTTCGTGGGTTACCTGTTCCGGCGTACAAATGACAGAGACACGGGACACTTCCTTCGGCGTCAAAGATTCAAGGTTTATTTACTGCAGGGAACACAGAAGTCACGAGAAGTACATAGCATGTAAGTTCACGGAGTCTGATTCGAATTGTATCTGTAGATCGCTCCTTTTATACAGTTTTTCGTCATAGGATAACATGACAGACAAAAGGTTACAACCAGCTTCCCACAGTAAATTTCATAGGGGGTCGCTTTCATGTATTCAGGACCCAGAACATAATTACAGTAGCATTTGGCGGTTCCCAACTGTAAAAGTACATCTTCCCACCATTAGTGCATTCCGTTCGGCTGTAAACGAATCAAGGAAGAGTCAGAAACAGGTGCAGAGGAAGACGAGGATAGCGAACAGATAGAAGAGAGTGTAAAAGGGGTGGTATCAGGAAACACGTTTGCAGGGATCAAAGGAGACGTGCCTAATGGATGCACAACTGAGACAATAGATCGGCACGGCAAGATGAGCCTCGAGCGGGGCCATCTGCCTTACAGTGTCATCCCCCTCATCATAAAGACATCCTCAAAGGAACACGTGTCTTCCGCAAGGGTTTGGGAATCCCAGGGTCACGAAGCGGACAGTGTCCGTTCGCTGGCTACTTGAGGGCAAGAAACAAAATGGATGCCATATCTAAAATGGAACCCGTGGGTTCAGATGAAGAAACCCACGAAACAAACGAACGAGTTAGGCTAGCACAGCGAAAACGCGTACACCCACTAAACTCGTCATTTGCGGTTCATAGATACCAGACTCGACCATATTCGGGCGAGTCGAAAACACCACTTACAATTGTCACGGAACCTCAGACGCTCCTTTTGCCCTCATGTAGGCAAGCACTAGTCGGAATCAGAATCAATCTCGATATTCATCAGACCATCCAGATGTTGCTGCAACATTATTCTATCCATCAGTGCTTCCTTGGTAACAGGTGACCGTCTTATACACGTCGTAGCACAGAGGCCACATAAGGCAGGACCACACTGCACACAAAGACAACACGTGAACAGAAATGCTACAACAACCCCAATGATCATCAGAATTTTCCAACCCCACGTCGACATCAGGCCCCAAAACCACCCTAGTAGTGTCCAATCCCCTACGTCCACGTGTATGGACTCGGAGATCTTATGCAACTTCGAGATGGCTTGATAGACAGTTGGAGCGTTGTCAGGAATGAAAATGCAGCAACTCGAATGGATCACCTTACATACTTCACCTCTATCTGCAAGGACAACGTCTAAAACCATACGATTTTGTAACGTCATAAGTCTGTCCGCCTGAAGCTCTGCTGTAATGCTATCAAGGGCACTTGCAGTGATATTAGCGGTCGATTCCACCACTCGAGTCAACTGTCTCAGGTTCCTACTATTGATCATAGGTCCCCAAAACGGCAAGAAACCCTTAAAGAAGTCTCCCGCTTCTTGACCGGCAGTGTCCTCTTTGCTAATCACGCCTCTCACAACTCTGGTCTTGTGATAATCTGAGGCAACTGTAAAAGTCGGTGGCAGCAAATTTGCAATATAACAGGTGCCCGAGAAGTCAAGGGGCAACCATGTATATGCACGGTCGTAACATACAAAGTACGTACCCTTGGCAGTCAGGAGAACAGGGGAAGAGAGCATTGGTAAAACATACGTTTCAGTGCAAGCACTCTCCCCAAGATGAGCTCTCGGGCTTTGGCCACGACCTTTCAAACAAAAATTACCGAGGTGGGGTACGATCCAGATTGGAGATGAACTTTTGAGCTGTCTATCACCCACTAACACGCTATACTCGGCCTCGCTCAGATCCCTATAGGCTCGCACCTCTTCCTCTGGAATAAGCGATGGATCAAAAATATCTCTATCTAAATCAGCAATCGCTATTGCCAAAGACTTATGGTACGGGCCGGAACCAAAAGTGTGGAGAACGTGGCTCTCGATTGGGGTAAGAATCTAGTGCGCTACGGAACATAGTTTGAAATGCTCGAGCTGAACCCTGGGAACTGTAAGGAAGGACCAAGTACGGAATTCCCTTATCGGTGGTATGTGGCATTAACCCACACACCCAACAATTGGTAGTGTTCATCACCAACTGATGCTGGTGAAGGAGCTGAACGAAGGAATTGTTCATAAATTCCGCACGTCTAACCTGCTCGTGTTGGGGTAAAAGATGAAAAGAATGAGGAGAAACAGTGGAGGTAGGTTTAGGTTCAGAAGAAGGGGTAGGTGAAACAGAAGGCAATAAGGATTGTATCATATAATACACTCCACCCACCAATAACCAAGAAACAGTTAGGAACAGAAGGAACACCTGAAACATGAAGCATTTAGTACGTGCAATCCTATGCAGTTCGAATCTTTGAGATTGAGTCTTTTCCAATTCCGACAGCTTCGAGAAAGCCATCCTCTAAAACCGTCCGCAACGTTCTTGACGCACTTCGTTCTGTGTAGCACTAGTCAATCCCCAGGAGTTCCTAGGAATCGACGGTCTCCAACCTAGTGTCAGGACCTACTAAACAGAAGGTAGTACCCGCACGGCCCTACGGTCCACCCGGATGTAAGGTTCTTTTTTAATAAAAAAAAATATATATATACAAAATCTCCTAGCTGTGGAAACAAAACACACATATGCGGAAAAGAACTCAGAATTCATACAAAAATTACAGTGATTCAAAAATGTTCAGGGTGATAATGGGGTAATGTAAATGTCAGGGGAGAAAGCAAAAAATAATTTTTTATTAGTCTCTAGTGTTGGAACGGAGAAAATATCTGCTTCTCCCAGGACGAGTCTGATCTTCAAACAGTTGGTCAGATGATGAAACAGAATCCTGTCGGTCAGACGATAGTTCAAATCTTGAATTCTCCAATGACAAAGGTTCAACAGTATTGTCCGGCTGAACTGAAGTCTCTCTCACAGGCTGAGCGTCACTGAATGGCACAAAGTTCGGCAAAACCTCTGTTTCAGACGAGGCGATGCCCTTCCTCACCCACGAGTCCGCTGGTAAAGGTATTGGTACCTTCTTGGTGTGGGCGGCATGCACCCAATGCTTGTGGCCCTCCAAATGAACAGCAGTTCTTGTGGCAAGGAGCACTTGATAGGGTCCGATGAACCTCGGCTCAAGATTTCGTTTTCGGCCAAAATTCCTCGTAACCACCCAGTCTCCGGGCTGGAGCTGGTGGCCTGGACCCTCCGTCTGTGTCAGCAGTGCTTCAAAGACCTGTTGATGAATTAACCTCAGTTTAGCAGTCAGATCATGCAGGTAATCGATCAGCATTGGATACTCAAGATCAGCGAACACACTGGGTCTAGGAACCCCCCAAACATTTGCAGGACGGCCGAACACAATCTCATATGGGCTGAGCCCTACTCGAGAGTGTACAGTCGCCCTAGTTGACAGAAGAGCCAAGGGCAAAGCGTCAGGCCACGAGAGACCAGTCGTAGCCTGAATCTTTGCGAGTTTTAGTTTGAGAGTACCATTGTACCCCTCAACTAAACCTGCTGACTGGGGATGGTTGGCGCTGTGGAATTTTTGTGTAATTCCAAGGCCCTTACACACACTCTTCATCACACTCCCCACAAACTCACTTCCGTTATCAGACCATACAATCCGTGGCATTCCATACCGAGGAAAGTATTCCTTCAGCAGGACTTTCGCTGTGGACAGGGCAGTATTGTCTTTGAGAGGGTAGGCTTCGATCCATCGGGAGAATGCGCAAACCACAACCAAAACATATTTTAGGTTATTGCATCGCTCCATATGGATGAAGTCCAACTGAATCACTTCAAAGGGACATGAAGGAGGAGCAAAATGGCCAGGGGGTGTAGGAGTTCCCTTGCCAGGATTGTACATCATACATATCATACCATTCTTGACCAATCTCTCAGCACACTTAGCAATACCATCATTCTTCCATACAGGGGACAACAACTTACAAATACCTTTCGCACTAATATGTGCCAAACCGTGTGCCATTGTCACAACAGCTAGCACATATGCATCCGGCAACATCCACCTTTTATTCTCCGACAAATCAATCCAACAGCCATTCGCATCCAGCTTTCCCGTACTCTCTTTCCACTTGGTCTTTTCAGTCTCGGTGGCCTCATTCTGAATCGCGTTCACACTTTCAATAGTATCATCACACATACCAGTTTCTGCAGGCCACCTTACCGAACTCGTCACATACATTCTAGTTGTAAGGTTTCACGCAGTCTCCTTAGCAATCTCATCAGCAAACGCGTTGCCCCGACCAACATCATCCGTTACCTTACGGTGTGCACTACATTTAATAATCGCCACCTGCTTGGGCAATGTAAGTGCATCTAAAAGATCATTCACAAGCTGTCCATGCTGAATCTTCGTACCATGCGATGTCATAAAACCTCTCTCTCTCCACAATCGTCCAAAACTATGCGCAACACCAAACGCATACTGACTGTCAGTAAACACATTCACCCGTTTCCCTTTCAACAACACACACGCTCTGGTTAAGGCAATCAGCTCCGCCGCCTGTGCAGAGTTCTGGTTTAATCTTGCAGTCTCCACAACCGTACTCAACGTCACCACAGCATAAGCAGTCGTCACATCACCATTCGGCAACTTAAAACACGAACCATCCACATACAAAGTACCATCGGGTTCTTCCAATGGAGTGTTTTTTAGGTCAACACGACCCTTTGTTTCCTCCTCAGTTCGTAAGTAACAATCGTGTGGTGATACCTCATCTGATTCCATATTGGTTGGCAACAAAGTCGCCGGATTAAGGACATTGCAGCGCTTTATTTGAATGTGACTTGCCAGGAGCGTCAACTCATAACCAGACAACCTTGCACTCGTCAAGTGTTGGGTTTTCGTATGATTCAAGAGAGTGTCAACTGCATGCGGAACCATCACCGTAAGCATATTATCCATAACCAATCCTGCAGATTGTCGGATGGACACCGCAGCTGCCGCTGTTGCTCTCAAACAACTCGGCAATGCTCTAGCTACTGGGTCCAAGGTCGAGAAAAAATATGCACATGGACGCTGCTTAAAGCCAAATTGTTGCGTCAAAACACTCAACGCACAACCTTCCCTCTCGTGAACGTATAGTGTAAACGGCTTACTGTAGTCAGGAGTACCTAACACAGGGGCCGAAAACAACGCATCACGCAGTTCAGAAAAACTTTCTGACACTCTGCCAATCGATCTGAGATTCTGTCCCTCCGAACCCATCTTCCGAGCCAAACTCAAAACCTGGCTCTTCTCCGGACTCTGATTTACCCTACTGTTTCTCCATGCTCTATGCTCCTTCTTCTCCCCTGGAGGCTCAGGTTCTAGCGCCGGGACACCCCTTCGGGGGTAGCTGTGCGCTCTATAAACCACATAAATAAATAAATAAATTCTTCCGTCCATGGCAAAGGAGTTGGAACATCCTTGCACGTAAGAGCTACCAATGGTTTCGCTAACAATGAAAAATTTGGAATCCATTGCCTGCAGTATGACGTGATACCTAAAAAGGCACGCACATCTCTCTGAGTTGTTGGCACAGTCATTCGAGCAATCGCTGCAATTCTCTCTGGGGTCAACCTTCTTCCCTCCTTTGACAATAAGTGACCTAGATAGGTTACTTCTTGACAACAATATTGCAGTTTAGAAGGGGACACCTTATGATGTAAGTCACAGAGATGCTGCAACAACGATACCGTAGCAAGTTTGCAAATCTCTTGTGTGTCCGCAGCCACCAATAAGTCATCGACATATTGGATCAAGGCCGCACCAGCCGGCAACACAAACGCGTCAAGTTGGCTCTTCAAGGCTTGGCTGTATATCGATGGACTCTCACAGTAGCCCTGAGGAGCGCGTTTAAACCTAAAGCTGCGGCCACCTAAAGAGAAACCGAAAAGGTCCCTGCTCTCCTCAGCAATCGGAATGCTAAAGAAAGCATTCTTCAGATCAATCACTGAGAACCAGGACGCAGATGCTGGAATCAGAGTCAGTAAAGCCGTAATGTCAGGCACCACAGGGAACTGAGGAATCGCAATTTTATTCACCTCCCGTAAATCAATGACAAAACGATAAACAGGAGGCTTAGATGGATCAGTGCGTTTCAAGATGGGCAGTACAGGGCTATTACACACGTTTCCCAGAGTCTCCTCGATAACATCTTTCTCGATCAAATCATAGATGATCGCTAACAACGCTCGCTCACCATCAAGGGAGATACGATACTGGGGAATACGTGGTAATCGCACATTCGGTTTCAGTTGAACAACATAAGGGGAGATATCAAGCAGGCCCACGTCATTGGGACCTGTTGCCCACAAAGATGCAGAAAGAGAACTCAATTCCGGTGGGAGCTTATCGATGGACAAGTACATAGGAGAGATTACTCTCTCACCCAATGTAAGCTTTACTCCCGCAGGAGAACAATACAAAGTCGCATACAGACGTTTCAGCAAATCCAGGCCCAAAAGATTTTCACCACAACCAGTAGTCAAAATCAAAGGAGCTTGCAGCTCACGAGGCCCAATTGTAAGGGGCAAAGGGAGAGAAACCGGATTGCTAACAGGGGCGCCGGAGAATCCAACGGAAACATTGGTTAAGCCAGACAAAGGTGCGCCAGGGAGTTTCGAATGCATGATGGAACTTTTTGCTGCACCAGTGTCCAACAGAAAAGGCTCAACTACGCCTGAGATGGCAACTGCGACGTAAGGCCCTCTCTGATCAACCAGAACTGATACTACTCCCTCTCCTTGTCTATGGCTGTCCTAGTAATTACCGTCGTCAGTTCCTTGATCGACGTAATAATCGTCCACATTGTACTGTGCGGATCTACCTGATGATGACCCACGCTGATCAAAACAATTATTAGAATCAGAGGAATTATTAGAACGCTCATTTTGATTCTGAGTAACACCACGACCTCTACCTCGTGAAGCCTGCTGCAGACCACTACGGCCTCCTCTAGATGAATTTCCACTATTTCGATCACGCAAAACTGGACAATCGAATTTCAAATGACCCTCGCCTCTACAGTAGGCGCACTGATTGTACCCAAGCGTAGATCTCTGCGAAGGAGAGTCATTTCGCGACTGAGACCTAGCAGGCTGTGACTGCGATCTATTCCGTTGCTGAGAATCATTTTGATTCGAGCGCGGAGGATATGCTTGCTGTAACAAAACTTTTGTTTTGAGCTCTTTCGTCTTTTTGTCTGCTCGATCTTTTTCCTCTTTCTCTCTATTTTCATAATATTGAGCCGTAGCCAGTATCTGAGCAGAAGTAGAAACAGCCCACGCACTCTCTGAATTTCTCAATTTATTGCTAAGGTCAGGCAACAAATTCGACACAAATTTGTCCACAAACAATCTCTGGCCTCCCTCAGTACCCATATCTTGACCACTATGATCGATGAATGCCTCCTCAAATCTTGTAAAGAAATCGGAGACACTCTCGTCCGTCTTTTGCTTACAAGCAGACAATTTGTCCCAGTTAACTTTCATAGCTGGCATAAGCGTTTTCATAAGGGTAATTATTCTTCGAGGCAAAGCCGTAATTAACTGTTCAGGCTTAGCCCCACCGACCTGCAAACCGTCCGCGGCTGTAAGCGCAGCCCAATCACCACCTGATTCAGCTGCATGATCTTCGTGACGTATTTTCGTCCATACCGGTTGCGGTACAACATTGCCGAACAACATATCAATGTCGGCAAGGTTCATTACCGTCGCATCCACTAGCTGAGACAATTCTTTATAGTACCCTGCAGGATTTTTGCGAGGGTCAGGCAAAGATTGCTTCACCTGCAAAACTTCCGATCGCTTCCATGGGAGGTGTATCCAAACTCTCTGAAAGAATGGCAGGATTGGAGGATTAGCACCAGGGTTACCTGGCATATACACTGGTGGAACTTCACGCATGGGATACTGACCAGGCGTTGACATTCATTCCTCATGCTCATCTTTATATAATGCACGAGGCATTATAGTAGGACGAAAAGATAGTAGATGCTCGACTGCACGTCGAACATTGCTACCCACTAGTACACCACTCGAAAACTGAAGCTGAAGTTCAGTCAGAGCAGCCAGTACATCATCTGCAGCATCAACTGATATCTCATCGCGTAAGAGTTTGCACATTTCTTCAAACACGAACCTTTGTGTCGGCTCATTGAATTGAGAGAAAGTGTCAACAATTATACGTGGAGGATTCTTAAGGGGATACCTAATCCAATTTTTCGCCATTTTATATAGCGTGTCACGTTCCCTACCACCAGGAAGCTGACTTCGTCTTTGGGGAGCTTCAGATTCATCAGAACCAAGAATCGGTCCAAAAGGAGATTAAAGATTAGCAACAGTATTAGGAATGCGTCTGCGAACAGACGGAGAAGAGGAGTACAGTACAGGAGCAACGACATGAGGGCTAAAGACAGAAGCAGCAGGAGCAGTAGGAGTAGCAACAAGAGCAGAAGTAGCGGGGACAACAGCTTGAGAAGGTATAGACAGAGGAGCAGTAGGAACAGGAGCAGGTAGAGGAATAGGAACAAGAGGATTCGCAATGGCAGGGCCAACGGCAGGCTGGTTAACAGCCGCCGGAACAGCAGGTTGAGGAACAGGAGGAACCACAGGAGCTGTGGTGCCCTGTGCATACGGAGGTGGCGACTTCAGTAGATAGGACAACAAAGGATCCTCTACTGCTTCCTCTCCCTTCTTATCCGTACCCGTCGGTAAAGCGGGGTAACATTTATCCACTGTCATACGCTGCAATCTATCAAAAATTTCCTTTTCCTTCTCTTCTTTGTCTCGCTGAAACTGCTCTGCATTTCTCATCGTTGTAACAATACCTTCTCTCTTATTACGTTTAAGCTGCTTGATTTCTTTCTGCTTGGCTTCTTTACGCCATAACCGAAAGGAATCAAACATGGCCGGCCTTGCTTTTCTTTGGAACAATTTAGCTTCAAGATTATCTAAAATCGGGGCCTCAAAACTACCATGAGATGGCCAACTAAGGACACCGTCATCTTTGGTGTAGCGAACCCAGCAATCATTGAATGTGATAGGACCCAAACCATGTCGACTATATAATTCGTAAGTTGGAGTTCCGACCGGGGGTATCGGACACGAGTCCTCCAACTGGGAATCCGCACCACAACCTCTAAAGCAACTGAACAAAGTACTAGGGCCAGGCATCGTGCACACTAACCGAGTTTCACAAACGTCAAGGGTTATTGGATTATAATGTCCCTGCAAAAGTGCAAAAACCCTCGGTTTTTGGCGACTGCAGACGTCAAGTAGAACAACTATGAACAGAATACAAAGGACCACAAATGCAATGGAACCATGCAACAACTAAGCACCCACAACAACTAAGGATTTTGGGAGCGACCCACAAATACTTAACTCAAAGAACAATGGCGTCACCAGGAAGGCCCGTCAATCGTCTCGCTGTACCAAGATCTACGCCAGGCGCCAAAACAGGTCTACAGTCAGGGCAGCAGTCCGTCGCAGCCGTCAGGAGGCGGGGATCTTCGCGGGAAAAGTCTTCGGGCCACTTGTTTCGACAACAGGATCGATGAAGCGGGGTGCACCTTCCCTCGGAGATTTCACACGAAGTTCCTCACGATCGTCGGGCTTTGGACCGGTACCACTGATGCAGCCCCACATTGGGCGCCAACTGAAGGACTGGGTTTTTCTAAGACCCAGCGGTGCCAGGGATAACACCTGAAACCTTTGTGGGTTACCTGTTCCGGCGTACAAATGACAGAGACACGGGACACTTCCTTCGGCGTCAAAGATTCGAGGTTTATTTACTGCAGGGAACACAGAAGTCACGAGAAGTACATAGCATGTAAGTTCACGGAGTCTGATTCGAATTGTATCTGTAGATCGCTCCTTTTATACAGTTTTTCGTCATAGGATAACATGACAGACAAAAGGTTACAACCCGCTTCCCACAGTAAATTTCATAGGGGTTCGCTTTCATGTATTCAGGACCCAGAACATAATTACAGTAGCATTTGGCGGTTCCCAACTGTAAAAGTACATCTTCCCACCATTAGTGCATTCCGTTCGGCTGTAAACGAATCAAGGAAGAGTCAGAAACAGGTGCAGAGGAAGACGAGGATAGCGAACAGATCGAAGAGAGTGTAAAAGGGGTGGTATCAGGAAACACGTTTGCAGGGATCAAAGGAGACGTGCCTAATGGATGCACAACTGAGACAATAGATCGGCACGGCAAGATGAGCCTCGAGCGGGGCCATCTGCCTTACAGTGTCATCCCCCTCATCATAAAGACATCCTCAAAGGAACACGTGTCTTCCGCAAGGGTTTGGGAATCCCAGGGTCACGAAGCGGACAGTGTCCGTTCGCTGGCTACTTGAGGGCAAGAAACAAAATGGATGCCATATCTAAAATGGAACCCGTGGGTTCAGATGAAGAAACCCACGAAACAAACGAACGAGTTAGGCTAGCACAGCGAAAACGCGTACACCCACTAAACTCGTCATTTGTGGTTCATAGATACCAGACTCGACCATATTCGGGCGAGTCGAAAACACCACTTACAATTGTCACGGAACCTCACCAGGAGACGTGGGCCAGGGAACCTGTGAGTAGTGTGGGCTTTGCAGTTTTTGAGATTCAGGCCAAATGGAGTGGGAAGGGGAGAACTTCGGGTGGCTTGGCGATCTGGGTAGCCAGTCACACTGGTTGCACTGCGGAGAGCGTTCCTACCTTCTCGGAGGACATCCAGTGTGTACTTCTCGGGTGGCCCAATGCAGCAAAACTGGCAATCATGAATGTATATTCCCGTCCAGTCAGCGTAGCTAAGGAATCGCCTACCCTAGAAGATCTTGCGTCCTTTCTGGACTCACTGCCCAGCGACTATAAAATCGTGCTGGGCGGAGATTTTAATTGCCACTACGAACCCCTGGTAGGTCTAAGGGAGGGTGCCCTTACTACCGAAGATGACTTTTGGGGTGTTCCACCATGTTCGTCCCCTCACCCCAAATCTTGGTCCCCACTCTTTGTGCAAATTATGTCCCTCACTTTAAACTATGCATTGAGGGCTTGTAACGGCCGCACTCCGTCAGACTGTCCCTCATCATGTACCTTCAATAGGAAGGGTCACGAATCCAGGTTGGATTACATTCTTGTAGACATCGGTTCATGGTCCTGGGTCCAGGATTTTAGAGTATCCCCCAGAACTGATAGCGACCATAACGCTCTCCTACTAGACCTGAAACATCCAGCACCTTCTGCTGATTCGCTATCCACCAACCACAAGGATAACCCTGGAAACCTGGCCCTTAGTTCCAATAGGCGCAGGGTAAAATGGGGGAAAATAGTCAGTACAGAAGAAAACATAAGGAAAATCTTTGACATTGCACTCCCGAAGTTTGTGGAATTAGATGAATTAATTAACCAGCCAAGATCCACAGATTTTAACCTCAAACTGGGTCACATACATGCAAATTTAGTAGGTTCCTTAGCGGAGGTTTTCTACCCTGTGGCAGCCCCTCGGCGTAAACAGACCCGCACCTCAGTATGGTACAACTCCTCCTGTCGAAAGGCCAAGAAAGAATTAATTGCTAATATTAAAGCAGGGTCAGATAAGGGTATGGTCGCCAAACTTAGACGGGATCACAGGGATGCCATTGCGTCGGCAAAAACGGAGTGGGACTGGAATCATTGGCAGGACCTTTCCTTAGAAACCAGAGACTCAAAAAAATTCTGGTCCTTGGTGAATAATGGCACAGGAGAGGCTAAAGCTGCGGTGGAGCCAAATATTGCACCATCTGTTTGGGAAGCCCACTTTGGCAACTTGTACCGGGACACTGTATTGCCCGCCATTGAAGTGGCTCCCGATGATATAATCTCTCCTATAGCTGGTTTGGAATTCACTCTTGGTGAGGTGGTTGGTGCAGTTGAGAGACTGGCAATGGGGAAGGCCCCGGGTTTGGATAGGTTGCCCGGTGATCTCTTCAGACAATATCCTGAGATTTGGAGCCCGTACCTCCTTATTCTTTTTAACACCATCCTGGGGGGTATGGAAATCCCCTGTACTTGGCTGGGAGCAGAGATAGTGCCTATTTACAAAAAGGGCTCTCCTCTTCTCCCAGCCAACTACAGGCCGATTAGCCTCATAGACGTCCCCCAAAAACTCTTCTCTCGTCTCCTTTTGGACCAGCTCCTTGATTGGATGGAGGCAAATGAAATTCTTAGCCCCCTCCAGGCTGGCTTCAGAAAAAACACGTCCACCATAGACCAGATCTTCCGCCTCATCCTCCTGTACTGGAAAACGGTGAGGATTGAGGGGGGGAGGCTATACATGGTGTTCGTGGATCTGAGGTCAGCCTTCGACTTGGTCCCACGGAAAAAACTATGGGAGGTCCTAAAGGAGTTGGGTGTTCCAGCCCAGCTGTTGCATGCCATAATTAGGCTTCACGATGGCAACTATGCGCAGGTTAGGTGTGGCAGGGATGGAGCGTTCTCCTCAAGGTTTCCTGTTCTCAGAGGGGTAAGGCAGGGTTGCGTCCTGGCGCCGACCCTGTTTTGCCTCTTTGTCAACAGCGTTATATCCCACCTTGATGACGTTAAACATAATGACGCTCCTTCTCTAGCAGGCAGGAGGGTGCCAGCCATTATGTTTACTGACGACACCCTCCTGCTTTCTAAAAGCCCAATGGGGATCCAAAGGATTTTGGATGGATTTGGTCTTTTCTGTAGACAACATGGTCTAGAGATCAATACAGAGAAGACCAAATTCATGATTTTCAACCCCTCACCAAAGAGCAGACCCAATCCCACTCTGGAAACAGCCAGCCTAGAAAGGGTTACAACCTTTCAATATTTGGGGGTAATTCTGCACGAGAACCTATCTTGGGACCCTCAGATAGTGAAATCCCGGCTAAAGTTGACCCAATTATCTGGTGCAATTCTGAAGGTTGTAAATACTTCAACCTTCAAACCTATAAGTCCGGCATTGGAATTGTACAAAACACAAGCCAAAGCGGCTGCAATGTATGGTAGTGAGCTATGGGGGTATAGAGCAGGTCCGGATCTCGCCAGAGTAGAAAACATCTTCCTCAGACGTCTTCTGGCCCTCCCCCGTGGCACACCCCTGATTCCCCTGAGACTGGACGTGGGTTTACCCCCTATCGCCGCTAAGCTGGAGTCTAAGCCAGTAAGATTCTGGCACAGGCTCAGGTCCACCAGCGAGCTTGAACACTACAGGAGTGATCTTACCCATGTAATGGCCTTGAACCACCGAGACAGAATTCCCTGGCTGGCCTTTGTTAAGAAGGAACTGTACCGTCTAAATCTGTCTGAACTCTGGGAAACTCCAGCATCGGGTTGCAAAGGCTATCCCGGAAACGACTAGCTCAAATCTACAAGGAAAAATGCCTCGACTCATTGATGATCTCAACTAATAATGGCTCCCTAACTGAACGGTTCTTGCAATCCAAAAATTCCTATGAGTTTGAGGGTTTTATGGACATTATTTTCCCAATTTTAGCCAGGAAACTGTTCATACAGTGGAGGTTTGGAACTTTACCTATCAAAACTTTTACCTCCAAATGGCTACAGAGGGATGATAAAATCTGCCCGGGCTGTAACTCCCATGATGAGGAAGAAACCCACCTTTTTTTCTTTTGTCCTGCATACTTCAGACCAAGGAAATACTGGCTGGTCCCTCTTTGCAGGAATTTGGGTTTCAGGAGCCATTTAGATGCCTACAGAGTTTTAAGAACTAGTACTCTGCCTCACATAGTTTTTGCTGTGGCGAAATTCATTATGGCTATGTGGCTCATCAGGAAAAAACTGTTAATCGCCCAAAACCCTTAACTATGAATTTGTTCTTATAATTATGGACTGTGATTTTTTTTTTTTTCACAACCAATTTTATTAAGCAAATGATCATCGCAAATGTGGCATCTCCACACATCGAGAGCACCACAACAAAATCAGTTCGGCAATTACACAGGCAGCAAATAATAGAGCAGATTCAGAATAGGCTTAGTATAGAAATTCCCCAAAACCCTACCCTAACCCCCAACGCTACCTCCCCCCCATTCTAAGAACCCCCCCCCCCCCCCCCAACCCCCCCCACCACACGTGTACATATAGCAACAGGGAAGAGTCATATGTGGGTGTAATTCCACCAGGGCGTTACGGCTGCGGACCAAGATTGTCACTGCGATCAGATGTCCTCCTCCTGCTCCGCCGGGGGGTCCAAGGACAGACCACGGTAGTCGGCCCAACGCTTCCAAATTTTGTAGTGTTTGCGCGGACAACCCCTCGCCTCAAATATCGGTCCCTCCAGACCCATGAAATAATCCAGCCCAGCCTTCCACGCCGACAAGGGGGGAGCCCTCACCAACTTCCACGCTCGGGCCAGGTCCCGCTTAGCCACGACCAACCCCAATAGCAACAAGTGGCGCTTATAAACATTACCACCAATCCCTTCCATGACATGCAAGAGGCCCAGCCGGTGAGTACGGGGAAGATCCCAGCCCAGGACCTCAGCTAGACAACTCCACACGCCCCTCCAGAACCCAGTCAATCGGCCACACGACCACACCGTATGCACCAGAGAGGCAGGCGCCACTCCACAGCGCAGGCATTCCGAGGACACAATCAACCCAGCCTTCCACAACCGCTCACGGGTATAATAGGCACGATGCAGATATTTGAATTGGATCAGCCGGAGCCGGATCGCAATGGCGGTTCCACGTGGGGATTCCAGTGCCTCCCTCCAATCGTCGTCATCAAGGGGGCCCACATCCACTTCCCACGCCTTCCGAAGGGAGTGTAGGGTGGAGGAGCAATGAATTACAAGTGTCTGGTAGATCCTAGAGACCTTCCTGTCCCCCAGGTCCCCCATAAAGACCTTGGCCTCTACTGGACTAAATTCCGGCAGGGAGTCGAGACCGGCGATGCTCGGGGCGAGGGCATGCCGCAGCTGGAGGTAGCGGAAGAACTGGGACTGAGGCATTTGGAACTCTGCACGGAGCTCCTCGAAGGATTTGAGGGTGGTGCCCGACACAACCTGGCCCAGCTGGGTAATCCCAATGGTCTCCCAACCCTCAAACCCGGTTAGGGCCGCCAGCTCCGGGAGCAAACCATTGTGCCAAAGCGGCGTCTCAGCCGTCAACCTGCCCCACCATCCCATGCGGCGCAATGACTGTCGCCACACCGCAAAGACCACTCCGGTGACCGATGGCAATGCACGACGTAAGCGAGCGGAGTAAAGAATTGTATGGAGCGTGTGGTCGCCCATGAGCAACCGTTCCAGGGCATAAGCCGGGTCTCTTCTATCACCATACCACCAATCATTTAGGACCAGCAGGTGGGAAGCCTGGTAGTAAGAGAGGAGGTCCGAGGTGGCCAGGCCACCACTGTATGTGGACAGAAAGCACGTCTTCAACGCCACTCTGGCCGCACCACCACCCCACAGGAAGCGGCCCAGCACCGAGTTAACCTGACGGAACCACTCCAGGCCAATGGGGTATGGGAAGTTCTGGATTTGGTACAGGAGCCGCGGAAGCGCCACCATCTTGAAGATGGCCGATCTCCCAAAGATAGTAAGCGGCATTCTAGCCCAGGTCTTGACATCAGCCTGAACCCGCTCCCACACCGGCAAGACTCCACGCGCCCAGGCCACGGCCCGCGACTCCGATAGAAAAACTCCCAGATACTTTAGGCCATCCGAGGCCATTCGCAACTCAGCAGCCCAGGGGTCAGCAACCACACCACCGCCCAGCACCCACAGGGTCGATTTGTTCAGGTTAAGGTGAAGGCCCGAGACCCCGCCAAACTCCCGCATGATTTCCAGAACTCGGGGGCCCGATCGCCGTAGGTCCGTAAGGAAGAGGAGAACGTCATCCGCATACAGTGCAATCCTATCCACCAGATCCTCATTCCAAACGAAACCGCGCAACCGGTCATCCGCTCGTATCCGCGACGCCAGAGGTTCCATGGCAAGGGCAAACAGGTACGGGGACAGCGGGCAACCCTGCCGAGTACCACGACCCACATGGAAGCGCCCAGAGGTAGCACCGGCCACGCGGACCGAGGCCGTAACGTTGGTGTAAAGGAGACGAATGTACGACAGGAAGACCGGCCCCAGGTTGAGGCGGGCCAACAGTGCGAAGAGATATGCCCAGCTCACCGAGTCAAAGGCTCGGTCCATGTCCGCTAGGAGGAGTGCCGCTTGCTCATCTCTAGCCCCCATAGCATCCACCGCCACCTGCGCCCGCCGAATATTATGTCGAGTGGCCCTGCGAGGCATGAAACCAGCCTGATCGGGGTGCACTAGGTCGGCCACGTGGGGCAGGAGGCGGTTTGCCAAGGCCTTAGCCAGAACCTTGGCCTCAATGTTGAGGAGGGAAATCGGCCTGTACGAGTCATGCCGGTCTGGTGCCCTGCCCGGCTTCAAAAATACCACGATTTCCGCATGTCGCCAATCTGGTGGCAGCTCTCCCCGAGCCCGCGCCTCCTCCAGAGCACAGCGATAGTGGGGCCCCAGCTGAACGTGAAACCTTTTGTAGAATTCACTTGGGTAGCCACTCAGGCCGGGCGCCTTACCCGTGTTCAGTTGACCAAGAGCCTCTCCGAGCTCCTCAGCCGTAAGCGGGGCGTCCAGTGCGGTTCTGGTCTCATCGGGGACGGCTTGCGGCAGTAGGTCATCAAGGTACGCGGAGATCTCGCTCGCCTCTAAACGATCCCGGGGAGCGTACTGCGCCTCGTAGTAACGGGCAAAGCTAGCCGCCAGCAAGTCCGGGTCGGTCATGACCGACCCGTCATCCGCGGTAAGGCCCGGCAACACTAGGGGCTGGAAGGTCGCCTGGCACAATCTATGCAGCATAGTACAGGACTTGTCGCCCCACTGATACACCCTGCTGCGCGTGGCGAGCCACGCCTGCCGGGCTTCCTCATAAAGAACAGAGGCGTATGCTTGCTGGGCCTGCAAGAGCTGCCTCACAATGCCCTCGTCGCTCCCAAGCCGGCCACGCTGCTCCAGCTCCTCCACGCGGGCCGCGGCGGTCACAATGGCCTCCCGATGTTGTCGTCGAGCAGCCACGCACCAAGCTATATCCACGCCCCGAAGCGTGGGTTTCAGCGCCTCCCACACCACCATCGCACTCACATCTCCAACCAAGTTCTCGCGCCAGAAATGATCAATCGCCACACGCAGGTGATGCACATACTCAGGCCGCTGCAACTGCCAAGAGGACATCCGCCATCGAAACGGCTGTCTCGCGGTGGGGAGGGTCATGGTAGCTAGGACGGGGGAGTGATCTGACAGGCCCCTGGGAAGTATCATAGCATCCTTAACCCGACTCAGACAGGCACCCGGCACAAACAGATAGTCCAGTCTCGAGAAGGACCCATGCACCGCCGACACATACGTGAATTCACGCACAGCAGGATGAAAGTGCCGCCATACATCAACCCAGCCCAGGCCACTCGCAGTCGCACGCAGTTTGGTGGGAGCAATAGTGGGGGGGGGGATCCGACACCACAGGCGCCCGCCTCAGACGATCCAGGCCAACATCCATAACCTCGTTCCAGTCGCCCCCCACCATGGTGAGGACCTCCGGAATCTCATCCCACAGCGCAAACAGCCGCTCAGACAAAGCCCACTGCAGAGGGGGGGGGGCATATACGCTACCAAAAACCACTTGTTCAGCACCCAACCGGCCTTTGATGAAAATATACCGGCCCTGTGGATCAATCCACTGCTTGTCATGCACATAAGCCAACCTGCGGTGTACTAAGATAGCCACCCCCCTAGAACCCCTTGTAAAGCCTGCATGGTACACCTGCTGAAACCCGAACCTCTGGAGGCTAAGGGCCTTAGAGCCCAGCATGTGAGTCTCTTGAAGCAGCAGCACATCCACCATCTCTCTCTTCCCCCAACGCAGCACAGCCCCACGCTTAATTTTGTCCAGCATGCCCCTCACATTCCACGTCACAACACGCAGGGTCTTTTGAGGAGGTACAGTTGCTGTATCAGCCATAATTAAGACAGTGTCCAGCATCCGGCCCCCGGCCCCACCCTGGCACACCCCACAAAGCAACAAAATCAAAAGCCAAAGACACGTGTGGTCCCGCCCTCCCAACCCGAACACCCAGTACCCCAAAACCCACCTGGCCACCTCCGGCCCCGGCCTCCCCAACCCCCAACAAGAACACAACCCCCCCCTGCACCCCACTCCCCCCACCCCAATACCTCAGAAAACAGTGAAGTATCTGTCGCGGCATGGAGAGACCCGGGTCCAGAACAGAGAACCCAAGGCCCACCATACCAATGGATCCCAACACCCCCGTTAACACTCACTCACCACCCCCCCAACAACACCCACTACTCGTGAGGGTCTAAGGCCCATAAAGGCCGCCACCCGAGCCCCGCAGTGGCTCTACCCAGGGCCTCAGAGTGTTTTAGAAGCATACAGAGAAGCCCAGGCAAAGTCACATGGAACAGTCTCACCAGTCGGTCCATGTCGGGCAACACCAACAGCCAGGCACCACCAGAGTTCAACTGCCAGCATCAGAGTGTTCAGAGTCAATTGTGCCGTTCGTCTGCGTCGCACTGGCGGAAGCTGACCGTTTCTTAGACCTGGACCTCCGATGCCGTCCTTTCCGGTTGGTGCGGTCCGTCCGCTCCGGTGACGATCTCTGGGACCCGCCAGGATCCAGCCCCGGCTGGGCATGGGGCCGAAGTCGCACCGTCTCATCGGTCCAACGAAAAACCTCCTCGGGTGTATCGAAGAAGTGTGTCCGGGACTGGTGTACTACCCGCAGGCGGGCCGGGTACAGGAGAGAGTATTGAAGCTTCAGGCCCCGCAACTTAGCCTTGGCGGCCACAAAGGATTGTCGCTGCTGCTGAACCATTTTCGTGTAATCCGGGAAGATCATTATGGCATGATTCTCATATGTAAGCGAGCCCTTGGTCCTCGCCTCCCGCAGTATGGCATCCCGGTCATGATAATTCAGCAGCCGAGCAATGACCGGCCGAGGACGTTCCCCCTCAGGCGGCCGCTGAGTCAGGGCCCTGTGCGCCCGTTCAATCACAAAACACGCCGACAGCGTCCCCTCGGGGACCCAGCTCTCCAGCCAGTGAGTCAGGAAACGTTCCATGCCATCCTTCTCGCACCGCTCCGGAAAGCCAATGAAGCGGAGGTTATTTCTCCGTGCGCGCCCTTCGGCATCCTCCACGCGGGCCGCAAGCGTCCTCTGGACGCACTCCACCTCCGCCATTCGTTTCTTTAGGGCGCCAATGTCTGTTTCGGTCACCGACACTCGAGATTCAGCCTCAGTGATCCTCGCCACTGCGTTCCGGAGGTCCTGGCGAAGCAGTGTAACATCCGCTCCCACCGCCCCTATTTTAGCGTCCAGCATGTCCCGGGATTGGGTAATGGCCGCCAGGATTGCAGCGTTGTCTGGCCCTGATCCGCCACCTCCACCAGACGCCCCGGCGCCACCACTGGGCCCGGCAAACTTGTCCATGGGGCCCTGCTTGGGCGGGCCCCCTCCGCCACCCCTGGTCATGGCTGCTCACGGACACAATGGATCAGCACACTGGACTGGACAGGTAGGTTCCGCTGGCCCGGGGCAGTGAGACCACAACAACAAGCTCAGGACCACGTTCGGACAGCGGGTCCAGTATCCGCACAGGAGGGGCGGCGGGTCAAGACGACTCCAGCGGCACGACACACAAGGCTCCGGGCCAGACCGGTCCCCACAATGCCCACAGGTACCTCCAGGAGCCAGAGGGGGCAGGGCACCTTCAGTAGTATCCTTATGTAGCGGCGCCCCCAGGCTGCAGCAGTGCCCTCATGCGACAGTGGCCCAAGAATACTGCAGTGTCCCCACGTAACGGTGGCCCGGTAATGCAGCAAGGTCCCCACTCACCAGTGGCCACCGGGTGAAGCACTCAGCCAAAGTCTGCGCTGTTGACGCCACTCGCAGCGGCGCGCCCACTGCCACCTCTCGGCTGTCCCCAAAATCGAGGTCCCGGCCCACAGCCAGCCACCAGGCCGCCGATCGCCGTCAGCGCCACCGGGTCCCCGAGGGAATGGAGCCGCCAGAGCCTGGCACCGGAGGAATCAGAGCCACTCACGGACCGACGGCGCCCGCCCGGCACCAACCACGGGCTCAGGGTCCAAGCGCTGCAGGGACGTCCGGGATCCGCACCACAGATGGCACCCACAGCCGCGCTCCGACAGCCGCCGCACGGCGTCACCAAAATCGAGGTCCCCGGCTCGCGGCCAGCCACCAGGCCACACACTGCCGTCGGCGCTTCAGGGTCCCGGCGGAGACAGAATCGCGGGATCCCGCCACCGGAGAGGACAGGACACACTCCGGAGTCAGCAAGACTCGCCAGGGATCCTCTGCGGGCTCGGGGGCCAGGATAAGTGTCGCAAGGAAGTTCGGGCCGGCGGGAGCTCTGCTAAGCTGCGACCGCCATCGTCGCCCGTCAAGCCACGCCTCATGGACTGTGATTTTTAAATAATTCATGTATGTTTTTCCCTTGATTATGAAATGTTTTTTCTTTTTTCTCTCTTCCTTTATATCTCTGGAATGACGTGTTAATCATTTTAGGTAATGTGTTTTTATAATTGTAATACCTTTTAAAGTGTTGCTAAAGATGTACATTTCATGTATCTTTTATGGTCTTATAGACCGAAATAAAGAATTTTTGGATTGGATTGGATAGCGCTGATGATAACAATGGGACTAGTGCCGATGACAACAATAAGAATAGCGCTGATGATACCAATGGGACTAGTGCCCATGCAAACAAAGAGAATAGCGCTGATGATACCAATGGGTCTAGTGCTGGTGCCAACAATGAGAATAGCACTATTGATAACAATGGGACTAGTGCCGATGCCAACAATGAGAATAGCACTGATGATACCAATGGGACTAGTGCCCATGACAACAATAAGAATAGCGCTGATGATACCTATGGGACTAGTGCCCATGCCAACAATGAGAATTGCGCTGATGATACCAATGGGACTAGTGCTGATGCCAACAATGAGAATAGCACTGATAACCATGTGACTAGTGCCCATGCCAACAATTAGAATAGCGCTGATGATACCAATGGGACTAGTGCCGATGCCAACAATGAGAATAGCGCTGTATTACCAATGGGACCAGTGCCCATGACAACAATGAGGATAGCGCTGATGATAACAATGGGCCTAGTGCCCATGCCAACAATGAGAATAGCGCTGATGATAGCAATGGTACTAGTGCCGATGCCAACAATGAGAATAGCGCTGATGATAACAATGGGACTAGTGCCGATGACAAGAATGAGAATAGCGCTGATGATACCAATGGGACTAGTGCCCATGCAAACAAAGAGAATAGCGCTGATGATAACAATGGGTTTAGTGCTGATGCCAACAATGAGAATAGCACTATTGATAACAATGGGTCTAGTGCTGATGCCACCAATGAGAATAGCACTGATGATACCTATGGGACTAGTGCCGATGCCAACAATGAGAATAGCGCTGATGATAACCATGGGACTAGTGCCTATGCCAACAATGAGAATAGCACTGATAACCATGGGACTAGTGCCCATGCCAACAATGAGAATAGCACTGATGATACCAATGGGACTAGTGCAGATGCCAACAATGAGAATATCACTGATGCTACCAATGAGACTAGTGCCCATGCCAACAACGAGAATAGCGCTGATGATACTAATGGGACTAGTGCCCATGCCAACAATGAGAATAGCGCTGATGATACCAATGGGACAACTACCCGCGACAAAAATGAGAATAGCGCTGATGATACCAATGAGACTATTGCCGATGCCAACAATGAGAATAGCACTGATGATACCAATGGGACTAGTGCCAATGCTAACAATGAGAATAGCGCTGATGATACCAATGGGGCCAGTGCCCATGCCAACAATGAGAATAGCACTGATGATAACAATGGGACTAGTGCCGATGCCAACAATGAGAATAGCGCTGATGATAACAATGGGACTAGTGCCCATGCCAACAATGAGAATAGGGCTGATGATGACAATGGGTCTAGTTCCCATGCCAACAATGAGAATAGGGCTGATGATAACAATGACTATAGCTCTGATGATAACAGTGGAACTAGTGCTAACGAGAACAGTGAGAATAGCGCTGATGACAACAATGAGACTAGTGCCGATGACAACAATAAGAATAACTCTGATGATAACAGGACTAGTGCAGATTGCAAAACTGAATGATTAATAGACTATTACTCAGGGTCAGCGCTGCTCATTCATAGGAGACACTGTCCTAGAGTCACATGCCTGTCATCAGTGTGCACACTGGTCTTCAACCATATTCCTCCAACAGATTCTAGCACATTATTACAGGTTAATATGTCTCTTGTGTGGCCTCTTGACTCCTGCCATTGGGAATTAAGTTCTGCCACTATGTTGATTATAATTCAAGTGCTGGAGCATTGTGCTTTTGGTAACAGGAAGCCATTCGTGCTTTACCTGTACTTGTTTGTTTTTGTGAGTAACGTTAAAAGAGCCAGTATGCGCTGTAGAAAGGGCTTTTCGGTAACAACAAGCATTTGCAATGCAATAGGTCTCGCATTTACGCACGTTTGACATATTGGCATTGTAAATGACAAAGGCTTTTATCTATGTTTCAAAAACCAAAACATAAACAAAAGGCAATGTCATTTACAATAAAAATAGCTCAAACTCTCGCAAATGTGAGACCTATTGCATTGCAAATGCTTGTTAATTTAAAGGGCTGGGTACATTCCCCGTCTATTCCATATCTAACCACTCCTGTCAGACCATTATAGAGATCTCACAAGAAGGCAATAAAAGCTGATTCAACTCTCATGGATCCCAACTAAACCCAACGCTTATCTCTATTTACTTTATCAAACCTGAACTGACGTCCATAAAGGCCAAGTGAACAGCACCCCTATGAACCTGTATATATTTGGAGCTCAAGATATGTAGATTTAAAGTCTGCTCCACCGTTCCCCTTATGGGCCTGAACCCATATTATAGGTCAGACAGTATTTAGTTCTCATTGGCCCAGCTACTCAGTCCAGGACACTCTCACTAGGATTTTAACTTCTACATCCACTAGAGAGATGGGCCTATAACAGGCAAGGTCGACTCTGTATCCTTTTTCGAATGCTGGGAGTATTACAGACTGACAACAGGCTTCAGGCAAGGGTCCACAGATAGCAGCATTTACATAAAGGGTAATAACGGGAACCCATAGGTTCACCTAGAATTCAAAAAGTCTCTAGGATCACCTTTAGCTCCCACTGCTTTGCCAAAGGGTATGGATAAAATAGCGTCTTTCACTTCATCCCACTGAATTGTGAGCCTGTCAGCCTTTGGAGTGGACTGGGTCCCCATCTCTGGATACTCACAGTCATCAAGAGCTGAGAAGTGGTCCACCCAAACTTGAGCAGGCACTGTAGCGGCCTGATCAGTAAGCTGTTCTTCTTTAAAAAAAGGGTGATTCAAGACATTCCAAAACATAGTGCTGTCTTTCAAGTTACTTGCTAACACTAGGTACTCCCACAGTTCCTGATTTAACTGATGCTTCCTGTCCCTGAGCGCTATAAGCGGTACTACTCCTCTTAACCTCCATACTGTCTTAGGGTATATCTTCAGGTCTCGCTTACGCAGCGCGCAAGCGCTGCTTAGGAGGGACCTATTGGAATCGCTCATGACTTTTTGGGAAACTCGTGCATGTACTGCACTGTTCCCAGTGAGCCCTCATGCATGTGTGGCATTTACCGTGCGGGAACGAGCAGTGGAGCCATCTGTTTGTAATTATCGCACCTGCCGCTGCTCGCTTCCGCAAGGTAAACGCTGCGCGTTGCTTTAACTTTTGCTGCCGCGCTTGTCTTTCAGGGTTTGGTTTTTGTGCAGACACTGGCCTGTGGGGGTGGGTAAGTTACCACACAATCTTGGTAGGTAAGAGGGGATTTGGGGGTGCAGGCCGTTCATAAGCAGCTGTTCCATAGTGTGGTTAGGGGGTCTTGTGACTATCCATCCTGAGAATGGATTCGAAGGTGAGTCCTTATGCTAGATGCCTGTTAATGGCCGGAAGTGGTGGTGATGGACGTGGGACTCCTCCGTTGGGCCCTTGAATCAGTGACGTTGCTTGCTTCTCAGTCAGCACACACTTGCCAACAGATGGGTCCCTCGGTGTGCTCTTCACTCAGGCATGTACAGATACTTCAACATTTCAGACCCCTAATTGATGGGCATTCAGTGAAAGCTTCCGTGTCCTCTTTGATCTCCACATGCCCGGTTTGTGTGCAGGCCCCAGCCTGCGGAGAGGGATTGGGAGGGGGCCGCTGCTGCTTGTGGGAAAATACTGAGAACTCCACACAGGGCCACACAGGGCCTACCTGCACGTGCTGCGCATTCCCTGCCCTGGAGCTCCCTCTGCTGTGTCGGGAAGGGGATGAAGCGCCAAGGATTCCGCCCCGCCAAGCTCCCTTGGAGCTCACTCTGGAAACTGGGGGAACTCCTTACTGGTGACATGGGCGTCAGTCACAAAAACATTGTTGGTGCCCGGGTCATGCTGATGATTGCGGGTGTCTTGGGAGCATGCTGTGGCTGTGTTGTGAAGGCTGGAAGGTTGACATGCACATTTGTGTGTGTGTGTGTGTGCGTTTGTGTGCGTGTTTCTTTTTTTTTTTTTTACACTTTTGGAAAAACGGTAGATAGTGGGCTGCTGCGGCAGAAGTCTTCCATGGTCACAACATATGTCGTTTGCATAATCTGCCCTGAGTGAGGGTGTTTTTTATGTATGGTGAATCATGCTCTTCACCTAGACACTGTCTGCCTTTTTGAGCATATATACATACCCACGATTTGAGGTTGCACTTTTTTAAAATCTTATTAATTTGAGCATCACTGTGCCTGTGTGTTCGCCAGTCTCATGTGCTTGTTATTTCATTAAGATAACAGTCGTAACAATACACTTCTAAAAGTATAAGTAACTGGTTAAATAAGTTCAGCAGGAACAGTGGCAGAATGATGTTTTAAACATGAATTCACAAGAGTGCTGCCTAGTGTTTTCACTGTAAATAGGAAGGAATGTCATAGCAGGCCATAGTGCACTGTGGCTGCCTGGGGTGTATAGGAGCATGGCACTGAGGGGACCTGCCATTGTCCGGCAGATGTTTTCTTTAATGAGGATGGCGGGTCCTGAGTAGTAACCCATGTAAGAGGCGGTGTGGACTATCATCCGCCTTGGACTGACTGCCACATGATTTGGTCCAAAAGTACAGAAAACCGGGCAGACTGACTGTTATCTGTCATGTGTTAGTATATGTGTGTTAGAATATACGCTCAGTTTATTCGTTTTAAAAAAAGGCTGCGGTTCCCCAGGGTCTAATGAGGCCCAGGAGGGAAGGGGGCATAGCCAATAGGTCTCACCTTCGGGACCTTATAAGTGTTTAGTTATCCAGCACAATATCCTTGGTGCAAAAACATCAACTGTTGCATGGCTAAACACTTATAAGGTCCCAAAGGCCAGACCAATTGGCTATGCCAGTGCTTGTTTAAGGTTGCCAAAAGCTCCTTCCTGATCCTTGAACAGTTCTTGTCGAAAAATCTACATGGCATAGGAGGACCAGCCACCTCTGGCTTGGAAAAGGGCTAATTTTATATATTCGAAGATTGTGTCAAATGTTTAAGAATGCAGTCTTTCGAGGCCTCGTCATCAAGGCAGACCCGAAAATCGATCTGACATGTTTGTACCATTTCAGCATTAAAGGCATATGGGATGACCTTGTCTCATTTGAATCTGTGTCCCTTGTGTTTGGTAGTGGCTAGAGCTTTATACATGAGGCATTTATGTGACTGTTTTTTTCTCCCATGAGAAAGTAGCGACATGGGAATCATAGTCACTATGAACATCCCATTCAATTGCAAAACTAGGCAGGGGAGGAAAAAACCCTGTTGAAACAAAAATATAATGCATCCCTTCCCTGCGCCTTTAAATGTTGATACACCATCAGCCCGCTCTAAGGTTATTTTGCTAAGCAAATTGACCGAATTATGATCTAGGGCCAGTTCTTTCATGAGTTCCTCTTGTGCAGTGTGCTTGATATGAACTTGATCAGAGACTGCCCCCTCAGAATTCAAGGAATCATACAAATAGCAATATCTGCATGGATGGGGATTAAAGTCCCCTGTTAACCTTAATACTGTATGTTGCGAGAGACGAGAGGTAGAGAAGGCATTTAAAAACTTTCCAAGCTCATCGAGAACTTTATTAGTTTCTCTCCCATGAATGACATTACAAACATTATTACAAAGAATACTAAATTTGTACTCAAAAGACAAGACATAAAAAAACGGGGAATTAGAGGGAATGACTTTAAGATTGCACTCCAAAGCTACTCTCACAAGAGTAAGTAACCCCCTTCTAGCTCGACCATTTGAAGATGGAATTCTCTTTGTACTAAAGGATACGTAACCGTCTATGTGTAACTCCCCGTTTGGGTCCCACGTTTCCTGTAAATTGATAATATCATGGCGAGTAAGAATCTTGAATCAAGGGGGGTCCCCCAATTTCCCCTGCACTCGAGCTATGTTCCAACTCAAAACATTTAACACCATCATTGGAGTATTTACTCTCGCAGGAACAGTATAACCATCACTGCTACCCAGTTAATCTTGATTGTTCAGCCCACTCAAAAGCTTAAAAAGGTTCCTCAGCAGTAAATGATGTCTCTGGGATCGAAATGTATTGTAACCAGACCCGTGCTTTTTGGCCGAAATAATGTCCCTCTGACGGAACTCAGGTCCCTTCATGAGTTTATTTAAAAAAAAAACAATGGAGGCACTAAAATTCTGCTCAAGGGGGCTGTGTTAGATATAGTTTTATTTAGGATGGAGCCGACCCTGTGAACATTGGGGAAATTAACAACAATACAGTCCCCTTCATGAGTCTTTGGAGTATTCCCAAGCCAACCTACTCTTCTGATCAATATGATCTCCTCAAACAGCAGATGGCTGTCGTGATTGGAAAACCTCCCTACTAGCCAATGCATCATCTTATTCTGGGCAGGCTGCTAAGATCCTGATTCACTGTGTTTTAAAGGGGTTACATTGGCCAGATCATACAGCGTACACACCGGGGGGACGTTCGATGGAGCCTGGGAGAATTCTAAATGGTATTTGTGGATCGATCTGCTTACCTCCAGGTGCCTAGAGAGGAAATTCAGTAGGGATATACCCTCTTCCCTCCCAGTGAAGGCCCATGTAGATAACACCTCAGGGGTTTTTTAGGTCTCGGACTGATTGAGGGGTACTGGGGCCTAGAAGGGCGATTGCAGAGGACGGTCTCTTCATTACAGAGGCTTCCATCTGCTCTCTTAGGGCCCCTACGGTTTTTCCTAAATTTACCATCATTTTCTCCAGGTGACGGAGTCTCATATTAAGGGCGTCAAATGCAGCTAATATTTAGTTTTTCATCTTTTGGTGGAATTCTTGTGTCATACAGGTCTCTGGTGAAGGTAACATAAGCCCCCTTTTGCCTCCGTTGGAACTCTTAACACCCGACATCTGATCTTGAGAAGATATCCCGCTTTTACTTATAAACCTCGCACCACCTCCCTCGCCACCTGCTCTAATTACTTTCCGCGTTACGACATGACCTTGCAGATCATGGGTGGTAGATTTCACCTGGACCTCATTATGAACAGGATGGGTTTGGATATGGGAGGAGGGCTGTGTTTGGCATAAGGGAGCAACTTTGGAACCCTTTCACATATGCTCCTTTCACTGCTAATAAGGAGTTCATTGTTTCCTGTTGGGTTTTAGTGACTTGCGCTTCCACACCAGAGATTTCTTCTGTGAGCATGCCCACCGCATTGTTTAGAAAGGGCAGAATTGTGTTATCAGTTCTAGGTCGTTTATCCATCACATTTTGCACCTCCACTTTCCTCTTCCCATTATATCTTGGGTGGGAATACCTGCAGGCGATAACCACACTTAAAGCAAGGTAATAATTGACAAAGAGCAACAATTAATCCTCTGTGACTTGTACCAAGAAGCGCAACCCACCCAGCAAATATCTAAAAACATAAGGTGCTACATACACTGTGTCCTTGTTGACAGGAACAAGTAAGGCTCAATACCAATATACACCACCTCCAACGAGCATACACATTATACAAACATAAAGGACTATCTATGAAAATAGTACGATTACAAACAAGGATAATAGACCAATCCCTAAAATATTTGGCACCTCCTGGCGCCAGGGAATCTAGTCTTGTGGACCCTGAGGAAAGAAAAACTAAAACATCATCTAAGACAAAAAGTCAACATAATAAGAATCCAAAGAGGCCATCTAATGCAATCTCAAAATGGATAGTCAAGTCTTTATACAGCGCCTTGGACCATGCGCCAGAATCAGGAAAAGTGTCCCACTTGAGTCCGCCGAATAAACAAACTGGCTTGCGGAGCATTGGCAATCAATCCTTCAGGCTATTAACAGGGGACCCCCACCTCCTTGCGGCTCAATAAATTGGAAAGTCTGGCCACAGATCAGGCAAGGACCACAGTGGCAGGGCACCGCACGCTGACAAATCTCTCCTCCAACTGCACACTGCTCAGAAAATTCCCTCTCCACTCTCCACAGGGATCCAGCACTCTGGTCTCAGGCCTGCCCCACCAAACAAGGCCGCGAGTACTGATCGAGTGCTTTTGAGATCTCTTAGCCGTCATATAGATGCCCCCGTGCAGAGCCAAAGGGGGTGGCCCTGTCTCTTTCATGCCCACGATGGGCCGGCCCTTGGGCCGGATGCTGCCAGCGTGTGTACCGCGCAGCGGGTCTGCGCACTGTGCTACTTAGTGCTGAACAAACTGCTGCCAGGTGTGCGCCGGTGTCATGGACGTCTCCACAGAGCCCACCTGGATTGTGGGACTCTTGGTCCAGCAACCATAGTCTCCCTGTAACACATGCAGTAATAAACGTTTCTAACACACACAGTTATGATGCACCTCAAGAGGACTACTTAGATAAAACCAATTGACCCAGTGGTGCTAGGTAGTGAGTTTTACTGCAGTAATATCCAGGGCACAAGTCCTATAACAAGAAGTGGGGGGCCTGACCAAGTTTGGCAGTATGCAAGTGACATCATGACGCGTGCCAACACAGCACAGGACGTCATGATGCGTGGCATCCCACATGGAATCACAAGAAGTGACATCACTGGAAGAATCTGCATTAGGATGAATAGCGCTATAAAATAGTGCTATTTGTATTGTTATTTGAGTAAATACTGGGACAGACCATCTTATCTGACATTCTTACAGTGTGTGCACTTATGTACAGGGACTGCCAAAAGTGCAATAGGTCTCGCCTTTAATTAAGTTAAAACCATTTGCTTTGCTAATGGTATTATATAGCAAAGCAAATGGCTTTAACTTAATGAAAGACGAGACCTATTGCGCTATTAGGACCTAAGAAGGCATGTTGTGAGTCCATTAAAAGGTGTTGCTGCAAACCTGGGGGCAGTGGGATAGCGGAGGCATTTCCGATGTAGAGTTTACCCCAGTGACAGGAAGTGTATGTCTGAGGGGGATCACGTTCCGGCGCCCACTGGCCGTAAGTGTCCTGGCTCCTGGCAGCCAGTTTTTAGGGAAGACCAGTGTAAACCTGTGCTGAGATACTTGTCCGACTGAGCGGCGAGTGTGTGGGCAGCCGTGGGCGCAGCTCACGTGACCTGTGGTAGCAGTGGCCCTCCTGCTGCCTCTTCTTTGGCTTGTTCTTGTTTCACATGATTATCACACATTTAGTGCCCACTTAAAGGGAGCTACTCCAGCTTGGACATGTAAAGGGCTTTAGGAAACTCCACTAGCGTTTTGCTGTACCATGGCTTAATGCATGTTCTTATACAACACTGGCTACTGCCCAAAAACATGTTTCTCCCTTGCCCCACATTTTCATGCAAAGACCTACTGGCTTTTAGGGACATTTGGAGATGTTTGGACTACCCAGAAAATGGGGAAGTTGGTAGGGTTATGGAAAGTGTATAATGTAAGCCAACACTTTTATAATTTCAAAACTTCCGTCCTGACTGACTCCTTCCCCGCCCTGCTGTCATTTCAGAGTCACCCTCCTGTTGCACAGTGTCTCAGAGGCACCAACCTTGCGAGAAATGCCCATCCTGCCTGATATGTGGTAAACTGTACCCAAAACTGTTGTTTCATCAGACGCGCCGGCCTGTCGCCGGAGAACAACGGGCTGACAAGTGACTGACTAGCCTGTGCCCCCAACACTAGTGGCACCCGTTTGTAGAGAAACTGCTCGAATTTCTTGATGTGCCTGACAGCGCCCCAGCCCAACGGTCCCTCAAGGGCGTGTTTGGAAATGTGCAGATTACCTTTCATGTGCCCGACTCCTTCCCAGCCCTACTGGTTTCTTAGAATCACTTGCTTGTATGAAGCCCCTCAGATTGCCCAACACGTGACTGCCCCTACCCTAGCAAGAGCTATCCTGATGTCTTCATGACAGATCTCAAGAGTTCTCGGGGCAGGGCGCTACTGCTACCAGAGGAAGTACGTCCCTTGCAGTCATCACTTTTTCTTGCAGCGCTTTACCAGCATCCAGCGCCCAGGCGCTCATTCAGGGAACGCCCGCTCACTACTCAGTGAGTCACGTAGCACCGCTGGAAAGGGAGTTCACTGTATCAGCTCAGCACTTAAACATTCATCAAGGCGCTGAGCTAAGCCTTCACGTGACCCATAGTCACAAGAACAGTCCGTCCATTGAGCGACTCCGCGGATAAGGCGGATTTGCATCAGCCTTTGAGGCGCTGCACGCGGTGACTCAACAAACACACGTTCCACGCGGTGTCACTTGATACAATATTGGAGGATGTGTCACGTCCTGCTTCCCTGAAGTGGCAGCGTCTCCCCTCCTCCCCGCACCCTAAATAGCATCTCCCTCCCTTGCACTCGTGCTTGGTTTATAAATGTTTGGTGCCTCTGGCTGGCACTTTACAGACGGCTCCATGCTGTTTGTTTTTACAAATGTATTGAAATGTTATTTGTCAGATGTACCCCTTAAGGAAATTCTGTGCTCACTACTGTGGCCACAGGAAAGTGCTGCAGCTCCGTGTCCCCACCGGCGAGGTCGCAATCTACATGGCAGCGTGTATACGCTAACGCTAGATGTAATGAGCACGTGCGCTTTAAAGATGCTGGCCCCTATTTCTTGTCCTCCCATGACCCCGTGCGCCTCTGAGCTCCGTGCCTGCTTCACAGATGTCGTGGAGACTTTTCTTATCTGCTTGTTAAATAAACAAACAGATAAGAAAAGTCTTCACAACAGCCTTGAATCAGGAGAGCCAGTCCGGCAAAATGCCAAAGGGAGGCAACGAAAAACCCTCCTTTCCAATGGGAAGCCAGCGTTTACCATAAATGCTGAAGCTACCCAATGGAAATGAGGGGCGTGGCTCGAGTCCCCTTTTCGAAACTGACTACCGAACTATAGCTCTCGCAGGCGAGGAGCGCAGGTGCGCTCCAACACCAGGCGAGACCTAAAAAGCATGCATCTCTTAAGCATCTGTTAGGAGATAAGCTGTGTGCTTTTGTTTTCTTTCCTGTCAGGACGCCTCCCATCCAATACTCTATCAAAAGGAGGCCTGATGGCCCCTTAACTTCTGCCTTTATTTTTCGCACAGCTGGAGGTGTAAAAAAAGACCCCTAACTGCCCGAACGTTGCTTCTGTGAATGAAAAGCAGACAACATGCAGGAGCTGCTGAACGTGTCCCGGTGTCTGAAAATGACACTGGGACAAGTTCAACATATTTCCGTGGGGCCCAACTTCTTGGCAGGGGGGGCGGCAGCCACCCTGTGAAAATAGTGGGTGGGCGCTGTGTACCCGCGTGTACCCCCGACCCGTGCCCTGGTAATACATTTGTCTATTCCCAACCCACAACATGAATAGTGCTGGACAACAGTGCGCGTGCCTCCATTAGTGATCACCTACAAGGCTCTTGCACCCACTAAACAGGCCACACAGGAAAAAAGAAATCTTTGGATATCGAGGAGTAGCCGCTTGAGGTGTGAATGCATTCCTTTGTGTGATGTCCAGGATGAATGCCACTTCTTTGCCTCGGTATTTAACACTGACAGTGTTCCAGTTTGGTGTTGGAAACCATGCACCAGAAAAAAACGCATTGTGTCAGGAAAAGAAACACTGGAACACTTGCAGCCTCTGCACCCTACCATTAACTGGCCATTATCTTACCCAAAAGAGATAACAGGAATTGTCTGTGGTTTAGACACCAGGATCCCATCATCTGAAGCCAGTGACTGAGATGGTGTGGGCTCATACTGCTGTGTATTGTCTCTCACAGCCACACTGTAATGTTGGAGGCAGTCAACATTACAAAATAAATAGGATTTACTGTACAAGAGGCCAGAGCAAAAGCTGGGAGAAGCATTACCTCGTTTTCAACTAAAATCCATTGAAGGTCTGTTGTAGCCCAGAAGGAACAAAGCACACCAGAGACAGAAACCAGGAAAGGTGAGAGAATATAGAATACAGAAACTTCAGCATGTAATGGAATCAACAATACACAGAGGATTGAACATAGGCAAGATGGTGCACTGGGGTATCTGTTGAACATGCACGGAAGCGAGGGTCCAATTGGCAAAGTAGTAGTAATTCTGTCTGGATGGACTGTGGCAGTCTAGCCTTTATTGAAACTGCCTTTACATCACTAGTCGGACTTTCTATAGTTGGAGTGTGGGCGACTTGCGTTAAGTCACAGACATTCTGTTTCAATTTACAGGTATATGTGCATGTGCCCTAAATTACAACTATACTTACTCCTCTGTTCAGAGCACAGTGCCGTGCTGCTTTTAAGCGCTCTCCGTTTTCTTTATGCATGTTTTGGTGTTGTTATCCAGCATGATCAAAGAGGCTAAGCTGGATGGGATGTGTACACATTGACTTAGTCAACAAAACAGCCCTGACTTTGTTCAATACAAATTTACATTTTTAGCATGTTGCACATTTCTGAACCTGCAGGCTAGGGAACTTACCAATTATGCTTCAGAGATGGGACGATAAAGCACTAGGGAAGATTTATGGGTGCATAACAAAACCAAAAAACCACAGGGTATTGCTAGTTAGCATTAGATAAAACTAAATACCGCTTGCTCCCCTGTAAAGCACTAGTGATAACCTCCCTTATACCATCACTCATGACGTTATATGGCATAACTGTTGACATGTCACATTAAATCATTGGGGGTGTCCCTGATAACACCATCTATGAGGGTAAAGTAAACCAAAAAGTGATGGGAGGCATGCTTGAATTAATTTGAGCGATTGGTAGTTACTCTAGAACATGGGTAATCACAAACATTTTCCCAGGGGGCACAAAGTACGTTCTGTGGTTTGACCAAGAGCAGCACAGATGTCAGTAGGGTGGTGGTAGGTGGGTCTGGGTGGGTCAGAAATTGTTAAAGGAGGTCTACAAAAATGTTAAATAAATGGGCAAGCATTTATTTTCAGGTTAATAAATGCTGCCTACAAAGGGGGTTGCCTGTTTATTTAACATTTTATTCTGAATATTAGTGCTCAGCAACAAACCAGCAGCTTGCGCTGCTGTTCACCAGGGGGCCGCATGTAAAGTTCAAGAAAGCCGCAAGCGCCCCGGGCTGTACTTTGAGAATCACTGCTCTAGAACGAATTCTAATCCACCATTTTTTGCTGACAAAGCCACCACAAACAGGAACTACCCTTATGCATGTAGCAAAGTAGTATCTGCTCCTTATGGTTACCCCCACTTTTTGCTTTTGACACACTGTGGCTTAGTCTGACTGGGATCCTGCTATCCAGGACCCCAGTCTATCTGCTTTCTCCTATAAATTGCAATACATGTACTTTAGGTACACTTCAGATTGGATTCTGGGGTACCCTTATCAGTCCCTTTTATATGGTACACCATGTACCCAGGTCATAGGTACCCCAGAGGCCACCCATGGGCTGCAGCATGTATTATGCCACTCATGAGAGGCCGTCCAAATTGACACGACAAGCCTGCTACTGCAGACTGTGTAAGATGGTGCTTGCACCATTTACTGAGATATAGGTTCACTATATCTCTCTAAATCACTACACTTAAATACCTATCAGTCACCCCTATGGCATGCCTTATCAATCCTGAAGGCAGGGTGCTCGGTTTTACGTGAGAGGGTATTCTCCGGGATTGTCTGTGACGCAGCCAGACATATGTGTTTAAGTGCATTATAATCCTCGCAGTAAATGCTAACTTTAAAATGGCTGCTTAGAAACACCTCGGAATTATACCTCCACACCAGTAACTGGTGTGGGAGGTATGATTCCACTCTTCTAGAGGGACATATGTGGGTCACCGGTATACCCGGTACCAGCTTTCTCAACATGGGCAGCACAAAATGGATGCTGCCAGCCACAGACACGGGTCTACCCTCCTGCTGCTGAGCCAAGCTCGCGCACAGGAAGGCATGACAATAGGCTTCATGTCACAGGGAGGTGTAACCACCTCCCAGGCAGGATGTAGAGTATTGGGACTGTGTGGGTGCACTCTCTGAGTCTGCACTGGGGGCACATTTGATGTCCCTGTGCATAGTCCAGCTCAAACCAATTCTGGGAGCCATCAGCTCCTGCTCTGGCACAAAACTGGACAAAGGACATGGGTGTAGCCACCCCTCTGTCCTTCACTTCCCATAGGAGGGTCCACATAATCTATCTAACCCCTTCCCATGGGTATAAAGTGGGTTACCTGATCACAGGACTTTAGATTATACCTGAACAATATTCTGCTAAGAAGAAACCAAGTACTTCAACTGCCTGCACGACTGAAGAATCTCCCTTGGAGTAAAGGAGTCACCGCCCTGCAAAAGCAGGCACCAAAACGCATCTACCTGCTTTGCTTCTCCCAAGCTCCTGAGGACTCCGAAGACTTCATCAACACAGGAGGTGGGTTTCCAAAGGTCCCTGAGGTAGATCTGACCTCTCAGTGATTCTGAGATCAGTATCCCTCGTGCGGAACATACAACCCGAACCCCTGTGCACCACATGGTTTTGCAGTTGCATATGCTTAGTGACGATTCCTGAGCCTGTGCTTTGGACTCTGTATAGTCCTGACCCCGAGCAGTATTTGCACTGAAGATTTCTGGCCTCCACTCCATCAGTGTCCTATGGGCTAGTCGTTTGCTTGTTTGAGGTATCCTCGCGATCCCAGGTCCGTTGGCCTGTGGGTCCTGGGGAGAGTCACCGTGTGAATTTTTGGGCTTACCTAATTGCTCCAGCCATGCCCTGACTCTCCATTGCTTGAAGAGTCTCCTGGACCTTGCTGGGCCACACCATAACCTGTTTCCAAGGCTTGTTGGTGCTCCAGCCGGACATTGACCCCTCAGCTCTCGACATCCTTTGTGGGACAGCTCACCTCCGGATTCTGGTCATCCTAGACATCTCCTGGTCCTCGTGGCTGCAGAGTCAAACAACCCTTCTTCCCACCTGAATCAGCCAACAACGGTGGGTATTCGACTACCGAGCCCCTGGACATCAGAAGTGACCCAGACTCTGTCCCTTCTGCTTTCAGGATCCTCTCACCTTGAATCCAGGCTTGGATACCACCGCTACACTCTTCGCCTTCCTGGAAGCAGTACTTCTTTGCAGCTCTCCATTGAAAATGACGAAGGTTTCCAACACCACTTGACACCTATGCACCCGGCTCCTCTGGGATAGGTAACACAGATACCTTAGTACTCACTGGTGGGTTGGCCATAGAACCTCCTATGTTCCAACAGGTTTGCTTGAAGTCCTTTTAGAAGTTTCCTTAACTTGTAATTTTCCAACCACGACTTTCCCATAGAGTTGTACGGAGCACGCGTCTGTGTTTCTTCACTGCACCTGTCCTCCATGGGCTCCCTGTGTCACTCCTCTTGGTGGTTCCTTGGGGTCCTAGCGATTCTATGTGCTCTAGGCACTGTGTCTATTGAAGTCGTGATTGTTATACCATTTTTGTAGTATATGGTTTGTCTCCCCCTGGAGCCTGCTGCGGTTTGTGCTATTTACGAATGTTCTATTGATTCAGTGTTGTGTGCTTTATGTTCTAATCTCTTGTAGAGATTAGTAGAGATAGTTATATTAATAAATACATATTTTTATATAACTACTGTGTGGTTCTCCTTTCATTTAGTCATTTAGGAGGTGATATTCTGGTAAAACAAGCTGCTTTACTTTCCTTCAAGATTAAGCCTGAAGGCTGCTCTCCATAGCTACCATGAGGATAGCTTCAATAAAGGTTATTTTTGACCTCATACATCATAAGGGTCGTGTGGACTGGTACAAGGTGCTCACTTTAATTAGTGGACAGCAAATACCACCCCACCTTCTCACAATGCAGATCAGCCTTGGCCTGCTCCAATAGGAAAAGTCTTACCTGAACTGCTTGTCCTGGTCCACTCTCAACGGGCAAACAAGCAACTTCAGGACAGTTTTGGCATATTTGGAACCTGATCAGCAGGGTGCAGCTTGAGTCCTCTACCACAGAGAGCACTGGACCTATGTCTAGGCATGCCCATCATACTTAGGGTGTGCACTTAGGAAAAAAAGTGATAGGCAGAATATTTGAATTAAACTTAACTGTTAGTAATCGCCTTAGGATATGCTACAGTCCATCAATCTTTTGCCCACCATACCACCTCCAACAGGAACCGGCCATATGCAAAACAGCCTTGGTCTTCTGCAATAGGAACAACCCAGTCCGAACTTCTAAACTGGTACACTGTGAACAGAAATACAAGCAACGACAGTCAAGTTTTGGTCTATTTGGGCATTCTCAATAGGGTACAGTTTAAATTCTGTGCACAGTGAGCACAGGACTCACATTTGGGTATCCCTGTCACACTTAGGGCACTGCAGAATAGAGAACAAAAATGGTCTTGAATGCAGCCTGGGTAATTACCAGTGGCTGAGATTAATTTAAGTATTCCACCCATCACCTTTGTGCTTTTTGTTCAGTGTGAGAGCCAGCACTCTAGGGGAAAGGCAGGTCGTATCACGCAGCACAATTAAAGCAGCAGTTTGAAAACGAATTTTGGCTTTCCTTTTATCTGCTCTGCTCTGTTTTTCTAGCTGTACAGTGACAAGTAAAAAGGAGATATTTATCGCAACATTTTTTTCCACTCATTATGTACATATAGGAAAGTAAGAATCGTTCTGCCTGCTTCTATGCATTACGAGCTACTGTGCCCTTATTTAAAAATTTGACTTGTATCAAACTGATTCTAATATATTTTTTACAACAAATATCTACCAGCTTTTTTTAACTTTAATTTAGTACCAAAGACTCTACTTTTATTCTCCATGTTTGTGAATATGCTTTTGTCCATATTCAAGAGCTATGTACCAAGGATTTAAGTGGTTTGTGGGAAAGGTGATGGTGTGACCAAGTATTATATGGAATAAAGCACCCCCTATTGTACATTATAAGGAGATTTCAAGTCACCTCAGAGTTCCATAACCGTATAAAGGAACTCGCCTTGTTCCTCTATATGGTAATGGAACTCCTCTGTGTCTTGCAATATCCTTATAATTTATAGCAGGATATATATATATATATATATATATATATATATATATATATATATATATATATATATATATATATATATATATATATATATATATATATATATATATATATATATATATATATATATATATATATATATATCGTCGCTCCAGTTCCTCCCAGTTTGCAAAGACCTCCGCACTCATTGGGGCGTTTGAATAAAGTTTTATTTTCAATCAGCCAGCAACAAACACGTGAAACAATTGGTAAAGCTGTATCCATGCATATTATTGTGTATATATGTGTTATGTTATGTTATTAATTATTTGTAGAGCGCACGGACACCCATGGGTTTCATGGCGCTAGTGTCTGAGGTCCTGAAATAGTCCCTAATCGTAGGCCTGTTTGAATAACCGCGTTTTTAGGGATTTTCTGAAGACCAACTGACTGTCACATTTCCTGAGTGAGGTCGGGAGGGAATTCCACAGAACGGCTGCTATGTAAAAAAAGCAGCTTCCTCCTTGCTTCTTCCTTTTAAAGGAGGGGATGGTCAGCAAGTTCAGGTGTGCTGAACGTAGGTTGCGTTGTGGTTTCTGTGCAGTTAGCAACTGTCTGATAACTGTTGGGCCTTTTCCGTGTAGAGCTTTAAAAACAGTGCACCCCGTTTTGAAGGTGATCCTTTGGGCTATTGGTAGCCAATGGAGTTTTTTCAAACTTGGTCGGGCTGACTGCCATTTGGGCTGTTTGCATAACAGCCCTGCCGCCTGATTTTGAACCATCTGCAACTGTTTCAGGGCGCCGACTGGGAGCCCGAGATAAATGGTATTAGAAAAATCAAGGTGAGTGAGTACTAGGGCAATTATTACCTGCACTAGTGCTGAGTGGGTGAGTAAGTGCGCAATGTTTCTGATTTTCCGTAATTGGAAAAAACTAGACGAAACAATGGCTCCCACTTGGCCTTTCAAAGAGAGGTCGGCGTTTAGTATAACCCCCAGACTTTTAACTTTCTGAGAGGCCATAGGCGGGGAGCCCATATGTGAAGGCCAAAAGTGTGGACCCCAGCTGAGCTCGCTCTTCCCAGGCAGAACTAGTTCTGTTTTGCCTGGGTTGAGCTTGAGATGGTTTGAGTCCATCCATTTTTGTATGAGTGACATCGTTACCTGAAACTCGCTGACGGCGTCCGATGTGTTTAGGGGGAATATTAGCTGTAAATCGTCAGCATAGTTAAAAATGGTGACTTTCTGAGTTTTTAATAAATATAATAAAGGTCTCAGGTATAGGTTGAATAGAAGTGGTGAGAGTGACGAGCCCTGTGGCACTACACAAAATGAGGATCGTTTTTGAGCTGTGAAGGTGCCAAGTCTCACAGCCTGCGTCCAGTCAGTGATAAAGGACGCTATCCAACCAAGTGCTGAGCCCCTGAGGCCGGCCTGTTCAACACGGTTTAACAAGATGTTATAGTCGACCGTGTCGAACGCGGCCGACAAATCAAGTAGCACCAGCGCCTGGTGGATATCTTTGTCTGAGTTGGCTCTGATTGTATCCTGAACTGCAAGGATTACCGTTTCGGTGGAATGAGCTGGGCGGAACCCTGCTTGATTAGGTTCCAAGAAGTCTGATTGCTCTATAAAGTTCGATAAACATCTGGACACATGGGCCTCGAGAAGTTTAGATAGAAACAGGAGGAGTGAGATAGGCCTGTAGTTTGCCGAATCCAGAGGATTGGCCCCCGGCTTTTTTAGGAGCGGGACGAGCGTGGCTGCTTTAAATTTACCAGGCACCTTACCCGGTGGCAGGGATTCATTCAGGAGTGGAAGGATGCCGGTAGGGAAAGCTTGATGTGTTTTATCTAGGACCCCGATCAATATTGTGACCTCATGCCCCTATACAGCTATAATCAATACATATCCCTATAATGGCATAACAATCAGAACCATATTTCAGTAACTCGTCTCTGCAGTTCATGACAGTCCATGACACAGCAGAAGCCACTTCCTTAGATTCCTAGATAGCACACCGAGTTCTTTCGACATACCAAACCCCCAGCAACCTGGGAAAGCCCCACTTGCTTTGTTTTGATTAGTAATAGAACTCCTGCGAGCACTGTAAGAACGACCTGTTCTTAGTGACATCTTTATTGACGTCTTATGTCCAAAAACTTACGTCAAACTCGGCACCTTTCAGGTATAAATATACCAACGTTGCCTTAAGCAAACACACGGTGGTGATGAATACTGGACCAGAACAGCTGTCCCCTTGCAGAGAGCCCAGCAGATGCGAGAAGCCCACGGACGCTGCCCCTCCTCCTTGACGCGCTGAGAAAGACGCTGTCTTTTCTCCTGCCGAGAAAATCCAGCTCCCGCGTTTCCAGCCTACACTTGCGGGTGACTGGGATATCGGGTCCTGAGAGGAGATACCAGACCTCCTGTATTCTATTCCAGAGGTAGGGTGCTGACTAAACACTTAGAGAGAATTCTTGAAACAAACTCTTGGCAAAACCAACTTAACTTAAACTGCTACTTACTCCCTCCCATGTATTAGGCTTAGGTCAGGTACACCGGGGTAGGCGTAGTTAGAAGCACCAGTTGAGGTCGTTAGCCAATGTATATATGAATGTATATATTTTATTCATTTTAACTATCTTATGGCTAAGAAACCATATCAGTGCTTTTACAGTATTATTTCGTAATACTCCTTTTACTGTACGCACTTTTCATAATAACAAGTCTTGCAATTGTGGCAATTCATTTCTCTTGCATGAGAAGGAAGACTGCTCAATAAATAATATCTTTTATTGAAAACGCCCGTCTCTCTATTCTATGCATTCTGGTGAAAGTAAATCTGCACAACTGACTGAGTGAAATAGCTGTCTATTGTTTCACACGACTCTAGAGATTGACTCTTATTCTGAGGAGCAAAGTTGTCATGTTTATGCTGTTGTCGGAAGCTGAATCCCTTCTTGTCTGAGCCAGGGAAGCTGATCACTTCCTATTCAGTCAAGAAAGTTTCCAGTGACCTCTGAGCTAGCTGGCGCAAACCTAAAATTAAGTCTAACATACTCAGTAGAGACCTAGAAGACCGCAGTCCTCCGTCTACACTGCTGTTTATGTTATTCCAATGCGCAGAGCCTATAGGGAAAATAGGAACTACACTACAAGCTGAGCATACCTCTTTCAGAATATGTGGGGGACAGCTATCGCCCGGAGATCCGGATTTGACCCTAGCTAGGAGTTCTGATAGCGTGTTTAGGTCAATAAGGGGTATGGCGTCCAGTGTGTGAGGGTTGATGCAGATGTCGTCCAACGCTTCTCCGCTAAGTGAATTAGAAATACTCCTTTTTAGGTCTCGCGACCTATTGATGCGCGCAAGCGCATCGAGCGGAGCGAGAATTCATGTCGGCAAAACACAAGTCAAACTAAGGGCTTTCAGCCCCGCGGTTTTCTTGCAGTTCACGTGTACATGCACGCGCATCGCATGCAAGCCCAGCCTCTCGCATTCCCAGGCTCTCCCGCCCCCATCCGGCATCAGGCTTCTCCTCCCCTAGCAGCACTCCTCCCACACCAGCACACCACAGCTTCCCCCAGCTCCCTTCTCCTCCCCCCTAATTGCTGTTTTTTTCACGGTCGCCAGGCCGTGAGCTGCTTCAAAGCGATCCGCTCCACCCCCTGCTGCACCCAGCGCTGGCCTCACTTCTCCCCCCTAATTGCTTCCAGCCATGTCGCACACCACCATTGCACAACCACCAATTTTCTCTACCCCCACCAAACTCACCCATCTATTCACCATCCAGCCTCTCCCTCATCTATCTCGGTCTCTTCAAAATTCATCCCATCCACTTCGATTCTTCCAAAATTCGCCCACTCGTCTGTCCATCCGTTGTATGGTACAGTTATTGTCAGACGTTGACGAAGGTTCACTCTGCTGATTGATCCTGGGGAGACACGTGTGTGATTGCGGAACTGAGTAGACATCGTACCAGCCCCTCCCCCACCCCAACCCGCACAGACGCCTTCAACCCCCAGCCAGCCCTAAAATGAACTCTTGTGCGGCCTGACAGATGTAACTGCATTTACAAATAAGAGAGCTTCAAGGCAATATACTTTAAAATGACCTTTTAGCGCTTCGAAGTGTTTTGCGGGGCAGAGGCGCTATACAAATAATATTCACGACAAGATGGCTTCGAAGCTTGTCTGGAATTGGACAAAAAGTGTTACTCAGGCTGGATATTAGCAGTGAAATTAAAGAGAACCTGACCAATCGCACAACACACTTTAATAAAGTGCCGAAGCAATGCCACAACTGCAGCCGGGGCAGAGGCAAGTTGTCTAATGTCAGTAGTTATTGAAAATTCAAGCAGCTTGCGGTGTCATCAACATGAAACGTGAGATTAGTATCTAACTCGGCCCCCTCCCCTGTCACCAGCTCTCCCCTCTCGGCCTGATTCACAGCACCAGAGCGGCACACGTTGATGCTTGCATGCATTGCCCCGGACTTGCTTACGCACATGCCTGCTTCACAGCACCAGAGCGGCACACGTTGATCCTTGCTTGCACAGCCCCGGACTTGCTTCACACATGCCTGCTTCACAGCACCAGAGCGGCACACGTTGATCCTTGCTTGCACAGCCCAGGACTTGCTTCACACATGCCTGCTTCACAGCACCAGAGCGGCACACGTTGATCTTTGCTTGCACAGCAGCCCCGTACTTGCTTCACACATGCCTGCTTCACAGCACCAGAGCGGCACACGTTGATCCTTGCTTGCACAGCCCCGGACTTGCTTCACACATGCCTGCTTCCCGGCAGCAGATTAGCTAACGCGCTACTCTGGCCCACTACAGTCCTGCTGGCTGCTAGCGATTCCAGCTTCTCAGCACCAGATCTGTCCCGAGGCATGTTCACTACAGAGCACCGTGGCTACCCACAGGCGTCTTCGACCACGTCTCCAGCTCAGCTCTCCTGTGTTACAGTTTTGGATGCGCACCAGCATAGGCAGAGGTCTTCTTTTCATGTGCAGGGTCTGCCAAGGGGGCTGTGAGCAAATCCCGTGTCACTATCGAGCGCTAAAACGGAGCGGGGCAAGATAGCGCCAACTCTGCGGAAGACGCGCTCTTTTATATAGAGCCTTTCATGCAAATTGTATCTAGTGCTTCATACTGCACTTTTACAGTGTCTAGGCGCTGTAAATGGCAGAAGGCATTGTTGCTCAGTTAAGTGACACCATTTCAAATTGAGCCCCTCGGAAACCTATGGTGGTAACAGGTGCCAGCTCTCACTCGCACTGCACACAGGGATCACTTACACTGCACACAGGCCTCACTCACACTGCACACAGGCCTCACTCAGTGCACACAGCCTTCAATCACACTGCATACAGTCCGCACTCACTGCATACTGCACACACTCAGTGCACACTGCCGTAACTCACAGTGCACACAGCACTCACTCAGTGCACACAGCACTCACTCAGTGCACACAGCTCTCACTCAGTGCACACAGCACTCACTCAGTGCACACAGCTCTCACTCAGTGCACACAGCTCTCACTCAGTGCACACAGCTCTCACTCAGTGCACACAGCTCTCACTCACCCTGCACACAGGACTCACTCACACTGCACCCAGGCCTCACTCACACTGCACCCAGGCCTCACTCACATTGCACACAGGCCTCACTCAGTGCACACAGCCCTCATCACTCAGCGCAAACACAGCATCACTCAGCACCACCACAGCATCACTGGTTCAAATATGTTCTCTCAATGTTTCAAGCTTTATTACAAATGTCATAAAAAATGTTAATATTTCACTTCTGTTCTTGGATTTTCGTCACTGAACATAATCTTCACAAAAGTTAATTACAAAAGTTTAAGCTATTGCCATTAAAAATTACAATCACTTTTATTTAAGTATTAATTATTTAAAAAAAATTAAAAGCCATTGTTAATTGTAATATCAATACATCGAAGTCACGTCAATACAAAACATGTGACATTACAAATACTAAAAGTGTCACATATGCTAAAGTTAAAAGTATTGGCATTGTAAATCACAAAACAAATATAAAATGTCATTTACAAAACCAATAGCTCCAACTTTCCTACTGCGAGACCTATTGGCAACGCCAGTGCTTGTTATGGTAGTGATTTTATCTATATAAAACGAGTTGAGTGAGTTACAGAGCTTCTGAGTAGGTACCTGGGGAGGAGTTGTTCTGTCACTGTTGCAGAGGTCGTTCTCTATTTTGAAGATGTCCTTGGCCTGATTTTGGGAGTTTAGTATCTTCCCAGAAAAATATTCAGTTTTATTTTTTAAGATAGTTTTTAGATAATCTCTGCGGGCCGTCGTATATACTCCCTTATGTTGCTGACAGTAATTCGCTCTCCACGCTCTCTCTTTCTGGCGTAATTCCAATTTAAGTTTCCTTAATTCAGGACTGAACCATTTGTGGGCATCTATGTCGCGTGTGCGAGAGAACTTGACCACTGGGGCGTAAATGTCTGCAGCCTCCGATAGCCACTCTGTGATTTTTTTCTTCCATGCTGTCTGGTTCATTGCCTAAGCAGGATTGTGTGGATTTCAGAATTTCTAAGAAATCCGTGCTATTTATAGAGTTCCATTTTCTAATTATGCCTCCTGCCTTGAATGATGGTTTAATATGGCCTTCCATAATGATAGTAAACTGTATAAAATGGTGGTCAGACCAGATACAAGGAGTGATGGCAGGAGTTGGAAGTAATAGGTTGTGAGACCAAATTTGGTCTAGTGCATGACCCTTTACATGAGTGGGATCAAAAATATGTTTGGTCAAGTTGAGGTTCACTAGCAGTTCCTGTAGATCGACTGCCTGGGGGCCACCTGCCTCGTTATCAAACCAGTAATTCAGATCCCCTACAATGAGGACTTTCCGGTAATTAACTACCAGAGGGGCGATCTCTTCTCCGAGAGAAAGTGGAAAAGTGGTCATGGCTCGGGGGGTGGGGGGGCGGTATATCAATACTATTAGAAGAGCGCCCATGTCTGATTCTAATTTAATAATAAGGTTCTCAGACTCTGTTAAAATTAGGGGGGTAAGAGCCGAGAATATGTGGTTTTTATGAATGATAGCCGTGACCCCGCCACCAGGCTTACCTAGAGGGCGATTGGTTGCGAGAATATAGTATTCCATGGGGAGTGCTACTAAGATATCGGGCAGAGATTCCTCAGTCAGCCATGTTTCCGTGAGTAACAAAATATCAGGTTTTTCCGTGGCCAGTAGTAAAAAAATATCTAATTGGTGCTTTACCAGGGACCAGGTGTTGAGATAAATACAACGTAGTGCGAGATGAGGTTTAGAGGTGGAGACGGTACTTATTGGAGAAACCAAACCCACATCTATGCCCTGGCAGGTTGATGGATACCTGGCAATGCCTTTGATGGAAATACGACGTGTTGTATTCAGGGCCAGAGGGGGGCCGGGGTGTGAGGGAGAGTCCAGTGATTTGAGTTCCTTAGCTGAGTAGGTCAACATTTGACCAAGGTTCCCTGCCACTGGCGCTGGCCCGGCGCGGACGGGCGCAGACAGGCTTACCTTTGGCGCGCCCGCGGCACGTCCACTGCGCGGTCACGACCAGGTGGTCATATTGTAGAGACGGGGGTGGGAGGGGACAGCAACTGGAGCTCGGATCAGGTTTATTCCCTCATAAGATGGCGGACTCTGTCTGAGCTATTCCCCGCTGTAGCGCTAATCGGCTGCAGAGGGGGCAAATTCAAGTTTCCAACAGGTAATCAGCCAAGTAATCTGGCCTTTACTGAGATAAAGTGCAAGTGAGCAAATTTTCCTTAATTTTTAAAAATCGCCACTGCGAGTGCCAGCAATGTATAAAACACGTGCTAACAAGCAAATATAATTTTTTTAAAATTTTTTTGAAAACCTTTATTTGTGTAGATGGTTGCATACAAATACGGGCCTACAACCCAGAGGCCGGCCACAGAACAAACTGAAAAGCACCAATATCAATAAAAAGTACGGAGTGGTTATGCAATACTACACAATGCTGCGAGTCCATAATGCTAACTGAGTGTAACCCCCCGGCACAGGATCACAGAAGGTTAATTTTATGTTAAAAGAATAAAGGATCGGTTGTATAATAAGCGCCCTGGTGCACATGGCGGGGAACAGAACCAACAACATTATAATAGGGAATCCATAGATCTGTCATCAGAATAGTCCAAAGTGTTCAAGCCATGGATGCCCTTGCAATTCTTCTTCGGTCAGTGTCCACCCGCAACCTCATGTGCCCAAAGACAAGCAGAACACCACTCTCATAATAGTCAAATTATCAGTGAGACGGATAAAGTTGCAATCATTATACAGCCCAACCCGGAGAGTAAAAGAAAACGAAAATACTAGAAAAAAGGAAAAGGGGACTCCACGTTACTGTACCCGCCCCGCGGCGATAATGGCGATCAACAATCCAGACAGCAAACATTCTTAGGGGCGGGGCGGCTAAGTCAGGATAAGCAGAACCTGAAGGTACCATATTATATAGGAATACCCAATCCTCCCCCCCAGGCCCTCACCCCGCGGGAATCACGCACAGTCATGGAGACCCAAGAAAAGGACACAAAAGAGCCATAGAAACAAGTAACTATCTAATAGACCCCAATCCACCCGCCCCACCCTGCACCCCTGCAGAAGGCTATGGCCTACCCCTCCCAGCAGTGTGCCTGTCGCCCTAAACATGAACCCGAAATATAGAATGAGATAATATAGGGAAAGGGAAAGAAAACAGATAAAAAGGGAAAAAGGAAAGCCAGGGGGGAGGATACCATGTAACAAGGCGCACGTCCCCCACCCCCCCGCCCATACAAACAATTAGTGCAGCCCAAAACTAAACTGGCATGTTTTCAGGTAGCCATACATATTAAGGATTCGACAAATTATCTCAATTTGGGGCAGTCCATAACTCTGTGCACCGAACAGCAGTCCTCCGGATTAAGAACCGGGCTCACCCCAGTCCTTTCTTAGCTATCACCACGATGTATGTCGAAGTAGCGGGCATAAAACAAAGCGGAGAGAAAAGGCCGTGGAGCAGCCGCTGAACGGCCAATGGAAGCAACCCATGGGATCTCCTCCACCGACGGTAATGCAAAAGCTGTTTACGGCAGTCATGTACATCAGTGTCAATGATCACCAGCAAATCTTCCCGCATGCGAACCAAGACATCGCTACCCCCACCAAAATGCGGGAAACAAACAGCAACCACCTCGGGCCCATCCGCATCTCTGAGGGACAGCCCGGGAGCAATGGCGGTCACCACATTGTCTTGCACACAAGAATCCCGGGCCAAGGTCACTTGCCAAATCTTCAGCGCTCGTAGGACGTCGCCAATCGTGGGTTCACGCTCCCCAGTGCAGGCCCCAGAACAGTACAGAGGTACAGCATCGACATCCCGGGGCGTTCCACAGCATACGGCATCAGCCGCCATTTTGCGATTACAGCGCCGTCTTTTCGGAACCAACTCCTGGGGCGGGCTCACAAGCAGGGCCCCCGCGGGATCCCCCTCAAGCATCCAAACAGCAACCTCGATGCAGAAATGAGGGCCACCAAAAGAGGGGGACCTGCCGGCGCCACCGCTCCACTGGAGCCACTCTCCACCACCGAGCGATGAAGTTCGGAATGGCCGGGCAAGGCAACAAGGGGGGGAGCAACCAACACGGCGTCCCCCACACACAACTTGCCGCACCTCACCTCTGGATCACCGGACGGTAGTCCCAGGCGCGTTCAGTTGCCTCCGGCTTTTTCGCACAACGGCCTCTTCCGGCAGGCCTCCATCCTCCACCCGAGGCCGCCACCGACACGTCTCGCCGGCTACTCGCTGAAGGCAAGGCCCCGGTCTCCACCCCACGGAGGCCGCACTTCCTGGGAGGATGCCGCTGCGGACCCACTGAACGCCGGAGCCACCAGGACGGATGGTAAGTATCAGCAGACCTTCATCTATAAAATTTTATCGTTTTTGGGCAGGACGGGCGGCAGGATAGATGAGTTTGGGCAGGGAGGCCGGCGGAGCCAAGCCGTGCGGCCATCACGATGTCGAGCTTGGCTCCTCCCCCCAGCAAATATAATTTTAAAAGAAAACTAGCAGGTAAGACAATTTTAAGATAGCAGCTACTTCCCGGCTTTCCGCCTCAGGAAGGGGACAGTCACTGTAGACCTATATGAGCTCTCAAAGCGGGTATTGTAAATATTGTAAATAGTGTAAAATAATTATGTACAATACGATACTTCAAAAGGGGTGAAGAAAACATGTAATACAATACTCTGTACATAACCTTTGAACTACTAAGATGGCGCGCAGTTTAATGAAATGACTGTTTTCCTTCTTCTGTTTTGAAAGCACCATTAACACGCCTCCTTAAATATGGCTTCTTCCGATGTGCTCACTAACACGGAAGAAGGCAGTTCACCGAAACGCGTTTGTTGCTGGCTGATTGAAAATAAAACTTTATTCAAACGCCCCCATGAGTGCGGAGTTCTTTGCAAACTGGGAGGAACTGGAGCGACGATAATTTGCGGCGTCCACAGCCGCATACCGCCCCCCCCCCCCAACATTCTCCAGGAGGCCGCCATTTTTATACACATTACACTTCAGTGTCAAAATGCAAAAGGGACTTCCTAAGCATCATCAATAAGAGTGCCATTTTGTAGTTTGTATTCATGTTATCAGACACAACCAATTCATTGCTCTGCATCGTTTCTACATATTCGCTCATCTTTAAAATTCTTTGTATATACATTCATTGCCATATTGTACCCCATTTTCGAAATTGGCATGTAAACCGTTTTCGTATACATTGGCATTTATATTTGCTGTTTATACAATCCGTGCTCCATATCACTACAGCATTTGTTGTCTAAATTCAAAAACCTTTCCGTCCTGCCGTGAATCAGCCAATTCGGAAGAGCAAAAACTGGAGCACGCACAATATTCTTGCAAGCTCCATATTGTAATGTGCAACTCTCAGCCGGCACTTACATTACTTGTCTTACAACAAACCAACATTTTTATTTTTTACCATGATGCCGTGGATCGGCTTGGGTCCCTTTACTTTACATTTCGACAATTCTTATTTCCTTTTAATGCACATTCAACATTTTCATCACATTTTTTTGTGTTCTTTTTCTCATCTCATAACCTAAAAGAAGTGAATTGAATCCTATAATTAATTCTAAATTATTCATCAACTTAAAAATCCACTTTAGCACAATTTCACATATTAAAATCTATTACTGAACGATTTCATACTTGTAAGTCACTATATCCAGACCCCCAAATGCGATGCTAATTCCTCCCCGCTGTTTAATCCATTGGGGTATTTAGTAGGACAATCCACAATGTACCGTGACTCCAACCTTCGTAACTTTCTTAGTCTATCTCCTCCCCCTAATGCTTTCCGGTACATGGTCAAGACCGTAGAACTGTAGCAAGTCTCTTTTACTAGCATGTCTTTCAGCAAAATGCCTTGCTACTGGATATGCCCCGTCGTTCTTAACTATCGCCCTTTGATGCTCGAAAAATTCTTATTTTTTGTGGGTGTATTGTACTACCAATGTAACATAGGACACACGGGCATGTTATACAGTATCCCGCATAGGGGGTAGTACAAGTTAAGAATTTCGTGATTGGTTTTCTCAGCTTTATACCAGGAATGTTATGATATCTGTCTGGGATAAGTCACCGACATACCTGAAGGATCTAGTCAGCCGATATGAACCTACTAGGACCCTCCGTTCAGAGGGTACCGGACTGTTGACAGTTCCCAGGATTAGGAAGGCTAGAATGGGTGGACGTTCCTTCGCGCTCCAAGCAGCTCAACAATGGAACAAACTCCCTCCTGTGCTGAGACTGGAGAGCAATGAATTGCGGTTTAGGGCTTTGCTAAAAACATATCTATATTCTGCATAGAGTCTGGGCTCTGATGCTGCTTCACTGATAGCTTCAGCGCGGGGACACGCCGTGATGGCGTTACTGAGCGCTCTATAAGCTCCGTATTATTATTATTATATAAAACCCTTTAGCTGTTATATTTACCGCACAGGTAAACCCCTTTAATTTCTCTAAGGGTACCTGACCTTTGGGATTCTTTCTCCAAATGACTCCTCACCAACTTGTCTTTTAGTGAGCTTGCTTTCTTAAATGTTACTAACGGGTACTGTGGGATATCTTCGCTGATACCATTATCTGTTCTCAAAATATGCCAATTCTTTTTTAGCATGTGTTTGAGAGGGTTATGCTGAGCAAGTCCCTCTTGCATTTCGACACTGAAGTTTAATGTGTATAAAAATGGCGGCCTCCCGGCGTGTCGGTAAACACAGAGGAAGGCCAGAAAGACAGAAAGGCGTCTGTTTGTTTGTGAATAAACCCTGGAAGATCGTCTCTCGTGAGTGCTGGTTTCTCTTTTAATAAGAGTATTGGAGCTAGTATATATATATATATATATATATATATATATATATATATATATATATATATATATATTCACTGAAAGAAACATAGGTTTCAGGCCTTATATAGTTAGGAATTAGGTTTTAAAAAACCTTTGAAATTCACTCAAAAAACTATAAGTTTTAGGGATGTCATCAGTGATGTCACTGACCATGTCATGAATGATCTAATATGTGACATCATCAGCAGTGCATTGCGGGTGCGCGAAATATAGTTAGTACAACTAACTATATAGGAGCAATTTCAATGGTTTTGTCTGAGTGAAATGTTCAGCTAACTATAACACCCCTACAATTTATAGTTTTTTCAGTGAATTTCAAAGGTTTTTTTAAAAGCTAATTCCTAACTATATAAGGCCTGAAACCTATGGTTTTTTCAGTGAATTTCAAAGGTTTATTAAATCTAATTCCTAACTATATAAGGCCTAAAACCTATGGTTTTTTCAGTGCATTTGCAAGGTTTTTTTAATGCTAATTCCTAACTATATACTGCCTGAAACCTATGGTTTTTAAGTGAATTTGCAAGGTTTTTAAATGCTAATTCCTAACTGTATAAGGCCTGAAACCTATGGTTTTTTCAGTGAATTTCAAAGGTTTTTTATATGCTAATTCCTAACTACATAAGGCCTGAATCCTATAGTTTTTTCAGTGAATTTGCAAGGCTTTTTTAATGCTAATTCCTAACTATATAAGGCCTGAAACCTATGTTTTTTTCAGTGAATTCGCAAGGTTTTTTAAATGCTAATTCTATTAGCGGATAACGTTTAAATTTGTTAATATCCTTGTGGGACCACCTGAGCAGCCCTAGGGGGTCAGGTTGTTTCTACCCTGCCCCCTTTTTGCATTCTACACGTTTGTTTTTCTGCTTCTTTTGTGCCTCGGTCTACCTAGCACAAGATGAATGCCAACACTTCCTGGTTAGAAGTGTTGACAGCCAATGAGCATGCTGCTTTCCTGCGAAAGGCATGCTGATTGGCTGTCACTGTCTGTCAACACTCCAAACCAGGAAGTGTTGGCAGCCAAAGCACCAATCATTTCTTAAGCTTCAAGTGCAGTGAATAACATCCTCTTTTTTTCTAAACTGCAAGCTTTCCAACTGCCATTTCATTTACAGCCCTCATCTGAGTACAACCAGACCTGCCTTGAAGATGCCTTCAGTATGGATTGTGGGACACAGCTTTATTTTCTGGTCTAAAAGGTACGCAGCAAACAGAGGAATTCACAACCTTGATTTACCAAATGAGGATATTTTGTGGATTGGCCAGAGAGGATTGAGATGTCACCAATTGATACCATTGGTGAAATCCTATATGCATCTCCCACACCCTGACCTCATAATTGTGCACTGTGGTGGAAATGATTTAGGCACATTGACTGGGGTAGATCTGAAAATGCTTTTAAAGGACATCTTTGGACAATTAATGTCACTTTTTCCTCAAACTGCCTTTGTCTATTCCACTCGGCCGTTCACCACAAGTCACCCAGCTACCTCACCCAAAAGCTGACTATATCTGGAGGCTCGAGAACCAATAGAAGCACAAAGAATCTACTCCTGAAACCTCGTAGATTCCGGAAGGAAAAAACATGCAAACGCTCCTTCTCAGGAATGGCCCCCAGGATCTGGAATGCACTCCCTCCTGAAACCAGGCTTATCTCCTCCACGGCACTTTTTAAGAAAGAGGTAAAAGCCTTCCTTATGGCCAAGTTCACCTGAACTCTTCTGCTGCTGGAACAGAGACTTCTGCACCGTTGCCGCTGGACTGGTTACCTGATTGACTATTGGTATTATTTTTGTACATGACTGATATCCTAGTATGCTACCGACTACTATATTGCTCCTAATACTTGGTTCCAATTACCCTCCTGCTGCCCCTACCCCCTGTCCCTGCGAACTTTAAGAAAGAGGTAAATGCCTAAGTTCACCTGGTCACTATTGCTGCGGGACCCAAGACTCGGTACTGTTTCTGTATTATTATTTGCATGTTGTTTACTGGTTTTATATATGTATTGCTGCTATCCTTTGCTGCTAGGCTACCATATTGTACCCCATAGTGGATTTATCCACCCTCCAGTTGCCCCTACACCAATTTCTGTAAAGCGCTCTGATATCCTTGACCGTCTGAAGGCAGTGGGAGTAAAAGGGACCGCCCTTGCGTGGCTTAAAAGCTTTCTTACAGACAGACAGCAAGGGGTCAAACTGGGCTCCCATAAATCTGTCTGCAGGAAGCTTACCAAGGGTGTACCACAGGGCTCATGTCTGAGCCCCACGTTATTCAACGTATATGTGGCCCCTTTGGCAGAGATTATTAGATCATATGGGTTCTTTCCAATCTCTTACGCTGATGACACTCAGCTGTTGTTCCCCTTTCAGACCATAACACCTGCAGTCTTGAAATCCTTCCAAGATGGAATGAGAGCGGTGGCGGGTTGGATGGCCCGGAACTTCCTCCAATGCAATGTGTCCAAGACGGAAGTCATGTTGTTTGGAGGGGCCACCAGGCTCTGGTCGCCAGATTGGTGGCCACTCGAGCTAGGACCTGTCCCAGTGCCCAAACTAACCATTAAAAATCTGGGAGTGCGCCTGGACCAAGCCCTGATCATGAAAGATCATGTCAGTCAGGTTACGGGAACATGCTTCCGTACAATAGGTCTTCTACGGCGTATCTTCCCTTTCCTACCCAACACCCATAGGAAGACACTGGTACAGGCATTAGTTCTTGGACGAGTGGACTATTGTAATAGTCTACTCACTTCCGCCAACCAGGAACAACTACACAAACTGCAGGTAGTGCAGAATACTGCAGCAAGACTCATCCTGAATGCCCCTCCCCGCACCCCTTCTCGTCCCCTTCTCTCCCACCTTCATTGGCTCCCGGTGCAACAACGAATAGACTTCAAAATCTGCTGTATCATGCACAAGTGCATATATGGGTCGGGTCCCAAATACCTAAAAGAGATCTTTCTTCCCTATTCCCCTGGACGTGCTCTGCGCTCCAGCAACACTATGCTGCTGCAAGTACCCAAAGTCACTAAAGCCAGGCAGGGGGGGCGTGCACCCTCCTTCAAAGGCCCCATGCTGTGGAACTCTCTTCCACCTCAATTGAGGCTGATCACTAACCTCTTTTCCTTCAGGAAAAAACTAAAGACTCACTTGTTCGCACAATAATAATCCGGCCATTCTCTCTATCTCACCATCACTACAATTTGGCCCACTCTTGCAGAAGCTACGCGCGGAGATACCCCTTCGGGGCTGATTCAGGCGCGCTACAAGACCATAAATAAAATAAATAAATAAATATCTGCAAAGATCTTGTTCGCGCTATATAAAACTTTGAATAAATAAATAAATATATGCCAAAGACAAAAATGGAATTGGTCCAACCAATTTTGTCCGCAGATTGAGAGAGCAAGGAAACATATAAATAAATCTGTTTCTGCTTACATGAGAGACTATGGAATGGGTAGTATATACCACAACAACTTGCGTTACAACATGCAAGGCATCTATAGGAGAGATGGTGTACATTTCACTGATGATGGGAACAGAGTCTTTCTCAGTAACATCAGACTGTGCATTGGTACTTACTTGTAGGTACAAAAAAAACACAATGAACACAATGGCTCTTTTAGAGCCAAATAACATCTAAACACTCAAATATGTTTTTTACCTTTATTTTTTTAATTAATTTTTAAAAAGGTCCGCGCACGGAGCACTTTCCGAGCACTCGCCGTACGCGGACCTTCTGAAATATTTCATTTTTTTTTTTAAATAAACATTCTTTTTGAACTTGGGAGTCCTTTAGAGGCCCCCTGAGAAGGCCTAGAGGGTCATAGACACTCAACCCTGCCCCTTTTCCATGTTTTCATCTTTCCACGTTTCTTTCTTTTAAAACCACAAAATGGCGCCGGTAGAGTTCGCTCTCCGAGCACTAAGAGGGCACTCTCCGAGCACTTCCCGTGCGCGAACCTAGAGAATTGCTTTTTTTTTTAAATAAACATTGTTTTTGACCTTTTTTTAGAGGCCCCCTGAGAAGGCCTAGGGGGTCATGGACACTCAACCCTGCCACCTTTCCATGTTTTCATCTTTTATTGTTAACTTTCTTTTAAAACCACAAAATGGCGGCGGCAGAGTTTGCTCTCCGAGCACTTACAAGGCACTCTCCGAGCACTTCCCGTGCGTGAACCTAGAGATTTTTTTTTTTTTAAATAAACATTATTTTTGACCTTTGGAGTCCTTCAGGGAACCCCTTTCTACATTTTCATCTTTTATTGTTCACTTTCTTTTGAAACCACAAAATGGCGGCGATATTGCACTCTATACTACAAGTCTTACATCATACCACAATCACTTGGCAACTACCTCATAAATTACAAACAAAAATTCTTACTTTCTAAATATAAATTTAATCTTCAGAATTTTCAAAATTTAAAAGAACTTCCAACATTAACTGATCTGGTATTTCTTCTTCATTCACATCTTCTGGATTCTCCTCATGAAAAGTTTGCAAAGAAATTTCCTGGCACTCTATGGTGTCCAAACATTCTACAAATTCATCATCCACAGACTGATCAAAGAATTCCATCATGTCTTCTCCTCCAACATCTACTTGATTATTACTGATACTGTCAATTTCTGGTTCATTCATAATCTCAATATAGGTTTCAGAAAATTCATAAAAAATTACAACGGCCTCCTCATTGTGGTGATCCATTCTATATTTACATTTTCTTGCTGTAACTTGGAAAGAAAAATAAATCACTTTAATTTATCATTTTTAGAAATATTTAATATTAAACTAGCTTTATCAAGTCTTTAGTAATAAGGATAGTGCACTGCTGTTAGGGTAGTATAAAAAGACAAGGCAGCATTGGTATTTTAAAAATTACAGCAATGCAGTTACATTTACACGGTTCCCATACTATCATGCAATCTCCATGTCTTTACATTTCAATAAGGCTTAAGGATATGAGTAAACTTACTATATAACACAAAAATGTTGCACTCTATACTACAAATCTCACTTCATACAACAACTATTTGTCCACTACCTCATAAATTACATTTATAAAAGTTTAATTTCTCAAACAAATTTTATTTACTAAATATAAATTTATTGTTGGGAATTTACGAAATTTAAATCATCATCTAACGTTGCATCATCAGCAATATCAACATTGAAAATCTCCCAAAAAGAATCCTCAAACTCAATGAACTCCAAAGCTTCCATTAAATCTGAATCCAAGGATTCATCATAGAAATCCTCCATGCCATCTCCTCCATCATAAAGTTCTCCTTCAAAATTACTCTCATCAACAGGAACATCGAAGACTGAGAGAAAAACAACAATATAAAGAGAAAAGTAAAAGGAGTAAGTGAAACAAAAGAATTTTTAGAAAAAGATAAAAAGGAAAAAGAACAGTGGTGGACAGAAAGGGACACAGTGAGAGAGAGAGAAAGACAGAGAGAGTAGCAAAACATTTTTCCTATTAACTTAAACTAAACAACATAGATCTCCTTACAAATTAGCAACTCACCTTCTAGAAAACTGTTGAACAGTAAATACTATGTCAATCTCACACCAGAAATTCAACTCAAAAAAATCCCTCAGAAGTGTACCTCAGACACTACAATTACAAAATGGCTGTGTTTCACTCCTTACCCCTTTCTCTTAGGTTGTCTTCCCCTTACTCCAGGTTTAGATCTTCCCTTAAAACGTACCTTTTCACTGAGGCTTATAATTAGCTGTTATCAACTGTTATGTTATTTCCTGTCTCTCCTCCCTGCTCCCTCTGTATAGCGCCAAGGAACCTAAAGGTGTTAGTGCGCTCAAAAAGTTCATTTAACATAACATAACATAACATTCACTCTCATTTCTCATACATATTCAGATACCCAGCCAATCAAATTTCATCACACACAAAATCAAAACCAAAATAACATTTTAATTGGTTCAAAATTTCAACACTTTCAAACTCACATAATCTTCAACCTAGACCCACTGCTCTCTATCTATTACCATACTACCTCTCCACAAAACACCTATCTAAACCCAAAGGTGAAAAATTCACCACTCAATATTACACTTAACCAACATCTAAACACTCAAACTTGTTATTTAAATGTATTTTTTTTGTTTTTTTAGACCACCGTCCGCGCACTATGCGTGGACCCCGCGATTTAAAAAAAAAATCCGCTCTCCGGGGTCCTTTAGAGACCCCATGACAAAACCTAGGGGGGTCAGGAATCTCTACCATTCCCCCTTTTCTAGTACTAGCCTTCTGTTTACAGCTACCTTCTGCCACAAAAACAAGATGGCGGACAGCACTTCCTCATCTCGACTGACTGGAATGTTGACAGATGTCCAAAAGCCAATCAGAATTCCGCTCGCGCACGCTAGGGTCCGCGCACAGTGCAAGGACCGTGCAAGGACCGTGCATGAACCGTGCGCGGACGGTGTCCCGCCCATAGATATATAATTTGGGAAAATTCAATTTTCTCAACAACTACTGGAGCGATTTTCACCAAATATAAAAAGGCACTACTGCATACCAGTCCCTACCATTTTGCCAAGTTTGGTGTAATTCCATTCAGCTGTTCGGGCTGTAGCCGTGTCTAAAGGTACTATGGAAAATTGCATTGGGCTACATTTCACATTCAATTTTTGCAAAAACTACTGGAGGGAGTTTCACCAAACATAGCAAAGGCACATCTCCATACCAGTCCCTACCATGTTGCTAAGTTTGGTGTAATTCCATTCAGCCGTTCGGGCTGTAGCCGTGTCTAAAGTTTCCTACGGAAATTAACATGGGAAAAACACGTTTTGGGACCCCCCTTTTATCTCGGCCCCCGCTTGACGAATCCCCCCGAAACTTTCAGGGAAGGAGCGGAGGGAGGCAATTTTAAGGAAAATTACACACAGATTCCTCAATCGGCGCCAAAGTTATTCCCAATAGAATGTTGGGGGTTTCCTATGGTAACTAGGTCCTAACTATATATACCTACTGGCTATCACCCATAATAATATATATATATATATATATATATATATATATATATATATATATATATATATATATATATATATATATATATATATATATATATATATATATATATATATATATATACCAACACACTCGTTCACGATTCTCAAGAACGAAGTCCAGGCCACCAATAGTTTTCAAACTCGTACTCGTGAGAAAGGGAAGGCAATTCCCGAAACGCGTCGAGTAGGGCTGTGATTAAATCCGGTTTTTGAAAACTATTGGTGGCCTGGACTTCGTTCTTGAGAATCGTGAACGAGTGTGTTGGTATGTGAAGGGACTGGCGATCCCGTCCTGGGCCCGCCGCTGCAAGAGGCCACTACAGCTTTGCGCCAAAACTTTCGCTGGAATATATATATATATATATATATTGCCACACACAAGTTGCCCCAGTAGGGAAGGTACACTCGGGAGGGTTAAAACACAAATGCTGCCCGTGGCGCTGTGACAGCCTGCTCCACGCTATCCCTGTCAGCTTGCGAGATGTATTTCGGGCCTGACTGCCGCAAATGGGAGACAAGACTTCTATTCCACACCTGCATTTATTGAAAGTAAATCAGTCCCGCCCATGTGGGCTGTAGCAAGGCATCATGGTTAATGAAGTTCCTGCCCAAAGACCGTTGCAGGTTTAGCCCCAGTGGGCGTCTCGAACATCCACTTGTAAATGTCTACCCCAGTGGGTGGAAAGGCACGAGGCAGCGCTGGCACAAGTCCAATATATACAGGCAGCTCAGGCCCCTCTTGTTCGTTTCGCCGCTCGGGTTTCATGAGCAGCGACGATCCGCCTGACCAGCGGCGGGGCTTCCCAGCGACCGGACCAGCCGCTAAATATTGCCACACACAAGTTGCCCCAGTAGTGAAGCCACACTCGGGAGGGTTAAAACACAAATGCTGCCCATGGCGCTGTGACAGCCTGCTCCACGCTATCCCTGTCAGCTTGCCAGACGCGTTTCAGGCGTGACTGCCGCCCTTTCTCAATGCTGCACAAATGGGAGACAAGACTTCTATTCCACACCTGCATTTATTGAAAGTAAATCAGTCCCGCCCATGTGGGCTGTTGCAAGGCATCATGGTTAATGAAGTTCCTGCCCAAACTAGGTCCTAACTATATATACCTACTGGCTATCGCCAGTAGGTAATATATATATATATATATATATATATATATATATATTCACTGAAAAAACCATAGGTTATAGACCATATATAGTTAGGAATTAGCATTTACAAAACCTTATTTTACTCACACAAAACCATTGAAATTCGCATATATAGTTAGTTGCACTAACTATATATCGCGCACCCGCAATCCACTGCTGATGATGTCACATATTACATCATTCATGACATGGTCAGTGACATCACTGATGACATCACTGATGACATCTCAAATGACATCACTGACGACATCACTGATGACATCTCAAATGACATCAGTGATGAATGACATCACTGATGACATCTCAAATGACATCACTGATGACATCACTGATGACATCTCATTTGACATTACTGATCACATCATTCATGTGATAATATGATGAACCTCTTCAGACTAATATAACCTTAGATACAATCAGTGTAAACAGACACTCACAGACTGTCACTCATCCATGGAGTTACTCACACACCTAGTCAGTCATGCAAAGAATCAATCACACCTCCATTTCCTCAACTATACAGTTATACACACCTTACTTATTCAAACATATACTAACACATATTTACTCTCTTATACAATCCCTGATACAAGTTCACAATGATCCATACAGCCACTCAGACATTCACTGGCTCTTATGCACAGTTATTTATATATGTCAACTCTCACATGTACTGTGTTTTACATATGTACTTACTTTGACATGTAGCACTGAGATATCCATTCACTCACCAATACACTCATGCACACAGTCAACCGCCGATACAGCTGTTTCCACATGCACTTTTGAACCCATACATCTAGTGAATCAACTGCTCACACATCTATGCACAGAGTCATACACCTCCCAGCCACCCACACACACACTCAGTCTCCCATACAAATACTTGGGCAACCAATCAATAACCCATATAGTTACTCATATAGCTACTGATCAACACATGCAGCAGTTTACAGAACAACAGACATAATGATGCACAAATTAAGACAGTTTAGTCACTAACCCATGCACTCAGTGAGACACATTTAATCACTCACTCATACAGTCAGTCATGCACCTATTAAATCCTTCATCCAGACACTTATACATCCACTCATTCTTCAATATCTAAGACATATTTTAACTTTACAGAAACATACAGTCACTGGATGTTGTCATCAGTGATGTCATCAGTGATGTCATTTGAGATGTCATCAGTGATGTCATCAGTGATGTCACTGACCATGTCATGAATGATGTAATATGTGACATCATCAGCAGTGGATTGCGGGTGCGCGATATATAGTTAGTGCAACTAACTAAATATGCGAATTTCAATGGTTTTGTGTGAGTAAAATAAGATTATGTAAATGCTAATTCCTAACTATATATGGTCTATAACCTATGTTTTTTTCAGTGCATTTTCAAGGTTTTGTAAATGCTAATTCCTAACTATATATGGTCTATAACCTATGGTTTTTTCAGTGATATATATATATATATATATCATTTCTATGGCAAAATGAAACCCCTCATTTTGTTCCTTTTCAAATTAAATGTATTAAGTGTTACCACTTTATTACAATCAAGATGACTTCAGGTGTGCCATACTTTTGTCATAAGTAAGACTGTTAGCGTTCTAGTTGTTCTTTAGAACACTCTGGGACATTCTGTCATTGGGCTATAGTTGGGCTATATCTGGCTGATATTTGGGCTACATTTGGGCTCTTTTGTCTCTGGTGGCCATCTTGGGAGACTGCATATCAGAATTTTTTTAATGAAATATAAGAGGATTTGAGAAGTCACTCAAAATGTGCCCTAATTTTTCTTTCTTCAGCAATAATCATAATTTCTATGGCAAAATGAACCCCCTCATTTTGTTTCTTTGCAAATTAAATGTTTTAAGTGTTAACACTTTATTCCAATCAAGATGACTTCAGGTGTGTCATACTTTTGTCATAAGTAAGACTGTTAGCGCTCTAGTTGTTCTTTAGGACACTCTGGGACATTCTCTCATTGGGCTATAGTTGGGCTACATCTGGCTGATATTTGGGCTACATTTGTTTTTTTTTGTCTCTGGTGGCCATCTTTGGGCTACATTGGGCTACATTGGGTTACATTGGGCTACATTTGGGCTTTAACATATATATCAAATAACAGAAGAAGGTGCCAGTGCTGATAATATTAACTTTGGACTATGATTAATCCTCCACAAACAGAAAATTAGATTCCAGAAAGGGAAATGCGTATTAGTCGCAATTTTATTTATAGAAAATCAACAATATTTTATAATATAATATAAATAGGCCCATTATCTTACTGCTCTGCCCTTGTGTATAAGAGTCACGTCTATCTGCAGACTCCTTGCCATCCGTTGTACATTACCTATTTACATTTACTTGCAATGAATGTTTAAAACTGTAAAAACTCTTGGTTTTGTACTATTTTTCAATTAATTACTCTGAACTTTTTGTTTAATTAAGGCAGATCCAGTTTTACATTTTTCCTCTTTAGATAAGTAATATATGGTATGCTTGAGTTAAGTTTGCATGTGTTGAATGTGTGGCGAATGTGATATGATTGTAGTTTTGAATGGTGGATTGCTTCAATTGATTGTATTCTTATGTGTCCGTTCTCATCTTGATTTTTCCTAATGTTTTTTCCTTAATGTAAAAATGAATTTTATAAAATATTGTTGATTATCTATAAATAAAATTGCGACTAATAAGCATTTCCCTTTCTGGAATCTAATTTTCTCTTTGTGGAGGATTAATCATAGTCCAAAGTTAATATTATCAGCACTGGCACCTTCTTCTGTTATTTGTTATACAGGCTCAGCCTTGCTGATTAGAGCCAGCCCTATTTTGTTCCCACTTTAACATATATATAGCCCAATGTAGCCCAATATATATTTTTCAAAGTTAATTTTCGGAAAAACCACTGGAGCATATATCTTGAGACATAGCAAAGGCACATCGGGGTACCAGTCCCTACAATTTTGCCAAGTTTGGTGGAAATCCATTCAGCCGTTCGGGCTAAAAGTGAGTCCAACCGCCCTATTGAAAACTCAATGTTAAAAACTTGTTTTGGGACCCCCCTTTTTTCTCAGCCCCCGCTTGACGAAACCCCCCCAAACTTTCAGGGGACGCTCAGACACAAAATGTGCCATTTTCCTGAAAATTTCAGCCAATTCCGTCCATCAACACCAAAGTTATTCAACATAGAATTTTCAGAAATCCCTATAAAAAAAATCCTAACTATATATACCTACTGGCGACCGCCAGTAGGTAATATATATATATATATTGGGTTGCCCTCATCTACATTACACCACTTGACCAAGGGGCACAGAAAGGCAGCACTCCACAAAGTAAGACCACGCCAAGTTGTAGCTCCTTGGAAATCTTATCAGAGAAAAGACGACCCACGCCTTTCGGCCAGAGGCCTTTGTCCGGGTCATAGAGTGTTGAGTGTAAAGTGCTTTTAAAGAGGTAGAATGACAACTCCCTCCACCATAAATAACCTTTTAGGTTGTTAAAGGAACAGTTCCCAATGCCACATGACTTCTTTATGTGCTTCACAATTCCGGCTTTACTTACAAAGATTCCAACACAGATCGCAAAGTCACGAGAGGGATAGGACATGAGATTACTGAGTGTTAACTTAACAGTTTTATACAAGGTAAAGTACCCCTTGTAGATCTATTTTAATCAATTGCTTCTGTGTATACATCTCAGACTGATTATTGAGGGCATATATTTTTCTTATATATATATATACATATATGTCTCATCATCATCCTTATTTTTTCCGATTCTTTGATGGTGATCTACACAAGAATTTTTAAAGTGCAAAAAAGATCATTCTTGGAAGTTTCTATGTTCATCTGTCTATCACTACGAATAAAGTGCAAATGCAATAAATAACATGATATTGAAGATGAACAAGATGTGTTAAACGCTCATAAATATACATGAATCACATTTTCAATATAAGGTGTGTGTGCTTACTCTTTTTAAGATTGCATTATTTTGTTGTTAATCTCCATAAGAAACCTGTTAATGTGCAAATTACTTCACTCTCTGAGGCTTCTGCTTTTATATATCTGTCAGTCAGAGTAAAGTGCAGATAGAATAAATATCATGATGTTTAGCCCCTTCGATGCGCCCGTCGGCCAACGGCCGTCGCAAGCACTACCTCCATAGTGCTGCGCACGTCCGTTGGCCGACGTGGCCCCACCCACTCAATAAAGCCGCAGCACCGCGGCGGCAAGCGGTTAAAAATAAGAAGGAAATGTGTAAAATGAATACTCTTGTACATGACTTACATTCAAAATACAAAAGTGCAAGTGCTTCTCCTTCCTAAAATTATACGATTTTGTTGAAGGTCCGTATCCGTTCGAATTTTTATAAGGTGCAAATGAGTTTGCTCTTAGAAGTTCTTAAATATATTTTATCTGTCAATCAGAGTAAAGTGCAAATGCAATAAATATCATGGAGAGATAAAAGAGCTGGTCTATACTTACACAGTGTGAACAACACCTAAATATTACAAGCTTTGAGTTAATCGTGATGTACTATCTGTGATCCAAGGTAAAGTGCACTTGCAATAAATATGAGAAGTATCTCAGATAATGTAAAAAGGGAAGGAAAATAATTGTGAAGTACAATAACAACTGCATTAATCCTGCCTATCCCTAGAAGTTAATATAAGTTATACGGAGTAGTAAGCATGGGCGGAAAATCCGTTCCGCTCGAGGATTTTTCGGATTTTTGGTAAATTCGCAATCCGCGAGATTTGCCAATTTCCCGCAAAATCCGCGAGCAGAACGGATTGGGTCAAAAGTTCAAGCTGACTTTTGTAACTCTTTTAGAATGGCGCCGGCAAGCTGCCAGAGCCATTCTAAAATAGTTACAAAAGTCAGCTTCAACAGGAAGCTCTAATAGATAAAGTAAAGCAGGTGCTCGAGTTGAAGGTCAAATTCAGTTACACAATCATTAATCACCCCAAACTTGGGGTGATTAATGATTGTGTAACTTAATTTGACCTCCAACTCGAGCACCTGCTTTACTTTATCTATTAGAGCTTCCTGTTGAAGCTCTTTGCAGCTATTTTAGAATGGCGCTGGCAGCTTGCCGGCGCCATTCTAAGTGGGGCTGAGGGCAGAAGGGCACAAAAGTGGGACAGAGGGCAGAAGGGGATAAAAAATGAGTGGGGCAGAGGGCAGAAGGGCACAGAAACGAGTGGTACAGAGGGCAGAAGGGCATAAAAAACGAGAGGGTGGCAGTGATTAACCAGGCAAAAAAAAAACAGCGAACACGCAAAGCGCCCCGCGAACACCCGCGAACAAGCAAAGTGCCCCGCGAACACCCGCGAACTCGCAAAAATAGAAAAATCCGCAAATTTGCTCGAATTCACAAATTTTGCGGATTGCAAATTCGCAAATCCGCCAATTCGCGGATCGCGAATTCGCAAAATTCGCCCATACTTGATCATTATCCCTTCTCCTTCACAAAGAGTGTACATGCAGAAAATTTAAATTCTAAGACAGCACACTAAGGATCTGTCATAAAGGTTAGACGGAAATGTCATAAAAAACATCAATGTCATAAAAAACACACAATCATTTGTAAATATATGATCTTCTCATTATCAATAGTTAAAGGTAATTTTATAGAAAGGTGTGGAGCTCTGCATCAGTATTGAGTCCCCATGGAATCTCTGTTCCCATTACAATTATCCATTTGGACTCTGCTTTTCGTAATATGAGCTCTCGGTCCCCACCTCTCAGGTTCCAAGGAATATAAAAGGACAGATTCTCACGATTGCCTCCATGAGCTTTCCATATATGCTTTGCTATGGCATATGAAAAATCCTTGTTGTTGATTGCACTAAGATGCTGTAGAATTCGTAATTTGAGTTTATTCACAGTGCTTCCGATGTATTGTTTACCACAGAAACACCATAGAGCATACACTACATGTCTAGTCTCAAATGTTATTCGTTCCTTGATTTTTATTTTTTCTCCTGTTAGAGTAATTACTACTTGATGGTTTTTCCCATGCTAGCATGCCTTTCATTTGGGGCATTTAAAGAAGCCATTTGCTTGCAACCACTGCATTCTGCTTCCGCCCATATCAGGTCTCTCATAGTAGCTGTGTGTTAATAGTTTCTCCCAGAGAAGGGCGCCTTTCTATAAGTAATGCTAAGATGGTCTGAACCATGTTTTTAGCTCTTCGTCTTGGCTAAGTAACTTCCAATGACTTTGTAGTGCGTATATATATATATTGTTTTTGTTCCCAACCTTGACTTCACGGTTCAGAAAGATGAGCCACACCGACAAGTTGTTTTGCAAAATATTTTTACTTGGCAGTAACACAGAGAAACCCAACGCATTTCGACCCTACTTGGTCTTGATCACGTGACACATAGCTGCCACTACATATTTTTAAAGGCATCCTTACATTTCAATTGAACTGGAAGACATACTCATCAAAAAGTACAGGAAAGAGCTTGGAAAATAACATAATTACCAAAACCCAAAACATTAAATTCAAAGACTTCTTCCCAAGAAATGTTAGCATTAAATTCAGAGGGATAACTCAAATCGAATGCAAATTAATTTTGATTCTCATACTATACATAATTCATTTCTAGCGGAGAAACCTATCCAATTCCAAATGTAATATTCTTATTAGACCAAAAAGTTCATCAAGTATAACCAATTTCCTACAAGCATTAGCTTAGTAGCTATTACCCATATTATAGTATATAAATTACCTATTCTATTGAGTCTATTTGATATTAATTTAATCACATAAATGAATTATTCTATGAGTGCTAATTGCAGTTTTTCTACTGATCAGGAATCAAGCTGCAGTAGCTTTATTTTGCCATTCATAGTTTTTTCCACTGCAATCCCATAATGCTTCTTATAAATCTTAGAAGAAGGTGCAATCATGAATCCTCTACAAAAAATATGTATAATGGAAAACATTTTAACTAGAAAAAACAAGCCCTTAGAAATCACCTAAATTGTGCTAATGTTAAACAAGCATTGGCATAGCCAATAGGTCTCGCATTTTGGACCTTATAAGTGTTTAGCCATGCAACAGTTGGTGTTGTTGCACCAATGATATTCTGCTGCATAACCAAATACTTATAGGGTCCAAAAAGCGAGACCTACTGGCTATGCCAATGCTTGTTTTGGTGTTGTTGCTGTTTTGTTTAAGTTGCCTGATCTACAATAGCTGGACATGGTTTTTGTTAATAGTTCTTTGCATCAAATGAACTTGTTTTCATTGCTCTGAATGTTGTTTCCATTCTGGTTGTAGGAAGCAGTCATTCTTGGGGGGTGGGAGCTGCCTAGCTGTGCGCATGCGCGGAACTTCGCAAATGAGAAAAAGCCTGGTGCAGGCGCAATGTACAAGTGTGGAGTGAGTGAGCCCCAGGCAGCATGACTATCTCACCCAGGAGTTCATGCACTGCACCTACATACTCAGCATGGTTTAAGGAAACTCGACGCACTCCCTCCTAGGCATCGAGCACATATTTACCAAAAAACTCAGAGAAGAGCCTGCCTGCTGAACTGACGGCTGGTGGTGTATGTGCCTGGTGAAAGCGAGCACTGATGGCTGGTGATGTGTGTGCCTGGTGAAAGCGTGCACGGACGGCTGGTGGTGTGTGCCCGGTGAAAGCGTGTACTGATGGCTGGTGGTGTGTGTGCCTGGTGGAAGCGTGCACTGACGGCTGGTGGTGTGTGTGTGCCGGGTGAAATTGTGCACTGACGGCTGGTGGTGTGTGCCTTGTAAAAGCATGCACCGATGACTGGTAGTGTGTGATGGCTGCTAGTGTGTGTACCTGGTGAAAGTGTGCACTGACGGCTGGTGGTGTGTGTGCCTGGTGGAAGCGTGCACTGACAACTGGTGGTGTGTGTGCCTGGTGGAAGCGTGCACTGATGGCTGGGGGTGTGTTTGCCTGGTGCAAGCGTGCACTGACGGCTGGTGGTGTGTGTGCCTGGTGGAAGCATGCACTGATGGCTGGTGGTGTGTGTGCCTGGTGAAAGCGTGCACTGACGGCTGGTGGTGTGTGTGTGCCTGGTGAAAGCATGCAGTGACGGCTGGTGGTGTGTGCCTGGTGGAAGCATGCACCGACGGCTGGTAGTGTGTGACAGCTGGTACTGTGTATGCCTGGTGAAAGTGTGCACTGACGACTGGTGGTGTGTGTCTCTGATAGAAGTGTGCACTGACAGCTGGTGGTGTGTGTGCCTGGTGAAAGCGTGCACTGACGGCTGGTGGTGTGTGATGGCTGGTAGTGTGTATGCCTGGTGAAAGTGTGCTCTGACGGCTGGTGGTGTGTCTCTCTGATGGAAGTGTGCACTGACAGATGGTGGTGTGTGTGCCTGGTGGAAGCGTGCGCTGACGGCTGGTGGTGTGTGTGCCCTGTGAATGCGTGCACTAACGGCTGGTGGTGTGTGTGCCCGGTGAAAGCGTGCTCTGACAGCTGGTGGTATGTGTGCCTGGTGAAAGAGTGCACTGACAGCTGGTGGTGTGTGTGCCTGGTGGAAGCGTGCACTGGTGGCTGGTGGTGTGTGTGCCCGTTGGAAGTGTGCACTGATGGCTGGTGGTGTGTGTGTCCGGTGGAAGCGTGCACTGGTGGCTGTTGGTGTGTGTGCCTGGTGGAAGCGTGCACTGATGGCTGGTGGTGTGTGTGCCTGGTGGAAGCGTGCACTGATGGCTGGTGGTGTGTGTGCCTGGTGGAAGCATGCACTGACAGCTGACTGGTGATGGGTGTGCCTGGTGGAAGCGTGCACTGACGGCTGATGGTGTGTGTGCACGGTGAATGCATGCACTAACGGCTGGTGGTGTGTGTGTCCGGTGAAAGCATTCACTGACAGCTGGTGGTGTTTGTGCCTGGTGAAAGAATGCACTGATGGCTGGTGGTGTGTGTGCCCGGTGGAAGCGTGCACTGACGGCTGGTGGTGTGTGTGTGCCTGGTGGAAGCGTGCACTGACGGCTGGTGGTGTGTGTGCCCGGTGAAAGCGTGCACTGGTGGCTGTTGGTGTGTGTGCCTGGTGGAAGCATGCACTGATGGCTGGTGGTGCATGTGCCTGGTGGAAGCGTGCCCTGACGGCTGTCTGGTGGTGTGTGTGCCTGGTGGAAGCTTGCACTGACAACTGGTGGTGTGTGCCTGGTGGAAGCGTGCACTGACGGCTGGTGGTGTGTGTGTTCCTGGTGGAAGCATGCACTGATGGCTGGTGGTGTGCATGCCTGGTGGAAGCGTGCACTGACGGCTGGTGGTGTGTGTGCCTGGTGGAAGCGTGCACTGACGGCTGGTGGTGTTTGTGCCTGGTGAAAGCGTGCACTGACAGCTGGTTGTGTATGTGCCTGGTGAAAGCGTGCACTGACGACTGATGGAATGTGCCTGGTGGAAGCATGAGCATTCACAGTGATAGATGACACAAATGAAACTGAGGAAGAGGGAGGGGGGAAAGGGAGGGGGTACTTCAAGCAGAGGAGCCTGATTACAGCAATAAAAACACAGATGGCAGCTGTGCACGTGCACAAGCTTGTGAACGCAAGCTATAGGCCAGCAACAACCTCTGGTGGCACTTTTAAAAGCCACTTACTAAATGTCTCGAAGAGACAGTGCATGCACTGACTCAGGCGAGACCTAAGAAGAGCTTCTGTTAGAAACAAGTCTGCTGAGGTCAAAAGGGTTATGAACTCCCTAATTCATCTCATAAATGTACTGATAATTCTGAATCTGCATTCATCCCTTTTGGAATCATACTGCCTGCCTCCAAAATCATATGTGATTTCATTCTCCTCAGGATGACTTGTCGATTACCTCCGCTGGGATTTTTTGGTATTGTGTATAGACCAAAGAATTTTCCAACTCTCCAGTCACCTGCATGGTATTGGTTAAAGTGCCTTGCTGTGCTGTATGTTTCATCATTATCAGTAATGGCTCACCAATGTTCGAGGATACATTTCTTTATTGGGAAAATGATAGACCATAAGTACCACTTTCATCAAGGACAAACAATGGCATATACTACATAATCAGTGCTGCAAGTTATACATTTTTTGTTTTTCCATATTTGTGTATACTGCAGTGTTACATATTTAATGTTATTACTAAATCTGCAGGCATTGCAACATCACAGATTACGAATCCTTTAGGTATTGGGAGCCATGTTCCTTCTTTTGGTTTGAAGAAACTGTGTACTAGCATGTCCATGAGTGAGGTAGGCAACTAACCCCCTCTATCTGCACTATATTAAATGCCTCTCTCAGCGAAGGGATACTCCCACATGAATGGAAGGCGGCACAAGTGCTCCTGATCTGGAAAAAGGCACAAGTACCCGCAACAGAGTTGAGAAATTACTGTCCTATCTCACTGCTTCCACTCATGAGTAAACTCCTGGAAAGGCATATCAACACTATATTCATTGGGTATTTAGAATCTCAAGGCCACCTTGACCCTTTGTAGTCTGGTTTCAGACCTAACTACTCCACTGAAACCACCTCATAGGTGTCACAGACTACATCAAACTTGCCCTGGATAGCAATAATGCGGTGCTGCTAGTACTGCTGGACTTGTCCGCAGCTTTTGATACTGTGTCTCACCAGATGCTACTCTATAGATTGAACGAGATAGGTATCCAGGGATTGGCACTAAAATGGCTTGCGGGTTTCCTGGACCAGCGGACCCAAACTGTCAACGTGGGCCCTTTCCGGTCACGCATTATAGAACTCACTAAGGGGGTACCACAGGACTCCTGTCTCAGCCCTACTCTGTTCAATGTGTACGTCGTTCCTCTCGCCAAGATCATCAGAGACCATGGGTTCACCCCTTATTCCTATTGCCTATGCAGACAATACCCAACTCATCTTATCTTTTGATAACTACAAGGTCTTGACCAAATCTCTCTTCGCTGATGGTATGCAAGCAATCTTAGGATGGATGACTGAAAACTTCCTCCCTCTTAATGCAGCTAAAACTAAAATCTTGCTATTCGGTAATGCTGAAACCCTGTGGTCCCCTGACTGATGGCCCGCAGAACTGGGCTTAGCCCCTACCCCTAACACTGTGGCTAAAAACCTGGCTGTCTGACTGGACCACCCTCTAACTATGAGATACCAAGTTATGGCCACCTCAGGTACCTGTTTCCACACGTTGAATTTTCTCCGTAGAATGTTCCATCTCCTTCCCTTATCTGTCCGCAGGACCCAGATTCAAGCCTTAGTATTCAGCCACCTTGATAACTGCCACACCCTTCTTATGTTCGCTAGTGAATCCCTGCTGAATGGACTGCAGGTGGTTCAGAATACAGCAGCCCGCCTGGCTCTTAACATGCCCCCAGAACCCCTTCCCAGCCACTGTTGTGACAGCTTCACTGGCTTCCCATCTGTCAGAGAATCAAGTTTAAAATCTGCAATCTAGTCCACAGAGCATTACATGGCAGAGGCCCAAGCTACCCCATGGAAAAACTTAAGCACTATCTGACTGGCAGATCCCTTCATTCGGGGGAAAGAGCTCTGCTTGTTATCCCCGGCTGCAGAAAACTTTGGGCGGAGGCCAAAGCATATCTTGCTCCAGTGTACTAGAACTCATTGCCCGTTCAACTACGGAAGGGCACTAATCTCCTCCACTTCAGGAAACTTCTAAAGACTGAACTGTTCAGTAACTGACCGCCCTGGCTCTGCATATTCTGCTCCTCTAGCGTGGAGATACCCCTCCGTGGGGCAATTCCTGTGCTTTACAAATTCAAATTCAAATCTAAACATTCTTTGTAAAGTGTGGGCCATTAGGGCTGTTCCATGAAAGCATCAGTTGGGTGTGGTAGATGTTACTAGGTCCTTTGATACTGTCTACTGTGCAGGTTCCTGATTCTCTTTACTGGCTCAACGCGTGTCACCATACCTAACCGCCTAACCGCCTATATGACTATTTTGGTTTCAGATAGCCGTCAACCAGATAGCCAACTAACCTCTACCAGGCCCAACCATCACACCATCACGTTTAACAAAATTCGCTGACCATTGTAAACAATACGGGTAAGAAGAAACAACATCGCGCCGTTTATCTCAACCGTTGCGATATACATTCTCTTATGTACGGTTATTTAATTACAGATAGCCGTTAACCTGCAACCAGTCTTAAACAGCAACCGCCCGGGTAACCACGTAACATCGAAACATCCCTAGCTTGCCCTGAACAGGTAAGAAATAGGCATGAAATTTGCACAATTAACAACAACCACCCTGCTATTTATCGTACTATGCCTACATCTATACATAGCTATTTTTATTTTAGAGAGCCGGTAATTTGAACAGGACCAAACCTCCATAGGTCATATAACCATGTGACTCCGTCACTTCGTTACTTCATTACCTCGAGCAACAAAGGTAAGATAGATAAAAGTACTGCTTCATTCACCGCAACTATTCGGAAATAAGCTCCTCAATTTCGGCTCTGTCTAATTTCAGATAGCCATCAACTGAAATTTGCTCAAACTTCATTCGGCTGAGAAACTGCATGGTTCCATAAAGGATCATTCATAAGAATTTAACATTAAGCAGCCATTATAGTTTTTAAACACAGGTAAGAATAGAGAGAAAAGACTACAATTGTTAACAAGGTTAACCTGTTAAATATCATTGTAAGACAGAGTCCACGCTCATCTCCATTCTATTAAGTTATAGATAACCGGAAATCTGCATAGCTATATCATGTCCCTACCATCATGTCACTACTTTCATGTATAAACCATGCTGTACAAATAGGCCTCCTCTTCTCTGTATATACGTTATAAAATAGGTCAAACCCAACCTCCAACTAATGTAAGACCCATAAAGAATAGATAAACACCACTCTCTTTTTCTACCTTTTCCCCTATGGCTACAACCTGAAGGGTATTCCTATCACTCTGCTCCATGTGTTTCACTCTCCACAAATGTTATATGAAATGTCAACTGTTCTGTTTCTCCATTAATGCAAATGTAAGCATGTCTCTATCATATTCATCTGTATGTTAATCAAAATAAACCAATGTTATGCGGTATATCATGAAATTTGAACAAACCACTGGCCTCTAGAATCTGGCAAACTGTATCTAGTGTTATCCACTGTTTAGCATAAAGACAACATTTTAAATATTGTTTATTTATTTTCAGTATCATGATGGTAATGTCCTGAGGAAGACACCTTCAACGTGTCAAAACGCGTAGACAGGAAACCATCCCTCACCTATATTATATTTTTTACATAAATAATGCATATTTGATAATGGATCTATTTTTTACCATGTTTTACCATTATGTCAATGATTTCACTCATGACGTCTTTTATGAAATTAATTAAAATGTACTTTGTATGCTAATTCAGTGTTTTATTATTGATCTTGTTCTGTTTGCCATCTAACCTGTGCCAGTAGTCATATTGTTTGCCTGGGTGTGTTACTTTACATACATTGTTTATCCTGACCCAGGAACTTTATCCATATCAGGGGGTTCTTGTTTTTTCACACATCAGGGCACTAATCTCCTCCACTTCAGGAAACTTCTAAAGACTGAACTGTTCAGTAACTGACCGCCCTGGCTCCGCATATTCTGCTCCTCTAGCGTGGAGATACCCCTCCGGGGGCAATTCCTGCGCTTTACAAATTAAAATTCAAATCTAAACATTCTTTGTAAAGTGTGGGCCATTAGGGCTGTTCCATGAAAGCATCAGTTGGGTGTGGTAGATGTTACTAGGTCCTTTGATACTGTCTACTGTGCAGGTTCCTGATTCTCTTTACTGGCTCATTGAGAGATTAATTCTTGCAGTATTCTGGTTACATGCAGGCCTGTTTGCTTTGGCATTACTTGTTGATTGTAGGTAAGAAATGTTTTATATTCTTCATCCATCGGCACCGTCAATTCACGATTTCTAATTCCCGCTGTAGCAGTAAAATATTTTTACGAGTGCTCTATAGTCATACCGCTATAATTGTTTTCTTGATGTCGGGAAAAACTCAATTAAATGTGAAATACATGCATATCTTGTGCATGCCTTTACATTCATTACACATTCATTACCAATGAACAGAAGCTTCTGACCTCCGAGTCCTAGTGCCTGCATCCATTCTTTGGAGGAGTACCATTGAGTGGCCAACAATAAACATCTGTTACTCAGTGCCAAGATGCCCACATGGGTGAGCATACACTTTCAGGTGTGTTCCAATTAGCAGGGCAAACGCTATACTGGGTTCTGAGGTTGTTCCCAAGTCCCCATATGCTGGCATCAGACCCAGGCCTGTAGGCCTTTCTGAGGCACAGACTTGTTTGCTTGGGCAAGACAGTCGAAACGCGTTACTGGATAATACATCTATCAATGGATTCACCCCCTGAGTCATCATCTTATTTGAGTGATTATATATATTTGTATATAGGTAGTTATAGTTAGGACCTAGTTACCATTGGTAAATCACAACATTCTATTCCCAAGAACTTTGTCCCCGATTGACGAATCTTCGCGAAATTTTCTAAACTTGTGGTCTGCTGCGGTCCGCTTCTATCCTGAAAGTTTCGGGGTGATTCACTAAGCGGGGCCAAAAAAAAGGGGGGTCCCAAAATGTGTCTTCTTTATGTTATTTCCCATAGGAAACTTTAGCCACGGCTACAGCCCGAACTGCTGAACGGATTTACACCAAATTTAGCAAAAAGGTAGCCCTTGGTTCAGAAAGAACTCTTCCTGTTAAATGGTAAAAATCCGTTCATTAGTTCCTGAGAAGTTTGAAAAAGAAAAAATATCAATATCTGGGCAGAGCCTAACCACACATGTCATAGTGAGATCTGATTGGCTGTCATCACTTCGTCCTGGAATTGCTGGCAGCCATTTCGGGCCCAATATACATTATAGCACCCATTGAAATGCATTGTAGTGAATCGAAGATTTTGAGGGTTACCAAAAGGAGAACTATAAAGGGTGATAACAGACTTTAGTTACATTAGAATTCATTTGTTTACGGTACCATACTAATTTCAGGAATTGTGATGTGTTCTAAGGTGATTTTACCCTGTGAAAAACCTTCTGCTGGGATATCATGAATCATGTTTGAGAGAAAACTATTTTCACATGCTTGTCCCATAGAGTTTTGGAAAGTACTCCAGAAGCTAAAAAGAGAGCATATTTTCAGTAAATTCACTTTATCTTTCTCAGTCAAGTGAGAATGAAGTCTGACATTCTCAGTAAAACATGTACATCCAACAAGGGCAGAGGCGATTGTCAGTTGATTCCTTTGTGTTCTACTGCAGCTTCCCAGAGTGCTCTAAAGAACAACTAGAGCTCTAACAGCCTTACTTATGACAAAAGTATGACACACCTGAAGCCATCTTGATTGGAATTAACTGCTAACACTTAAAACATTTAATTTAAAAAGGAATACAATGATGGGGGTTCATTTTTTCATAGAAATTATGGTTAGTGCTGTAGAAAGATAAATTAGTACATGTTTCAAGTGTGATCTCAAATATCTTCCTGTAATATTTCAACAGGTGCAGCCTGTCAGTTGATGCCTTAGTGTTCTACTGCAGCTTCCCAGAGTGTTCTAAAGAACAACTCGAGCGCTAATAGTCTTACTTATGACAAAATTATGGCACACCCGAAGCAATCTTGATTGGAATAAACTAGTAACTCTTAAAACATTTAATTTAAAAAGGAACACAATGAGGGGGTTAATTTTGTCATATAAATTATGGTTAGTGCTGTAGAAAGAAAATTTAGGGCATGTTTTAAGTGAGATCTCAAATCCTCTTCTATTTCATTAGAAAATTCTGACATGCAAACTGAAAAAATCACTTTCAATACCAACAGTAGACTTCCAGTTAACTCCCTGGTGAGTAGTAGTTTTACTACAGTGATCTAATCAACAACTAGAGTGCTAACATTTTGAATTTATCGCAAATGTGTGACACCTCTGAATGCTTTCTTGATGGAATCAAAGTAAAAAAATGAAAGCATTTCCTACTGAGGAGACTGCAGTAAATGAGGAAATTTGGAAACTTCATAACAAATAAGTCTCCCAAGAAGGCCACCAGAGAACAAAGAGCCCAAATGTATCACAAATATCACCCAGATGAAGCCCACATATAGCCCAATGACAGAAATGTGTGCAAAACACTTTTTATTTTTAGTTTTTCTACAGTTTTATATAGTGCAGACTGGTCAGGTATTGGAGTATTACATGTTACTTGAACCCCTTATTGCATATTTTGCACGAAGTACATGAGATTGATGTTGCGAAACATTGAACTTTACGATTCTGTTAACCTGAAGTTGCTCTGAACTGGGCTTTGTAACACCTGTTTTACCTACTGGTTTGAATTAATTCTAACTGTATTGTATTAGGAAAGAGGATTTCCTGTTCTTATGTACACTTTTATGATCTATGTTTCTAAATCAGATCGAATAAAGTTTAATGAATTCTATGGTAGGACAGAGGCGAGGATTATGCATATCTTTCCTCTCTTTATTTGCATAGCAGTTCAAAGAAAACGTAACACAACAATCATTAAACAAAAGACTACACAACCCATGAACCATTAGGGGGGTAGTCTCCAAGGCAACTATAGTCCAATCATATCACAGTCCATTGTATATAATATTATGACGTCCCTTCCGCTTCCTCTTTCTTCACTGCTCGTCAGTTAAGTGCATTCCTTACATTATTTGCTTAATCTGACGTTGTTGCTGTTTGTATAGTGGTTTCTTGTGCACGTTATTAGCATTAATGCCTTGGTATTGTTTCATATTCCCTGCACAGCAGGCTCTTGCCCGAGTGCGTGCTCCCCCTCGCAGTTTTTCCCGCTGTGCGCTCTGCGCGCTGTGAGATCCTGTCAGGCGCGTCTGGTCCGAGCGAGGCAGCTCCGTCGAGCACTCCCGCAGGTCTTTACGCACGTTTGGGAATCCGGTCACTCCTTTAGTGTCCGCTTGATTCCCGTCCAACCCTCGCCTAATTTTGACACCGCTACCAGTGATTTCCCCACATGACCAAAGAATTTTCCAACTCTCCAGTCACCTGCATGGTATTGGTTAAAGTGCCTTGCTGTGCTGTATGTTTCATCATTATCAGTAATGGCTCACCAATGTTCGAGGATACATTTCTTTATTGGGAAAATGATAGACCATAAGTATCACTTTCATCAAGGACAAACAATGGCATATACTACATAATCAGTGCTGCAAGTTATACATTTTTTGTTTTTCCATATTTGTGTATACTGCAGTGTTACATATTTAATGTTATTACTAAATCTGCAGGCATTGCAACATCACAGATTACGAATCCTTTAGGTATTGGGAGCCATGTTCCTTCTTTTGGTTTGAAGAAACTGTGTACTAGCATGTCCATGAGTGAGGTAGGCAACTAACCCCCTCTATCTGCACTATATTAAATGCCTCTCTCAGCGAAGGGATACTCCCACATGAATGGAAGGCGGCACAAGTGCTCCTGATCTGGAAAAAGGCACAAGTACCCGCAACAGAGTTGAGAAATTACTGTCCTATCTCACTGCTTCCACTCATGAGTAAACTCCTGGAAAGGCATATCAACACTATATTCATTGGGTATTTAGAATCTCAAGGCCACCTTGACCCTTTGTAGTCTGGTTTCAGACCTAACTACTCCACTGAAACCACCTCATAGGTGTCACAGACTACATCAAACTTGCCCTGGATAGCAATAATGCGGTGCTGCTAGTACTGCTGGACTTGTCCGCAGCTTTTGATACTGTGTCTCACCAGATGCTACTCTATAGATTGAACGAGATAGGTATCCAGGGATTGGCACTAAAATGGCTTGCGGGTTTCCTGGACCAGCGGACCCAAACTGTCAACGTGGGCCCTTTCCGGTCACGCATTATAGAACTCACTAAGGGGGTACCACAGGACTCCTGTCTCAGCCCTACTCTGTTCAATGTGTACGTCGTTCCTCTCGCCAAGATCATCAGAGACCATGGGTTCACCCCTTATTCCTATTGCCTATGCAGACAATACCCAACTCATCTTATCTTTTGATAACTACAAGGTCTTGACCAAATCTCTCTTTGCTGATGGTATGCAAGCAATCTTAGGATGGATGACTGAAAACTTCCTCCCTCTTAATGCAGCTAAAACTAAAATCTTGCTATTCGGTAATGCTGAAACCCTGTGGTCCCCTGACTGATGGCCCGCAGAACTGGGCTTAGCCCCTACCCCTAACACTGTGGCTAAAAACCTGGCTGTCTGACTGGACCACCCTCTAACTATGAGATACCAAGTTATGGCCACCTCAGGTACCTGTTTCCACACGTTGAATTTTCTCCGTAGAATGTTCCATCTCCTTCCCTTATCTGTCCGCAGGACCCAGATTCAAGCCTTAGTATTCAGCCACCTTGATAACTGCCACACCCTTCTTATGTTCGCTAGTGAATCCCTGCTGAATGGACTGCAGGTGGTTCAGAATACAGCAGCCCGCCTGGCTCTTAACATGCCCCCAGAACCCCTTCCCAGCCACTGTTGTGACAGCTTCACTGGCTTCCCATCTGTCAGAGAATCAAGTTTAAAATCTGCAATCTAGTCCACAGAGCATTACATGGCAGAGGCCCAAGCTACCCCATGGAAAAACTTAAGCACTATCTGACTGGCAGATCCCTTCATTCGGGGGAAAGAGCTCTGCTTGTTATCCCCGGCTGCAGAAAACTTTGGGCGGAGGCCAAAGCATATCTTGCTCCAGTGTACTAGAACTCATTGCCCGTTCAACTACGGAAGGGCACTAATCTCCTCCACTTCAGGAAACTTCTAAAGACTGAACTGTTCAGTAACTGACCGCCCTGGCTCTGCATATTCTGCTCCTCTAGCGTGGAGATACCCCTCCGTGGGGCAATTCCTGTGCTTTACAAATTCAAATTCAAATCTAAACATTCTTTGTAAAGTGTGGGCCATTAGGGCTGTTCCATGAAAGCATCAGTTGGGTGTGGTAGATGTTACTAGGTCCTTTGATACTGTCTACTGTGCAGGTTCCTGATTCTCTTTACTGGCTCAACGCGTGTCACCATACCTAACCGCCTAACCGCCTATATGACTATTTTGGTTTCAGATAGCCGTCAACCAGATAGCCAACTAACCTCTACCAGGCCCAACCATCACACCATCACGTTTAACAAAATTCGCTGACCATTGTAAACAATACGGGTAAGAAGAAACAACATCGCGCCGTTTATCTCAACCGTTGCGATATACATTCTCTTATGTACGGTTATTTAATTACAGATAGCCGTTAACCTGCAACCAGTCTTAAACAGCAACCGCCCGGGTAACCACGTAACATCGAAACATCCCTAGCTTGCCCTGAACAGGTAAGAAATAGGCATGAAATTTGCACAATTAACAACAACCACCCTGCTATTTATCGTACTATGCCTACATCTATACATAGCTATTTTTATTTTAGAGAGCCGGTAATTTGAACAGGACCAAACCTCCATAGGTCATATAACCATGTGACTCCGTCACTTCGTTACTTCATTACCTCGAGCAACAAAGGTAAGATAGATAAAAGTACTGCTTCATTCACCGCAACTATTCGGAAATAAGCTCCTCAATTTCGGCTCTGTCTAATTTCAGATAGCCATCAACTGAAATTTGCTCAAACTTCATTCGGCTGAGAAACTGCATGGTTCCATAAAGGATCATTCATAAGAATTTAACATTAAGCAGCCATTATAGTTTTTAAACACAGGTAAGAATAGAGAGAAAAGACTACAATTGTTAACAAGGTTAACCTGTTAAATATCATTGTAAGACAGAGTCCACGCTCATCTCCATTCTATTAAGTTATAGATAACCGGAAATCTGCATAGCTATATCATGTCCCTACCATCATGTCACTACTTTCATGTATAAACCATGCTGTACAAATAGGCCTCCTCTTCTCTGTATATACGTTATAAAATAGGTCAAACCCAACCTCCAACTAATGTAAGACCCATAAAGAATAGATAAACACCACTCTCTTTTTCTACCTTTTCCCCTATGGCTACAACCTGAAGGGTATTCCTATCACTCTGCTCCATGTGTTTCACTCTCCACAAATGTTATATGAAATGTCAACTGTTCTGTTTCTCCATTAATGCAAATGTAAGCATGTCTCTATCATATTCATCTGTATGTTAATCAAAATAAACCAATGTTATGCGGTATATCATGAAATTTGAACAAACCACTGGCCTCTAGAATCTGGCAAACTGTATCTAGTGTTATCCACTGTTTAGCATAAAGACAACATTTTAAATATTGTTTATTTATTTTCAGTATCATGATGGTAATGTCCTGAGGAAGACACCTTCAACGTGTCAAAACGCGTAGACAGGAAACCATCCCTCACCTATATTATATTTTTTACATAAATAATGCATATTTGATAATGGATCTATTTTTTACCATGTTTTACCATTATGTCAATGATTTCACTCATGACGTCTTTTATGAAATTAATTAAAATGTACTTTGTATGCTAATTCAGTGTTTTATTATTGATCTTGTTCTGTTTGCCATCTAACCTGTGCCAGTAGTCATATTGTTTGCCTGGGTGTGTTACTTTACATACATTGTTTATCCTGACCCAGGAACTTTATCCATATCAGGGGGTTCTTGTTTTTTCACACATCAGGGCACTAATCTCCTCCACTTCAGGAAACTTCTAAAGACTGAACTGTTCAGTAACTGACCGCCCTGGCTCCGCATATTCTGCTCCTCTAGCGTGGAGATACCCCTCCGGGGGCAATTCCTGCGCTTTACAAATTAAAATTCAAATCTAAACATTCTTTGTAAAGTGTGGGCCATTAGGGCTGTTCCATGAAAGCATCAGTTGGGTGTGGTAGATGTTACTAGGTCCTTTGATACTGTCTACTGTGCAGGTTCCTGATTCTCTTTACTGGCTCATTGAGAGATTAATTCTTGCAGTATTCTGGTTACATGCAGGCCTGTTTGCTTTGGCATTACTTGTTGATTGTAGGTAAGAAATGTTTTATATTCTTCATCCATCGGCACCGTCAATTCACGATTTCTAATTCCCGCTGTAGCAGTAAAATATTTTTACGAGTGCTCTATAGTCATACCGCTATAATTGTTTTCTTGATGTCGGGAAAAACTCAATTAAATGTGAAATACATGCATATCTTGTGCATGCCTTTACATTCATTACACATTCATTACCAATGAACAGAAGCTTCTGACCTCCGAGTCCTAGTGCCTGCATCCATTCTTTGGAGGAGTACCATTGAGTGGCCAACAATAAACATCTGTTACTCAGTGCCAAGATGCCCACATGGGTGAGCATACACTTTCAGGTGTGTTCCAATTAGCAGGGCAAACGCTATACTGGGTTCTGAGGTTGTTCCCAAGTCCCCATATGCTGGCATCAGACCCAGGCCTGTAGGCCTTTCTGAGGCACAGACTTGTTTGCTTGGGCAAGACAGTCGAAACGCGTTACTGGATAATACATCTATCAATGGATTCACCCCCTGAGTCATCATCTTATTTGAGTGATTATATATATTTGTATATAGGTAGTTATAGTTAGGACCTAGTTACCATTGGTAAATCACAACATTCTATTCCCAAGAACTTTGTCCCCGATTGACGAATCTTCGCGAAATTTTCTAAACTTGTGGTCTGCTGCGGTCCGCTTCTATCCTGAAAGTTTCGGGGTGATTCACTAAGCGGGGCCAAAAAAAAGGGGGGTCCCAAAATGTGTCTTCTTTATGTTATTTCCCATAGGAAACTTTAGCCACGGCTACAGCCCGAACTGCTGAACGGATTTACACCAAATTTAGCAAAAAGGTAGCCCTTGGTTCAGAAAGAACTCTTCCTGTTAAATGGTAAAAATCCGTTCATTAGTTCCTGAGAAGTTTGAAAAAGAAAAAATATCAATATCTGGGCAGAGCCTAACCACACATGTCATAGTGAGATCTGATTGGCTGTCATCACTTCGTCCTGGAATTGCTGGCAGCCATTTCGGGCCCAATATACATTATAGCACCCATTGAAATGCATTGTAGTGAATCGAAGATTTTGAGGGTTACCAAAAGGAGAACTATAAAGGGTGATAACAGACTTTAGTTACATTAGAATTCATTTGTTTACGGTACCATACTAATTTCAGGAATTGTGATGTGTTCTAAGGTGATTTTACCCTGTGAAAAACCTTCTGCTGGGATATCATGAATCATGTTTGAGAGAAAACTATTTTCACATGCTTGTCCCATAGAGTTTTGGAAAGTACTCCAGAAGCTAAAAAGAGAGCATATTTTCAGTAAATTCACTTTATCTTTCTCAGTCAAGTGAGAATGAAGTCTGACATTCTCAGTAAAACATGTACATCCAACAAGGGCAGAGGCGATTGTCAGTTGATTCCTTTGTGTTCTACTGCAGCTTCCCAGAGTGCTCTAAAGAACAACTAGAGCTCTAACAGCCTTACTTATGACAAAAGTATGACACACCTGAAGCCATCTTGATTGGAATTAACTGCTAACACTTAAAACATTTAATTTAAAAAGGAATACAATGATGGGGGTTCATTTTTTCATAGAAATTATGGTTAGTGCTGTAGAAAGATAAATTAGTACATGTTTCAAGTGTGATCTCAAATATCTTCCTGTAATATTTCAACAGGTGCAGCCTGTCAGTTGATGCCTTAGTGTTCTACTGCAGCTTCCCAGAGTGTTCTAAAGAACAACTCGAGCGCTAATAGTCTTACTTATGACAAAATTATGGCACACCCGAAGCAATCTTGATTGGAATAAACTAGTAACTCTTAAAACATTTAATTTAAAAAGGAACACAATGAGGGGGTTAATTTTGTCATATAAATTATGGTTAGTGCTGTAGAAAGAAAATTTAGGGCATGTTTTAAGTGAGATCTCAAATCCTCTTCTATTTCATTAGAAAATTCTGACATGCAAACTGAAAAAATCACTTTCAATACCAACAGTAGACTTCCAGTTAACTCCCTGGTGAGTAGTAGTTTTACTACAGTGATCTAATCAACAACTAGAGTGCTAACATTTTGAATTTATCGCAAATGTGTGACACCTCTGAATGCTTTCTTGATGGAATCAAAGTAAAAAAATGAAAGCATTTCCTACTGAGGAGACTGCAGTAAATGAGGAAATTTGGAAACTTCATAACAAATAAGTCTCCCAAGAAGGCCACCAGAGAACAAAGAGCCCAAATGTATCACAAATATCACCCAGATGAAGCCCACATATAGCCCAATGACAGAAATGTGTGCAAAACACTTTTTATTTTTAGTTTTTCTACAGTTTTATATAGTGCAGACTGGTCAGGTATTGGAGTATTACATGTTACTTGAACCCCTTATTGCATATTTTGCACGAAGTACATGAGATTGATGTTGCGAAACATTGAACTTTACGATTCTGTTAACCTGAAGTTGCTCTGAACTGGGCTTTGTAACACCTGTTTTACCTACTGGTTTGAATTAATTCTAACTGTATTGTATTAGGAAAGAGGATTTCCTGTTCTTATGTACACTTTTATGATCTATGTTTCTAAATCAGATCGAATAAAGTTTAATGAATTCTATGGTAGGACAGAGGCGAGGATTATGCATATCTTTCCTCTCTTTATTTGCATAGCAGTTCAAAGAAAACGTAACACAACAATCATTAAACAAAAGACTACACAACCCATGAACCATTAGGGGGGTAGTCTCCAAGGCAACTATAGTCCAATCATATCACAGTCCATTGTATATAATATTATGACGTCCCTTCCGCTTCCTCTTTCTTCACTGCTCGTCAGTTAAGTGCATTCCTTACATTATTTGCTTAATCTGACGTTGTTGCTGTTTGTATAGTGGTTTCTTGTGCACGTTATTAGCATTAATGCCTTGGTATTGTTTCATATTCCCTGCACAGCAGGCTCTTGCCCGAGTGCGTGCTCCCCCTCGCAGTTTTTCCCGCTGTGCGCTCTGCGCGCTGTGAGATCCTGTCAGGCGCGTCTGGTCCGAGCGAGGCAGCTCCGTCGAGCACTCCCGCAGGTCTTTACGCACGTTTGGGAATCCGGTCACTCCTTTAGTGTCCGCTTGATTCCCGTCCAACCCTCGCCTAATTTTGACACCGCTACCAGTGATTTCCCCACATGACCACATTAGTGACCAGCGCCACCTGGTGGTGGTAATTGGTATTGCGCCTCAGTCTATTCTTATAACAGCTTCGGGGAAAGTCCAGCTGTTGGAGCACCGGCAAGGGGGTTGCCTTATGGATTTTAAGGGCATTTGTTCTGTGCTCACACCCTCTGCTATCATGTCTTCTCCAGAAGACCATTTTTACTCCTACCAGGAAGTGGGGGAGGAATGGCCCCCTGACTTCTCCCTCCAGCAGTGGACCAAGCTCGCTCTCTGGCTATTTCTAGGACGCTGGCTCCTCTTAGGGGTCAGGTTGTTAAGCTGGCGAAAAGCATCCCTGGGGTGTTCAGTGACCCAGATCTGGTGGTGGCGGGTCCCAGTAGCTCCCAGATGGGGAATAAAAGGGTTGTTAAACATAACGCGGGGCACTTGGAAGGATTTTATAAACTTACGGAGACCTTCCTCAAGAGTGCGTGAATGCTAAAACATGCACCCTACTCGGAGGAGGAGGAGCCCGGAGAAAATTGCGACGCTGTTACCACTATTGTAGACCCCGAAGGCGGGTTTCCCTTAGACGGAGAGGGTGTATCGGAGGAGGATTTCTCCTCCGATGAGGATAAGGACTCGGGGTGTCCCTGGTGTCCAGAGTCCCACTCCTCTCAGTCCCCGGTTGGGGACGGGGTCCACTCGACATGTTCAAGCCTACCTAAATTTACCATCCTAGGTCGGCGGAGTGGACCCCTGACGCCAACGTGGCAGAGTATGTGGTGGGGAAAATCCATCAACCCCTTGAAAGGGAAGTCAGGAATAGGATGAGGCGAGAATGCCCCAGGCCCTCACTGAAGGGGAAGGTGGCACACACGCCTGAAATTGATGAGAAACGATGTACCTTTTTCCCAAGTATATGAGTGATCCCAAGAAAGGAATTGATAGGTCTTGGACGTGGTAGGGCCCTTGGCCCAAATTATTCAATTGGCGGAGCGTTCAAAAGAGTCAGGATCCCCTTTGTCCACGGATATTGTGGCTGGTTGGTGCACTACCCTAAATCCTAAAACACTACCCCCTCTACTACCCAAACACCACTGCACTACCCTAAACCCTAAAACACTATCCCAGCACAACACTCTACACTACCCAAACATAACTGCGCTACCCTAAACCCTAAAACACTACCACCAGCACGACTCCCTACACTAACCAAACACCACTGTACTACCCTAAACCCTAAATCTACCCCCAGCACAACTCCCTACACTACACAAACACCACTGTGCTACCCTAAACTTTAAAACATTACCCCAGCACAACCCCCTTCACTACACAAACACCACTGCACTGCCTTAAACCCTAAAACACTACCCCAGCACAACCCCTACACTACACAAACACCACTGCACTACCCTCAACCTTAAATCTACCCTAGCATGACCCCCTATACTACACAAACACCACTGCACTACCCTAAACCCTAAACACTAGTACCCAGCGTGACCCCCTACAGTACACAAACTACACTGCACTACCCTAAACCCTAAAACACTACCCCCTACACTACACAAACACCACTGCACTACCCTAAACCCTAAAACACTACGCCCAGCACAACCCCCTACACTACCCAAACACCACTGCACTAACACAAACCCCAAAACCCGACCCCCTACACTACACAAACATGACTGCACTACCCTAAACCCTAAAAGACTACCCACAGCATTGCCCCCTACACTACACAAACACCACTGCACTACCCTAAACCATAAAACACTACCCCCTACACTACACAAACACCACTGCACTACCCTAAACCCCCTACACAATACAAACACCACTGCACTGTAGCAGGGTTTCCGTTCTCCCACAGAACTGTGCACAGAGATCTAGAACCTGGGTGAGTTAGGGTGACCCAAAACTCACCTTAGTATCAGAAATCCCCTTACCAAGCTAGCTACAGTGTCTTATTGGTACTAATAACTTCCCAATGTCTTAGACAATCCAGAACATGAACTTAGGGTACCTCAGGTATCGTGGAACACATGAACACTCTTTCGCTATATTATCATTTCAAACAAAAACTGGGAATCAAAGAACACACGTGCAAGTTTGAAATATTTATTTCTCAATGCAATGTTCTCAAACGCAGTATCTTACATAATATCAACATACATATTATAAAAACTATAGTTAACAGCATAGTCAGTAATCCATAATAAGCGAACGGTGATAGCATATTATAATGCAAAATCTATATAAAGTTTGTATCACCTATATTTCGCGCACCCTATTTAGCATATTATATTATATCTAAGAAGGTCTCATTTGGGTTTTTAGCAGGGCGGGCCCATACCTCTAATGGTCAGTAGGAGCAGATCACATCAACAGCTACCAGCTCTCTGCATGCGAAGCATCAAGTGTGTTGATTCATTCCCTGTAACTCTATCTTAAACCCGCGTAGAGCCCAATGTTGGCAGCAACATTATTTGTGTTATGTCTAATGTGGTGCGAGGATCAGGCTCTCAGCAACCTTGTGTTAGGTTATTCTTAGAGGGTGCAGTTCTCAGTGTGCAGACAGTTGTACCAAGCACGACTGATATCAGAGCAATAACATATTATTCTCAAATAAATCACATCTTTCGTCTAGGTTGAAAGCTACAATAACAATTAGGTGTCGTGTGCAAACTGAAGCCGAAGGAAAATATGTCGTTTAAACATTTAATAAACTCATGCTAACTTAACACAATATATAGAAACGCAGTAACCATATGACACCCCCCCCAATGATCCGAGGACGGTTAAAAAAGGGAAAAAATATAAGCCAATACTATATGAGAGGCAAAACATGAAAGCAGAGTTCAACAATATTGAGCCAAGCGGCGGATAATTAGTAGTAGATAAAATCCTTTCCGTTCGTAATTTTTGAATTCCTTTTTTTAAACAATACCCTTTTAAAATAATACGCTAACAAGGTCCATTTCATAAAGATTGTTAGGGGTTTGTCCACTATATGTTCCGTATGAACATAGAGTACGTTTAAGATCTATATAACCGGAGTAACCCCTAGAAATCTGGGTTTCTCAACACAATGATAGCGCCTTCCATATCGTTCTAGCTAACAAAAATATACATCCTGTAGACACAAACGTACTACATGTAAATCTAGAACTAGAGAAACTGTTGGTCTCTTGACAAATCCTTTTCGAAATTTTTCTCTGTCGTACATTTATAGATCCTTTGTTCGTTCTTAAAGAGAAGACTTGGATAAAGCTCAAGAACCAAGTAAACTGAGTACATTCATGAAAGACTCGGCGAAATTCATAACAGGTTAGTACCCTGTGCCCCCGAGATCAGGGTTGTGAAAGCCGCCTGCCCCTTAAAAAAGAACATAATTAAAAAAGAACATATGTAAAGACAGCATGGATAGATATGTTATTTTGGATATTTCTTAATATATACATCCAGGTCTAAAGACTATAAGAAGTTCCCCCTTCACTGACGGTGGCTCCTCCGTGTATATATAAGATCGCGGTTTTTATATTGAGAGGTAAATTGACACTGCTCATGAACTTAATAGTCTAGAACCTATTTAGATGAGTTATTGAATTGAGTTTTTGTGTTTATTATCAGTATAGCTCAAGGGAATTGAAATACCTGAGCAGCTCGCAATTCGTGTGGAAACCATTTGAAACGCATCAATTTTAAAACACAGGTACGATTGCTATGTTGCATCTAAATTCAAAAAGAGTTGCATCTAATTTTAAAAAAAGTGATGCACCAAGACAAATAAAGATACCAGAGGGATATTTTCTCAGATATAATGAGAAACCTTTTGTAGGATCTCCATATGAGCTCCATCTACACAAAAATTCTGGTCTTCCGAAAAAGTGGTCTGGCATGATTAAATATGTATAACAATAGTTAGTATAAAAACTAGGTACGCGAGATGAACCCATATAATAAATGACAAACACTAAAATGCTTTTATTTATTTCTAGAAATAATGGAGTCAAATGTTTTAAGGTCCTGAAGAAGGTGTCAAGAGAAAAAAAGCACCGAAACGCTGCGTCGACTGTTTTTAACTTTGACTTGTTTTGAGATATTTCATTGTATTACCACGTTAGGTGGTTTTTTTTATTCAATTTGTGATAATGTTTTAGATTGTAACCCAGTTGGGAGGCAAATAATAAATTCCATGATCATTTTTAACTTCACAAAAATCGTCTGCCCGTTATATTCGATTGTGTTTTTAAGTTTATTAAGTTGTGGTTCAGCGACTCACTTTACCTAGCGTGTATTTTTGCTCTCTGTATGATGGTATAGAGAATTATCCCCCTCAAGCAGACCACATCCACAAGTATTAAGTCAGTCATTTCCAATCTGCTGCTTTAATAGTCAGGGACTCCAAATTTTTCCTGCTGTTACAATCCCCCTCCCTGCTAAAAATAACAGGGGAACCTCCTATTTGTTTTGAACAGTGAATGCTCAGGCAGCCTGCATGATTTGGAAAAAGATGGTTGTATCAAAGCATACAAAGGCTTGATACGCTGGGCATATTCCGGAATGTAAGTTCTCCCGAAATTCAAAAAGCCCAGTAAAGATTGTAATTTTTTCAGTGTTGTCGGAGAGCGCAACTGCGCGCATTTCTCCAGGAAGTGAGGTGCCAACCCCTTTCCCTCGTTGTTAAGCTCGTAGCCGAGAAACAACACTGTGTACTCTGCAATGTGCGACTTTGCAAAGTTAAACTTGTAACCTATGTCTGCAAAGTTACAAATTATGCTATTCACTCGACACAGATGCTCCCATAGATCGTCGTCTGTGAGATAAATGTCATCCACATACGAACAAGCAACTGGGTCGAAGCCCTCCAAAAGAGAGACTATGCGGGCGGAGAATACTCCAGGACTATTCTTATAGCCCATTGGGAGACGCCGAAATTTTTTTTGCACACCGCCGCATGTGAAGCTGGTCCATTGGGAACTTAGACTGTCTAATCTATGGGCATAAAAACCATTGGAAATGTCAAGCGTGGTTTTGAACCGTTTACGCTCAAGACTATTCACTAAGGCAGAGCCATGAGTATTCTGTACTGCGCAGTTACGACAATGCGAGTTCAAATGCCTATAATCCAAAACCAAACGATATGAGCCGTCCGGCTTGTTTACAGTAAAAAGGGGGTTATTCATCGGTGACACACACGTTTCAATTACACCTTGATATTCCAATTGTTCAAGGATAGCCGCGACGGAAGCTTTGGCTTCACCTCGTATGGGATATTGAGGTTGAGGCTGCGGCTGAGACCGTAACGGAATCTCGTGGCTTGGAGACAATTTATCCCAGCCACACTGATTGCGGTACACAGCCGGCACAAGCGCCAGAGCCCACTCTTCTGCAAAATGCAGCGCCTCCACTCTCGATACAGTGTGCGCGAAACTGGGGAGGATCACCTCCTCCCCTCGCGGAGCTGCGAGAACAAAAGGTGGGGGCCAGTCAGCCTCCGAAAGCAAAATGTCATACGTAGACGAAAGATTTTCCCAAAATACCCCTTTTACAGTGCGCTGCATGTCACCTTCAATTAACAGGACAATTTCAAAAAGTCGTTCAGGGGGAGCAACATGGGTATCAGCAGTTTCAATTACAACATAAGTGTCAGTCGCTGTCACCTTCAACAGTGGACGGAGGGCCTCTCTCACTATGGTAATCTCTGCTGCGCTGTCCAGCAAGGTCAGAGCCCACGTCAGATTCCGAAGCCGCGTTCTCACTATCTGGGGCATAACGATGCGCTGTCAGGGCAGCGACTTTCTTCGTGGCAAACTGTGGTCTCTTGGGCGTAGCGCCTTCCTGCTGGTCTCCACTGTTACGGGGGCGGGGCTGACCACGTCCTTGCTGGCCACCCCGACCCCTGCCGCCCCCTCCTCCACCGGTTGACGGAGCCGATGAGTCCTGAAAGGAATGAGGAGAGCGTTGGTCAGAAGCCTGAAACCTTTCAGGTGATTTAATCATCGCGCGATCGCGCAAATCATAAACTCGATCCGACTGCACAGGCAACGGAGATGCAGGAGCAGAAACCTGTGTTTGTTGTTGTTGTTGCTTACCCTGAGTCTGCTTTTTTGGCCAATTTTGTTTCTTGGGACTTTTGTTGACCCCTAGTTTCCAAAGACTGACCCTGGGGCTGCTTTTTCTCTTTATCAGGAAAAGCCTTAAGACCCTTTGCATTGCGGCCAACCGTTTTATAAGCCGCCACAATGATCCTTGCCAACTGACGGGGTTTCTCGGCTTCGGGAATTAACGCCAAAGCGTTAGCAACCTGAAAGTTCACTGCATCCCCCTTGACATTCGCAAGGATCAGATCGCAAACTACATCAAAGGTGCCACACAGGCGCATACCCAACTCAACCGCCGATTCCAGTCCGTGGTCATCTTAAACACGTTTAAGGACCGCACCCAGATTGGTCACAGACGGGGTGCCATAGCACCTCCAATAGAACGCTGCAAAAGTCTTACCCCAGGTCTCACAGTCAACAAGTTCAGGTGCCAAATCTTTCGGTAAACTAAGCGTTAGAATCCGCTGTTTGTCACCAGGATTCGTATTAGGAAACACAGCTTCCAGCTGGCCGAATTTCTCTGCAAGCCAGAACGGAAAATCATCCTTGTCCTGGGGCTTTTTGCCCATCACGGAATTCACCATGACAGGATTGATTTTCAAACCAGCCTGTTCTGCTCGAAGGTGCGCACCCCTAGGGGCTGCGTCCTGAACATTACGGCTAGTGTAATGAACAAGCGCTCTAATCACAGACACTGCGACCTCATGAAGTTGCCGCAGATCAGCCACGTTACAAGTGGCGCGATTAGGGTGAGGAGTGAATCCATCCAAAGCGGGCCAATTAGTGCCCGGAATTGACAAAGGACCCAACCTCGGAGCGGTTAAAGCGTGTGGTAGGGCGCCACCAAACCAAACTCCATGCTGCCAAGCATCAATAGGAACCTCCAGTGCCCTGTACGGAGCATATGCAACCGGTACAGCCGTAGCAGTGTATGAATGGAAAACACCAGAATTAGCGTTCACCGGCGGAAACGTCACCCACGAATAAAATAGTTCGTACGGGTAAGCATGTTCCGCACTCACCACCAGAACCACAGCCAAGCCTTCCACAGGGACATTAAAAGCCCGCAAGTGGTCACGCACCGCAATGCGACTATGCTGCGGGATGTCCACGGCTTGTGCCATGTCAGCACAGGAGCTCGAAAAAAAAACAAAGAATACTTTGTAGCACAACTGGGTAGTAATTAAAAAAAAACGTTTTAGATAAATCCAAGCTTGAAAAGACCTATTTCAAAAATAGGTAGGTTTTTCCGACACCACCGTTTTCCGGAAACGGGAATGAAGGGGTTTCGGTTTGAATGATATACTACTCGAGTGTCATGATATAAGGCCAACAACGTATGGGCGCCATGTAGCAGGGTTTCCGTTCTCCCACAGAACTGTGCACAGAGATCTAGAACCTGGGTGAGTTAGGGTGACCCAAAACTCACCTTAGTATCAGAAATCCCCTTACCAAGCTAGCTACAGTGTCTCATTGGTACTAATAACTTCCCAATGTCTTAGACAATCCAGAACATGAACTTGGGGTACCTCAGGTATCGTGGAACACATGAACACTCTTTCGCTATATTATTATTTCAAACAAAAACTGGGAGTCAAAGAACACACGTGCAAGTTTGAAATATTTATTTCTCAATGCAATGTTCTCAAACGCAGTATCTTATATAATATCAACATACATATTATAAAAACTAGAGTTAACAGCATAGTCACTAATCCATAATAAGCGAACGGTGATAGCATATTATAATGCAAAATCTATATAAAGTTTGTATCACCTATATTTCGCGCACCCTATTTAGCATATTATATTATATCTAAGAAGGTCTCATTTGGGTTTTTAGCAGGGCGGGCCCATACCTCTAATGGTCAGTAGGAGCAGATCACATCAACAGCTACCAGCTCTCTGCATGCGAAGCATCAAGTGTGTTGATTCATTGCCTGTAACTCTATCTTAAACCCGCGTAGAGCCCAATGTTGGCAGCAACATTATTTGTGTTATGTCTAATGTGGTGCGAGGATCAGGCTCTCAGCAACCTTGTGTGAGGTTATTCTTAGAGGCTGCAGTTCTCAGTGTGCAGACAGTTGTACCAAGCACGACTGATATCAGAGCAATAACATATTATTCTCAAATAAATCACATCTTTCGTCTAGGTTGAAAGCTACAATAACAATTAGGTGTCGTGTGCAAACTGAAGCCGAAGGAAAATATGTTGTTTAAACATTTAATAAACTCATGCTAACTTAACACAATATATAGAAACGCAGTAACCATATGACAGCACTACTCTAAACTCTAAAACACTACCCCCAGCATGACCCCCTCACAACACAAACACCACTGCACTACCCTAAACCCTAAATCTACCGCCAGCATGACCCCCTACACTACCTAAACACCACTGCCATACCCTAAACCCTAAAAGACTACCCCCAGCATGAACCCCTACACTACCCAAACACCACTGCACTACCCTAACCCCTAAAACACTACCCCAGCACGACTCCCTACACTACCCAAACACCATTACACTACCCTAAACCCGAAATCTATGCCCAGCATGACCCCCTACACTACCCAAACACCACTGCACTACCCTTAACCATAAAACACTACCCCAGCATGACCCCCTACACTACACAAACACCACTGCACTACCCTACACCTAAAACACTAACCCCACCATGACCCCCTACACTACACAAACACAACTGCACTACCCAAAACACGAAAACACCACCCCCAGCATGACCCCTTACACTACACAAACACCACTGCACTACACTAACCCCCGCTACACTATACAAACACCACTGCACTTCTCTAAACCCTAAAACACTACCCCCAGCACAACCCCCACAACACAAACACCACTGCACTAACCTAAACCCTAAATCTACCCCCAGCACGACCCCTACACTACCCAAACACCACTGCCATACACTAAACCCTAAAACACTACCCCCAGCATGAACCCCTACACTACCCAAACACCACTGCACTACTCTAAACCCTAAAACACTACCCCCAGTACTACCCCGTACACTACACAAACACCACTGCACTACCCTAAACCCTAAAACACTACCCCAGCAGTACCCCCTACACTACCCAAACACCACTACACTATTATAAACCATAAAACATTACCCCCAGCACAACCCCCTAAACTACACAAACACCACTGCACTACCCTAAACTCTAAAACACTACCCCCAGCACGACTCCCTACACTACCCAAACACCACTGCACTACCCTAAACCCTAAATTAACCCCAGCACGACCCCATACACTCCCCAAACACCACTGCACTACCCTAAACCCTAAAACACTACCACCAGCATGACCCCCTACACTACCCATACACCACTGCACTACCCTAAATCCTAACACACTACCCACAGCACGACCCCCTACACTACTGCACTACCCTAAACCCTAAAACACTACCCCAGCACAACCCCCTACACTACCTAAACACCACTGCTCTACCCTAAACCCTAAAACACTACCCCCAGCACGACCCCCTAAAAAAACAATACTGCACTACCCTAAACCCTAGAAAAGAAACCCCCACCCCATGCCCAATCCCCCTTACCTCTCACTCCTCGTGGTTCCTCGCTCCTCGTGGGTCCTGCTTCACGACGTCTCTGAGGGGCGGTGCACGTCGTTGTGGGGAAACAGAACAGCCTCTGTTTCCTTACAATGACGTGGATCGTCTACATGTTTTATAGAACGCATGGTCATTTACCATACATACCTTTACAACATAATTCGTTGTAAACGCATGCATGGAAAATGACCATGCGTTCTAAAAAAATGCGTAGTAATGACTTAGTGACGTACAACGCATGCATGGTAATGCATGAGCTGTAATGGTATTGCAAAGTAAAGAAGTCATTGTAACGGCTGTTTACCGATGGAAGCTGGCCCCTGTTCTTCAGTGAGACGTTTATTTGATTAATTAGGAGGAAGGAATGTGTTTTTTTTACAGAAAAGAGCATTCCCGGCTGTTGGATTGTGAAAGTGTCCGCGTGGCCTGGTTTCACCTACGATGAGAGAGTGGAAGAGTCTGTTTGGATCAAAAGGAGTTCTGTTGTTGGACGGGCCGGCGCGACACGTCAACAGAAAACATAGCTAATGGAAAGCATCCTCCCTGAAGTGTGGAGCAGTGCCATGAGAGGTCGAGTGTGCGTCCCACTGCAGTATGACCGTACCACGTGACCCATGTGTTGCATCCAGGGTACGGGAGGCAGAGGCACCATCGCAGGTCCTCTTGAAGACAGTTGTAGCACTAATTTTACATTTTGGAACTAGGGCATTTTAACGTTGTTGTTCCTGCCAGATACAAAGAGAAGATCCTGTGTTATTCAGTGCCCTCATTACCTTTTTTGTGGGTCGTGGTGCTTGCCACTTCAATGCCCTGCCGTTGCACACGACTGGGCACCCCACCTCGTGTGCAGGGCCTCTGACCTCGGATCACTGGTTTCGGTTTCTGGAGTGGCAACATAAACAGTTGCTCCCAAAGGACTAGCCTGAACATTTAGGTGAATGTCCCCTGCACCAGTATTCCACTGAAATTCTTTCCTAGCTCTCCACTTAGATGAGGATGTCATAATAGCAAGGCTCCACTCGCGACACCGTAGGACGTTATCGGAGCCATTAGAGGACCTCGTCGACATTTCAACTCGTACAAAACCCTAGAAATTCCCCCATTATAGTTAGTTCAGCTAATGCTGATGTAGTCCCATATTACATCACTCATGACATGGTCAGTGACATCACTCATGACATCACTGATGACATCTCAAATGACATCACTGATGACATCATCCAGTGAATGTATGTTTTTCTGAAAATTAAATATGTTTTATATATGTATATCTCATGGTCGATGGAAGAATAAATAGGTATATAAGTGTCTAAATGGATGAATTTGTTTTGTAAAATTTATTGCATAACTGACTGATTAAGTGTATCTTAGTGAATACATGGGTTAGTGAGTAATGTTTAAATATGTAAATATCTGTATCAGTCTTTCACTTTGTGTATAAGTGGCTGCATGGGTTGGTGAGTAGGGTTATTAGTTGGTTTCTTGAGTATTAGTATGAGTATGAGTATGAGTGACTGAGCGTCTGTATGGTTCAGTGGGGGGGTATTACTTAGTGCATAGTGCATAGATGCATGAATGAGTTACTCACTGTTTGTATGAGTTGAAGACAGCATGTGTGCAGGACTGTATAGGTGGATGAGTGTGTGTATGGGTGTGTTAGTGAGTGAATGACTGTCTCATTCGTGTCTTTATGAGTAACTACATATGTTTTAAACTAGTATATGTGAGTATTGGTGTATATAAGTGAGTATATTTGAGAGTGAGAGATTGGAAGAGAACCTGTACAAATAAGTAGGTGTTTCTATAAGTGATTGTTTGGGAGTACGTATGTGTAAGTTTCTGTAGAATAAGAGTGGTAGTGTGTGTATAACTGTATATGCACGTAAATGGATGTTTGATACTTTGTTTGCATGTGTACTGTGTGTGAGTAACTCTATGGATGAGTGGCGGCGTGTAACAGGATGTATAGGTGTATGAGTACATATGATGAGTGAGTACATGTATGAGTGACTGTATAGGGACTTGGTGAATGAGTGGATGTGTGTGTAGATCTTGGAATTACTGAATAGGTGTGTTGTAACTGGTATTGGTATGTCCATTGTATTGAAAATGTTAGTTTATATTTTGGAGTGTGTGTATCAAAGGTTATATTAGGGTGAGAGGAGGTCTGCCACTTTATCACTAAGATGATGTCACCAGTGATGTCATTTGAGATGTCATCAGTGATGTCACTGACCATGTCATGAGTGATGTAATATGTGACGTCATCAGCAGTGCATTGCGGGCGCGCAAGTTATTGTTAGCTGAACTAACTATAACAGAGGAATTTCTATGGTTTTGTACGTGTGAAATGTCCAACTAATTATAATGCCCCTGAAACCTATGGTTTTTTCAATTAATTTCTAAGATTCTTTAAATGCTAATTTCTAACTATAAAGTGACTGAAACCTATGTATTTTCAGTGAATATATATATATATATTATTATTATATTTCTTATATAGCACCAGAATCGACCCCCGAAGGGGTATCTCCGCGCTTGCCATGGGAACCCATCCTGGTTTTTCCCCTGTGAGATAGCCCCTACAGGGCAACCCCAAGGTGAAAGCCAGGCATCCCGCCGCGGGGAGCCGTTGTGGAAATTAATCAAGCTTAATGCCCAGAGTTGCAGAGTGTGAACCCATGATTAGGTCAGGCACCGAAGCGAGAATTATCGAGTCCGTGGACATTTTGAGCTCAACACCCTGCCGCGTCGGGAATCGAACCCTGGTCCGGGTCTGACCTCTGCTTCAGGATCTGCCTGCTCTAACCAGTGAGCCACACTTCTCCACAATTCATTTGTCAACCATTACACAGAAATGTGTGTATATATTTTCTAATGTTTAGCACTTCTGGGCACAAATCACTGTAAGCAAAAGCAAAGCTAATCTATATAATCAGGAAACGTTTTTCATTGATGTTATCTTATATCCTTCATTCTCATTTTTCTAGCCAATGAGGACTGCTGCATCCATTTCATTTCTTTACTGCGTACTTGTAACCTCCAGAAAAAAGGTATTCGTGCTTAAGTGCTTACTAAAGTGTATTACCTATAAAAATATATTATTAAATACATTAAAAACTCTTAAAACTGCATTCAAACTGTACTGCTTTTCGAGGGAGATGGTCATACTATTTCATAAATGGGTATGTAAGTTTTCTTCTGCATTGAGCCCTGTCTGCTCCATCTCACCCACTTTGTACTTATAGAAGGCCCTCTCAAGAACAGAGGGAGAAAAGGGAATTGGCAAAGACACACACCCTGCGTAACACTCTCTCTTGGAACTGGTATGGATTTGTCTGATGTGTTTAAGGCCTGGCGAGAAGAAACAATCAAAATGTATCAAAAAGCCTTCTGAACTGAACTATCTCTTTACTGTGTAAAATACTGTGTATGATATTCCTTTTAGAGTAGGGTAACGCTTTGCAGCTATGTATACTTGTAAATATAAATGAGTTGCCTGCAACATATAAGGTAAAGTTTTAGCATAAAGTCTACCTTTTTGGGATAAATATATATACATGTAGGAAAGTGTGTATTTTGGCCACTCCCTCGCGGGCAGAACCACTTGACAGCTGCCATTTTGGGTCCTTCAGAGTGAGCAGTCTAGCTGTTCTGCATCGTAATTAGGGAGGGCTATTTTGGCGGCATGCTGGCTCGAATGCGCGCAGCGGGCGAGCTGATGGCACGCCAAAGGCAAGCCCGTATGCGCCCGCCAGCCATTATGCCGGTGCTGGACTAAACCTACTTCAAGGTGACGCAAGAATAACATATTTTGGAAAGAACTACGTGACCAATATCTTACTATCGCTACGACTCTGGAGAGACAGCTAGACCATGAGATTGATCTTTGAGGGACTGAAACGTCCTCATGGAAAAGGCAGGAGGCTGAATGGACAAAACTTAACATCCTCCACTGTGGACTTCCTAATACACGCTCTTTGGTGAAGTAAGCCTCAGAATTGAACCTATTGCTTGAATCGAGTGACTGGGACCTGTTCTTTGTCACAAAAACCTGTTTTTGTAATGATGCAGGTTTTGATCTAGGATTTGCCTGTACTCTGGGCTATAAAGCCTTTCAACAATCCAGAGCTAATAAAAGAGAAGGGGGTGCCTTGGTAAGTCTGCAAGTTGAGGAACTGCAGGGAACAGAAGAATTGGGCTTCTCCCTTATAGAAAGGGTATGTTCAGCCCTGTCAGGGGTACTTTCTTGTACCCATAAAAAAACTTTACTATCCTCAGATCTTGCGATGACTCACTCTAATTTTCTGATTTTGGGTGATTTCAATATGTGAGGGGAAGATACCCTATAGAGTCAAACTTACAATTTAAGAAAATCATTAAAAAAAACTTTGGTCTACTTCAACAGGTTAAGGGCCCTACACACAAAGGTGGTCACACAGTTGACCTTACATTAAGAACCACCAGACATGATGACAATTGGAGTTCCAAATCCAATATGCTGGTCGGACCATTTTTTTGTAACATTTCACCTTACAAGGCCTAGCCTGACCTCTAAGCTGACAAATCCAACCGAGAATATAGTACAAGGGAGATCTTGACCCAAATTGAATAAGCTAGATGGGGAAATGATTTTCAACACTACTAGTTTTTTCAGAAGACAGAAACAGTGGATGCAAACTATTTGTGTCTGGAAAAGATAATCATCGACACAATAGATAAGTTAAACCCTTTAATATCAATCAGACCTAGATCTAAGCCATCCGTGCCTTGGTTCACCGAGACCTTGAGGGAGATTAAATCAATCTGCAGGTCACGTGAAAGGCAATGGAGCAGGCTTTATTCACATATGCAACAAGCTTCAATTAAAAATTGCACTCAAAGATTATAAAAATGTAATTCAAAACGCCAAAGCAAACTATTACACAAAGTCTAATATGGCAGGAAATAACAGCCAAAGAAGGTGTTTGATATAGTAAAATAACTAGCTGTCCTAGACTGCATAAAACAACTGGTTCAACCATCACAGGAACTGTGTAATGGGCTCTCTAATTTTTTTTTTACAATACAATAGACCAGATTATTGATGATATAAATAATGTTGCTAATCTCGAATTAAAGGAAGATCTCGGAAATGAGGCTCATCGAGCAGATTCCACCACAAAATTGAAAATTTCGGTTGTCTTGTAGAAAGTGGAACTGCTAAATGAAGCAGATTTTAAGACCTTAGCTTCATCAATTTCTTCGGATTCCCCAGTAGACTCAATCCCTACTAGTATCTGGAAGAACAGAGCTGTTGAACTGTATTTAGCGCGACGAAAGATTAGTAATTAGTCTCATGCTACAGAAATTGTTTCATTGGCCTAGAAGATGGTGCTTGTAACCCCACGGCTCAAAAAAACATTCGGCTAACATTCACAAAGCCAGTAATTACTGCCCAACCTCTCTACTTCCATTTCCAGTTAAGATCTTGGAAAAATACCTTAACAAGATTTTAGCTTGTTTTCTTCAGCGTAACAATTTGCTGGAGCCTGAGCAAATGGGCTTTACACCAGCTCATGGTATGGAGACCTCCCTAGTTCTAGCAACAGATGAGTAATGGATGGGGGTTGATGTGGTAAGGTGCCGGTCTTGATCTTGGTGGATCTCTCGGCTCCCTTTGACACCATCAACCACCAAATCCTGCTCACTTGGTTAAAAGAGATTGGGATAGGGAGTTCTCTTCTCAATTCAATTCATAAGCTTTTATTCGATTTGAAAGTACAAATCATACAAGCAAAACATTAAAATACAATTCCTTATATGTACAAAAAATGACTCAAAATGTACACATGGATAGTGCATAAAAAGGGGATAGGAAACATGTACAACAATTAGTGGGCAACAGTTAATGGTTTAGAAATATAAGCAATATAAAAGTTATACAAAGATCATATGTGTACAGACAGGAAAACAATATATTTGTCACACCAAGTGATATTTCCTGGCAGCTGTACATTAAAACAAAGGTCCGAACGGCTCAAATGGGCATGGGAGGATAAATTTGATGTATGAAGAAGGACCATACAATACATACTGTAAACATAAAACATGAATGATAGTTCGGCATTTACAAAAACTTTTATGTACAGACAGGAATGTATAAAAATAATAGCAGCACTATACATTTCCTGGCAGCTGTACATCTCAAAGGGCATAAAACTAGCATAGTACAAAGTTAAAATGTTTTATATACAACATATACAAATCGTTTAGTACAGACAGGTAGTATAAGATTATTACAACACTATACTTTTCCTGGCAGCTGTACATTTCAAAATAAAAGTGGCCACAAAAAAGCAAATATCTACATTCTCCAAAGAGGATAGTAATATCAACGCAGTCTTTGAAGATCGGATGTTATATTTTATAAAAATGGGCTTAAGGTATTTTACCCTTAGAAAGTGGTCAAATTTGCAGAAAAGTAAAAAATGTCAACAGCTCTGTCGTGAGGTATTGTCGCACGGGCAGGGGGTCTCGGACCTGACTTTCTGGTTTGGGAACGCAACAAGGTGGTGTACGATACCCAATCTGACTCGGGTTAATACGAATTGGTGGGATGGACGAGTCACGTTCACAAGGTAGGATTGAAGCCCCGGAATTAAATTCAGTTCCTTATAGAACTTCACGGTGACTAACTTACCGTGCACTTTGTCTCGCTCAGCCTTTTTAAAATTTAAAAACGTTTGCTTGATTTCTTTTTTGGGAATAGCGACTGCCAGTTCTGGATCAAGAAAGACATCAATATCAAATAAAAGGTTATACCAGAATTGAATGTATCTCAGCCACTGTATACGTGACGAGTGGTCCAAACCTATACAATCAAGAATAATCTCTTGAGTGAATCGAGTCTCTGGCTTAGCCCAAATAGAACGCCACAATAAGAGTGGCCGAACGGCTGCTAAGTCAGATATAAACTCGATCCCTACCTCATCGTGAATTAGTTGTACAGAGGCAGAAGAAGGAACACATAACAGTCTCTTTAAAAACTTATTTTCATCAGTTTGGAGCGAAGGACCTTCACTATGGCCCCATACACCCGCCCCATACAGTGCGGAAGAAACACAGCGGGTGTTGTATATATTGATCATATCTGGGATGCTTCTCGATCCAAGTTTAGAGGCAAATCGAAATATACTGCTGGTGGTCCGCAGCATTTTCAAACTGATATTATTGAACTCAGAAGTCCAAGACCCATTGTTGGTGTAAGTGATTCCCAAATAACAGAAAGATTTAACGTGTGTCATTTTATCACTATCCAAGAAAAAGCTATGCTTCAATTTGTTTGCAGCCTGCCCGCATGACATAACATAGGTCTTGGATTTGTTCACACAGAGCCTCCTATTTTGGATAAACAACATAAAACTATCGATTAGGCGCTGTAGGCCAATCTGGGTACGGGATAAAAGAACAGCGTTGTCCGCATATAGTAAAAGTGGGACGGGTTTACCTCCAATCAAAGGGGCGTCCGCGGAAATATCAACCAGGGTACGATCAACACAATTAATAAAAAGGGAAAATAAAAGAGGGGCCAAAACGCATCCCTGGCGAATTCCCCTTGAGACTTTGAGGAATGGGGTGCATTCGCCTAGGGTGCCATAACGGACCTTGCAAGAGAGTTTTTCGTAAAGCCTGGCTAAAAAGTGGACAATTTCCTTCGGTGCCCCTGACTCTAGCAAAACCTCCCAAAGAATAGCATGATTAACTAAATCAAACGCGCTGCTCAAATCAGCAAAACATAAAAAAAGGTTGCCCTTTTTGGCTACAGTATATTTATTAATGATAAGGTCCAAATTTACACATTGTTCCAGAGTGCCCATACCTTTCCGGAAGCCATATTGCACTTTGGTTAAAATATTCGAATCAGTTGCCCAGGTTTCTAACCTTTTAAGCAGAATCCTGCTCATGACCTTTACTGAGGCGTCCAGCAAAGAGATCGGCCGGTAATTGGAGGCCTCAGATTTGCTACCTTTCTTGAATAGGGGAATTATAACTGATTGGCCCCAAGAAGGAGGAAAATTGCCTTCTGCCGCACAGTTAAAAATCCTCACCAGAATGGGAACCCACAAATTCGGTTCAGCTTTTAGTAGGTCAATGGGAACCCCATCCGGGCCTGGGGCTTTCCCCCCTTTACTATTAGAAAGCCCTTCATAACCTTCCTCCAATGTTACTCCCATGGGTAGGGGTGTCCAAGATGAAGCCTCAGTAGTTGATACAACTAGGGGTATCCCTTCTGGGTTAAAGTTGTTAGTAAAATGGGTAATCCAGTCATTACATGCAACATAGGAAGTTAATTCCGGGATACCATCTTTATTGAGAAATGGGCTGTTAATTGTTTCCCAATAAAGTTTGCAGTTTTTGGTCTCAGCTGCTTCCTTTAACTTGTCCCATGCTTCACTTTGTAAGATCTTTTTTCTGTTGGTGATTGCCATTTTATATTTGGCCCTAAGGTGTTTTATTCCGTTACTGTCTCGTGGTTTGATACCTAATGCCTTCTTCAATTCCCGAAGGGCAAGTATACAGGGTTTGTCAAACCATCCCTGCTTCATACCTCTGTTGGATGAGGGAACCTTAGTAAAGATACCTTCGATAATAGTATTAATGGTGATGAAATGTGACAATAGGGAATCAGGGTTAATTATATATTTTAAACAGTAGCTGATTTGTGTTTTACAGCTGGTGATAACCTCCCTCTGTTTGGCCATGGAGTTGGTTCCAGACCATCTGATCCTTAGACCATTTGGTCTGATAGGTACTAAGTCAGTGGAGCACATTTCTCCTGTCACTGGGGATGTACCGTGACCCAGGAGGGTGATACAAATGCTATTATGGTCACTGAGACTTTCCTCTTTGATATACAGGTTGGAAAAGTCTCCTGTACTAGACAACAAGATATGATCTATAAATGTCCCAGCATCCCTTCCTGTAGAGGTGGGACATGTAACTGTCTGGATGTTTTTGTTACAGTTTAACAGGTGTAGGTCTAGTTTGGTTAACATTTTATTAAGTATTGAGCCATAATGACAATGTGGGAAGTGGAGGAAGTCCTCCCTCTCACCCGCTCCCCCCCATTGGTTAGACATTATGGCTGCATGGCTGCATGGCTGCAGGTTAAAATCCCCTGCCCATATGACATCTACCTTTCTGTTCGAAATGCCCATAACCCTTACAATTTCCTTTTCAAGGGGGAATAAAATATTCCCTCTGGAGGCGTCAAAGATGTTATTGTAAAAATTTACTATAACCAGGTCAATTCCCTTACTGCAATCAACCCTCACTACCTGGCTGTGGGTTCCCACAGTCGAACTGCTTCTGACTACACAGTTACTCATCTTGTTGGACAGAAGCAACAGAAGACCCCCCTTAGCCCTACCTGAACTGGATTTGGTGGCGTTAAGACAATGGGATGAGTAACCTTCAATATTTATTTGTTCCTGGCACCAGGTTTCCTGGAGGAGGATTATGTCAAAACCTTCCCCAATAAACCTGGACCAAAAGGGTGAGTCTAATTTCCCTGCAATACCGGCGATGTTCCAGGAGATAAGGGTAAGACCGGCAGACTTGATGGTATCATAAGCAGCCATCACCGGCTGGGGAACACAAGGTATGATCGAACTAACTTCCAGGGTACCACACAACTAAGCCAGGTCTAGAGGCGTCAGAGGACCCACTCACTTCGGGACTAGTTCTCTTCTCTTCTGGTTTGAGTCCTACCTCTCAGAAAGATTTCAAGCGGCATCTCTTCCTCCTTTTGAATCAGAATTTAAATACATTCAACATGAGGTACCCCAGGGTTGGGCGTTAAGCCCTATTCTGTTTAACGCCTATCTCCGACCACAGTTTACTTTGATCAAGCTTTTAGTGTCTCCTTCATGAATTACATGGATGACACCCAATTAATAATATCATTAGACAAAACTGACTCTACTCAGCTAGAAAACTGTCATGTTTGTTTAAACGAAATGCCTAATTGGCTTAAAAAGAATACACTCAAATTCAATGGAAATAAAACTGAATTTCAGTGTTGTTCTCAGGGGAAACTACAGTATCAGCTCCCAGGGGACTTGTGGTCCTGGTAAAGGGTACAGATTTGATGACCTCACAGTCAGTCCGAAACCTTGGAGTCCAAATTATGAAAAATTTTCCATGGAGGAGTATGTCAATAAAACATTGGCCACTTGCCACAGACTTCTGACAAATACTAAAATAATTGTCCTCCTTCTATCATAACCGGCTGAGAAGCTGGTAGTGCAATGTACAGGGCTGAGTAAACTGGATTATTGTAATTCTCTCCTTATAGGGATCCTAGAATTTCTGCTTAAGCGGCTCCAGTGGATACACATGTTGGTCGATAACGTTGCATTCAACAAAACCATATTTGACTCTGCGTCTGGCACTTTGAAAGAACTCCATTGGTTACCAGTGAAAAAAAGATGCATTATCAAGGCCATGTGCATAACGCACAGAGCCTTGAATGGTAGCGGACCCTGGTATCTACAAGAAAGATTATGTTAATACAAACATGTTCGGTCCCTAAGATCATCTTCAGCTTCTTTGGTCTGTGTGCCTCCTTTAAAAAGACAGGAATAGGTGGTAGATCCTTCCGAGTGAAAGCAACACAAATTTGAAAAACACTACCTATTACCCTGAGAGCAAATACAAACCTTCTGAGTTTCAGGAAAAGTCTAAAAACTTTGTTGTCTCCTAGTTAGTGATAACACAACTACAGTCCCCTCTGTTGCAATGTTGTTTAAAGCGTCTTTTATGTAGACTGACTTGATACTAGCGCTAAGATTACCGCTGGGTGATAGTTGTGCTTTATAAATTGTTACTAGTAATAATAATAAGAACCTAATCCCTCAACTGCCTTGAATAGTAAGTAATACATGTAGTTTACAGTCAATTCGGAATTCCAAATTAAGTATGTGGTTCAAAGTCTTTAGAAGGAATAGATGCTAGGCACTCTGCTGACAAAAAGGTAACTTTAGTTCTACAGAATCAGTCACAAACCCATACCGCCTTTGAAGAAAAGTCCAAGTCTATAAAAACACTTGTGCTGACACTCCAACAACAATAAGTTTAGCTGAAGAATTTCAACTCATACCACAAAGAGGATTTCCCAGAGGTGCCTGTAGTACAATTCAGGTTTCACACTGAGTGAAGCACAAGGAGACCAAAATACAGTAATTGGTAAGCAAGATTCTCCAGGGTAAATTCCTTGATATATTAGCTTTCCTAAATAACCGCAACATTCTGGTTCACGTTTGTTCAGGTTTGGTATGTAACTCTCACTATGTGAACGCCATTTTAGTTTAAGAACTATGCACCAGACACTCACCATTTCGGCTTCTTAGAAGTACAAATTATTACTTAAATCTGCATACGAAATTTAGTACATGTAATCAATATTCAATATATAAATACCATAAATGGGTCTGATATAGACTTTGGAGGATGGATACTCCGTCAAAAACGTGACGGATATCCTGTTACGGATATCTTATTACAAGTGCATTCTATCCCTTGGCACTAATAATATGGAGACGGGATAGCCCATTCTTCAAACTGTAAATTAGGCCCTATGTCTTTCGGCCTTGATTGGTCCCAGTGACAAATCCTCTCCTAATCTCACCACAAGAGATGCATATTGTGTGGATGTTCCTGACAGAGTTGCTTGTGTGCCAATCTGAAGGGGACCTGACCTGGCAAGCTAGTTTGGACTTTCCTATTGAAGCAACTTCCAGATTATCATTCTATTATAGCATTTATCATTTTCATTCACGTTACAGTATCGCCTGTGTATTTAACTTTTTCCCATCCCCTTCTCTCCCCCCGCCCCGTCTCCTAGCCGTGCCCCTGTGTACACTCTGCAATTCTCGGTACGTTGACTTTATTCTGTCCAGAAATGTTTCAGTAGTTGGCTTGGTTAACCTGTGTACCCTGCATTTGCGTCCTCATTTGCCATCATTCTGCATTCCGTGTGTGCGATCATGTGTTGTTTCCTTGTGAAAGCTCTAGGTCTATATCCTCCACCTCTATCAACATTCGTTCCCATTCTTGCGCTATAGGATATTTACGGAGCCCTTTCTCCTCTTCCCTACGCAGGGCCGCAGTTTCCGCTCTGCCCCATTTTAACAAGTCAGAACGCCATATCTCTGCACTCGGGGGTCTGGCCGATTTCCATCTCATAGTTATAACCCTGAGTGCCAACAAGAGGGCCAGGTCCAAGAGTTTCAGTTGTGCTTTGCGGGTCTTGGGTCTCTTCCTGTGTCCTATCAGGCAGCGTAGCGCCCCCTCCGGGATTTGCAGGGCTGTGACAGTGTGTAGTGTGTTTCTGACCGTCACCCAGTAGTTGCGTATTCTCAGGCATGTCCACAGCATATGGAGGATGCCAGCTTTGTCCGCCTGACATCTGGGGCAGTTGTGGGGGGAGGCAGGGAACATTCTGTGGAGCCTTTGGGGGATGAGATACGCCCTGTGTAATATCATGGCCTGTATGAATTTGAATTTGACGTTTCTGGACACTCTCCTGTGGTGTTCTAGGGTAATCTTCCATTCCCCGTCTGTTATGGCCTCCCCTGTGTCCATAGCCCAGGCATCCCTGAGTGTGGTGAGGGGCAAAGCAGCGTGTTCCCTAATGTTCACATAGAGCCATCTTACTAGGTGTCCCCCCGTCCCCATATAGTGGAGGAAATGTACCAGTTCATGTTGTTCTGGCTTGGTGCGTTGCGGAGCCCATGTACGTCGTACATAATGAGTCACCGAGGCGTGTAGAAGGTACATTCGTAGTGGGGCTCCTGTGGACTGTGCGAAGGAGACATGATCCAGCAGGGTGTCATCCCCAAACAGGTCACCCACTCTATCCACCCCCACCTCCGTCCAGGGCTGCAACCTGCGTTGTGTCAGACTTCCCTGCGTTGTTGGGTTCCCTTATAGGGGAATGTTGTCTGCATAGGGAGTGGTCCCTGCTGTGTACGCCAATGCCTTTCGCCAGCACCGTAAAGCAGTGAGTAGCAGGGGGTGGCATTCTCTGGGAATCTTGGCAGCGGGCAGCAGAAGGGAGTGTAGTTCTCCGCGCGCTAGCCTGTCTTGTGTAAAAGCGATCTCATGTAGGTCCCTACCCGCCACCCAACGTGTCAGCCATTGTAGTTGGCTTGCGTAATAATAACCTTGTAGGTCTGGCACACCTAGGCCTCCCTGTCTGGTATTCAACTGTAGTTTCTTGAGGCTTATTCGAAGTCTTCCCGGACCCCATATGAGGGTGACTAATAACGTATTCAGTGTGGCAAATATTTGTTGTGGGAGTAGAACCGGTAAGTTTACAAAGTAGTACAGGATTCGGGGGAGTAGGACCATCTTTGAAATCGCCACTCTTCCCATGACAGATAGGGGCAGGGACGTCCAAAAGTTCACACTACCTCGGAGACCATTGATCGCCCTCCGTACGTTACCCTCAATCTGGTCTTCCTGACTTTGATATACATTAATGCCCAGGTATTTAAATGTGGTCGGTGCTATTTGGATCTCATAGGTACCAAACTGTATATGAGAAGGTCGTTGTCCTTCCCGGAAGTAGAAGCCTAGGGATTTCAACGGGTTTATGGCCAGGCCAGAGATATTCTCAAATCGTTCAAAGATGGTTGCTAAGTGTGAATGGTTTCCATGCAGATCTCGGAGGAACACTAATATATTGTCGGCATATATGGAGATCAAATTATGAGTTCCTCCAACTGATATGCCCACCTCAGCCGCTCGAGTTCGGAGTGCGATTGCCAGAGGCTCGAGTGTGAGTACGAACAGTAGCTGCGACAGCGGGCAACCCTGCCGGGTGCCCCTGTAGACATCATAACTATCCGAGGTATATCTGCCCGTGCGTGCTCTAGCCGTTGGGTTCATATACAGCAAACAAATCCACTTTATCAGGGCATCACGGAAGCCGAAGCGTCTTAGGGCTTCAAACATAAAGCCCCACATCAGGGAGTCAAATGCCTGCCGGAGGTCCAGGGCAATGCAGCTGGCGTGTGGCAGATCCAGTGGCGTGGCCGACATGAGGGCATGGAGTCGTCTCGTATTCTGGGAAGTGCTCCTCTATGGGAGGAAGCCACATTGGTCTGGATGGATAAAGTCAGGAAGATGGGCTTGTATACGCAGGGCGATAGCTTTGCTAAGGATTTTATACTCCGTGGGGAGCATTGAGAGGGGTCTGTAGTTACTTACATCAAGGGTGTCCCTGCCGGGTTTCGGAATGGATATTACCAAAGCCTGCATGGTCATGGCTGGTAGATGACCAACTTCATAAGCAGTTTTGTATATTTTCTCCAAGACGGGTACTAGCGTTTCAGAGTAAGTTTGATAAAATTCCGCAGGCAGTCAGTCCATGCCAGGAGTCTTGCCCCGGTTAAGTGAGTAGATAGTTAATTTTATTTCCTGCTGCGTTATGGGTCTGGCTAGGTCAGTCTGTACCTCCCTGGTCAGGGTTGGGATCGGCAGTTCCCGTAGGAATTCCATCATATCGTCTCCAGCACCCTCGGGGGGGGGGCATATAGCCGCTCCAGATGAACCTTAAACACAGTGTTAATTTCCAATTGTGTGTTTACCTCCCTGCCTGTTTCATCTCGGATGTTCGTAATTACGGAGATGTCGGGAGTATCACGGATCAGGCGAGCCAGTAGGGCTCCAGATCTATCCGCTTCCGCCTGCTGGCGCCTCAGATAGTCCCCATAATCCATAACCCTCAAGGTTTCCAGGAGTTCTACATGTTCGATGTTGCATAATTGGAAGTCTCCTTTGCGCCCAGGGTCTATTCCCGCTGCTGTCTCCAATTCCCTCAGGCGGTTCTCCACCTCGCAGAGTTTCCCATGAATTTCTTGTCGGGCACCCAACAATCGGCCAATTACATCTCCCCTTATCACAGCCTTCATAGCATCCCACACCACCAGGTTCGAAGACGTGGAGTCCCAGTTTTCCCTGAAATAATTATTTAGCGTGTCAGAGAGGTGTGTGCGGAATGGGGTCCTTCTAGTAGTGAGGGGTTGAGCCTCCAAGTGGGCACTGGTGAAGGTATCCTTCCCCAATGTAGGTCAAGTGTTAGTGGTCTATGGTCCGAAAATGTTTTGGCGAGATAGTCTGAGGACGTACACTTGGCCGTTAAGGAGTTAGTACATATGAATCTGTCTAGGGGGGTGTGTAGGTTATGCATTGGGGAGTAGTATGAATACTCTTTGTGTGTTGGATGTAATGCACGCCATACATCTGTCATTCCCCATCCCTGAAGCCACGTCCCAAACGAGTCGGTCATTCTGTGTACCCCTGTCGCCTGGAGGGGAGGGTGCGATCTATCTAGGTCCACATCCAATATCATGTTCTAATCTCCCCCTAGCTTCCAGGGGACCTCTTTCCAGTCTGTTAGAGCCCGCCCTACAGTTGCAAGGAATCTGTCCTGATCAAAGTTCGGGGCGTAGATGCTTCCCAAGACTAGCATTGCACCGTCTAGTGTGCCCCTCACCAGGATATATCGTCCCTGGTCGTCCACCTTCCTCTCTAGTTCCACGAAAGGGGTACCATATCGCACCCATATGGTGGCCCCTCTGGAGAAGGCGGAGTACGTTGTGGAGAATACAGTTCCTCTCCATTTTTTCCGCAGTGTGTGTGCCTCGGACCGGAATACTATGTGCGCTTGCTGGCGAATTAAAAAGGCGTGTATTCTGTGTCGTTTTTGTACTGCCCCTAACCCACGTACATTCCAGGTAACCAGCCTATATTTCCCTTTCTTGTGGAATGTAACCAGCCTATATTTCCCTTTCTTGTCAGCCATATCCAAATACAGGTGTCACAATGGGTATCTTTTCATGTTGCAATGTGTATATTATCAGTGCTAGCCAGGAGACGGCTACCACCCCTTCCCAAACACGAACTCTAGAGGCGCAGCCTCAGAACTTTGCTTTGCCGAACCAAAAAGTGTAAAACATAACCAAACAATCTACGGTGCATACGCTTTTGGGGGGTCGGCTAAGCATGGGCCGTGTCTAGAGAGCCAGCTCAACGGCACCGCTGGAAGAGTTATTATATAATCATCAGTTACTGGTAGCCTTTTTGGGGGGGCATTTCCTCGCCTACATAATGTTGAATCTCTTTGCTTCGCAGGAATGTAGGGTGTGAGGTCCCTCAATCGCAGTCAGCACGCAACAAACATATCTTGGTTGCATCGAGCTTCAACATACCAATATTTAAACAGATTCAGATACCCCTGCTGTAGGTCCCCTCTCCCCCGCTGTACCCCGGCTTTTAAATCAGTATACAATAGAAAGGATATCAATATGTGCTGAAGTCTCAGGTCTCATTCATTCCAGTAATTACTCCTGGGCATTGTCTAGAATTTCATCTGCCGCTCTAGGTGTTACAGTCGGAAACAATACCATACTGTGCTCCGAGTCCGAGTGCAATGTGCTGTCCTCTGTGTCTGTATTGATTGTCTCTCGTTCCTCTCTGAAGGAGCCCACCATTGCGACAGCATCTTCCTGGCCTTTCTTCTGTTGGTAGGCAGTAGGTTTACGCCGTTTTGATTCCGCACTCCGTGTGCTGGACATGTCTCCCGTGTGATCTGATTCATCCTTGGATCCATTGACCGATGATCATTGAGTCAGTTTCGGGTTCATCCTCGATGTCCATCACCTCCAACCATTCCTCCAAGTCCGTGGGGCTCTCAAAAAAGTGAGTTTTATTGTCATGGATCACCTTGAGGCGGGAAGGAAATAACAGGGCATAGCGGAGTTTAACTTCTGTAGTCTCTTTTTTACCTCGTAATAGGAGGACCTTTGTTTCTGCACCAGGTTGGTATAGTCCGGGTACAGTGAGATACGTTTGTTTTCCTATTCGATGAGGGACTTTATTCGGACCTGTCGAAGCAGCACGTCTCTGTCTCGATAATTGAGAATTTTAACAATCAGCGGCCGTGGTGCCTGTCCCGGTCTCGGTCTCGGTTGGCCAGTGGGAATCCTGTGAGCTCTCTCCACACAGAAGAACGGTGACAGGCCTTCCGTGGCCACGTTGTCTCGGAACCACTGCTCCATGAATTCCGTCGCGTAGGTCCACTCACTGCGTTCCGGAAGCCCAATGAAGCGGATGTTATTGCGTCGATTGCGGCCTTCGGCATCCTCCCCCCGTTCCATGAGAGATTTTACTTGATGTTGAATTTGTTGGAGGGAGTCGGTGTGTTCCACCACCGTCGGGGCGAAGTCCGCCAGCGTTGTCCCTTGATCTTTAACTTTGTCCACCAGTTTGTCATGGTCGGCTTTTAACAGTTAAAGATTAGTGGTAAGGGTGCCCACTTGTGTCTCCATTGCAGTCCTGGAGTCCCTGATTTCTTTGAGTATCAGGTCTAATTTGTCCATTTGTTGGTCATCAGAGAGGGTAGAGTTCAGGGTCAGTGGTGCGGATCCTCCCGGGCCTGTATCCAGAGTATGTCCCGCAGGTGTCCCCTCCTTGCCGTCCATAACTTTCGCTCCCTTTCGGACCATGTTTCTCGTCTGTAGGCCCACGCAGTGTCCGGGACTATGACGCAGGGCGGGCGCCCTCCAACTCCTATGCCACTTCCACTCGGGGTCCCATCTCAACTCCGCGTTCCCCCAAATTTTCGGCAGGTAGACGACCCCTTTAGGAGGGTCCGGTCAGATCTCCTCTCCGCATGAGCCCGCAGGCAGCACTCACCACTCTTCACCCCGGTAGGGCACAAGGAACCGGCCCATGGGGTATGTAGCCAGCCGTCACCGTCTCCGCACTCCCAGGTTTGGCGGTTGTGTTCCTCTCGCCCAGGGTGGCAACGACGGTCTTCTTCGCGCCCGGGCCCTCCACTCAGGGCTTGCTCACTTGTCCCCGCTAGGTGTGTGTCCGGTCGTCACTGTCTCTTTACCCCTAGCGTGGCGCAACTCAGGGCTGGCGGCTTCTTTTTCCTCCCCTCGCCAGGGCAGCATCGGTGGCCTTCCCCAAGCCCAAGCCCTCCACTCAGGCCATCTTCATTTGTCCAACCATGCCGTCTCTGCATCCATTTCCAGCTGCGTCAGTGGGAAGGAAGGGGTGGGGAGGGAAGGCAGAGGGGGACCAGGTCCGTTCTCCTCACAGCGTCGCCGTGCCTCACTCACCCTCCGACGCTCCACCAGGTCTCCGGTCAGGAATGCGGGCGCGGCGCGGCCCCGGGCCTCCCTCGGTCGAAGCTCACCTCGTCAGGCCAGATCGTCTCCCGAAGTGTCGGCTCACAGTCCAGCGACATCCTTTCGCAGAAATGCAGGATGGCTCCGGCTCATTCACCCTCGTCTCCAAGTGCTTCGGAGCAGCCTCCGGACAGCGCCCAACAATCTGGTTACAGTCGTCACTCGAGTCCCCAGCTTGCAGAGTGGGGCTAGGCCTCGGGCGTCCTCTCTCCGTCCGCTCTATATCCCCGACTCCTGGGACCTTCAAACTTTCACTGAGTCGTCAGGGGCTTTACAGCATCAGAGTCCGTCCTTTATCAGCGCATACCAGCCACCTATCGCGGCTGTCAGGGTTTCTTCTCCCCCGGCAGCACCCGAGCTCTAGCAGACTCCGTCCGCCATCATGGCTTGCTAGCCACGCCCCACTCTTAATTTTAAGATAATACAAATCTTCTATCCAACTAGTTTCTACGGTACTTCAATCGAATCCGCTTTCTCTCCTTCTATACACCTCTCTGGAATATACAAAATTGCATTATTGTCACTGGATTCTGTTTCTGGGGAAATTAGTCATCATTTCTGGTAAAATATGCTCCAGTACTAAGATTAATTAAAGCGTTTTACCTAGCACCTTTTATTTTCCTCAGGTAAGCACCAGCATTTGCTAGATATGTGGGTACAAGATTTTGTTTGGTGTGGTGTTTAAGCGCCTTGCATGCTTCTTGCCACGCTCTGTGTTGCTCTTTTTCATCCTTGTGCTTCTCTTCCCCCTTACTGCTCTCTCATCTGTGCGCTTGTCCTCCCAACTTTGCACTCTGTGTTGCTCTCTCACGCATGTGCTTCTATCGTGTTGTTTTGCTCTGCGGTTTCTCCCCTGCAACCCCTGCTTGTCTCTTTCCTACTCCCACCCACTCCTCCATTAACCAAGCCCCCTTCTCCCACCAACACCCACGGTCCTTTTTTTAGGTTTCGCCTGGCCGTAGCACTGCTCAGCAGTGCGCGCGCAGGCGAAATCTTTTCATCCTACAGTATGGGGCTTTGTCCCGCCTCTCTCTTCCATTGGCTAGCTCCATAAATGGAGGCTAGCCATTGGAAGAGATTGGTTGTCAATCACTCTTTCCCCGTCACGATGCGATTCGGGGGCGTTTCTGGGTCTTTTTTTAAGTCTCGCCCCTTTTGTCGTTTTTCTGTTTTACAAGTAGTCATTCAGTCAACCTTCATCTATACACAGTGTAGTTTACGAGATAAGTAAACGAGGAACAGAGACGTCGTTCTGGGAAATCGTTGGTTTCCCTTCTGTGAATAACTAAGCTTCCCTTTTCCTGGGCTTAATACACAATTTACCGAAGTTGAACCGGCACACGCAGACACATAACCGCCCCTTCTGCCCTCCCCCCTTCGCTCTAATTAGTGGTTGCATGACACCGCCCCCCACCCAACCCCACCCATATAACTTGCTGGGATTGTGACTTGTTTAATTTTATGTTGAATGCTTTAGCCTAAATACCTAATTTATTGAATGTAGTAGCTGTTAAATACAAGGAAAAGGCAGTACGGGTTTCTGATCTGAATGAAAACTAGTTTTTTTTTAATGAAAAAAATCCGGCACGAAACTCACTGACTCGACCGAGCTCAAATTATGTGGGCAAGTGTGTCACGTCAAATGTTATTGGCTGCGCGGGCAGCTCCGGGGTTCGCGCTGTGAGCCGCTGCTCTCTTTAGTATCACTTCTGCCTGCGACATCGGAGCGCTTGCGCCTGTTAGCCCACTTGGCGTGGCTGTGCGAAGAAAGAAGAGACCCACCATTTCGGAAGTTTGTCAGGCGCTAGGCGGGGCACCGGTGCGGATCCCAGGTGTCTGTCATCGAGGGCTGGAGGTACGGGAGAGGGGACAGGAAGTACTGCCACTGTGCCGCTCACTGCCCGTGCACCTAGCACTGCTGCCCGAATCTCAAAATGGCTCTGAGAGTGCAAAACCAGGTGAGTGGCACCAACCACCCCGTTTATACGGCTTAATGTATAACTTACTTCGAAATGGCCACGCTGTAACCTGCTCTCGTGTGCTTGCAAAACGTGTCTTGCGGCACATTGAAAGTGGCGCGACTTTAGTTCACCTTTTGCACGTATTTTTATGCAATGTTTTTTTTGTAGCATGTTTTGAAGCGTTGATAATAAACAACACAAGAAGTGTTCCGTGAAAAGGCACTTTGTTTAATTGCTTAGGCAACGTTTGGAAATTACAGGTTTTCTCGCGTTCTGATTTCTCTAGCCTGTTGTATTTGGGGGGGGGAGGAGGAGGACGGGACGACTGGAATTTTACACCCCTTCAAAACGCTGCAATGAGTTACTGTTTGGGATTAATACTGGCAGGTTGACTGCAGTGTTTGTGGGGATAGCACCTGAAAGACCTATGATTAGCTTGAGCTTTTAAGTTGGATCAATCAGTTAGCAGCTGTAAACTTAAAAGTGTTAACTACTCTTTGCGTGTTTGCCACCTAAACTTATTTTTGTAGCCTTGCGTTGCCGTGCTTGGTTTTTAATTCTATGAATGGTTAGCGGAGCATGCTCGCTGCTTGTTATTGCAGTTGGATAGAAATGCCGGGGCACCGATGCAGTTTTCTATCACTGTCCTCACATGCCTTGAACAGTTTTGTTGTTTACATTTGTCAGTGATCCTTCCCGGCTGGAATTAGCTTGAGTGGGAGTGGTGCATGCTCTACTTGGCTTAACGTCTAAAACCCTGGACCTTGTAGAGGGACACAATATAGTGCAGCTGGTGCTATGGAACAACAGCCCACGAGTGCGTGGGGGCCTCTGCAGCCGAGCTGGATGATTTGAATAGTTAGAAACCCAGGACATTTCATTTCTTGTGGCCGCCTATGAGAGCCCCTGGCTTTTCCCAGTAGAGTTTGAGAACAGACTTAGCGGGGAAAATACATTGAAGCCCATCTTCTTATAAATATAAGACGATTGTATCAGGGGGCTGTCCAGAGGGTGGCAAAAGTCTTCCTGCGATGTTTACCTACTTGCTGGCCTGCCCAGCTGTTTTTGGGAACAGCTCTGAATTGTGACCCTGCCCGGCCCTAAAAAATGACTGCATCCTCAGGCTGGGAATGGGAACACTTTGAGGGGTAAGGCATGGCTTTAAGTGGCTTGAAAAAGTAGGGTGTCTCTAGAAGGGGGTTGGCCAACGAAGTGTAAACTTTAAATAATTTCAAAGAAGTGTGATCTGTGTACTTAAGGGCGTGGCATAAACCATGTAAATTCATATTCTGTGCTTCACACACTATACCACCTGAACAGTGTTTGGGTGCCTCTGGACATATCACAAACATGTGCCTAAGACAAGCCAGACCTATTGGCTTTGCCAATGTTTCTTACCAGAATCAAATGAGTAACAAACTAATTTTGTTGAGAATAATTAGGGGTGAAAATGTTTCAAATCTGAGTCTGAATTAACTGTTACTAAAGTCTGTGGAAGAGGTAATGATCTTCAGAGTGCCTCATTCATCCCTGAGCTCCCTTCAGCCTTCTTCCGCTAAAGTCTTTCACTCTTTGGACACTCATGCCCATTTTCTCCTTACATTTTCTCAAATCCTCTATAGGCATATCTCACACCTGATCTTTTTCTTCTTCAACACCCACTCTTCACTCTCTCCGGCATGTAATTCTTCAGGGGTGTTTCTACAGGAGGGGGTGAATGGGATGAGACACTTTCAAATAAATATATTCTTGGCGTGGTAGTTGGGTCCTGGGGCTCTGAGTCGGGTCAGCTAAGGTTTTCAGTTAGTCACATTGTGTGCCAAGAATTAAAGACAAAACAGCGACCTTTGATGTAAAACAGACACAGAAATATACATCTGATGGCTGAATTACAAAATATGAAATCAGATAATCTGGACTCAATACCGGATTGCCCAAATTATGTGATCCTAGGAAACATTTCACAGAGCATTCGTTTGCTTTATTCATCACATATGAGAGCTCTTTTATTTACCTGAGTTCACAATGTGCACTGTGCAATAACTGTTGTGATTGATTTAATATACTATAATGATCCATGTACAGTAAGAATCTAGGTCATGTTTAAGGTATACATGACACTATAGTAACTTGTCTTTTATTTCACTATGGCATTATCATTGGGAGGTGAGCCATTAATATTTCTAAGTTCATGTTTAAAAACTATCACTTTTAATAAATCTCTCTCTATTCCTGATATAAACTGATGTACTGTGGTCAAACGCTTTTGCATTTTAGATTTTTTTAAAAACTGTTTTTGAATACTATTTTGTATTGGCTTTTGTTTTCGGGTTCTGGCTTTCCTACCATTTCCCTATTAAATACGGGTGAGAGAGACAGCAGTGTGAGATGCAATAGGTCTCGCATTTGCGAGAGATTAAGCTATTGGCATTGTAAATGACAGTGCCATTTATTTATCTGTTTTCAAAACCAACACATAAATAAAAAGTTTGTCATTTACAATGCCAATAGCTCTAACTTTTGCAAAGGCGAGACCGTTGCATTGTAAATGCTTGTTTTTTAATTGGTGCCTTCACCTTAAAAAAAAAATTCCCACCTGTGACCAAGGCTAATGCTGAAACGCGTAAGGATTGAGGAAGCCAGATGTGCTGCTGTGCATTGGAAAATAAAAGCTGCAACTCCGGTATTGGGCCTCAGTGTTGTCTCATGAAAGTGAATTGGTGGGCTTCGCCATGCCCATTGTGGGTGAGGCCGCCCTGTAGGGTCAGGGGCTCCTGTGATCGGAGGATGTGTGTTTGTAACTTGATCTGGAGCATGACCCACTTGCTCACATAAGCCTACCAAGGAAAGCTAATACTGGCGAAAATATGTGAGCTGGGGAAGGGATTCGGCGAGGAGGATGTCCTGCGCTGATCGTTCTGGAGATTACAGCTTGTTTCAAGGCAGTCATAGGAATCCAGCATCACGCTGAAATATCATGACTTTTTTCCATTGGGATGTAATGCCAACAACTGGTGCAAGTTTCAAAGCGGCAAGTAGAATGCAAATACGAATAATAATAAGGACTAACCTAACAAAAGTGAAAACAATGACTTTTGAAGTGCACTATGGGAGATGAAGTATTGTTTTAGTCATGTGACTTATGGTTTTAAATAGCACGCACGATGCACTTTGCAAAAATGTTTCCCACCTGTGACCAAGGCTAATGCTGAAACGTGTAAGGATTGAGGAAGCCTGATGTCCTGCTGTGCCTTGGAAAATCAAAGCTGCAACTCCGGTATTGGGCCTCAGTGTTGTCTCATGAAAGTGAATTGGTGGGCTTCTCCGTGCCCTTTGTTGGTGAGGCTGCCCTGTAGGGTCGGGGGCTCCTGTGATCGGAGGATGTGTGTTTATTTATATATATATATATATATTTTTTTTTATTTACTGACCCAAATGGCATTGGCGTCCCCGCATACATTCCGACTTTACCACAATTGTGCCTTGTTTTTTTATCTTGAAGATGCTGCACAGCGCTCTGACACTATGCAGCACGCCAAAATAAATTTGCAATAGGTCCAAAGGCAAGACCTACTGGCTTTGCCAATGTTTTTTTTTTTCTGTTTCCATCAGTGGGAAATGTCTAGACGGAATCCTGGGTAGAACATTACGTTATAACTGGGCCAGAACTCTTCAAATGACACACACACATTTGCCATTATGCATGTGAATTTCCCTTAACATTGGTAAAAAGTTTTACCGCAGGGAGGCAATTGGACTGGCTTACAAGAGTAGGAAGAGCAAAGGCTAACAGTCATAGGACAGCTGTGCGAAGACGGCACACCAGTAAATTTTTAGGGTTTGGACAGATGTGAGACCCGGCACATCATATTCTATTGCACACAGGCTAGATGGTTGGTGGAAGGGGGGCACAATGAAGCCCCCAAACTCACTGATGTCTAAAGGATGTGCACAATTAATGGCATACAGCAGGCGACTACACTGTTGTACAGAGCACTGGTTATGCAATCAAACAGTAATTTGCATGGTCTGAAGGATCCCTGGGCTGAGGACGTGGGAGCACCTATTGCAGACATTACTTCCTACACAGAATATGTATATAACCCCTAAAAGAATGAATCCCATGAACTAAGATGCACATGCAACATGTCCACAATGTGGTACAAAGGGGGCTGATTTTTAGGTTTCGACCTGGCCGGAGCACTGCGAAGCAGTGCTCCGCCCAGGCGAAAGCTTTTTTTTACAGTATGGGGGACTTGAATCCGCCCCTTCTTCCATTGGCTAGCTCCATAAATGGAGGCTAGCCATTGGAAGAGAGTGGCTGTCAATCACGTTTTCCCCGTGAAAACGCGATTCGGGGGCGTTTCCGTGTCTTTTTTTAAGTCCCACCCTCTCCTCTTCCCATTGGCTGGAATTTTACCTTCCAGCCAATGGGAAGGGGAGAGCATGCCCCCGAATCCCTACAGGACGCTGTGCTTTCCGAGCAGCGTCTATCTACCGAGGCCATGAGGTAAGCCTCTGCCCCCCTGTTTGTGCCATTGTTTTTTGTTAAATATTTAAACTATCCTGGAAATAACAACAATTATACTATTATGATTATAATATTAAAATACAACACAGAGACCCGCATTGCATCCCGCCATTTTTGTGATCAGCCCTGCCAAGTAACAGCGCGCAACGCTAGGGTGCCGCAGCTGCCGCTGGTAGGCTCAGTCATTTAATGCTACAACACAATTTATTTTATTTATGCGATGATTCCCCGTCCGGCGCTGTGCGGCAATGATTCGGACTCCATGGCTCCAGGGCTGGGCCCAGACAGGTTGCATGATTCAATTGGCCAGATAAGACGTCACGTCCTTCTGCCAGAGCGCCGCAGGAAGTTTGCGAGGAAGACCGTCCCCTGTGGGGCCTCACTGGTTTATGGGTGGTGCTTGGCTATCTCGGAGTTGCTCTCTGCATGCTGTGAATGTGATTTTGCCGAGCCCGGCTGAGGAGGAATCATAATGCGTGAACGACGTGGGACTCAGTCTCTCTTACCCCGCATGCCTCCTGTCTTCTTGCTGCGCTGATATTTTTCACTCTCTTCAATGTTTGCTCTGGGTAAGTAGTGTAGACTAAAAAATCAAAGGTGTGTATTAATTATTTAGCGTACCAGCCAAGTTAATCTGAAACCCATATTCAGTGAAAAGGTATAAGAGGAGTTGACCTCGTGGCCCCAGGGAAAGGGTTCCAGTTCTAGGAACCGGATTAATAATTTTTTCTCAATAAGCTTTTGGCTGGGGGAATGAAACATTATGCGCCAGGTCTGAAGTCTTCATTTTTCGTAATATGCCATTTTACAACTTGTTTGAGTTAATGTCAGTCACAGCCCGAGTAGGAGTCATCTGTCACACTAACTGAATAGTAAGGTTTGTGCATTATCACGCGGACAGGCTCATCAGAACTCACAACAGGGACAGTCAGCCTGCACTAAGGCTAACGGCATTTTGAAAGGAAATGATTACCGCGGGGGGAGGGGATAGGGGGAGTTGGAATCATCTCGGCCTGAACCTGGCACTAGTGCTGCTGTGTCCGATGTCAGGCTGCCTCCCTGCCCTTACATTCTTTTTCTCTCACACTCTCCTACGCACTATGGTTTGCCCCACACAGCTCTTCTTGTGCCTTGAGAATACACAGGGCCTCAGAGTCAGCAAAGAATATGCTGGTCCCACAGGTTAAGTTCTTAGCATGGCAGTCCTTGTCGCTGTGTCCTTACATGACCCCACGCTCAAACACCAAGAACGCACAGAAATTCAGCTCTGCATTTACCCGGTGTCCGTCGCTTTGTACATTCTGATCCTAATCTGTCTTGCTTCAGTGTTAGTTACATACACTTTTTGAGGAGTCTCGGAGTGGATCCCTCAGTTGGTTATATAAGTAAGTTGAAGTCGCACAACATTTACTAAATCGTTTTAATTGGGCCGCACCGGTTCATGCAAATACTGAGTTCACAAAACTAAACTGAAATCCATGGACCACCACAACAGTCAAATGTGCATATCCAATTCCGTCAGTTGCAGTTCAATTGATACTAAACTAAGGAAGCTGTGTGAGCATGTTTCAATGAAATGGAGGTAGTGCATCAGTGTAAAAGTTAACGTGATTTGAAGTGTTTCTGGTCAGTGGTGACGGACCCGACCGGTCGACAATTAGTGTCACATGACACATTACTTTCTGCTGCATCATCAGCACAGCATTGTGTAGATCTCTGTGAGAGCCTTACTGTGTTGTGATCTGTGCAGGGGGTATGTTATAATTCTTTTTGGTGTCACTGAGTTGAAGGGTCGTGTTTTTTAAATAATGCTGCCTGCTGTGAGTGACCTGTGTACCTCAGCTGCATAGTGCTACTTGTTGCCCAATCAATGTCCGTGCCTGTCTGCAGCAGCTTCCACAAGACAGCTGTGTTGACTCTTAATTTTTAATTTAGGCAACTCATCTATGCCTGTAGCCTGGGTGTCCCCCTTATGAGCACGAGAGGAGTGCCTCCGAATTCAAGTAGGGCTGGAGGGGGCCATGGATCATTGGGGGTAGGTGCTTGGAAGCATAGCACCTCACACATTTACACCTGTGGTACGAGGCTGCACCTGCTCTCTCTGCCTGCAACCCAAGTGTTCCCTTAGGATTGTGAAAGGCACAGTAGGGCGAAATCAGGGAGGCAGAGGGTTGAGGTCCTGTGGGGTCGGTGACAAGAGGTGCTTAGAAACAGAGCTCCGAGCACATTCACACCTAAGTTCCGTTCCATTTCTGGTGCTTTACAGCAGTTTTAAGATCTTAGAGTTTTCATTCCTCAAATGAGTGCAATTTCTGATATATGTATGTATGTTTCCCTTGTCTTCATTGCTTGATTTTGCTCACAAGAAGGTGTCACTCATAGTTGTTGAAATGTCAATCATAATCACACTGAAATTATAGCAATGTCAGACATAGCAATCTGAAACCTTGGCAGCTATGACCCAGCCATGTTCAAATCACCTCATTACACATGAAGTTGGAGCGTGGCTGTAGGCAGAAACCACATTAAATCTTAGAAGCCACATTAAATCTCAGATTGTTTTGGGGCCAAGGGTCTAAGAGGGCCTCAAATTGAGCTAGAGCCTGGCTCGAGCAGTGGCGTAACAATACTCCCCGCAGCCCCAAGGGTACGGAGGGCCCGAGCTCCAGGGAGTCTCCCCCGGCACGGTGAACGGGCCTATGAGCTCCTTACTGGGTCCGTAACATGGGGGCCCCCTCCATGCACTTTGTAGGGGGGCCCCCACAAGTTTCGTTACGCCACTGGTTTTAATGTGTGATTTCTTATTCCATATGTATCTCCTGTCCACAAAGATGTGATGCTTAAAAACTTAAGTTCCCGCTGCTCTGTTTTTTTTGTAACATATATTGCCAAGTTGGCGGCTTTTGCTGTAGTTGAGATTGCAAAAGGTATATTTGCCACAGTATACGTTTATACTCCTGCCACAGCATATTTGCATACTTCTGCCAGAGTATACGTCTATCCTTCACAGTATAATTATACACTCCTGCCACAGTATACATTTATACTCCCGCCTCAGTATATGTTTATACTCATGCTACAGTATACTTGCATACTCCTGCTACAGTATACTTGCATACTCCTGCTACAGTATACTTGCATACACCTGCTACAGTATGCTTGCGTACTCCTGCCACAGTATACTTGCGTACTCCTGCCACAGTAAACTTGCGTACTCCTGCCACAGTATACTTGCATACTCCTGCTACAGTATACTTGCATACTCCTGCCACAGAATAAATTGATATTCCTGCCACAATATACTTTGAGAAAGGGTACCTTACAGAGAAGAAAATAATGTGCATGTACTGTCCATCATGGGTGGGTTTGATATGAGTAAAAATGGCCTCCCCTTGCACAGAAAATCTTTGCAGAGGCTAAGGCAAAGGGAAACCAGGAACATACAAAAAAATATATAAACAAAACTTGCTGGGGAGAAAAATCTTCACACAGATGTAACTTACAACTGATGTGAAACAGAAAATAAAATCCTGAACATTTCCTTAGTGCTACCAGTATCGGAACACCACAGTACCTCAGATGCCTGCCAGCTGTTAACATATAGTAACAACAGCCACACTTTCCTTCCCGTGTCAGTGAGCAAGAATTGGGAAAGTACTTTAATTCACTCCCAAGTGGTAAATAAAGCTGTGTGCAATTTGTATTGTAAAAAGTAAAGGAGGCCCCCTTATCTGTCAAGTCTGGGACAGGGGAGTAATATTGAGAAACAGGGAAGTCCCACGGGTTAGCCACAAAGGTGGTTAAAGTTATTCTGGTGGTGCCCAGAAACTTGTTTTTTAGCAATACCAATCACACAAAAATATTCAAAACGTTTTGCACAACTTATTTCACTAGACATAGGCCAACCATTGTAGAAAAAATGTCAAATACCAATTATATCTATATAGCACACGTGTTACTTATTTTTGGTCAAAGCTAGAGAAAAAACAGGAGGATTGTTTTTAGAAAAATATATCATTTGTGTGTTTATTCAAGATCACAGAATTATCACAATAGTAACAGATAATTAATAAAAATAGATACAGTATATTGTACAATCAATTAAAAACATATAGAATCACAATCATAAGCAGAAACAATTTATACAATGTAAAGTTAAAAATATTCGCAAGAACGGGGGTCGACGCGGCGTTTCGGTTTAGGAGAAACAATTAAAACCTTCTTCAGGACCAAGTTCTAAAAAGAAACAGACAATTACTTTTTTGTATTTACAGATATTTTGTTTTGCAGACATTTCCAAAAATATTTCCTGTTGGCTAAGGCTATAAGGCATATTGTGACTTTTTAAGCAGTTGGCACTAGTCAAAACCTGATTGTTGGTAACTTTATTGGTATTGTCAAAACACATCACCTTCTGTCGTGGGCACCATTAGTAAATCCCAGCATGTGCTTACCGGGAAACGTTTGCGCTAAATTGTTTCTGCTTATGATTGTGATTCTATATGTTTTAATTGATTGTACAATATACTGTATCTATTTTTATTAATTGTCTGTTACTATTGTGATAATTTTGTGATCTTGAATAAACACACAAATTATATATTTTTCTAAAAACAATCCTCCTGTTTTTTCTCTAGCTTTGACCAAAAATAAGTAACATGTGTGCTATATAGATATAATTGGTATTTGACATGTTTTCTACAATGGTTGGCCTATGTCTAGTGAAATAAGTTGTGCAAAACGTTTTGAATATTTTTGTGTGATTGGTATTGCTAAAAAACAAGATTCTGGGCACCACCAGAATAACTTTAACCACCTTTGTGGCTAACCCGTGGGACTTCCCTGTTTCTCAATGCAATTTGTATGGTACAAGCTAATCTTCTTGTTAGATCCATATTTTTGGGCTTCCTCTATTTTGTGTAATTTCCTATTTCCTTACTCCGATTGCTTGGTTATCTGTCTCTCTGGGGAGAGCTGATTGGGGCAGAAATGGGATTAACAGGATTTCTGCATGTGCTGTCTGCTCTCTGCTAGCAATCTCTAGTGTGGGATTTACAAGAACTGGACAGTGGATCTTCGCAAGGGAATTGTATGCAAAATCCTTTATAATCGCAATCCTATTGTGAGAATAGACCTCTGATGAGCAATGCAAATAGCTCTAACTTTTGCAAAGGCGAAACCGTTGCATTGTAAATGCTTGTTTAATATGGCATAGAACTAGCCATCATTCTTAACATACTAGGACACAGTGGTGCAAGTTATTAATGTTACTACAGACAGGGAAATTCTTAATAAAACACTGGCGGTCTGTTTACTAGGCTATTTCCCAAGGAATGAAGAGAATGCTGTCATGTCTAGGTTTATAGATTTGGCATCAATATCCACTCATTGACTCTTAGCCATAAGCTGGAAAGCACATGATGGACCTAATTTGAGGGGATGAAACAGAGACTGGTGTAAGCGGGAAGAGTGCGAGGGCCCTTCAGCATGAAATAAACGTTTTTGAGGAGACAGGATTACTTGATGGCTTGAGAGTTGATATTGCAGGCTTTCCAACAGAAGACGGAATGGGATGACTTGTTCCCACCAACAACGCTGCTGCTGTAGAGTGAATAAAGTAGACTATCTAGCGACCAGAAAATGGCTTGTGGCTTTAACGTGTATGTTTGATACATACACTGAGGACTAGCTTGCAAGATTACTCAAATTACGTGGTTATACACACACAAATGACAATTTTCCCAAAGCAACCAAAGAAGGAAACATTTTCTGTGAACCAAAACGTGCTGAACACAAAAAATTACCTCATTTGTAAAAAGAACCCTCACTCACCAACCTAGTGGTGACATGCTTCATCATAGGGTTCCCACTGGAGGAACCGAATGTCCCCCCAGTGTGCTGCGACGCCTGATTTACAGCGGAGCTGGTTTTTTTGTGAAGAGTGTTGTGCTCAGGTGAAGTGAATGTGAATTTAAAAGAGAACAGCTGTACCCTAAGTAATTTTATTAGAAGGTCAGCTGCTACCATTAAAAATACTGTGAACAGGATACTCAGAGGTCTATTTCTTTAAACTGCTGTATCCTTACCAAGTGTAGGTCGACATGTTTCAGCTGTTTAATGCTCTAATTTGCGCAGCTTTCTTCAGGACCATCTTGTCCGATTACTATCACATGCCCTCTCCTGCTTTTTTTGGATGGGTGGCGCGTGCAAGAGTGAGCATGTGACTTCCACAGTCGTGTCCCTGGAGTACCTGGAATCACTACCTTCCATGGAACTCTATGGGGATGAGTGATTCAGAGTCTCCCTTTCCTTTATTTTTGGTTTTTCGGTCTCGCCTACGCAGCGCGCATAGAAGACCTTTAGCCGTAGTTCAGCTCTTTTTCGAAGGAGATAGTAGTGCTTGTGGCGGCATACACCTTGAGGGAGCACGCAGGGGCGCGCTACAAGCACGAGTATGTGCTTCCAAAAAGAGCTGACTGCTCTCCGCAGCGCGCGCGCACCACTTGCGGGCTTATTAACTTTCAGGCTTGTGTTTCAGTGCTTGTTATTTTAAAAGAATCACTTCAGTTCCGACTGCAAATACCAGTCCAGCCTCCACGGTCTTGGCAATTAACTTTTTTGGGCAACAGCATGTATAATCGTCAAGAATTCCGTAATTACTGCAGTTTAGAATTACATAATTTTATGCAGCCGGCATATTCTATTCGGGCAGGTCTTGGGAGCTGGAGGGGAAGGTTGCACCAAACTCGTGTTTCTGAAGAGAGAGCGGGGCCGGGGCGCAGTCAGTCACATGTCATACACGTTCAGGGGTGCAACCCAGGTACACAGATAGCAACGTTTGTTCCAGCATGCATCTGTTTTAAGGCAGTCTTCTAACATCGGAAAGGTTGTTTTATTCACTCACACCTTTCTGCAGAAATGGTGAATATTGTGCAACGTCAAATCACATCTGTGAGAGTTCACTAGTGAAAATAGTATGGATTGCAGAGGTAGTTGAGCATTTAAGACTTCCGCTCAAAAAAGACCTTCAAAAGAAAATGGCTAAATCTGTGTGTTCCTAATGTATTTTTGGGGGAGTAAATTACTAAAAACGTTTAGGACGCACCTCGGGGTCAACAGGATATTGCTGCCCCCCACAAGTACAAATGCCACATAGCATCAGCAGGAAGCACCATGGAATCCCTTTATTCGCCAAATATACGCACCAATGCATCGTAAATTATTGCTTCTCTGTCTCACATTTGTTACAATCAGGGCCATGTTTTTTGTCTATTTTTGGTGGTGTAAAAAGACAGCTGGGTGCACTGGTCTTTTTGCAGCAGAAAGTGTCTTCTGTCCTCACTGCTCATTTGCTATACTAGAGCGCCTTGAGGCGAAGACCTGTACTGTAAGCGCTATATAACAAGGTTCACGGAAGCTCTTATTTGTATTTAGCAAGCAGGGGGATTGTTGACTTGACTGCACGGTCCAGGGGTCCTTTATAGGTCTAACACAGAGGGCATGTTAACAAGCCTGTCCCTAATGTGGTTGTCACCCCCTCTTATCACAGGGTACAGATAACTTTCCTTCATAAAGAGAGTAGCACAGTAAATACAATTTTCAAGTCATTTTGATAGACAATTATATACGCATCAAACTTGATTTTTCAGTATGACAATCTCGTATTCAATATTATGCTGTCCCCTTGCTCACTAATGGAAGCTAACACGGATGTTGAAATCTCGTTGTATTGAGCGGGCCGTATATGCGACATCGTGGATGATAAGGGAGTGTTCACTCTCAAAGATGGCCGCTCTAAACACTATTTGCAAGAAAGATTGTCGTCTTCTATTGCCACGATATCTACTAAGGCTCGACGGTCATGGCCTTCCATCTTCGTTACGTGAGTCATTCTGTTCACTTGCCGACTGAATTATTACCCAGGGCATTATGTTCAATGGACCACGAGTGACTTTGTTTTGTCACATCATGAGTAAACAAGCATTGGCATAGCCTATAGATCTCGCCTTTGGGACCTTATAAGTGTTTAGCCATGCAACAGGTGATGTTGTTGCACCAAGGATATTGTGCTGCATAACTAAATACTTTTAAGGTCCCAAAAGCGAGACCTATTGGCTATGCCAATGCTTGTTCTTTTTGGTAAACCTCCCCATTTATTGCACTAATGAGCAATGCTTGAGCTCATTCAACCTTCATGCTATCATGTTAACATTTTATGCTAATTAACATATAGCAGCTTAATAGGGATGTTTGATGGCATGTCATGTGGGGGTAATGTAAGTGGCTGACAACGTTAAATGAAGTAAATGCTTTTATTGTAGAAAATCACAAGTACCCCCTACAGCTTCAGGCAAACAGTGCCAACAAACCGCCACTTCCTGGAACACGAACAATACCCATGTTCCAAGAGAGAATGTACAGAATTAAAGAAACACAACATCAAGCGGTATATATTAAAGAACGACAATACTACATTGAATTTTCCCTTTTTGATTAAATATTTGTCTAATACAATACAAAAAGCAAAGTGTGAAAGAGAGAGATTGGAAAATATGCTACATTGAGTTTTCCCTATTTTTTTGATTAGCCACAGGTCTTGAGATCTTTCTTTTTTTTTACAAAAAAACCTGCAAAGAGAAATAACAAAACAAAAACAAAGAAAAAAAAACAAGATAAGCAAAAATTATATAAAGAGGTGGGGGGTGGGCAGAAGGAAAAGGAGAGAGGCAGTAAGATGCAGGGAAGAGAGTCGTCTGTATCCTGAAAAGAGAGAGAGTGAAAAAAAACAGCATGGCTACTGAATAAAGGGATGTATGACGTTAAAATGCATACTTTACCACGCATACCATTACAACAAAACTTTTACAACGCAGGATCCATTACAACGCATGCCATTACAACGCATGCCATTACAACGCAAGTATGGGTATGTTTTTTTTATTCTAAGTGTTGGATAGTGTAGGGGTTTAATTTACTATTCTAACTCCAGGGGGGCGTAACAGTAGGGAATGTGTTGGATAGTGTAGGTGTTAAAATTAAATGTAATACTTACCCATAGTTACGTTGTAATGGCATGCGTTGTAATGGACCCAGCGTTGTAAAAGTTTTGTTGTAATGGTAGTGCGTGGTAATAGTTGTGTTGTAAAGGATGTTCCCCGAATAAAGGTACTAACGGTACCTGCTTAGAATCTTTCGAGCCCTGAGGATCCTCTGTAGAGATTCCACTGGAGCCAAATCACCTTCAACATTTCCAGAAGAAACCCCACGAGACTTGTTTGTGAACGTCAGAGATTGTGTCAAACTCAAACCAGAATTGACAGATTTATTAAACCCGCACTTTAAAGACTGAGACATCGACTCAGCATGTACAGGAAATTTGACTGGTTTGGCAATGTTCCACCAATTGCGTCCTTGGACCCTAACAGAGTTACCACACACTTTGTCAATGACCAAAGGGTCAGAAAGCTTCAGCTCACCTTTCTTCACAACCCAGGTCTTTTGATGCGTACAGAATTGCCTACCCTATAAGGGTATAATTTCTCTTTTTTCCTTGAATCATAGTCCTTTTCTGTTTGTACTGTGCACATTCAATACTGTGTTGAATTAACTTATTACGACATTGATGTGACATTTCATTTTTTTTCAAAGTAGTCATCCAAGCCGGCCTCAACTGCGTTGCAGGTTTCCTTCCTTTAAGAGCCTCACAAGGGGAAAAACATGCTATGAAACGCGGAGTGGTTCTATAAAACCACAACATGGATTGGGTAGCATTGTGAACATCACATTTATAGCTAACGCCCACCTCCCACACTCACCAAGCACCCTGTTGAAACATTCCACTTGGCCATTAGTTTGTGGTTGGTAAAGTGAACTCTTGAGATGCCGAATATAACTATCCATCAAAAAATTCTCCACCGCACCTGAGACAAATTGCATGTTAAGTTAGCATGGTTTATTCAAGTTTAAACGCCATTTTTTTCCCTTTGCTGCTTTTGCACACAACACTGCTTAGCCGTTTATGCTGACTTAGCTTGGATGAAGGTCTATACATGGGAAGCGGGTTGTTTTCCGACATCTCTAGACATACATCGTATCCCCAGTCTGTACAGTGAGTGCTAAGCCGCCAAGGTTATCATAATGTGAGCCTGTTTATTGGCTTGTCTGTGTAACACATTCTAGACACAACAATTTGGCAGCTGCAAGCCGAGTAGGATTCTGGCACCTTTATCATAGCACACTTGCCAGAATTGCACACACTAGGAAGATTCCAGGCATGCGGAGAGACTAACCGATCCTGAAGTAATTTACACTTACTGAGCGGACAGGTAAATGGGGTCCCCCTAAGATTACTCCAGAGATCTTCTATAGTTTTATAATACATAGTTACTAGACAGGGAGGGTGTTCTAAATAGGCGCTTTTATCACCTGTTTGCACTATCATTATAACATGATTCCTCCTTTTCGATTTTATGGAATTGTAACCATGCTGTCTGTATTATTATTATCCATATGCATGCTGATGTTGATTAAAATACTGCACTTGAGATCACTTCGTTAAAATAAACATTTTAACCTTACTGTGTCTCTATTTTACTCCTGTTGTGGACTGGTATGAGCGTATGACAAAAGAGTGTCCTTATTTCTCACTATTCCTGAGATGGTTCTAGGTCGCATGTTCTAGGTTGTCTAATCATTGCTCTCTTTACTATAGGAGCTAATGTGACACTGATTGCTAGTCTGGTAGGGGATTTGGGGTACTAAGGTGAGTTTTAGCACACCCTAATTCACTGAGGTCCTAAGTCTTTGTGCACAGTTCTGTGTTTGCACATAATCCCTGTAACATGGAGCCGCCAACGAGTGTGGTCTTATTGTGAGACACTTGAGTACTGCTTATATCAAACTATGACACCCTCACTGTCGTTTCCGGTTGACGGTAGTGACGGATAAAAAAACATCCCTATATTTACATAGGTTGTGTTAGAAATGGGATTTCTGGTTGGCTGAGGCTTGCGCCAAAGTCAGGCAGAAACCACCACTCTAGTTAGGGCAAGGAAGTTACACTCCAAAGATAACCCCTGCTCACCCCCTTAGCAACGTGACACAAGCAGCAAGGCTGATCCCGGAGGCAATGTAAGTTAAGTATTTGCGCACGCCCCCACCAACAACAACATCCCAGGCCCCCCACAAAAGGCACTCCACACAAGGTTACATATACAAATTTTAGAATTAGCATTTGGTAGAATTAGCACTTTGTAGGAATAACACTTAGAACATAGCACATATAATAACTGTAGCACCAAATAACAAATGTAGCACACAACCAGTAACCACAGGCAAAAGGTAAGTACCACCTACGCAATCCTAAACACCTTAGGCACATATCACGCAGGGAATCAGGAACTCACTAGCATAACCTATGCTAGGAAAAACAACCTCCTAAGCATAAACATACATTCAGAGGTATAGGCACAAAGACATTACACATGATGCAGAAATCACATTAGGCAGGTATCACAATTGCGCAAAGATCACATAGGGTATAAACAAGTACCCCACACAAGGGTTCAACACATGAACTGTCCCCCAGACCAACTGGCCTCTCAGGGGCTGAAACGCCCTGTGTCCACAATGTCAGGGCAGGCTGCGCAAGCAGCCAACAGAGGATTGTGCAAAGGTTCCTAAACGGAGCAGCTGCTCACTAAGTGCTGGGCAGCTGGGGAATTGTGCCTGGCACTAGCGTGCCTCCTGGCTCTTCTTTGGGGGCTCTCAAGGAACAGTAGGGGCCAAAAACGATGTGGGAGCCCTACAGGCTCTAGAAATCAAATGCGCCCTGGGAGCCTTCTAGGCTCTATAAATCAAAATGTCCCCGTTCACGTTGGAGCCTTTCAGGCTCGACACAACAATGCCCGGTGGAGCCTCTGGGCTCGAAATCAACTGTGCCCCAGGATCGTTGGCGTCCCCCCTCTGTGGACTCGAAACACCAAAAATGCCCCCTGGAGCCCCTCGTGGGCTCGGAAGAAATGCCGGCACTAACGTTGGAGCCACTGGGCTCGGAACAACAATGCCCCCCCGGGGACGAGAGTAAAGGGGGAGCAGCCCGCTGCTTCCCGGGGCCGCTCTCTAACAAAAGTAGTGCCCCCGACGTTGGAGTCCCGCTCGGGGGACTCGGAATCGCAACAACGCCCCCTGGAGATGGGAGCCTCTCATAGGCTCTGGAAAGGAAACAATGCTTCGGGCAACGGGGGAGCGGCCCACTGCCAACCGGGGCCGCTCTACCACTAAAAATACCCCCCAAGCTCGTTGGAGTCCCACTCGGAGGACTCAGCAACACAAGGGTGCCGCACTATGACTCGGAGCTCCCGCCCAGCCGGTTTCACTTACCGGCACTTCTGCAGGCGGGGGCTCCTTCTGGCAGTCGCTGTCCTCTTCGCTGGAGACTGCGGGGTTCTCTCCACACCACGGGAGCCCTGCTGCTGGACAGGCAGCTTCTCTGGGCACCATGGAGCTCTCCCTCGCTCTCGGGAGCCCCGGGTGCTGATGGGGCGAGGTCCTCTCTCGGCTGCCGGGCCGTGCGAGGGACTTCCTGTCTCCCCGCAGGCCCCGCCGACGTTGTCCCAGGCGGTTTGTCTGACTTCCTGGATACCCGGGCCGGCCCGGCGGTGATCTCCTCACAATCCGGGGTGGGATCACGGTTCAAGATGAAATCCCTGGCGGGGTAGGCACCCGCTAGGAATATAATAAAAATGAAAAGAAAATACGGCAATGAGCAGGGTGGGCACCCGCGTCGATTATAAGCACAAAGGGGGATCCCCACTCTGGGGAATCCCGCAAGAAAAGGGATCAACGCTCCAGCGGTGCAATGCACTATTTTTAGAGGGGGGGAGGCCAGCGATCCCCAGGGCTGGCAGGCAGGCAGGAATGTCGATTCTCCAATTAACATGCAGAGAGAATCTTGATTTCATTAAAGACAACGGAGGCTGACATTATGCAATAACTTTTATTGCTGCTCAAGATATGCAGCCCTTTAAAGTGTAACCATTACATCATAAATAAGACATTCTACAGGATATGGACAAGTGTCCTAGCAACCAGTAAACATCCTCTTTTATTCGCTGCTCACGCAAAGATAAGTACTGCTTCTTCCTTTCTCCCCCTCTAGGGGTATTTTATACTTTATTTCATACTATTTTGATTAATTTAGCCAATGTGTTTTGTTTTAACCAATTTGCCTTACAGACTGACCTGTTTTAGGTAGGTAACAGTCTTTATTTCTCTACTTTTAACGATTTACAATGTTTATGTCGTCTACCCTTCCAATTTATGGTCGGGTCGCTTATGTATCGTCTCACGTTTCATTTTGAATTGCCCTCGCCGGCTTTTTGTCACCAATCTCTCCTTCTCGGAGAGCGCCCCCCGCCTCGCGGGTTCCGGGGGGGGGGGGAAGCGTTATCAGCGCATTCAGATTAAGCGCTTACCTGACGAGTTCCGAGGCCATTCTCCGGTGCTCGATGGAAGACCGGAACCTCTTCCGCTTCCGCTTTGCGCTCCCCTCCTGTGACCCGCTCACCAAAATGAGCGGCTCAGTGACAAACAATGCGGAAATTTGGGCCGAGGCGAAAGCTCGTCTCTAGGTTTTCTCCGTGCCTCGCGCTGTGCGTTTCCATGCCAACGCACTACGCAGAGCGACCTTGCGATCACATAACGGTCGTCCTCTTACTGCGAACGAACCTTCAGTAAAACTCTCTGGATTAGGGAGAAAGGGGGGAAGGCATAACAATTGAGATTGCTCCACGGTTGGAGAAGAGCGTCCACTGCCAAGGCAAATGGGTCTGGTCTCCAGCTGAAGTAGCGATCTATTTGGAAGGAGAGTCTGCTGGCAAATAGGTCTACTTCGAAAGGACCCCAAAGGTCTTGAATTTTCTTGAAAATAAGGGGATTCAACTTCCAATCGCTTGCGTCTCTGAGGAATCTCGAGTTCCAATCCGCCCTGGTATTTAGGTGGCCCGGAAGGAATTCTGCTCTCAGCGCAATTTTCTGGTCCCAGCAGAAGTACCAAATTTTCTTGGCCAGATCTGCTAGAAGAACAGACTTCGCTCCTCCTAAACGATTGATGTAGGAGACGGCTGTGAAGTTGTCTAATTTGATTAGGACTACGCTGTTCATTAAAATTGATTTGAAACTCATAAGAGCATTCAAACACGCCATCATCTCTAAACAGTTTATGTGTAGAAATAGTTCCTCCTGGGACCATTTCCCACCAGTTTCCAAATTTCCCAATCTGGCACCCCAGCCGGAATTGCTCGCATCGGATTCCAAGATATGGTCCGGCGTATTCCTGAATATGGCTTTCCCGTTCCAACTGTCTAGGTTGTTCCGCCACCAAAGGAGGTCGGACCGAGCTTCTGGAGATAAGGGAATGTGGTCTGAATACCATAGGCCTTTCCTCAGGCCCGTGGATTTCAACCTCTGAAGGGCTCTGTAGTGAAGCGGTCCTGGAGAGATCGCCTGGATAGATGATGATAAGAGGCCCACTATTCTTGCTAGTTCCCTCAAGCTGACCAAATCTTTCGATAAAACATAAGAGACTTCTTTCTTTATTTTGGTCAGTTTCTTCGGGGGAAGTTGGAGTTGGGCTAAGGACGTGTTCACTTGAAAACCTAGAAATTCTAGATCTTGAGAAGGAGTCATGACGGATTTTTCTACATTGATAATGAAGCCTAAAGACTCCAGGAGGTCTACCGTCCACCTCATGTGGAGAAGAAGTTCTTCTTGACTCTGGGACATCAATAGAATATCGTCTAGATATATAATCAAACGAACTCCTCTTCTCCTTAGAGATGCAACGACCGGTCTTAGAATCTTGGTGAAACACCAAGGGGCCGAAGAAAGGCCGAAAGGAAGGCATCGAAACTGGTAGGTTACGCCTTTCCATAAAAACCTCAGATATTTTTGGGAGTCGATATCCATAGGGACAGTGAAATAGGCGTCTTTCAGGTCTAGCTTGATGAGCCAATCTTTTTTCTGAAGAATATCTCTCAAAAGGTGGATACCTTCCATCTTGAAATGCCTGTATACGAGGAAGGAATTCAAGTGTCTGAGATTTATTACGGGGCGCCAACCTTTGTCTTTTTTCTTCACAAGGAAAATTGTGCTTACAAAGCCGGGGCCCGGGTTGGATACAATGAAAATTGCCCCTTTTTCCAACATCATGCGAATCTCCTCGTCTACTAAGGGTGACTGATCTCGGTTTAGAACTAGTTCCCTGGGGGGTGAGGTCTGGAGAGGGAAGGAGACGAAATCTATCTTGAAACCTTTCACTGTTTCTAGAACCCATGCATCGTTTGTTATTGATAGCCAATTCTGGCAGAAAGTAGCAAGTCTGCCCCCTACCTTTGGAAGGGAAGAACCAGAAGGAGGGGTTCTTACCTTGATTTCCTTGTCCTTGGAACTTGGCCCGGTTGTTTCCACCTCCACGATTGCGGTAGTTGCGTCCTCTCTGAGGGAAGAAGGAGTTGTTTCCTCTAAAGTATCTTCCACGCTGGTTCTGGTTGTAGAAGGACCTGTTAAAGCCTCGGCTGACAGCTGGCCCTCCTCTGTCAGCCCTTCCAAAAATTTGCCTGCCCCCAAACATCCTTCTCATGTTACTCTGAGCTCTGCTAAAAGCAGAGAAGGTAGATACATATTTACCAAGAACTTTGATAAATGAGTCTCCGAAGAGGAGACCATTAGGGTCACCCTCTACGTCCTTATCGGCTAGGTCCCCCAACTTGGGATTCAGCCTAATGAGGATTCCTCTACGTCTCTCGGACGTGAGGCTAGCGTTGGCGTTTCCTAGGAGGCATAAGGCACGTTGGCTCCAACCCCTCAAGAGTTCGGTGTCAACCGGAGTGCCATTAATAGAGGATTCCTCCGCAAGGTCTAGGATTCTCGCCAGAGGGCCTAAGGTGTCTAGCAATTTATCCTGACATTGTTTAAGACAACGTTCGACACCCTTGCGAGGGTCTCTTCCGGTCTTAAACAGGAAGGTAAGTAACTCAGGATCTAGGATAGGTGTCAAACCCGCTTTGTTGTCGAGGAATGGTCTAGGACATTCCGACTTCATTAGGTTTCGTGAGTCCCTTTCAAGGGGTTTCCTGATCCAAAGCTTAATAAATTTAGCTACGTGGTCAAGGGGCCACCAGTCGGAACCCCTAGGATGAGTAATATTCGAAGGGTTGAACATCTCCGCCCCAGAGGGGTCTTTAATAGAGGATGAGGTGGAGGGTTGAGTCAAATCCTCATCCAATAGATCGTCAAGTTTTTCTGACGGATCAAAGATGTATTCGTCAGCATCAAAAACGTCGTCAGGGGACATATATTCATCATCGTCATCATCACAAAGGATGACATCTTTTGTGCCGCGAGGGACACCTTGTCTAATCGTGCCGCGAAGGACACCTGTATTTTTTGCGCCATTGAGGACGCTAGATCTGTTTGTGCCGCTTGGGACACCTTGCTCATTGGTATCACGTGGGTTACCATTAATCTCGAGATGTTTAGATTTCTTTATAGCCTTTCCGCCCCTGGCGGAAAGAGGGTCTTCCTCATCTGAGGAGATAGAGTCCTCACGAGGAGTATCCCTCTTTCTTTTAGCTAATGCTGCCTCAACTGCCTCCTTTAGGGAGGATTTCAGCTGGGTCTTAAAAAGACTCATAAGGGAGTTTTCAGTGAGAGGGGCCTCACAGGCATCATTGGACCTCTCAGCCATCTCACAGCGTTTTTTTTTTTTTTTTTTTTTTTTAAAGGATAATAACGTGTACCTCAAAGGGCTCTCTATTTAGTAATTAATTCCCCAGAGTCCGCGTAGGCAGTAAGAGGACGACCGTTATGTGATCGCAAGGTCGCTCTGCGTAGTGCGTTGGCATGGAAACGCACAGCGCGAGGCACGGAGAAAACCTAGAGACGAGCTTTCGCCTCGGCCCAAATTTCCGCATTGTTTGTCACTGAGCCGCTCATTTTGGTGAGCGGGTCACAGGAGGGGAGCGCAAAGCGGAAGCGGAAGAGGTTCCGGTCTTCCATCGAGCACCGGAGAATGGCCTCGGAACTCGTCAGGTAAGCGCTTAATCTGAATGCGCTGATAACGCTTCCCCCCCCCCCCCGGAACCCGCGAGGCGGGGGGCGCTCTCCGAGAAGGAGAGATTGGTGACAAAAAGCCGGCGAGGGCAATTCAAAATGAAACGTGAGACGATACATAAGCGACCCGACCATAAATTGGAAGGGTAGACGACATAAACATTGTAAATCGTTAAAAGTAGAGAAATAAAGACTGTTACCTACCTAAAACAGGTCAGTCTGTAAGGCAAATTGGTTAAAACAAAACACATTGGCTAAATTAATCAAAATAGTATGAAATAAAGTATAAAATACCCCTAGAGGGGGAGAAAGGAAGAAGCAGTACTTATCTTTGCGTGAGCAGCGAATAAAAGAGGATGTTTACTGGTTGCTAGGACACTTGTCCATATCCTGTAGAATGTCTTATTTATGATGTAATGGTTACACTTTAAAGGGCTGCATATCTTGAGCAGCAATAAAAGTTATTGCATAATGTCAGCCTCCGGTCTTGTAATGAAATCCCCAAAGTCCAGGGCAAAGTCTATGGAAAGGCAGGGGAGCAAAGGCTGGGCCCAGGGGCCAGCTCACAGGGCCCTCCAGGCAGGGAGGCAGTCCCAGTGGCGGTCCTCCTGGTGCCCAGCAGCAGCAGCAGCAGGCCCCCCCTCAAATTAGGATCAGGTGAAGAACATTTTGTATGGGGTCACAGCCCCTTTTTATACACCTAAATCCTTTGCCTGTGTCTGCAGGGTGGGGAAAAACCAGACGCAGCTGGTTTTGGAGCACTCTGATGTGCTCAGCCCCTCTCACCATTCATTGGCCAGGCTAGGGTCATCAGTCGCACCACAGGGGGCGTGGTTTGGATGCCGACGGGAATGGCGGCGTGAGCCTGTATCTCCGCTCCCGATCCCCACAAACATCCTGAGAATTCCCCCTGTGCAGCGGGCTGGACCTGGCGAGCTGGATCCCTGTCGAGCAGACTCGTACAGCCCTGAGACAGGTGGCGGCGGGAGCTGGCGGAGTAGCTCGGGAGGAGGATTTCCCTAGCTGCGATGCACTGAGAGTGACGGCGAGATGGCGGCGGCGCCTATCTATTGAGGAGACCCTGTGCTGCGGCGCCCACCGGGCATCGACTGTGGCCCGAGCACGGGTTTGCTGGGGCTGGGGGGCCTGCCTGTGACCAACGGTCGAGAAGGGAGCGGCGGAGGCGAGCCTGGGGACGGGTTACCGGTGAGCGGCGGCGGCCATAGGCTGAATCCTGTGTGTGGCAATTACAGTGCGGCGGCTCTGCAGCTGATGGTCGCTCTGCGGGGGAGGAGCGGAGGAGCTGGCCGCCTTCGCCTGCCTGGGTGGCGCATCCTAGCCGGTGCTACCAGCGGAGTTCAACTCGGAACTGGGATGTCCTGAGAGGAGGCTGAAGTCAAGTGCTGTGGCTCGAGGCCGGGGATCGAGTGCCTTCGGAGCTGCACAACATCAATGTGAAGAGGAGTAGACTGCGGGCAGGCCCGATAGTAGAGCCCGGATTAGTGCTGCGGGGGCTCAGTGGAGGCCTGGTAATTGGAGCGGCACGTACCAGAACGGTGTGAGTGGCTGAGTGTGGTGAGCCACGAAAACAGAACTGATCAGCTGAATTTGAATTAGAATTTTTAGTTATTTATAAAGCACACATTCACTGAGCAGTTTCTTGGCGCTATAGGATTTCAAAACTGAGGAAGACATCAGGGGCTATGGGCTGAAAGCTTGCTGGAATAAAAATGGTCTTTAGAGCCTTGCGAAACTCCAAGTAGGAGGGGGAGGATCAGGCCCGGACTGGCCGATGAGGGCACCGGGCAATTCCCCGGTGGGCCGCATGGTTGGGGGCCGGTTTTGGGACCCTGGGGCCGTTTTTGTTACAGGGCCGTTATGCTGCAAATACGGCTCTGTAACAAAAACGGCCGAAACCCGGCCCTGTCACAGAGCGCGGTCGCACCTCTCCCCCCTCCCCTCTCCTCCCGGAGGGGGAGAGGGGGGCCGGCCGAGCACTTTGCCAGGGCCGGTTCTGGTTCCCAGTCCGGCCCTGGGGAGGATCTAAGAGGGAGGGGAAGGGAGTTCCAGAAGGTAGGTGCGAGTACTGAAAATTTCTGGCCACTGGATCATTTTTTCTTGAACCGAGGATGACTAACAGGGACTTGGCCGCGGAACGTAGGTTTCTAGCAGGGCAGTAGTTAATAATGGCGGAGTTGATGTACGCAGCGGGCAGTGCCTGTGCGGGCTTGAAAGGTAAGGCAGCCAAGTTTGAAAAGGGCTCTTTGTTTGATTGGTAGCCAATGAAGGGTAGTGAGGAGGGGGGTGGAGTGATGGTATTTCGGTAGGCCATACACCAGGCGAGCTGCCTGGTTCTGCACCGTCTGAAGGCGTTGAAGTGCATAGGCGGGGGCACCATTGTAAATGATGTTCCCGTAGTCGATCTTGGATAAGACCATGGCCATAACAATCAGCTTAAGTGCTGAGGGGAGAAAAACCGGTATACTTTCCTGATGATATGTAAAGTGGAAAAACAGGAGGAAACAACAGAACTAATATGGGTCTGAAGTGTCAAGTGGTGATTGAGCATAATTCCAAGGGTCTTAACAGAGTGGGAAGGAGTGGGAGGGGGACCAAAGGAAGAGGGCCAGAAGGAAGGTGACCAGGGATTGCCGCCGCCTCCAGTCTCTGATCTCTGATGGAGATGCGTGGTGAGGGCATCCCCCCTGATTCCCAGGCATCAGTAAGGAGAGTGTGGGATGACCTGGGGCAGCCCAGCTTTGGGAGGCAGGGTTGATATGATGACCCCAAGTGAGCCCCTGAGTGCAATGAGATAGCACTGGGACAATTGTTTGAATTTCTGGACGGTTGGGGCTCTGAGCGTAGACGATGCCCTCATAACTGTGGATGGGACCTGGCTGGCTTGAGAGAAGTGGCCTAAGTCTGAGCGTTCTGGAACATTCTGCGAGGTCTCTGTTATATTAGGCCCATCCGAAAGCTGGTGCTGCACTTGGAGGAGCGCTAACCCTTAGTGCCCCCTGCGGATACCGACAGTGCTGCGGAGGACCTGGTGTGGTGACGGGCCTCGAGACACATTTGCGAGGGACCCAGCGCTGCCAGCGGGACCTCTGGGGGGTGCTCTGTGACGGCCCAGGAGTGCTTGCCTTCTGCTGGGTGATCAGTGGTAACTCGGATTTGGAGAAGCCCGGGAGGAGGCGCACACGTAGCGCACCCTGGGGATTTCACATCTGGCTGAGATGAAGCCCAAGGGGAAGAAAGATGAGACTACGGACGCGGATGAAGCTGGTGGTGCGGGGCAAGGTTCCTCTGAAGCGACCCCTGAATGGGGGCTCCAACAGCAGTTTGATAGGATCCTTGAAGCAATAGCTGCATCGAAGGAGGCCCTTCAGCAAGACATAGCGCAGGTGGCGACTGGGCTGGGGCTGTTGCGGGAGGACCACTCGAAGTTGGCGGAGAAAGTGAAATCGAACGAGAGTGCTCTCCGGGATCTGAAGCCAGCCCACGAGGACATGGTAGCCAAGATGGCGGACGCTATGGACCGCATAGTGGCATTGGAAAGGAAAGCGGAGGATTCCGAAAGCCGTAATAGGCGGAACAATATACGCGTGGTGGGCCTACCGGAAAAGGAAGAGGGGGCTGACATGATCGCCTACTTAGAGAACTGGCTTCGAACGGTGGTCGCACCGGAGGGTCTGTCCACCTTCTTTACCCTTGAAAGAGCACATAGGGTTCCGACGCGGCCTCCGCTGCAGGGCCGTCCCCCTAGACCGGTGGTGGCGAGGTTTCTGCAGTACAAAGACAGAGATCTGCTCATACGAAGAGCCAGAATGGCAGGCCCCTTCGTGGTGTGGAACAGCAAGGTCACGATCTTTCCGGACTATACGCAGGACATTCAACGGCGTTGTGCCTCGTTCCTAGGAGTCAAGAAGGAACTCAGAGAGGAAGGGATCCAGTATTCGCTGATTTTCCCTGCGAAGCTGAGAATTATTCTGGATGGCACAACACAGTTTTTTCTCACCCCTGAGGAAGCATGGTCCTGGCTGGAAACGTATAGAGCGGGTATGGATCGTAGAGAACGACACCAGTCGGATCCGCCTAAAGTGCAGCGGGTGCGCAAGTCCCAGAGGATACGAAGATGAAACAGGAGTCTGAGGTTCCAGTCGGCGTCGCAAACAGCGGCAGAGAGGCACGGGGCGCTGGCGGCAGCAGCCGCGGTCACTGGTTCGCAGAGAACTGAGTCAGCAGTAGGCACAGACACTGAGGAGGATAAACTGCGTTCAGAAGCCGAACAATTGGAAACAGACAGTAATAAAGGCCCGGTGGTTACACCCGGAACAGCGGAGGACATGCTTGATGAGTAGCCTTCCTGGTTGCCTGCTGGAGGTTGTCTCACGGACTGGAACAAGTGAGGTGTATGGTTGTGATTGGGGCTGCTGTATGGGGGGATATTTTGTTACTGTAATGGAGGATCATGGGCGGTGGGGTGTGGGGCTGGCGCAGCTGTCTGTTGGGACAGTACTACCCCCCGATCGCCGTTAAGGCGGGCCCGTGGTGGCTACTACGGGAGTTTGTTGAGTTCATAACAACATGGTTTGGATGGGGGCTGATAGTTTATTATTAGGTCCTGTTCTAGGGGGGAGGTGGGGAGATGGTTTTTGGGGTGTTGTTGATTGGGGTTGCGATTTTGGTGTGGATGGGCATTTGGTGAGAACCGGGGGGGTGGAGATCCAGTCGACATGGGGACGTTACCTGAACTGCGTTGTATCACATGGAACGTACGAGGTCTGCATACTATGGCACGTCGACACAAGGTACACGCATATCTAGTACGCAGAGGTGTCCAGATTGCCATGCTTCAGGAGACCCATCTTCTTAGGGCGGAAGGGCAGGCGCTGCAGCGTAGATGGCGAGGTCAAGTGTTTAGCACGTCGTTTTCGGCGTTTGCAAGAGGGGTGCTCATCTGGGTGAGGGCGGGTGTCCCCTTCCAAGCCACAAATCAGGTTGTAGACACAGAGGGCAGATATGTAGCAGTGGAGGGGAGGCTATATAGTAAAATTGTAGTACTTTGCAGCATTTATGCTCCAAATGTGGATCAGGCGCGCTTCCTGGACAGAATTTCAGGGACTTTAGCACATTATCTAACTGGCCCAGTGCTTGTGGGTGGTGACTTTAATTCCATAACGGACGTGGCTCTTGATAGATCACATCCCCCGATGGCGGAATCTCCAGTCCACCGTTTAGCTAAGAAACGGTAGGCATGTCAGAGTCATTGGGGTTTAGTGGATGTGTGGAGAGAACACCACCTCAAGATAGGGATTACTCCTTTTTCTCAACTTTACATGAATTACATGTCAGAATAGATTCGATACTATGTTCCCATTCTTTGGCCCCTATGGCAACCCACACTGAATATTTAACTAGGACCATCTCTGACCACAACCCGCTGATACTGACGGTTCACTGGATGCAGGAGAGGTCGCCGATAGCTACTTGGCGGATTCGCCCTGACCGCTTAGAAGACCAGGTTTTTCAAACAGAGGTCAAGGAGGGCATTGAGAGATATTTTGAGGAAAACCAGGGGACGGCCTCTTCTAGAGCAGGGGAGTGGGACGCCTTTAAAGTTGTGGTGCGGGGGATCTGCATTAGTAAATAGTCAGGGGTCAGAAAGACACTATTAGACGATGTGACTAAGGCAGAGGCGCAACTAAGGGACGTAGAGAGGCGCAGACCAGAGCAGCCTGCACTGCAGGCGACGCTTGTTGAGGCAATAGAAAAAGTAGCGGGTGAGGTCGAGCGCCTGCGCAGTTTTGACTATAGGAATTACACGGTGAAGGTCCATGCGGAGCAGGACAAAGTAGGGACGCTACTGGCGCGCTTAGCAACCCCTGTTCAGGGTGGTGGTCCGATCATGCGGATAAAGACATCTGATGGGGTCATGGTACACACACAGAAGGAGGTGCTTTCCCGGTTCTTAGAATATTACGAAACTCTGTACCAGAGTACTCTAGGCGTCGAAGACATGGACATAGAGGAATACCTAGCGGAGATACCACTCCTGCGCTTAGAGGACGAGCAAGCGGAGGAACTGCGGGGGGGATATTACGCTATCAGAGATCAGATGTGCAATCAAACACATGGCCCGGAATAAAACCCCAGGCGTGGATGGGCTACCAATTGAATTCTACGCCCAATACGTGGATATATTGGTGCCTCGCTTACAGGAAGTATATGCGGAGGCCAAAGAGTTGGGTCGGCAGCCGGAATCCATGCGGGAAGCATTGATCATCCCCCTACTAAAGCCGGGCCGCGATGATGCGGATGTGGCCTCTTATAAGCCGCTGTCTATGTTGACGGCGGACTACAAGATCCTGAGCAGGATATTGGCGACCAGGTTACTGCCGTTCATGACAACATTGGTGAATGCTGATCAGGCAGGATTTATTCCGACTAGGAATACGGCCTCGAACATTCGAAGGTTAATCCGGGTTCTGGGAGGTGACCATCGGGATGCGCAGCTACCAGCTGCCCTCTCGGTGGATATTGAAAAGGCTTTTGATAGTCTGGAGTGGCGATTCCTCCACAGAGTGCTAGTGCGCTTCGGCCTAGGGGAACAATTTGGCACATGGACGAAGATATTGTACTCGTCCGCGAAGGCCAGGGTAAGATTGGGGCGGTGATCTCTGCTCAGTATCCGGTGCTGCGGGGAACAATACAGGGGTGCTCCTTGTCCCCGCTGTTGTTCGCCCTGGCGATGGAGCCTCTAGCTGCGCAGGCTAGATCAGGGCAGATGTACCGGGGTCTCCAGCTGCGGGAAGTGTGGCACCATATCTCATTATACGCAGATGACCTGCTCCTGTTCCTGGATAACACAGAGAAAGCACTGCGGGGCGCGGTGGGTCTGTTATCACGGTTTGTTGCACTTTCCGGTCTTAAGGTGAACTGGCGTAAGACCTGTCTATTCCCGGTACGGCCTTGTGCGCAACTGCCCCCGCTTTGTAGGGAGATGAAATGGGAACCGGTATGCTTAACATACCTGGGGGTTCGGGTTTACCATGATGCCGCGGACATGTTGGAAGGAAACGTGGAGCGCTGTATTAGGGCCCTGAAGGGCAATATGGAATTTTGGTCCACCCTCCCTCTTTCTGTGGCGGGCAGGGTTGCCCTCCTCAAAATGGTAGCTCTGCCCCGACTGCTTTATTATTTCCGGACCTTACCGATCTGGATCCCACCGCGCCTATTAAAAGAACTACGCTCACTGACCACTGGATTTTTGTGGGGGACTGGACGAAGGAGAGTAGCGTTGACAACCTTCATGAGACCGAAGGGAGAGGGTGGGATAGCAGCGCCGGACTTTGGGCTTTATTATTTGGCGGCTCAGCTGCAAGTACTCACACAACATACAGCGGCGGAGTTTCGCAGTCCAGAACATGGACGAGGTGTAGGCATTCAGAGGCATGTCATTCCTTTCATAGTAATGCAACAGAAGCTTAATTTGAGGGAATTAACGATGGAAGAAAGGACCCTGCGACTGTGCTGTTACAGGAGTCAGCGCAGAGCGGGAGTGGCACACCCTTATGCTCCGGAGATTCCGTTGGGAATGCTCACAGCACTGCCGCACGGTGGAGACTGGTCCCCTCTTATGGAGTGGGAACTGTTGGGACACCAAATGGTGGGAGACCTGTATGTGGACGGGGTTTTATTGCCCTTCCGAGCCCTACAGGAGAGATACGATATCCCCGATGGTGGCTTTTTGCTGTATGCGGCGGTGATGGCAGCAGTTTGGAAGCATTGGAAAGCTGGACGGGAGGAACGGGTGACTACCATGGCGTGCCAATATGTTGTGATGGCCGCAGGGACTTATAAAGCAGTCCCGTGCCTTCAGTCTAGGATGTTGAATGAAGGGTTGAGGCCATTTAGAGGCTCTGAAGCTTAAATGGGAGGAGACCATTGGCAAGCCTATAACTGATACGGCATGGGCGCATGTTATTAGGAGGACGTGGAAAGGTACTAGAAACGCGCGTTTCCAACAGGTGCAATTTTTTATACTACACCGAGCTTACATGACCCCTGGGAGGATTAAGAAATATTTTAGTGTTCATGATGCCGCATGCCCTAGGTGCTTGGAGCAGGACGTAGAACTGGAACATATGCTTTGGGATTGTACAGTGCTGGGGCAATATTGGGCAGAGGTAGGGGGGCTCTTGAACGTTATAACAGATAGACACCTACACTATGATGTGGCAGTCTGCTTGTTGCACTAGTTCCCACACACGCCTAAAACTAAAGTAACCAGTAAATTCATCGACCTGGGGCTTCTGCTGGCAAAGTACGAAATCACCTGGCACTGGAAGTCTAGAAAGGGGCCCTTGATCAAGAGATGGAAGGCTGAACTTTATAAATGGGCTTGCAGCGAGAGTACTGTTAGATTCCGACAGGCCAAACGCACTGCAAACGACAAGATGTTAGATATGGCCAGAGCATGGGAGGCGTTAGTACAGGCTTTGCAGGATTCGCATAGGGAGAGTGTGGATTAATGTATACTGTATGAAAATGTGATAATAACTATACACAATTGCTAAGACCAATGACCATTTGACTGGCACCAAGTCGATTGTTCACCAATTGGGAAGCACCCACACCAATTGTTATTTTGGGGGGCGGGATCGGGGGTTTTGTTGGAACATACAGTGGAGACCTGTTTTGTTGTAAAAGGATGAAACGTATTTTGAGATGCTTTGTATGCTGCTAAAACTTAATAAAATATGTTTAAAAAAAAATCAGTCGCACCACAGGGGGCGGAGCCAGCATTGTGTGGGGATAGCCCAGCCCTATTCAGGTCCCAGGTGCACTCCTCCCTCACATCACTCATGCAGATCTCTCCACTCACCACCGGGGCAGAACCCTCCTGACTCCTGGAGCCAGGCTCACCAGCCAATCACAAGCCAGACAGCCAATTCACATAAATTACACATACATGCCAACTTCTAGAAGTGGCACTTCCACACTAGACACAATAACGCCGCACACATCAACGCGCAGCATTTAATCACACGAGTCCGCACATACCAAACTCGACCCTGGACTCCACACGCATCAGGAACTAACATGGACACATACATTCCCCATGCATTCCTATGGGAGGGCAGGCCAATCTCACCACACGCACTCAGAGTGCGCACGCACTTTACACTGGGACACAGTGGTAAAGTGCGCGGAAGCCAAAAATCACTAACACCAGGTCACAATTAAAAGCAAAAAGTTTAGGGGTGAACCTGCCAGAAGGGCCAAGTCCAACAAGTTGTTACAAGCTTGTTCGTTATCAAAGATTTCTTTTTGAATTACAATCCAGTTGTGCATACTAGTATTGTCTGGTGCTTCTCTATTGCTGTTTCGATATGGCTGCGGTAGATATCCCAGCTCACAGTCGTGTAGCTGTGCGTGATCACTTGCAGGAATACCTTGTTTCCCTTGAGGGACAGGCTGTGATTTTTGTAGTCTCTGCTGACCCGGTGTACCCGTTTGAGTTCTTTTACTCTTTGGCCACATTTCCCGCAGTGGATGCTGTTTCTGGTGTTTATCACTCGTATACACCCGCTGATGCTCCTGCAGTGTACGCTCCATATTAGACAGTGGAAATTCCGATTTCTGTTTGGCAGCATGCCGTTTGGCTTAATGGCGCCCTCCCACACGTTCCTACAGTGGTCAGACAAGGACCGTTGTCCATTCCAGGCGCTACTTGGCCTGTGTTGGCTGCTTACACTCCGCATCCCCTAGCGGGTGGTTTGACAGCTCAACAACTCAGACCCCTGTATGCCTCTTCGGTAGCAGTTATTAGGGGTCTGGTTCACTACATTTCACGCAACCTCCTGGGTGGGGCCCCGGCTGGTGCGGCGCTTCCAGTGGGCGGTGGCGTACTTAAACTTAGTCCTGTCATGGTTAATGCGGTCATGGGCAAGCGTCCCCAAGATAAGGAGGAAATGCCTTTTTGGCTTGCCGAAAAATTTGACCAACTGGAAGCAGTGTTCCCAAATACGAGTCCTGTTGAGAAACACAGGATTCTCACCGTGAGTTTGCAGAAAGAATTAGTGCCTAACGTAACAGAGTCTACAACTTGGGGGGGGTGATTTTTGCAGCAGTCTACACTCAGTGCTTTGGCACCCCATCAATGACTGTTTTGCCTACTGTGATCAAGCGTTTTCAGGATGAGCACGGGCCAGAGGCAGCAGTAGAGTTGGGAATGCGCCTCGTGAGAGCGTTTGATATGGTACGTGATCTAGTCCTTGCTAATGTCAATGTCCAAGTTTGTAATGCTCTGCGCGAGGTACTTGATGCAACAAACCCCATCAGTTACCGAAAATTATAACGGAGGCTTATAAGACCGTAGGCCGTAATAGTTTGGGTGTTAAGCCTTTCGCGAACAAAGAAAGGCAGCAAGCTCAGCAAGGGTTGTCTGATAAAGATGACCGCCCAAAGGTTCAGAAACAAAATTGGAGTAAGAACAAAAAACAGGGGAAGCAGCAGCAGCAGAAACAGGGTTCGCGTCCCGCTTCACCTATACATACCCCTGTTGAGCGTAAATATGATTTGAGCGACCGCAGTACTATTAAGTCGCCTGATAGATTTCAGGTTCCTGAACAACGTTCTCCTCGCTCTTTGGAGGAAATATCGGTAACAGCCGCGGTCGAGGAGGCGGCGGCAGAGGTCAAGGTGCCCAACAAAGCCGTGAGCAGCCTCGTAAAGCTGACGGAAAAGGCAAGCAGGCCGAGACACCGCGTCAAAGACCCCAGTTTCAGAAGAAGAAGGTTGCTGCTGTAACAGCGGGCTATGCCACAGATAGTGAGAACACAGCTTCGGAATCTGACATGGGCTCTGACCATGCTGGACAGCGTGGCGGAGATTACCATCATTTGAGAGGCGTTGCGTCCACTACTGAAGGTGACAGCAACTGACACCTTTGTTGTTATTGAGACAGCAGACACCAGAGTGGCTCCCCCTGATAGGCTTTATGAAATAGTCCTTGTAATTGAAGGTGACATAGAACGTACCATAAAAGGTTTTTTTTGGGAAAACCAGACGACTACCTATGACATTTTGTTGGCGGAGGTCAACTGGCCCCCACCGTTTGTTTTAGCCGCTCCGCAAGGGAAGGAAGTGATCCTCCCCGCTTTCGCGCACACTGTGTCGAAGGAGCAGGTGCTGCAGTTTGCAGAGGTTTGGGCTAAGGCGCTTGCAATGGCGTTGTACCGTACTCATTGTGGATGGGACAAATTATCCCCTCAACATGAGATCCCTTTACGGTCCATGCCACAGCCACAACCCCAATACCCCATACGGCGTGAGGCGATAGCCTCTGTAGCCAAAATCCTTGAACAATTGGAATATCAAGGTGTAATTGAAACGTCTGTGTCTCCAATGAATAACCCACTTTTTACTATGACCAAGCCCGATGGCTTGTACCGTTTGGTATTGGATTACCGCCACTTAAACTCACATTGTCGTACCTGTGCGGTGCAGAATACTCACAGCTCTGCTTTAGTGGACAGTCTTGTGCGTAAAAGGTTTAAAACCACACTTGACATATCCAATGGCTTCTTTGCCCATAACTTGTACCCTTTTAGTAGTGAGTGGACGAGTTTTACCTTTGGTGGCAAAAATCGCCAATTTCTTCGTTTACCCATGGGCTAGAAGAACAGTCCAGGCGTTTTTGCTGCCCGTGTTGTCTCTCTGCTTGAGAGGCTCGACGCAGATGCATGTTCGTAGGTGGATGACTTATATCTCACGGACGACGAATTATGGCCGAATCTGTGCCGTGTTGACTGCATAATTTGTCGTTTTGCTGGCTTTGGCTATAAATTCAACTTTGCGAAATCGCACATTGCAGAATACACAGTGTTGTTCCTGGGCTACGAACTCAACAACGAAGGTAGAGGCTTGGCTCCTCACTTCTTGGAGAAATGCGCTCTTTTGCGCGCTCCTACAACGCTGAAAAAACTACATTCCTTACTAGGCTTTTTGAATTTCGGTCGTACATACATTCCGGAGTATGCCCAGCGTATCAAGCCGCTCTATGCGTTGGTCCAACCTACTTTCTCCAAATCGTGCTGGCTGCCAGAATATTCAACCGTCTTGCAATCTTTGCAGGCTGACCTACTTGAATCCAAATTCTTGTTGACTCGTAATAACCACACAAACCTGGTGATAGGAATCGTGCCAGGGACAGTGGGTTTCAGGTACCTCACTTTTAATGAGGGAGACACAGTTCCTGTTGCTTACAAGTCACACCTGTACACTTCGGCCGAGTTGCAGTTTTTTGCACTGTGGAAAAAGTTTCGACAGCAGTGCAACTGGCGATTCTTAAGGAACGTGCACTGTCGCAGGAAAAGCGCATTGTGGTTGTTACTCCGTATCCTGCCTCGGAGGTAGTGACGAAGGCCAGTGTACCAAATTCCAAGGCTTTGCACCAACGTTGGATACAATGGGCTACTTCCTTGATATCTCCGGATGTAACGTTTGTGTTCAATTCCTCTTTCCAGACTCAGGAGTTTTTGCAGTATGAGTTTGATCATCCTGCTCCTCTGACTATGTGCCCACTGGAGGATTTTCATTGTATCATTTACATTGATGAAAGTGCTCAAGCGCTGTGGGTTCTAGACACACGTATTCCGCGGCCTGTGAAATTGTGGTTGGTACAATGGTGGATAGTAAATTCAAGTCCGATGTCATGCATACACAGACATTAGGAGACTATACTGCCCAATGAGCAGAACTACATGCTCTGATGCTTACATTGGAGTACGCAGATCCCAGCGTGACTACTCTTGTTGTAAGTGATTCCAACAACTGTGTACAGTCTTTCAATGACAATCTACCCTTTTGGACTCAAAATGATTATCGTCAATCCAAAGAGCGCACAATAAAACATAAAATGATCTGGGTTCGAGTGGCAGAACTTAAAGAACGTCTTCCACTCGTTTTTGTAATTCATACTCTGGGTCATCAGCACGTGGGAGTTTACGCTGTTGGCAACTTTCTCGCAGACGAAGCTGCAAAGACGGCAGTAGCAACATTTGCAGTGGCAGCGGTTACACGTTCCAAAAGTAAGTTTGATGATGACATCTTGGCAGATATTGCCGCGACTGAGAAGGGAGGTAATTATCCTAAGGGTTTCCCTTCAAAGTACTCTTATCACTTAAGTCCAGATAATGTTCCTATTGTGAAAATTAACGACGTTGGTGACAGACTGATTCCCAACGTGGACCGCAGACAGACTTTGATTACAGCAGCCCATGCGGGGATGGCTTTGGCGCATGCCGGCGTATCAGCTACTGAATCTCTCCTACAGCAACGTTATTGGTGGTGGCGTTTGTATAAACAGACACGTGATTTTGTCCTTCAATGTGGCATTTGTCAGCAAATTAAACCTTCTTCTGCTGCACGCCTGCCCCAAACTCAGTTGTACATATCTAATAAGACACTTGCGTTTGTTTATTTAGATCACTGTGGTTCTTTTTCCTCTGATACTGCATATAAGTACATCTTAGTAGCGGTTGACTCTTGCACGCGCTTTGTATGTCTGTGGCCTCAAAGGAGCACTGATGCCGGAACTGTCTTAAGACATTTGCGTGTCTTTGTGGGAATCTTTGCATGTGGCACCTTCCATTTGGACCAGGGTCCAGCGTTCGCCTCTAAGGCATCCAGGGATACCATGGGTTCATTGGGGGTCCAAGTCAAATTTTCGTCTCCATACAAGCCTGAGGGCAATAGCGTTGTGGAGCGGATGAACCATGACTTAAAGCAATCATTGACAGCGAAGGTGTTAGGCAGGGCCGGACTGGCAATTCCGGGCACCGGGCAATCCCCCGGTAGGCTGGACGGGGTGGGGGCCGGTTTAGTGACAGGGGGCCGGTTTGGACCCTGAGGCGTGACTGAGCAAACAACATGCAGCTGCTGGTGCTGCACGCACCGTCTGGGACCGTGTCCGACTTGACTCACCAGATTTTATTTATGTATTAAAAATGCACCTGTGCTGTGACCTCTGACCTGGGTTGGGTGGGTGCACCATGATGCGTGGCACTCAGTGACGTCTACTCTCAGTCTGCGCGCCGCGGTACGGTCAATCATCATTAGGGTGGAGTCTGGAGACAGCGCACTGAGCGCAAGCGCATTGGGGGTCACGCTGTGCAATACAGACAGGCTGGCATGGAGTGGAGCCTGCCCCTGTGTCTGCCGCCGGGTGCCCGCAGCCGAAGGTGAGTGACACGAAGAGTGTCTAGTGGCATGGCATTCATCAGGAATAGGCCCGGGGAATTTTCATTGCTGCACCTCTGTGGTGAGGGCACCTGTGCCGAAAGCAAGTGCGCTGGCCTGGGTGCCATCCTCCGCCCACAGACAGCAGAGCTTGTCTGTGCTCATAATAAAACGTCGGTTGAGCTGAGTGGTTCGTCCGTTCAAATTAAGGTGTGTCTCTGAGCACTTTGAGGCAAAAAAAAAAATCTTGGTCATGTGTTTTTTAAAATGTGTCAGTAAACTTTGGTAACTCGGCTCATAGCACATTTCTCCTGACAGGCCGTCCCATGCGTGAGTTTCATGGCCAGGCGGGGTGAGAGGGGGGGTAAGCGGGGTGCGGGGAGGAGCGTGATACTCGGGACCAGGCCTGCGCAGCAATTTAGAGCATTAGGCCCCGGTCTACCCATGGTGATCGGCAATGAGGCTCCTGCGACAGGGCGGCTCTGTCTTACCAAAGCCCTGGGGTTGGCCTGGAACCACGGCCTGCCACCTAAATGTATTGGGCAAGAAGGGAAAAATTATTAAATTCATTATTTGTAATGACACAAGCTTTTTCCAAGCGTAAAAGTGTCAAATAAAAAAGGCAGAACGGGAGGTAGCAAGATATTGCAAAAATGGAAATGCAACATGGAAAAAAACAAAGAACTTGGTAATAGTATTTTTTCTTTTGCAGTGAACTTGAAGCGCAGGATCGGCAGCCTCGATTCTCTTCCTAGTAACTGGTTGTAGATATATACTGTACTGGCGCACATACGTCACATTTCTAGCAATTCCGAATGGTTGGATTGTAGGTGAATGAGTTTCTGGCGAGCGGTACTTCCGCCATTGCAGCCTCCGGCCTGAGTGATGATAGCCATCAGTGGCAGCAGTCTGAGAGATGCCACTTGTAGCTGATACCTTCGTGGCCTAGCTAACAGGTGTTCCAATCCACAGGGGCAGACATAAGCCAGTGTATGAAACAGCTCTCCAATTACAAACAATTTCAAAGTCTACAGTGGTGGCTTTCTGAATACTTTTACATTGGTTCCTGCTTGTGCCTCGCAGCGCCAATGGTGTTAGCCTGATACCACTGACTCTGCAACTTATCTGGTCTTGGCAATGATCACATGGTGTGCAGAACTAGGGCCGCACAGTGATTCCTAGGGAACTGGCCTGAGATAACTCCTCTTAGGACCAAGAGAGCTCTGGAGCTTCAGGTAGCCCTAGTCAGTGCAGCCTATAATTATAGATCTAGCGCGCAGTGACCACCTGGTGCTGGTCCAACTTTCAGTGCATCCGGCGTCACGAAGTGAAGAGCCTGGTGTCTGTAGTAGCTCTGTTGCAGCCACCACCTGCTGCTGTCATCTGGTACTATGGGGTTGGGCAGCAGGCAGCGAGGCGCCCACTGGGGCAGACACCGCTCAGCAGTGCTGGTAATCACTTTTATTAGGGTTGAGCAAGCATTTCTATAGTCAAGTCTAATACAGTGTCCCGGCTGGCTGTAATGTTTGCCCCACTCGCGTGATGTCTGGTGCTTTACAGCAGTTGCAAGATCTTCTTAGTTTCTCGATGCTCCATTGGGTGTTATGTCTGATATTTCTATGTTTCCTTTCTCTTCATTGCTTGATTTTTGCTTGCAAGAAAGTGTCACTCATAGAAGTTGAAATGTCACTCATAATTAAAGTGAAATTGTGAAAATGCCACACACAACATTCTGAAACCTTGGCAGCTATGTGAAACTAATCGTAAATACTGCTGCTGGTCTCCTCATTGGCATGTAGAAAATAGGCAACCCCTCCCTGAAATAGCCATGCTTGCTCTGGCCGTGGAGCTGCATCATGTTTAAAACCATCATGTGTCACTTAAAAGGACTTCAGAAACAACATCCCTGCATACCTAGACGAGAACTTGGCAATCTCAGATGGAAGGTGCGCACAGGAAGACAAAACATTGCCAAATTGGAGACCAGGAGACGCTGGGCCAAAAGACTGGAACACTGCCCTCTATAGCTGCGGTCTGGAGCAGCATCCAGACTGACCTAAAAACTGTTCAAATCCTGTGTTTCAGAAGATCCCGAAGAAGCCCTTGTTCACTAAATACTGCCACCTTACTTGTTGGTTACCCATCTAAACTGTACCTTGGGCTCCTGACCTTTATTGCTTTATTGCTTCGCCAGACACATTCATGCTTTCGATGTACTTCTACCTCTTTTTGTAATCCCTGAACGGCCTCAAGATGCCACCCCGTGATTAATGTTGCCTTAAACATCTGATTAGATGTTATCCCTGGCCACCGAAATTCACCAGCCCATCCCTTACCTAGAAGTCTGTTCTAGTCGCTTACACTAGGCACCAGGTTCTGACTGCGGAGGTACCAGTCTCAGCACTGAAGTGTAAATTATTAGTTGATGCAATTACTTTTGAGATTCGAACCACCGTCTCCCATGCTACTGTGATGCCAGCATAAGGCGCGGAGAAACTGCCCATTCAGGTAGGTATATTTCCTTATCTCGAAATTGAAGTGAGAATAGCTCAGCAGATGGGGACACTTCTTTCTTGATCTGGATGGAGCCCCGTGAGCATCAGCCATGAAGCAAAGGACGTGCATGCTTCAGAATATTGCCTTTCCGTACATAAATCTGAATACCCACACAGTGTATCTTCTTCTTTTTATGTTTGTGTTCTTCTTCTATTTCTCCAAAATAACCGGAAGCGCTTTGTGTATTCAGTCGCTACTTGTAAACGATGCCATTGAACACAGTGCCCCATGCCCTCTAGTGGGAGATGCAGTGACATCCACCTTCATGAGCTTCCTTGAAAATAGATGCATGTGAAATAACAGCATGTTGGTTGTGCAGTGCAATAAATACTGCCCTTCTTCCCCGGGTAGATTCCACCATCTATTATGTTACTTGCGACATTCTGCTAAGCGCAGGCTTTTAGCTTAGATATTTTAAGCCACAGCCTCAATGACCTCGACCACGCCCCTTTGAGACCCCCCACCACACCCCAGTTTTTTCATCCCACTTAAAGCCCTGCTGAAGAACATACTAAACCTGTTGCCATGATCATGTTAAACAATCCTAGGCCTCGGCCACCAACCTGATTTGGGGCCCCGGTATTTGAACATATACAGATTATAAAGACACAGAAGCCAAACCAGAATGTCACCCCACACACAAGATTTGAAAGAGAAATATTTTAACAATTTATTTAATTCATTGTTGTCCACCTAGGGATTTTATTCAGGGGACTCAGAATTATGTAGTTCTAAGCCAGGAGAGAGAGTTTTCTGGTTACAGAGGACAGTTTCAGGCATCTGACAGCAACGCTATCTCTTAGGGGTGAAATAATTCCCACAGGCTCGTCCCGTAGAGCTCTTCCTCAGGTTACAGGGTCTTCAGGCAACCCTATAGTCTTCAAGATGAAGCCCAAAGCTTTGTCTCTTCTGACCACATTCTGGAGACCCCTAGAGGCCTGAGGGCTGCCCCAGACACATGACACAATGCTGAGGGCTATGCGAGGATCTGAGTCGGAGGTTGCAGAACAACTTAGCATGGAAGTCAGGCGGATTCAGTTCGGGAAGCTCTTCATAGTAAGTGAAGCATTTGGAGCAGGATGCACTGGTACTGTCTTCATAATCGTGGATGTGATCTGTGGACCTGTTTAAGGCATTAGCTACTCAACTACATTGGAATAAATGGAAGAGTTGAGCCTTCAAAATGTAAGTCATACAACCAGGAAACTCGGCTAGAGAATAACAATAATCACCACAAACAATGGAGTAAATGAGAAGATTTCTAATTGAATACAATGTTCTTCCTATATTTTGTTCTACACTACCTGTACATTTTGTGGTGCTTTCTGTATATATAATGTGGTAACAAACAATGCACACATTGGGTTAAGGTGTTTTGAATCCTATTCTCCAGCCCTAAATCTGCCCTGTGTCTTCACCAAGTCTCTGAGCTCATTCATGGGACTTCTCCACAAGCTGGTAATCTCTGTCCATTTATGCCTGAAAGACTGGATGATTCATAAAGGGTCATGCAGAACGTCACTTCTCGGGTATGCAAGGTGCTCTGTCATCTTGGCTTCTTTGCAAACGTGTCCAAACCTCCTCTCATTCCAAAGTGGGCTCACCAATTTGTCGTCTCCTTCTCCGGGACAGATCTGTGTGCTGTATTCATACCCGATGCTCTGGCATTATTAAAATATTTTTGAACATTGCGCTGTTGTCACTAACAGTAATAGCAGCCTGTTGGCTCTTGCAGCATCAGAGGCTCGCGTCTCGTTGGTGACTGTAAGGCCCCTGCTGTGTCTAGATGCTGCTCTGCACTCTGTCACGGACTCCGGTACTCGTATTTGCATACGCTGTTCCCTCTTTTAAACATGGGAAAATTGGCTTACACAGAATTGGAAAATTAAATGTACTTGTAAGTCCCTAGAAACGTGGTTCTACATGTACTCAAGGACTGTAAATTAAAGGCTGCCAGTGTGCCTGCAACACTTATTGTGCCAGCCACGTAAGTAGCCTATTTAAACATGTGCCAAGGCCAGGGCCTGTCATTGCAATCTGCCCGCGCAGTTTTAAAACTGCCATTTTGACCTGGCAAAAGGTTCCTGGCAAAAGGAACCTTTTTCCAGGCCTAAAAATATTCCTGTTTACTACATATGTCACCAGGTTGTCACCACTAGTGCAAGCCCTTTCCATAATGCAGGATGCAATAGGCAAGTGCAGTGTATTAAAATGGTTTGGCATATACTTTTAAGTTTTATATGTCCCGGAATAGGCAAGGCTGAATTGCTATCCTTGTTCTTTGTGTGATGCTTGAATTTTTCACAATCCCATGACTTCAGTGATGTACAGGCAACATTGATGGCAGCACCCACATTCTGAAAAGTGTTCCAGTGCCACCGGCCTGGGTGTCTTTGTTTGAAATTTTCATGCTTTCTGGCTAGGGTGACATGTGAGACATTTCCATGCCTTCTGGCAGCCTGGGTGCTTATGTGTGACATTTCCATAGTTTCTGGCCTCAGTGACCAGGAGGCTCATTTGTGACATTTCAAAGCTTTCTGGCCTGGGTGCTTATGTGTGCTATTTCCATAGTGTCTGGCCTCAGTGACCTGGAGGTTCCTTTGTGACATTTCAATGCTTACTGGCCTGGGTGCTTATGTGTGACGTTTCCGTGCTTTCTGGCCTGGGTCAGTGCCTAGAGGCCTATGTGTGACTTTCCAGTTTCTGGCCTCACTTTACATAAGATGCTTCATTTGAGCACTGTTTACAAAACTCAGGATATAAACATCATTTAATATTTGCACATTGTCCTGTACTCCTATACTCTGAACCTTTGCACAATTGTTCGAAGTTAAGTGCGTTTTTAGATATCTTAATGTAATTTTATATGAAGAGTAAATTGGTTATATTTAAATTCATGTTTCGTGCTAGACATTTCATTTTTTGGTGTTCTCTGTAGGAATGTCTGTGATTTATGACTGGGTATCCTGGTGCTCCATATGGCAATCATTTACTATGCTGTAAACGTTAATACAATCTAATATGTAATGAAAAATGTGTTTGAAAATGCTTTGTTTTGGCCTGTCTCCAAACTTTTCTTGGGGGGACAACCCCCAAACTCCCCCTAGTAGTGGTTGCTCACTGTGCTTGCTCGCTACACACCATGTGGGGGCTGGTCTCACTTTTACTTTGTTCTCTCTGATTCACTACTTGTGTCTATTTTTGGTGCTCTCTGAAAGAATGTCTATGGTGTACATATGACTAGGTGGGTAACCTGGTGCTCTTTAAGGTCATCATCTGCTATTTACTGTGCTTTGAAAGTTGATGCAATTGAATATGTAATGAAAAATGTGCTGTAAAATTCCCCATTTTGGTCTGTCTTTTTCCAAAATTTTCTTCCCCCCCAAACCCTCCTAGTAGCTGTCGGACTCGCTCGCTGCGTTTGCTCGCTACGCACCAGACGGAGGCTGGTCTGGCAAAATTTGCCAGGGCTGCTTTCAGTTCCCAGTCCTGCCCTGGTGTTAGGTGCTGGCAGAGAATGGCTTACCCACTTGCATAGCGTACAACGTGCACGTAATAATCTCCCTAGAAGGTCTCTGTGTGGGCGGACCCCATACAAAATGCTCTTTGGCATCAAGATGTTTGGTCCGGACCTTGACGGTCTAGACATGGCGGCGGGAGCCGCATCCTTTGACGTAGACAAACATTCTAATGTTTTACGGAATCTACAATAGACCACAGACAGTCTTGCAAAGGAACACTTGCCCTCCATGTTTGAAGCTGCATTGCAGATTCCGGTAGTCGGCTGGCTACCCCATGTTGGGGAACTGGTCCGAGAGAAGATCGACAACAAGAAAGAATTTGGTCCTTTCTATCGAGCTCCAGTTGCTGTGCTTGGTATGCAGGGTACAAGAACAGTCATTTTACCTCCTCTTGCTGGACGAAAGGGGAACAGGTACATTTCAATTGACCATGTCAAACCACACAGGGTGGCTGATACAGTATAGTATGACGCCTGCGGTTTCGTGTCCAGCAATGTTGCGACACTCTGTTTTGGCCCCGGATCCTGCCATCGGGCCTGATGTTGCCATTGAAATGAGTCCACTTACGAATCCTGTTGTGAATCTACCTTCTGGTGATCCCCTTGATGACACTGAATATACTTATCCAACTGACTTGTCTGTGCCTGATTTGGAAACCCGTGTGGCTAATCAATCCCGTTTTTCATTTGACACTGGCTCATCCACATCAAAGACCCCTTCGAAAGTTTCACTTTTTGTGACCTGGTTTAAGAAACATTTTTTGATCCCACCTTGGATTTACATTTGGCTGCTGCTGATTGCAATTTTTTTGTTCATGTCCATAGGATTTGTGGTGTATTTTTTTCGTTTTATCAATATTTACTATGTTGAAGAAAGCACATCAATTCGAGTGATTGATGGAACTTTGGCTCCCCACTCCTCTTCCCACATCATGAAGAGGGACCAGACTTATGTTAATATAACTGCTTGGCCTGTTTTAGATGGAATTGTATGGGATGCTGTAAAGTTCCAAATACATGGTCCCACAGAGGTTATTAATGTTCCCAATGTACTCCGTGTTTCTACGGGGGATGTGGTTAGACAGAATATTCGCTCTGATGATTGGGATGTTAAAGCGGTTGAAGCTTTATTTACTGATTTGTAATATTATGCTGCCTTCGATGCTGAAGATTTATATTTCGAATCTGCAAAATATGGTGATTTGTACTGTTACCAACATTTTGGCAATCACTTTCTGCATAAGACTGCCTCCTTCCGAAGCATGGTTAATTTCACACAATGGGATCATTGTCCCGCACCAGTGGAAGGAAGCTCCAAAATGTTTTTGAAAACATTTTCCTATTTTACTGATTTTGATCAATCCAACCCTAATATTTATTATTTTAAATTGACTGGAGAGTCATTTTCCAGGGTTAGACTAACCCACACCAAATTACTTTATTCGAAGTCCTTTATAGACCAGTTGGTTGTTGGGTGCTATGAAATGTGGAGAGATACTATTGATCTTAAATCTGTTTGGGGTTCTAAAAGTTGGCAAGGCACTGAGGCTTTGCATTGTGCTTGTATCATCCTGAACCATATGTTGTTCCTGAATGACACTATTTCGCAAACAACATGCTTTGGATTGGCTACTTCAAAAAAATTAAATATTCCTTCCTTTCATGATTTGGGTGCATACCACAATTGGAATAATTTTACCAGTGCACCCCTAAGTGAAATACAGGCACTGCTCAGTAGTTCCTCTTTTAATGTTTCCAGCATTAATCCTGAAGGCTGGTTGCTATGGCAAAAAAGTGCAGATTCCTGCCAGCACCCCTTTCTGGGTCTGGCCCCTGGCTATACGGTGGTTAGAGTTGATCCCCGTTTCCCGACTCACCATTCAGTTACCACCTATTCTGTTGGCAAGTTGTGCCAGAGTTGGCTCAGACATTCATCCTTAGCATCTGTCAAGTCACATTTGTCCGAACTCACTGAATCTGTTGATTTAAATGATTTTGTTAAGGGCCCTGCGGGTGGCAGATCGAAAAGATGGATATATGCTGCTTACAATGAAGTTTGGAAACTGTCTCAGACCGAAGCTGCTACTAGGCTTAGAGCTATAGATCAAGCTCATTTAGAAAAAGTGCTAGCTGTGGTAGACAATAGCATTAACACCCTTTCTTCACAAATTTACACTTTAGATAATATTGTGTAGTCTGTAGTCGATATTGTACAAGAAGATGTTGCAGAGTTGTATCATGGGCAAAATCAATTGCGTTCTGTCATGCAGTTAGCCTGGACTTTGCAAACACTTAAGAGTGGTCGCTTTCCATGGGATTACATGAATATGAGCTTGTTATTTCTGCCTTTTAATTTCACTTTGAAACAACAATTTATGTCAATGAAAGATGCCACGTTTTCCCTGTTGCATATTGAAAAATTAGAATCATTGCCTTTTTCGGTAGCAGAGGCAAATTCGTCTGTTTGGCTTACTCACGGGTTAATAACCTTGCTGTTCTCTCTTTTTAAATTCGAGAAGTGCATGAAACACTATGCTATAGGCAGATTTGAGCCCCTGGGTGGAGCATTCCTTCATGAAGTTTGGAACCTCCTGTTCGCTTACATGTGTTTAAGGGAGGGTAAGGAAGATTTTTTAAATGGTGAGGATTGTGTATCTACACCTGATCATTCATTGGCATGCAGAAATCTTCAATTGCACGGCTCTTGTAATGTACTTGCACCAAATTTGGCGTGTGTTTTAAAAGGCACCCCAGTCTCGGCCATTACACCAAACATTCATGCTGCTTGCTAATGGTAGTTATTTGTTAATGAATAATGAGGAGTGTTGTGGGTTAGCCGCTGGTATTGCTTACATTGTGACTGTTTCCCAGCGTGTTACTTGTTGCAAGAATGTGCTTTTCCCTCCTCCGCATGGTAGGCTTGATGCTTCCATCTGGCCCTCGATTCCGACCTTGAAAGCAGAGTTCAACAAGATGAGCAGAATAAGAGCTCTATTGTCCCAAAAGGAAGTTCCCCTTACATCTGCGTGTGAGACTTTCGTCCTTCACGTCGCAAATACTCGTACAGAAGTAAATGCTTTATAAATACGGACCTGCCCTTGCACTTCGGTGCTTTGATCCACACAATCCTGAATGCCTAGTCAACTAAGGGCTTGGCTCATTTTTTTAAAGTAGTATGCTCTGGCCTTGTTACCTCATTTCAGACTATATTCGGTGTGATCCCTGCATTTTTTCATTCTATTGTTTCGAGCGTCTTTGGAGGTTTTTCCCTTGCTCCTGGCTTTGGGTGCAGGCATTCTATTGTTTTGTTCATTGCAAAATGGATGCGCTGTATGTGCCCCTAGACGTTTAGTCCCGGCTGCCCCTTTTGCATGACCGATGCTAGAATACTATGGAGCCCTGCCTTTGGCGACTCTAAGTGTAGCATATGGTTTATCCTTCCGGTTCTCTTTCTTCATTTGCATGCAGCCTGTTTTTCATTGCCTGGATTGTGAATTCGAATGGGCCCTGGATTTGTGTCTCTGCAACACAGCGTCTCTTGATCTGGATTTTGATCAACTAATGAGTCCCTTAGTTGCGCATGAAATAGACTGTCCTGGTACCGGGATTATGGCCTGCGCAGCGGCACATGGGGTTCTGGGCAATTGGAACATTTGGTCTGCGTCCCATGACTTTCTGGATCGCAGTTTTCTTGAAATAAGCCTGAGTTGTCCTCTGATATTGCTAGAGGCTAAGGCGATCGAGGAACATGTATGTTCTTTCCCCTTGCTTGATTGGATGGCTGAAATGTTCATGGATGATAACAACGACTTCTTGTTGGAAGCAGTTGCAACATAGGGTGCTTACACGTTGTTGGACTGAAGGTTTGCTTTTTTTGCTTCATAGACACATGCTGGACTCGTGAATATTTTTATTTTTTGTTTGGCTTTTCCCTTACAAGGCTGAGTTGTATTCCCACTGGCTTGAATATATTTTGGATTTTCATTCCTAAAATTCAAGAACGACGGGCTTTTTGAACTTGGTTCTGTCCTCTTCGAACTTGAACTCTGCGTTCTGGCCTGTTTGCCCGGAGTGCTGTGTGTTCCCTGAACATGGGGGGGGTGTCGTATGGCTTGTGGGCTTCTTTTGCGTGTATGTTAAGTTAGCATGGCTTATTCGAGTTTAAACACAATTTTTTCCCTTTTGCTGCTTTTGCACACAACACTGCTTAGCTGTTTATACTGACTTAGCTTGGATGAAGATCTATACATGGGAAACGGGTTGTTTTCCGGCATCTCTAGACATACATCGTATCCCCAGTCTGTACAGTGAGTGCTAAGCCGCCATGGTTATCATAACGTGAGCCTGTTTATTGGCTTGTCTGTGTAACACATTCTAGACACAACAATTTGGCAGCTGCAAGCCGAGTAGGATTCTGGCGCCTTTATCATAGCACACTTGCCAGAATTGCACACACTTGGAAGATTCCAGGCATGCAGAGAGACTAACCGATCGTGATGTAATTTACACTTACGGAGCAGACAGGTAAATGGGGTCCCCCTAAGATTACTCCAGAGATCTTCTATAGTTTTATAATACATAGTTACTAGACAGGGAGGGTGTTCTAAATAGGCCCTTTTATCACCTGTTTGCACTATCATTATAACATGATTCCTCCTTTTGTATTTTATGGAATTGTAACCATGCTTTCTGTATTATTATCCATATGCATGCTGATGTTGATTAAAATACTGCGCTTGAGATCACGTCATTAAAATAAACATTTTAACCTTACCGTGTCTCTATTTTACTCCTGTTGTGGACTGGTATGAGCGAATGACAAAAGAGTGTTCTCATTTCCCACTATTCCTGAGATGGTTCTGGGTCGCATGTTCTAGGTTGTATAATCATTGGTCTCTTTACTATAGGAGCTAATATGACACTGATTGCTAGTCTGGTTGGGGATTTTGGGTACTAAGGTGAGTTTTGGCACACCTTAATTCACTGAGGTCCTAAGTCTTTGTGCACAGTTCTGTGTTTGCACAGAATCCCTGTAACAGTGTGGAAAAGTGTGTTTATTGTCTTGCCATTCACTCCGCCATTTTTTTTTATTCACTCCACCATTTTGTGCTGTGCCCTTGAGACTGACTTTCCCTCTGTGTCACGAACATGCTGGAGCTTCAACTTTTGACCTGTTGCATTCCTGCACGGACACTCTGTTCATGTTTTGGCCTGCCACTAACTGACTAGCCCATGCTCAACCAGTCGGACATGGAGTTTCCCAGATGTTTATCATCCTCACCTTGCACACTATGCCCTGCAGGCGTCCTTCAACAGGCCTAATCAGACTTATCTCTGTTTGCTGTGTAATCATACCTCTCACCTTTGCCCTGCTATAGTCCAAACGATGGACTCAATTGTAATAAACATGCCTTTTACCTACTCGCTACAGGGTCCTCAACGTTACCTGTGCTTATCAGATTAACCTTTGTTTGACATGTAATCATGCTATGCCCTGCAGTACCATCTAAATCAGATTAACCTCTGTGAACTATGTAATTATAATGTTTTGCCCATATCCTGCTAAAATCCCAAAGGCTACTCACCTGCTGACCCTCCAGATTTTCCATTTGTTTAGGAATGTAATAACAAGTTAACTGGTACAACTCCCGTACATGCCTGGGGCAGGAAAAAGTGTATATAACATGTGAAGTAAGACCATTCTAACAGACTGCCTCCTCAGACATCTATGGGTGTCTGTTGTTGATGCCTCTCCATCTCATGTTTTTGTATTAAATATCCTTTCTCCCCGGCTCCAGCGTTGGACTCAGTTTGTATTCCGGACCCCAATGGACTATAGTGTGACCCTGACACCTTTGGTGGTCTACCAAAAGACCCCCAAATCCACAATTGGCGCCCAACATGGGGGCGATAAGAGACGCGGTTGCCCAGGTTGTGTGCTCCCGACTAGGAAGTTGAACGGACGGTGGTGGGGGCGGTCTACATGAAAAAAACCCTACTCTTCGTAGCCACCACCCGACCTTCACTACATCTAAAAAGACCCCCGCGAGTGGCTCCGGTCCTGACTCAGGCCCTCGATAAACTTGGACGATGTTTGCAGTAAAGAGACCACGAAACAAAGGATTCTGGTAGGGTAGCTGATTTGCGAAACCTTTTTGTTTGTACTTGGTTTTGGTTGTCTGGTTTGTTTAATTTCACTCTTTGCAAAGATTGAACATAAAACGGGTAATGTGGACTCTTTGTCCGACCTTTGAAATTTGTAGAAATATTATTTAAGATAACATAGAAAAAGAGCCCGTACTTGGTAAATCCGCTTGATAGGGTTGTTGATGACACCTCTTTTTGGTATTTTGGTTATCCAGACTTGGTATTTCGATATTTGCAAATAACAAAAGTTAAGTGCGTAAAGTGAACTATTTGTCCAATTTTCTGAAATTTGTAGAGACGTTTTTTAAGAAACTGGAAAAACATGCCCGCGTTTAGTAAATTTGCACGATGGTTAGGTTGTTGTATATCTCGATCTAGGGTGCTAGAAGATAGTCAGCCGGTTCCCCCGGAAGGTACCTCAATTAAGGATATGTACATAAAATACGGTATTTCTCCCATAATGTATAATTCATTATGGCATAAATACACGTCCAAGGATAAAGAGACTCAGTGGCCCATATATGGTTCTTTTGAATCTCACAAAACTGAAGGTGTAGACATACAGCTCTTTAAAAGAAGGTCGCGACAAGCAATGTTTGACGCCTTAGGCCAATGGAAAAAGGAGGGAGCTGAAAGAGAGAGGGCTCAGGCAAGGTTATAGAAAGAGGCTAGAATTAGCGATAAACAGAAATTAATAGAATTACAACAGGAAAAAGTTGCATCCAACCTTGCATGTACATATAGAGAACACTGGTTGAATGTGTCTGGTCAGTATCCTGTGCGTCATACACCACTAGCGCGAGCAGACCCCCTTGAAGAGGAGCTTCTCCTCCATCCCTTACCACAACCATACCATGTCCCTCCCCATCCTGTCCCACGGCCGGCCGATGGAAATATACCCTCTGACAATGCCCAACCCCTACCTCCAGATCCCACTGCCCCTCCCGCTCAATCTAACTCCGAGACCGCATCTTCTGCTCGATCCCACACACCCCGCATCACATCTGCACAGAAACAGGCCTTGGATGGTCTAGGTCACACCTACCTGGAGGATCTTTTTACCTCTAGCCAGATCCGTGCTATCTATGAGGCTTATGCACCACCTCAAAAGGGCTACTTCCTACAACAATTTGCTTATAAAAATTCTCTTTTTATGAGAAACGCTACGGATTGACACCAGCAGACCATGTTAGGGGATTGTATCGTAAGTTGACCGAGGGGAGAGAAAGTGCTGAGGAAAGCAACAGTTTCTTAGCGCTCACACTACAAATGATGGAGGGCCTTAGGAGAGACCAGGAGGAAGAGGAAAAGCCATTAGTAAAGGAGGGTGCGACTGGAGTTCATATGGCACCAATAAGGGAAGCAGCTCCAGTTTTTGTCCCTGCTTGGGGGGCAGGTACTGCTGAGGGACTGGATAGTCCAGACACCAAAAGTAGGACTTTATATAATTGGGTGTACACTCCATGGCTTCGAGCTGACATCTTAGCTTTCAAAAAGGACCTGCCTGACTCCCGGAAGAATCCTACGGGATTCTTCGAAGGGTTGGACACGGTTATTACTACCTATACAATGACACTGACTGGCATAGACCAGTTCTTTGGGTTAATTCTGCCCCAGATATTTGGAGGCCCATAAGGAAAGTGGACGATGAGGCCTTGTTCAAGCATAAGTGGGAAGATTTGACGACAATGGATAGGGACAGAAAACCAGGTGAAAGGCCTGCAGAAGCTATTTTAGAACTGCCAAGTAATATAGTAAAACAATTGAAGGCCACAATTCCAGCTAGGAAGGTAGATTGGACAGCTATCACTGCTTTTAAACAAAAATCGAAGGAAACTACATCTGACTACTTCTCCCGCCTCAGCCAGGTGTTTATTGACTATAGTGGACAGGACGCGACGACTGAGACAGGTCGACACTTACTAGTTCAGACTTTTGTTAAAGGATTGTTGCCACCCATCTCCACAAAGTTACAGAGTAGCGAAAGCACGTGGCCTGCTGCAACACCCACACAGAACTTGACTATGGCCCAATATTATGAACGTCTACAGAATAGGATAGAGGAGAAAAAAGATAAGAAAAGAAAAGAACTCAAAGAAAAAGTAATGCGCTCCCAAATAAGCATTAGAGAGGGAGGAAACGGTAGAGGTCCACAGTATAATTATATGCCCGCAACTACTAGAACACCCCCACCCCCACACCAACTGTCCCAGGACCAATGCGCGTATTGTAAGGAAGCAGGCCACTGGCGCGCAGATTGTCCTCTTTTACAGCGAAATACAATGGGTCAGGGAAGGGGATTGAGTAGAGGTAGAGGAAGAGTCCCACCCTTCAATGGACAACGCTCCAATGTCTTCTATAACAATAGACAGGCTTTTGCACACGATTTTTCTGGTGACCACTTCCCAGACAATTAATTTGCATGAGACAGCCAGGGACAGGGAAAGGAACCAGTGGAACTTTCAGTTGACCAATCAGGCCCCTATGTCACAGCTTCAGTGGTTGGAACTCAGGGAAAATTCTTGGTTGACACAGGGGCCTCTAGAAGTGCCCTCTCACATAAACTGATTCCTAGGGCGCCCCTGTCTGGCTTATCGGTCACATCTGTAGGATTTGACAGCATGCCCTCCACCAACCCCCTTTCTACTGAGGTGCCCCTGGACATACAGGGGAACGCAGTGATGGCCTCTTTTCTGCTCTCCCCAAACTGCCCAGACAATTTGATGGGCATTGATCTCTTAAAGCACTTCAGAGCCACCATTCGCTGTTCTCCTCAGAATGTCCGAGTCATACGGTTTGATAATGATTGCCCCCTTGGTTATGAATCCCACCTTTATTGTCTCACTGATTCCGAACAGCAGGATTTGTCCCAGTTACCTGACACCCTGTGGGCCATCACGGACACCGATTTAGGGGAGATTGTGATGGGGCCTGTCCGCATAACAGTAAAACAGAATGCACCTCTTCCCCACCTCCCTCAGTATAAAATGTCTGCAGACGGCGAAAAGGCTCTCATGACTGTAGTACAGGATATGATTGTAGCTGGGGTAGTTGAGGAAGTTCAGTCTAACATTTGCAATAGTCCCATCCTTCCAGTTTTGAAACGTACGTCCACCTCTGAGAAAATATACCGTTTTGCCATTGACCTCCGGGAAAATTAACAAAATAGTGGTCCCACAATATCCTGGGGTCTCTGACATAACAAATATATTGACAATGATCCCCTCAACTGCTACCATCTTTACAGTTATTGACCTCAAAAATGCCTTCTTCTCCATACCAATACATCCTGATTCACGCTATCTTTTTGGTTTCAGCATAAAAAACAGATCGTACAGATTCTGTCGGGCTCCTCAAGGGTATACTGAAAGCCCTAGTATCTACAGCCAGGCCCTTAAACAACAGCTCGACCAGATACAGTTACCACCCGGCGCTGTTCTCATCCAATATGTCGATGACATTCTGTTGGCTGCAGACACTCCAGCCCTGGCTCGCACTGCCTCTCTTACTACGCTACAATTTTTGGCATCACAGGGCCATAAGGTGTCAAAGAATAAGCTACAATATTGTAGACAGCAGGTGACCTAACTCGGCCATCTGCTGTCTAAGGAGGGACGTACTCTCACACCTGACCACATCCAAACAATACTACACCTTTCCTCTCCCACCACCCAAAGAGATGTTCGTGCACTAATTGGACTCACTTCCTTTTGTCGCCAATGGATACCAAATGTTTCCCTCATAGTTAAGCCACTCCTTGCTTTGCTTACGAAAGATACACCCACACCTCTTCCTTGGACACATTAACACGACCAAGCCTTTCAAGACTTACTCTACGCTCTTTGCTCTTCACCAGTATTGGGCACACCTGACTACTCTAAACCCTTCTGCCTCTACACCCATGAGCGCTCAGGATGTGCTCTTTCAGTCCTGACCCAAATTCAAGGCACCAAACAACGCCCATGTGCTTACTTTTCAGCGACCTTAGACCCTGTGGCCAGAGGTCTGCCCTCCTGCCTTAGAACGGTTGCAGCAGCAGCCGTCTCTATCCGACAAAGTGAAGGGATTGTGTTGGGATCTAGATTGACGGTATTAGTTCCACACGCAGTCAACATATTACTGAATCAGACAAAGACACAACACCTCACTAGTGCACGACTAACAGGATACAAACTTACGCTGTTAGCACCCCATATCACGCTAAAGAGATGTGCGACCCTGAACCCTGCCACACTCCTGCCCACACCAGATTCTGACATCCCAGACATACCACATGACTGCCTTTTTCGAACAGAACAGACTAAGGGACGGGTAGACATAAAAGGCACCACTCTCACAGAACAGGATGGGCAATTGTGGGTGGACGGCTCCTGTATTAAACTATCAAACTGTACTACATCTGCTGCCTATGCCATCACCACTACCAACACCACTGTTGAGACTGCACGCATACCTCAGAAATCGACCCAGGCAGCAGAACTTATAGCTCTCACCCGCGCTTGTATCCTTAGCAATTATCTCGCTGTTACCATTTATACTGACAGCCAGTATGCCTTAGGGGTAGCTCACAGTTTCAGTATCCTTTGGAAGTAAAGAGGGTTCTTAACATCACATGGTACGCCCATTCAGCATGGTGACTTAGTCCCTGCATTGCTCCAAGCCTTGATACTACCCAGAACATTAGCTATTGTTAAATGCAACATACACAAGAAGGTCACAGACAAAATAGGGTTAGGAAATGCTTTTGCTGATGAGGCAGCCCAGGCTACTGCAAAGGAAAGAATACATAACCCAATGTACATAGTAAAATCCCCAGCAGAGAAATGGCATGATGTTAGACAACAAATCAGGGACATCCAGTCTACTGCCACCTCTGAAGAACTTCAAAATTGGGAGAAGGAGGGCATGCTTGATGAATAAAATTGTTGGCGATCCAAAGATGCAAAACTTTGGAAATTACCAAATGCTTATCTTCTCCCATTGTTGAACATGACTCATTTGCCAGCACACACCAATGCTGCCACCAAGACTAAAGTATTACAGGAAGTGTGGGATAACAACCAACTCCGGTCTGCTGCCTCCAGGCTGGTCCAACAGTGTTTGGTTTGTCTCCACTACAATGTAGGTAAAGGGACTCGAGTACCACGAGCAGGATATGCCATCCCTACATCACCTTTTGAAGTCCTGCAGATGGATTATATCCAACTGGAACGATGCAACAAGCTTAAATATGTTTTAGTGGTTGTTTGCGCATTCAGCAAATGGGTGGAGGCTTACCCGGTCAGAGACAACACTGCCCTAACCACCGCCAAGATATTGTTGAAGGAATTCTTTCCGCGCTACGGCCTTTGCCGGTTCCTATGGAGTGACAGTGGGAGTCAATTCATTGGAGAAATAGTCAAGCATATACTATCAGGATTAGGGGTTCAACAAAAATTTCATGCAGTCTTCCACCGCCAATCAGCAGGCCTAGTGGAAAGATATAATGCCACGATCAAATCCAAACTAGCCAAAATAGTAGAAACTACGGGGCTAAAATGGCAAGATGCGCTACCACTGGCCCTTCTATCAATAAGATCCGTCCTGCATTCCCGCACCTCATTGAATCCATATGAGGTGGTCTTTGGACGCCCAATGAACATCTGGGGCGCACCCCCCGCTATGTTAGGGGGCATTAGGCTTTACGAGGGCACATCCAGTCACGAACTACATTTCCCAGAGGCAGTAGCGCCATGCGCGGTCGTGATCGGATCACTTCCGGGTCACGTGTGTGTAGCGCATATCTTCACAGAGCCAGGGCAGGACGCTGCCGATTATTCCGTGTTGCTGGCGTTTGGAGGTTTGGGATTGTAGGTGTACGGCTGCTGGTAAGGGTGCCATCGGCACCGATCTCTGAGTTACTGTCGGAGCTCCGAATCACGACCGTTTGTGATACTAACAGACGACGTTTTCCTTTGATTCTGTGGATATTTCATTTCTGGAACTATATACTCTTTTGCGGCAAACATTTTGGTTTATGCTTGCTTTCATTTGTTGTGGGGGCAATATTCTTCGTTTGAGGCTATTGGTTGCCGAGTTGGTAAACTTGGTAAAAGGAGTCTCATATTTCCTTTGATGATTTGGAATTGTACAAGACTTTGTTGGTGTTCATTATTGCTAAGGAAACAGTGCTAGCTGTAATGCTTTATCAAAACCTTCATGTTACGGAGTGACGTAACTCCAGGATTGACACATACCGATTGGAATGTTTATTGGTGTTGCATGCAAATGATCACAGAAGGCATATTGCTCAAGAAAATCCTTCATGAAATACATGCTGTTCTTTTCTTTACATGAGTTGTGTATGAATGAAGGGGTTTGTCTATACTAGACAGGTAGTGTGATATTACCTATTGTTGAGGTGGTTATGATGTGTACATGAAGATATGTCTGATATCCCTCATTGTTGTTACAGCCTCCTGAAGTAGGAAGACACTTTATACACAACTCCCATTTTGAATGCCTATTTATTTTACTTTACAGGTTAGTGGTAGTTTATACATATATACATTGTTATAGGGTAGAAGAAAGTACAAGAGTGGTTAGTAATTGTTTGTTCTTCTCTCTTCTTGTGTCTTCTAAGGTCTCCCTCCCCGCTGTTCCCATCCTTTCCTTCCTGGCTTTATCCATCTTTCCCTCGCTCAACCATCCTTTAGTCTGCGTATTATGTATAGCAGATTTGGGGCGGTTTAGAGATGGATACTATTTGAGCATCGAACCAACCCTGAGGATTCGAACGGCCTCGGAACACACTACCACACTGTCTGATTCCCCTTGTGAATTATTGAGTGATTATTTGTCCGTACTTACACACACTTTGTCTTCCATTCATCAGCAGGTCCAGGAAGCATTGCCTGATCCATCCACTGGGCCGGGACACGCCGGGACACGACACAGTGATTACGTGCTGGTGAAGAATGTTGCCCGCAAAAAGATGCTGGAACCGTTGTGGAAAGGACCCCTCCTATTCCTGCTGACCACCAGAACGGCACTGTGAGTGGAAGGCAAGAAATCCTGGATCCATGCCGTTCACTGCCGGAGGGTCCGCAGCATCACTCAAACCGATCTCACCTTGTCTACCTACAAGGAAGTTTTGACGTACGAACCCCCTGTGTGTGGTCTCCCAGAACCAGAACTGGAATTGTTCAAAGATAACACCGTGCCAACTAAAGAAAGATACAATCTCCGCCCACGCACGGCCTCTGGGGCTCTAGCGACCGGGCAGGGGAGGTAAGCCAAAAGTTGCAGGGCAGTAGTATTATCTGGAAGGGTGGATTGATGTTCCAGGGTAGCGGGATACTGAGAAGCCTAGCCAGGAGAAGCAACCACCAGCTATCGGCAACGCATAGGGCTCACCTTCACTCTCCAACTGCTGTAGGGCCCCAAAAGAAGACTGATTATGACCAACAATGAAAAAATGGATCTTTCCAAAACGAAGATAGAGCTATGCAACAAACTGCATAATAACAGATCAATAGTTTTGATGACCGTTCTCCTCCTCACTATCATCTTCGCCATCCTCTTCTGGATCATAGAGGAAGTGGCACCAGCCAAGAATACCATATTGCCCACTGATGCCACGCCTCCTGAACACTCCCATGTCTCCTTGTCCCCTGATCTAAAAAATAGGCGACAAGAGTTTTGGAACAACACCTTCATCCAAATGTTGAATCAACACAATGAGGTATTGAATAAAACAAACTGTTGGGTCTGTGGTCTCCTGCCTCACTCCACGGAGAATAACATACCCATCCTACCTTACTCTTACTCTATACATGCCTCTTGTGCTGCCTGGATGTCGCTCATCATGGGCGCCCATCGGTCCAGCGGCCTTGCCGACATCACTCTCCAACAATTACAAGATGAGTTCTGGCAGAAATAGACAGACAATGCTGTTTGCCCAAAGAACAGTTCTACAAGCATGTCTAAGGACGAGAAGGAGGAAATGCTTGTATTCGACTCTACCAGTAGAACACGCTTCTCCAGCTTCAAAACAAGGACACTCTCCAAGCGGACCCCACCGCTAGCTGTTGTTCGCATTTCTGGACTAATGTGTATCAGAGGCTTGGGAACTGAGTACGTTGGGGACAGCTCTTGTGCCATGACAATGACTCTGAATACGACATCTCCACCGCCCCTGGTTGCCTCTCCAAACACCTACTTTGTGTGCGGAACAAAGGCATACACTTGGCTTCACGAGAACTGGGGAGGCACATGTTACATAGCTTTCCTCCTTCCCCCTGTCTACATTGCTCCTCCTCTTCATCATAACGCCCGCCGCATCGACAATGTGGCCAAACAAACAGACACAACCTCTCAACAATTCTTAGATGCCATGAAGGGCATCCTTCCTTTCTGGTGACCAATGGCAAACAGTGAAGCCATTCGTCACCTCACCAGAGTCAAGGAAGCCACCGTCAACATCACAGCTGGTATTCTGGCCTACAACACTGCTGAGCTCCAAGCGGTATGCCTCCTCACTCTTCAGAACCGAATGGTGCTTGATGTCATCCTAGCTGACCGCGGAGGAGCATGTCGCATCATTGGCGCCAGCTGTTGCGTGTATGTTCCGGATTATTCATCATCTGTCTACGAGGCTATTTCCACACTCCATCGAATAGCCTCCGACCTCCATCAAGATACAGGCTCATGGTCTCTTGGTTCTTGGATATGGCAACTCCTACTGACATGGGGATGGAAGGTCCTAATGATTATCTTAGTACCTCTTGCACTGATCTTCTTCTGCTGTCTTTGCCTTCATTGTGGCCCCAAACTCTGCGGCCTATGTGCAAATGCTATCAAACCAGTTCCCACGAATGCCCATGTCAAAAACGACAAGATAATGACTGAACGTGATACACAGCTATTGATGAACATTGTAATTGACTGAAAATGGTTTAGCTTATGGCAAAAGGAGGGACGGTGGAAAAGTGTGTTTATTGTCTTGCCATTCACTCCGCCATTTTGTGCTGTGCCCTTGTGACTGACTTTCCCTCTGTGTCACGAACACGCTGGAGCTTTAACTTTTGACCTGTTGCATTCCTGTACGGACACTCGGTTCATGTTTTGGCCTGCCACTAACTGACCAGCCCATGCTCAACCAGTTGGTCATGTAGTTTCCCAGATGTTTATCGTCCTCACCCTGCACACTATGCCCTGCAGGCGTCCTTCAACAGGCCTAATCAGACTTATCTCTGTTTGCTGTGTAATCATACCTCTCACCTTTGCCCTGCTGTAGTCCAAACAATGGACTCAATTGTAATAAACATGCCTTTTGCCTACTCCCTACAGGGTCCTCAACATTACTTACCTGTGCTTATCAGATTAACCTTTGTTTGACATGTAATCATGCTATGCCCTGCAGTACCATCTAAATCAGATTAACCTCTGTGAACTATGTAATTATAAGGTTTTGCCCATATCCTGCTAAAATCCCAAAGGCTACTCACCTGCTGACCCTCCAGATTTTCCATTTGTTTAGGAATGTAATAAAAAGTTAACTGGTACAACTCCCTTACATGCCTGGGGCAGGATAAAGTGTATATAACATGCGAAGTAAGACCATTCTAATAGACTGCCTCCTCAGATAGCTATGGGTGTCTGTTGTTGAGGCCTCTCCATCTCATGAGATTGTAATAAATATCCTTTCTCTCTGGCTCCAGCATTGGTCTGTTTGTATTCCGGACCCCAGTGGACTATAGGGTGACCCTGACACCTTTAGTGGTCTGCCAAAAGACCCCCAACTCCACAACAGTTTCAAGGGCGGAGTGGTCGTTTTAAAAGATTTCTCAGATGAAGGACACACAGCTCTAGACTAAACAGTCAATTTTACCATCCATTTGTGGCCACCAAAATGACTCATGCACCCTCTGTTTAGTCAACATGAACCCCAAGTGACCTTCATGCGCTTTGGATAAAATACTGCGCCTCAGCTCGATTGGAGGAATCAGTTTGTCACCTCTCAAAAGTAAACCATCTTCAGTGGCTAATTGCCCCGACACTTTAAAGAAAGGTTGCGCATTTAAATCTAGAAACTTTTCTCTAGGCCACCCTCAAGTAACATTTTCCATTACTTTTTTCATTACTCACTCAACGGCCAACCTTTTTCTACACACCTCTTCTGTGAACTGACAGGAATTCTCAACTTCCATGGCAGCAATGAAACAACACTCATCTTTGCTCTCAGTTGTCACCTCATCTTTCTCAACAATAGGATTTCTAGACAAATAATCTGCCCTCACATTTGTCCCTCCAGAAATATGTACAACTTCACAATTGAATTGGAACAATGTGGCAGCAAATCTTGCAATCCTGTGAGTGCTACTCTTGCAAATGGTGCCATTAAGAATAGAAACTAAGGGTTTGTGATCTGTTTGTAAGATGAAACTTCTCCCCCAGAGATAGTACTTACATTTTTCTAGGGCCCACCAACACACCAAGAGTTCTTTTTCTATCACTGAATAGTGAACTTTAGCATCCCTTAGGACTCTGGATGCAAACCCAAAATTCTCTGTGTCAACACAGCACCAACACCAAACTTACTCACATCCACAGTCAAACAAAACTTGAGATTAAGATAAAAAAGGTTTGAGTGCACTCATGCTGACCAACTGTTGTTTGATGTAGGATAAAGCGGCAATGCACTCGAATTCCACACAAATTCTGGCATGTTTCAATAACAGTGAAATAACCCTCACTCTGGATGCAAAATCCGGTATGAACCCTGTATAAAATTCACAAAGACCCAAAAAAGATTTCAACCCTGCTTTATCCACTGGGGGAGGGGCATCCAGAAAGTCTTCAAATAATCCTGGCTTCGGACACTCAGCCTTCTCAGATACAATGTGACCTAAATACTCTACAGAAGATTTTATGAATTGGCATTTTCCCCGCTTGAGCACAACCCCAGCTTTGTAATAAGCCATAAGCAATTATTATTATTATTATTATCCATTTTATTTGTATAGCGCAGCAGCTACCCACAAAGGGTTTCCAGGCGCATTTAAAAGATGAATAATTCTACTATGAACAGGGCCCAGCTTAGATGTTGAACAACCAGCTTTTTAGGGCTTTCCTGAAGCTCATGTAATTGGTCTCATTTCGGGCTGTAATGGGCATGGAATTCCATAAGGTGGGCCCCAGAAAAGAAAAGGATTTGCCGCCCATGCGTGAGCGTCTGATTTTAGGGATTATACATTTTTTTGCTGCAGAAGAGCGGAGAGCACGAGAAGGGCAACATGGATGAACCAAATTTTGAAGGTACTTTGGGCCTTTTTTTGTGGACATTTTGTGCATAAAGCAAAGCGATTTGAATTTAATTCGGTTCTCAATTTTTAACCAGTGGCGATCCCGAATATAGCTAGTGGTGGGGGTTGTGTTAGGGATTTTACATAAAAGTCTGGCTGCAGCATTTTGGACTGTCTGCAGCCTACGAATCGTAGCTTTCTTTGCTCCTAGGTACAGTACATTTCCGTAATCAAGCCTAGATGTAATTAATGAGTTGATTACAGTTTTCCTCGATGATTCTGGTAGCATCCAACAAATCTTCTTTAGCCATTTTAAAATGGCAAAGCAGGTGGCAGACGTTGTCACTGCTTGTTGATGCATATTAAGAGAATCATCGATAATGATGCCCAAATTACGTGCTTGCATTTCTGGGACTGGGAGTAGGCCCATTTCTTGCGGCCAGTGTTTGGGGCCCCATAACTTTTTATCTTTGCCCAGTATCATCACTTCGGTTTTCTCACCGTTTAGTTTGAGATAATTTTCTTGCATCCATCCTGCAATTTTCCCAAGTACTTGTTTGAGTATAGAGGGATTATCCTTATTTCCAGAGGAGAGCGAAAAGAGCAGCTGAGAATCATCAGCATAGGAGTACATTTGTAGCCCAGTTTCTTCCACTACTTTTGCTAATGGGCACATATATAGATTGAATAGTACTGGACTTAATATAGAGCCCTGTGGCACCCCATGCTTGAAGACCTGGACATCAGAGCAAGCAGATCGAGAGAAAACTTGAAAGGTACGTTCTTCCAACAAAGATTTAATCCAATTTAAAGCCGGGCCTCTGATACCTAATAAATATAGTGTCCCCATTAATACAATGTGTGATACGGTATCAAATGCGGCACTAAGGTCTAAAAGTACCAGTGCAACTGTTTCGCCACTATCCATCAGGGAGCGGATATTTTCAGTAACTCCCAGTAGTGTCGTCTCCGTAGAGAACCCCGATCTAAAACCTGACTGATGGGGAGGCAGCAACTCTTGGGCCATGATAAATTCAGTTAAGGAAAGGTGCACATGTTTTTCCAATATCTTCGAAAATATGGGTAGTAGGGAGATGGGTCTAAAGTTGGACGGCAGGTATGGGTCGGCTCCAGCCTTTTTTAACAGAGGGTGAATCATGGCATGTTTCCATTCTTTTGGTACAGTTTCCTCTTGTAAAGATAAATTTAGAAGGTCTGTAATAGTAGCCACTGCCTTCTCATCGAGTGTCTTAAGTACTGAGCACGGTAACGGATCATTTGGTGACCCAGATTTAATTGTGCCAAGTAGCTTAATAAATGTATCTGTGCTAAGTTTGGGCCAGTTCTCCAGAGTGTTGTTGGGGCCATGGAGGAACAGCGGATCGGTGTTATTAGAAGACTTCAAGATCGGGTCATGTTCCAAACGAGAACTAGCATTGATCAATATGTCATCCTGATAGACTGAGAAATTTGAAATACCCTTGAGCAATTCAGACATCAGTCCCTGAAAAACTGAAGCTACCGACGCCAAGCCAAACAGCAGGCAGCAGTACTGGAAAGCCCCCAAAGGGAAAACAAACGCCGTAAGATGACTGTGATTCCTAGGCCAATTCTTCCAGATGGTAGGCAGATGCTAAATCCAATTTCGGAAAAAACTTGGCACCTGAGATTGTTGACAACATTTCACTAATCTTTGGACAGGAATGTGAATTACCATTATTTCTTTGTTGAGGGCTCTGAGATCAACACAAACCCTCAACTCACCATTATTCTTCTTGGCAACAGCCAGGGGGGGGGCACAAAGAGGACTCAACAGGTTTAATTATTCCTTTCATCTGTAAACCCTCCAATTCCTTTTCTAACTCACTGTGTACGCTGAACGGAACCCCCCTCAACTTATGCTTCACCGGCATGGCATTCGTTTTTGTCTATATTTTGTGTTGGAATCCCACAATTTTCCCAAGCTCACCTGAAAATACCCATGGGAAGTCATTTAACAAATGTTGAATGTCATATGAATCTTTAATGACAGAGACCTCTTCCTTTGTACGTGGGCGAAGTATCATCCCAAACAACCCTTAGTGAAACCATCCCAAGATGTTCAACCCCTTAACGGCAACATAAATGTTTCCACAGATGCGTCTCCCTTTAAACACCATGGTTTCTTCAAAGAAACCCTGAACGTCGATCTTTCTGCCCTCATGGGAAATGTGAGATCTATCAGGTGGGGACAATGACTGCCATGGCCAATTCTGTTGGAATAGCTCTCGGGTGATGATGGTGATCCTGGCCCCTGAATCCACCAAAAGATAGATGTGTCTATCTCCCACCTAAATGTAGACAAAAGGGTTGATGCACCCTTCTTTCTCAGCATTGCCCCTGTTGTCCTCGCCCACCACCAAAACCTTATCATGAACTTCCCTCACTAAATTCTCAACATCAACATTGCAATCATCACTCACAGCAGATTCTCTGGTTCCTTTGCGTATCACCCTTTAACACACTTTGTCAAAATGCCCAGATATCCCACAAAGTATACATTGTGCATTTTCAGCAGGGCATGCCCAATCCCCCTTTTGATGTGGAGGATAACCACACCTGATGCACTTTACTTTGTTTAAAGAGTTCTGCTGCGTAGGGTTAACAGGTGACGGAAATAATGAAGAAGGCGCTTTAAACACTCTCTCCATGTCAACTTTGGAGATCACAGCATTAACGTGCTCAGTTTAGTTCTCTTGCTGACTTGATTGATGTCTTTATGCTCTCAGCAATCCTGGTGGTTTTGGTCAAAGAAGGGTTGCCTACAGAAAGCACCTTTTGCTTGATGGACTTCTCGGTGCAGTGACAGATGAACTGAACACGAATGAGCTGCTCTGCAAAATTCTCAAATTGACATTCCGCTGCCAACTTGCGCAGAGCAGAGATGTGAGTATCAATTTCTTCTGTTGGTTTTTGCTCTCTTTTGAAAAACGTGTGCCTCAACACCACCAGACTGGGAGCAACGTCAAACCTTGGAACTAGTTTCTTAACTGCTTCTTCATAGACGTCTAACTCATCCCGCCCCTCAACTTGAACATCAGGCAGATGTTTAAACATGGATTTGCCCTCAAAACCTAAAGAGTGTAAAAGTAGATATCTTCCTCTCGGGTCTGAATCTAGAGGCACCAATTGCCCCCAGTTAGGTTTCAAAGGCATCAAGCCACTGCCTCCATTTTATAGGTGGATCTCCTGGTGTCTCCAAAAAAGGTGGTGGGGGATTTACTGACTGCATCGCACTTCGATGCGCAAAACACAGTGTAAGACACAACCAACCTTAATGCTAATTTTCTTTCTTGAAAAAAAAATTCAGCACGTTAATTTTTTAAAAATAAATGTATCTTATTTGTAGAGCTAAACATGCATTTTCGTAAAAATGATACTACCAACAATCCTTTCAAAACAATCTTAAAAATGTTGCTGCTGAAACTTGCAACTAAGCCTGACACTTAGGCTAGAAGAAAGTTGTACTTAAGTGCAATTGTACCACAGTTATCCAAATAGCACAAGATGGACACCAGTTTTTCTTCGATTTCAACCGTTATTTGGGACTTTCCTTAATGATAAAGTATGCTTCCCAACTAGTTAAAATGGATGCTGTGTGTTACTTGCTGTTTTTGTATGCGATCGTGCTTAGTTGCTTATGAAGGGGGTCCTCAACGTATGCGCAAACACCCTTACATGGGCCTGGGCGAGCGCTCCGCCTCCCGCAGATGACTGCCTGTTTCCCAGTTAGTATGGGAGGCTGGTGAAGTTGGGAACGTGTCACCCGACCCTCCTGTGTGCCACATTGTGCCGATACTCGGCGATTCTCACAGCAGAGTCAAACGGTGTGTGGCACCACACCGCCACCTTCCTGCAAGTCGCAGTATATAACAGGAACAGCGCTTCTGCAGCAAATGAAAATCCCACACACGATGTGGGTAAGTGCCTTTCGTCTTGACGGTTCTTCCACGCAATGGGGAAGGGCTCAATACTCGGGGTACATCTGTACAGCTCGTCGCCACATGAAGTTAAGTGGCTAACAACGTTAAATTAAGTAAATGCTTTTATTGTAGTAAAGCACAAGTACTCCAGACATCTTCAGGCAAACAGCCACTCTCTGGAACCTGAACAATACCAATGTTCCAAGAGAGAATGGACAGAACTAAAGCAACACAACTTCAAGCGGTATATATTAAAGACAATACTACACATATCATGTGGAGGTAATGGAGGATCATTATAGGAGGAGAAGAAGGACTTACCTGGAGTTTATTTTGGTTCATACTTCAATCTATTAGTAATAACAATTACTGCTCAGTTAGTCCTTGTTCCTGCATCATGTTGATCACACCTTTTGGAATTACTTAATTCTGGTATGAACTTGCATAAGTGGGGAACCTCTAGAAAACAAACACACTTTTTTAAAATAGTTTTATGGTTAATTATATCTATATGACTAAATTAAGCATATCGGGCACCTGACATATAGCAGGGTTTTAACGGCCGCCCCAACCGAAAAAACAAATCCTTCCAATGCCAGAATTGCAAGATATCCCTACAACTGCAATGCATACTTTACTTAAATAACTTTCCGATATTAAGCATTCAATAATGCTAGTAAACAATGCGCTATCAGTCAATACCAAAGTAGTACGATCTCTAAGGGGTGAGGTTGCACAATTTCATTCCAGTATGCCGTCAATAGAAGTTTCAATAAAATACTTTAAAGAGGGTCAAAGGGAATATATTTACTGACCTGACATCTCACTTCCCTCCTAATATCAAAATACAAAACGGAGATGCCTCGGTCAACTGTGTGTGCTACTGTACTAGTAGCTGAGAACCAGCAAGGATTATACAAAAGAATAATGAGTTACATCTGGCTGAGAAATTCCCATCAGCCCACCCTTCTGGCGGAATCTCATCATGTGGGAGTTGGTGAACAATCCGAACACCGCCCAAACCATCAAGTGACGGTGCGGATATGGATGTCAAAAGAGACTCTAGCCAGAGTGTTACTCAAAAAAGGTGATACTAATGAAGTGCAGTGCTATGGTGAAAGTGATACTTAAAATTGACTACTTAGACAAAAAGTATGTTTAATAAGGATTGTCCAAGTGTCAAGATTAAAACCACGCCAGGTAGTCTGAATCTATAACTACACTGTTATACATGATATACTTTACAATTCTTATATCGACCAGGAACTTGGAGCCCCAATGAACTCTGGAAGAAGTAAATTGACTTTCCCAGCTTTTTGTGGGAGACAACCTCACCTCATCTGGCATCCGAGAGGAAGTGGAAGTCACCTCCACTTCCTCTCGGATGCCAGAGAGAGGTACCGACGAACAGAGCGGGGCCTCATATTCCCGAGAGGTTGCCGGGTGAGGTGAGGTTGTCTCCAGAGTTCCTGGTCGATATAAGAATTGTAAAGTATATCATTTATTTCTTTCACGCATCACTATCACCTCACTCATTGTTGCAGTAGAATTCAATCACTAGGGTCCTGAAGAAAGCCGGACAGAGTTTCCATCTAGGCTGAAACATGTTGACCGTCCTGCACAGCGCCACAGTGTAGTTATAGATTCAGACTACCTGGCGTGGTTTTAATCTTGACACTTGGACAATCCTTATTAAACATACTTTTTGTCTAAGTAGTCAATTTTAAGTATCACTTTCACCATAGAACTGCACTTCATTAGTATCACCTTTTTTGAGTAACACTCTGGCTAGAGTCTCTTTTGACATCCATGTCCGCACCGTCACTTGATGGTTTGGGCGGGGTTCGGATTGTTCACCAACTCCCACATGATGAGATTCCGCCAGAAGGGTGGGCTGATGGGAATTTCTCAGCCAGATGTAACTCATTATTCTTTTGTATAATCCTTGCTGGTTCTCAGCTACTAGTACAGTAGCACACACAGTGGACCGAGGCATCTCTGTTTTGTATTTTGTCAATAGAAGTTTGTCTTGCTGAGTTTGAATCTCGTATTGATAAATTACCAGAGCATGGCCATAAATACGGTACCTCCAACAAAAGACAATTGATTTGGAAGACTCCAGTAGAAGGGACAATATTAGAATTATTAGTCTTCCAGAACAGTTGGAGAAAGAGGATATGCTACAATTTCTCACTACTCTGATATCTAATACAACAAAACATACTTTTTCCCCTCAACTTGATTCGGACGTGTCCATCTGGTACATTCCAAAAATTCTGCTTGTACTTTCCAACCTTGTCATATCTTGGCTTGCTGTTTAGGTCATCAACAGACTCATCAAATCCTATCTGCAGCAAGGAAACATGGTGCATAAACCTACAATGGTACAAAGGTTATCGTTACCGCTGATTTTTCTGCTCCTACTAACCTCCAGAGGAAGCACTTATTGGCTCTACCTCCTAGGTTAAAGAAAAAAGACATTTAATATGGACTTTTGGAACTGGCAACCATGATCATCTGGAGTCTTTTCTTAATGACTTCGAGGAAGACAAATTGAGAATGGAGCATAAATCTACATCTTCCTATTTTTCACAAACCAAACAATGTTAACTCCAGATCCATCTGACCTAGGTGGATGGGAGACTGTGTCTCTTAGATGTATCTCTGGCAATACATTTAATACTGGGAAGGGCTCATAACAGAGAGATAAATCGAGATCACCACTGCAGACTTAATCATACTATTAATATTAATCTGTATCTTTTTTTATAATGTTGTTCCTTTTGCTTGAGATACATTGTTATTCTACTTCTTGTCTTCATCTTCTTCTTTATCCTCCGTTCCTCCTATTCTGATCTTCCTCGTCTCTGTTGCCTAGCTTTGGAAAATATTTATTTTCGTGTTTTGTAGCCATCATACTTACTGTGCATTTTATCGTTGCTTTAGTACTGTTTTGTGGGTATGATTTTTTATATATTTAGCTCGCCATGCACTCCAAATTAATAAATATGTTCCTGTTTCCATGCAGCATATTGGAATTATGTTTTTGCAGGGCTCATGGTATTGTACTCCTCACACCGCCTCATAAACTCTACCTCAGTTCGCAGTTAACAAGTTAAAAGCTTATACTATAAAGTCTGAAAGTTAATTGCTAGATTTGTTTTATATCATTGTTTTTACATTTATTTTTCTGTCACACTATAAGCTCCATATCGTAATTACGGTTGAATTACTTTGATACTGATTTTTGTTGCTTTAAATTAATCTCACATTGGTATTAATATTACATTAAGTGTACATCCATTTACAACTTCATATTTTTATTTTTCTCAATTTCTTTACGACTTCATATTTTAATTTTTCTCAATTTCTCATTTTATCTCATGCAAACCATGCAATTGAAACCATTGACAATAGTTTCCCTAAACGTACATGGTCTCACACACTTTATTAAAAGGAAAAAGACACTGACAAATTGGCCACAATAAACTGGATATTGCTTTGTTACAAGAGACCCATCTTACTCCTTTAGAAAGTGAAAAATAAAAACGTGACTGGGTAGGTCAAGCAGTCAATGCAAGTATTACCTTCAAAACCACTGATGACACACATGCACCATCCAGGAAATTTGGAGTCGCCACAGTGGCGTAACGTAAAATGATGGGGCCCCTCAGCAGAACGCAAAGAGGGGCCCCTGAGTCTCGTATCGCACAGATAAATATTCCTGGGCGGAATGGAGACCCTCTGAATGGCTTGGGGCCCCATGTACTACAGGAGCTGCAGGGGTCTGCGTTACACCCCTGGCTGTGAACAAGTACTGCTTCAGAAGGGAGGTGTGGACCAGTGCTTCATTTGAGATGTGGTTTCGGTGCTCAGCACCAGCACTTAATAGTCAACACCAGCCCTTGTGAGTCTGCTGCATGGTGGTGTTGTCTGTATAATTCAGAGATGAGTACAACAGCAAGTCCTTTGTAATTCAGTATACATTAAAAATGATTAACAGCCATTCTTATAGCTTTGGGGTCCTGGAATTGTCTGATTGTCTCACTTGTAGGAGTGTGGTGGTTAGCAGTTGTGTTGGTACTTTCATTGGCAGTGCTGCAGTGGCTACCAGAGAAGGGCCCGTCACATTTATTTTTTAAACAAATTAAGCACTGGTGCTATGGCATACCCTGCTCTGTAATCAGTGTCTATCAGTCTGCTGGAGGAACCACCATCAGTGCACCACTCCTATAGTCTGCCTTTTCTAATGGTGTCTAATCTTGGCGTGGTACCGATTTCTACAATCTCAACACCAAGTTACTTAGGGGTCTCATCTGTTTCTAAGAGAATTGATCTCATCAGAATAACCTATTGCAGGTAATACTTTTGCCAAATTAACAGGTGGGCCTCTTATTATGACATTACAATTAGACAACATGGTGTCATTATAACCTGTGTGCCTGCCAGAAGAAAAATGTTGCGTTGATCCAGGCAACAACAAAAACTGTACCAAATGTGGCGCCTAAACAATACAACTATAGTATATACACGTATAGTCCAACACAATGAGAGCCGTCCTCGCCACCATCATAGCTGTTGCATTTGCAATGTTATTTTGCTCTGAAACAGAGATGGAAAGGCAGTTTGTAGTCAGACAGTCCCCATGATGGCGCAGTACACAATGTCTCTTTCAATTTCTTGAAACAGTTTGCAAGTTCTTTAGTCATAGCATCTGCATTCAGGGACCCATTGTGGCAGCAGTTCATTATCCCCAGTAAGGACATCATTCCTTTCTTGGTGGGCAGGAGTTGAATGCCCTGAAACAATTTTATTTTGTCAGGTGGCATGCGGTGTGTACCTTGGAATATCACATAACCCAGGTAAGTCACCTCTTTTTGGCAGCACTGGAATTTTGACAATGAGGCCGTGTGTCTTCTCTCCTGGAGGTAGTTCAGCAGAGCTACAGTGTCTTTTTCACAAGCTTTCACAGGCCTCAAGTGATGGAGAGGTCACAAGGTGGTCATTAGCCTACAGCAAGACGATGCTACCACCTTCCAGGCATAGGTGGTCCAAGTCTCTCTTTACTGCCTGCACATTGACATTGGGACTCACAGTATATTTTATTGCTAAAACCCACTGATGAGTGAAAAATACTCTCCCTCTACAGGTATAAATAATAATATGGTACTGGTGTCAGGCACAACAGGCTCTAAGGGAACCACAAATTCATGAGGTAATCACTTTATGGGGACAGCCTGTTTTCACCACCCTCTCTTTTTTTTACATTTTATTTATTTTAAATATCACTTTATGGTGAGGGCATTTTTCCAAACCTCTCTGTTCCCTAGTTCTATAACCTTATTGTTAGTTATGTGTACATCCATCCATTTCCTTTTCATATGTAACAAACTGCAGTCTAACAGCATCATTCATAATCTCTCAGCACATGTGCTGTACAGGGGGTGCGTACAACAGAGAATCCTTACTGAAGCTGCAAGCAGTAAATGCCCTGTTCTAACCTATCCTTAGGTATTTGTGAGTAATTTCCATTTATTAAAAAAATATATACCGGCCGAAGAGTTGTTGCAAATTGTGCTTTGCGTCAAAATTATGGAAGCGTTAGATGTGAAGCGGAAAGCAACGGCTGATAAACTATTCTTCATGCAAGGTGGAATAACTGCTACTCCCAATACCTCGACATCCAACATTAATGAGGAAATGAAGTTACAAACGTTACTTGGTCAGTTGGAAAAGTTACACAGAAAAGAACTCTCTAAATGGTGGGAGGCGGAGTTCCTTCAAAGATATATTGAGGTTGGCAGGGTACCTCGTGGATTGAGAATCTTCACGGTCCCGACTTTTGAAGGTCCAGACCCCGAAATGTTGGAGGAATGGACCAACAACTCCTCCGCATGTTCAACCACGATGATGCAGATTTTGGTCAAATATGCCCTTAAAGATAGAAGCAAGTTACTTGTACAAATTGAGACAATGATGGATGAAATAAAAACACTCATAACCAAAGAGGCATTGGAAGAGTTCCTCAAACGTCTTGATATCAAAATGGAGAAATTGGAAGAAGAGATTACCTCAAAAAAACAGCGTAAATTCCTTAGGGATTATAAAGATTATCAATTGGGTCGCACCCTCAACTTCCAAAGAAAATATGATCATCTTTTTGATAAGAAATACAGGAACCCTTTGTGAAAGGTCCAGAGACCTGGTAGGTATTGTGTGGTTACTGCTTACTGAGTCAGTGTGTACCAATTAATGTAAGAAAGAAAAATTTCTTTCTAGAGTCCCCTCACTCACCGGGGTTGCCCCACGGTGACATGCTTCATCATTGGGGCCATCCCAGTTCTCTACGAAAAGGGGCGTGCTGCGACAAGGCGACTACGCTGGAGCACTGGTTTTGTGAGATGACTATGTGTGGTGCAAGTGTGGTGATGGTGGAGTGGGTGTGAAATTAAAAATACCGTGCTAGTGGGCCTCAACAATTTATTTTGCTCCTAGTGTGGTATAAAAATTAAAAAGGGGTAACACTGTATTCTAACTTTTACTGGGTTAGATCAGTGTTAAGGTCAACATGTTTCAAGCTCCCCCAAGCTTTTCTTCAGGACCATACAGGGTCCAGCCCTGTAATGCCACTCCTGTATTCAAATGAAAAGTGTTTATAAGAATAAATACTAATTATTTATATTAAACGCTGTTGATAATAAAACATGCGTGTAGTTGTACATACGGTTTTGTATTTTACTTGGATTGATAAAAGAGTGTTTGATTACACCCCATGGTCTTAGGCAAGGGCAGGAACGCCTCGTGGAAACATTGTTCCTATCGGCAAACCCGCTCGGTACTACCTGATGCTTCCTCACCCGACCGCATACTGATGCGGTCGGGTGGTGGAGTGGGTGGAGTGGGTGTGAAATTAAAAATAAGTGGGATGGTGGAGTGGGTGTGAAATTAAAAATACCGTGCTAGTGGGCCTCAACAATTTATTTTGCTCCTAGTGTGGTATAAAAATTAAAAAGGGGTAACACTGTATTCTAACTTTTACTGGGTTAGATCAGTGTTAAGGTCAACATGTTTCAAGCTCCCCCAAGCTTTTCTTCAGGACCATACAGGGTCCAGCCCTGTAATGCCACTCCTGTATTCAAATGAAAAGTGTTTATAAGAATAAATACTAATTATTTATATTAAACGCTGTTGATAATAAAACATGCGTGTAGTTGTACATACGGTTTTGTATTTTACTTGGATTGATAAAAGAGTGTTTGATTACACCCCATGGTCTTAGGCAAGGGCAGGAACGCCTCGTGGAAACATTGTTCCTATCGGCAAACCCGCTCAGTACTACCTGATGCTTCCTCACCCGACCGCAGTATGCGGTCGGGTGAGGAAGCATCAGGTAGTACCGAGCGGGTTTGCCGATAGGAACAATGTTTCCACGAGGCGTTCCTGCCCTTGCCTAAGACCATGGGGTGTAATCAAACACTCTTTTATCAATCCAAGTAAAATACAAAACCGTATGTACAACTACACGCATGTTTTATTATCAACAGCGTTTAATATAAATAATTAGTATTTATTCTTATAAACACTTTTCATTTGAATACAGGAGTGGCATTACAGGGCTGGACCCTGTATGGTCCTGAAGAAAAGCTTGGGGGAGCTTGAAACATGTTGACCTTAACACTGATCTAACCCAGTAAAAGTTAGAATACAGTGTTACCCCTTTTTAATTTTTATACCACACTAGGAGCAAAATAAATTGTTGAGGCCCACTAGCACGGTATTTTTAATTTCACACCCACTCCACCATCACCACACTTGCACCACACATAGTCATCTCACAAAATCAGTGCTCCAGCGTAGTCGCCTTGTCGCAGCACGCCCCTTTTCGTAGAGAACTGGGATGGCCCCAATGATGAAGCATGTCACCGTGGGGCAACCCCGGTGAGTGAGGGGACTCTAGAAAGAAATTTTTCTTTCTTACATTAATTGGTACACACTGACTCAGTAAGCAGTAACCACACAATACCTACCAGGTCTCTGGACCTTTCACAAAGGGTTCCTGTATTTCATATACTGACTGGAGGCCGACCTGGTTTGGTTTAACCTCCTTCTCCCTCTATTTTTTGTTTATGCATCTTTTTGATAAATCATCTACAGGAAATACCATCACATCAGGAAATATCACACAGGCAGAAGTTACCGAAAGTGACATTTCGTACGGAAGCATTCCTGATGTATCAGTGGCAGGGCTGAACCAACCTGCAAATGAGGATCTTCAGAAAAAGAAGAATTTTTTTGTTACAATTCCAAGTGTTAAACCAAGGACGGACAGAATCCCAACAAGATCAGGGGAACCAGAGAGGGCGGGGTCGAGGAGGTCGCGGAAAAGCGAGAGGAACAAACAAGCAAAACTCAGGAAGCAAAAACGAGACCAGAAATGCAGACAAATTGCCCGTGGGAGTTCTGACAAGGGGCAGCAAAGCGCGAGTATGACGGTAATTAATCTCTCTAAAAGATTACTTTTGCCTTCAGAAATTGAGGTACTTGCATTAGGTTTATCCTTTTGTCCCTCAACAAATCTGAATTATACCCAGACTAGAATTGACTTATTTTACTTTGCTAGAAAGCTGAAACTGAAAAAATGGTTCAAATTACATCCTATGAGAAATGCATCTAACAGTCAAGGTGCAGTTAATAGCAATCTTGATCTGAATGATGTCGATCTAATGGAAATTATGTCATATGGGGAGATCGTGGGCGAAGAACTGTTGGATAATTGTGATGTCAACATAGGTGCGAATCCAGGAAGTGGCTTTAAACCTAAATCCAAATTCTTGCCTAATATTGTTTGTGAAGCAGTTGAAGTGTTTGAGTAAGGGGTCCTGAGTGACATCAAAAAACTTAGAACGAAGAAAATTCCTAATGCTAAGAAAAATGTGTCTCTGTTACAAATGCAGGCCATTGATGATTTGAGAAACTATTCCCAAATAGTGATACGCCACTCAGACAAGGGCGGGAATGTGGTGGTACTAGACAAAGATAAATACCTAGCAGAAGGTATGAGACAATTAGGAGACATTACGTGTTACCATGTCTCAACCTTTGCAGAGATTAAAAAGTCAGATGCTACCTTTTATAATCTCTTAACAGAATATCGAGACAAAGGTTTATTGGAATGGGAGGAGTAAAACTACCTGAAATGTGAACATCCTAGGGTACCCATTCTATACTTGCTACCTAAGCTGCATAAAAATACAGTTGACCCTCCAGGGAGGCCCATAGTATCATCAATGGGCTCCCTGTTGGAAAACACCTCACGCTTTATAGATCACTACTTAAGACCTTTTGTGATCTCTCGCCCAGCATATTTAAAGGATACTACGCATTTCCTAACGATTATTGATGGAATACATTGGGAACCATCATACACACTAGTCACACTGGATGTGGATAGCTTGTATACATGTATACAACATGATCTGGGGATTCAGGCAGTTGAACATTTCTTTGAAACACGTTCAATCTCACTGACACTCCATTCCAAAATGTTGGTGGAACTTATACATTTCTGCCTCACCAACAACTTTTTCATTTTTGATGAGACGGTGTACCTACAAGTCACAGGGCACGGCGATGGGCACCTGATTCGCCCCCAGGTATTCCAACCTCTTCATGGGTTGCTGGGAGGAGCAGGTGTCCACGTCAATGTCCGAGTTTAACACCAAGGTAGTCCTGTGGCTGAGGTACATCGACGACATCTTCATGGTTTGGAATGGTAGTACAGAATCAGCTAAGAGATTTGTGAACCAACTTAATAGAAATGCCTACAATCTGGTATTTTCAGAACACATTCACAAAACAGACATAGAATTTCTAGATGTCCGTGTAAAAATCCAAGGGCAAACAGTAACCACCAGTTTATTTAGAAAACAGACAATTGGCAATACTGTCCTAAGTGCCAGGAGTGCCCATCCTCGGAACCTGGTTGACAGTATACCGTACGGTGAACTGTTACGGGCGAAGAGGAACTGTAGCACCACAACAGCTTACGAAACAGAAAAACAAGTGATGTGTGGCCGCTTTAAAGAGTGAGGATATAAGTGGTCCACAATCAAGAGTGCATGCAATAGAGCAGATGCCACTGTGAGAAATGAACTTCTTAACCCCAATCAGATAACCACCAATGAAGACAAGGTTAGGTTTATAACAACTTTTTCAGGACAAGCGAAGGACATTAAAACAATTTTTAAGAAGCATTGGCATGTCCTTCTAACAGACCAACATCTTAAACCCTATCTAAATGTAAACCCCCAGATCACGTTTAGAAGAGGGAAATCTTTGAAAGATGATTTGAGTGGGAATTCTGTGACCAGCAGAGTAATGAGTAAAGGGAAGACAGGCTTCAAATATTGTAAAAGCTGTAAGGCTTGTAGGAAGAGCGTGGTTTGTGAATCTCTGACAATCCCCAAATCTGGAAGAGAGTTTACCATCCTCAAACCTCTATTCTGCAACACGATGTACTGCGTTTGTACTTATTTGTCCTTGTGATAAGTGGTACGTGGCCAGCACTATACACCGAGCCAAAAAATGTGTGATGGAGCATGTGCGGGCGATAAAAAACAATAATCAACAGTACCCCGTCATTTCTATGACTGTCATTTTCAAAATGAGAATCTGTTGAGGATGGTTGTCATTGACATGGTTGATTTGGGGATCAGAGGTGGAAATAGAGAACTCGTGCTGCGCAAGCTAGAATCAAGGTATATAATTGACTTTGAGTGCAGGAATCCAAATGGCCTTAATTCTAATGAAGAACTGGCGGTACACCTTGTTGAATTAATTTATATATATGTATATATTATTGAAGTTACCAGCAGCCTGCTTTTCAGTCTTTTGATTTTATGTTTTTAATTTTCACGTTATTTATGGTAACAGTGGACTTTTTTTGGCCTTCGACATGCAGCGTTGAAAATTAACAATCATGAAATAGTCCACTGGGGCAATATTACGAACTTCATAGTATGGGACTACCGATTAGATTTGCCCACTTGGGCTGTGATTTAATTGACAGTGAAAACGGACGCGAATATGTGAGCGCTCAGTACAATTGAAATCGTTTCGGACTTTATTGCAATGACAAATCATGCCGTGTGATAAAATCTGAGATTATTTTATTTATAATGATGTACCACATGTGATAATTTTGTTGGATTATATATTTGATTTGACAATCAGCGCTCCGCAATTACTGATGTGCATTATGCCTCATATTTCATAGGCATTATAATTTTGTATTATAATGAGCTATTTTCGCTATGTTGAAATTGAATTATGATTACCGTTTCATAACACCTTGATGGTACCCAAATCGGCTTATGAAGAAATAACTCTGCATTGTTTAATGGTTGATAAACTAGAACAAAATGGTGGCCATGTTTTTGTACACTATCACTTCACATATGTGGTGTAAGTCCCATTTCTATAATGAATGTGGGATAAATATGGGTGCACACATCAGGACGGCTGAAACGTGATCAAGCCGTAAGGTGAAACGCGTTGTTTCCTGCCTAATACATTTTGCACACAAGAACAACTCCAGGTGTCCGAGTATGTGTGTTCTTACGAACAAAGTGCTTCTCTTGGATATATATATATATACTGCTGCAAAAAATTATATTTATTTATATTAAAATTGTGAAATGTATCTGTTTATCTCCCATGTTAGTGGAAACATCTCCCACCTTAGTGGAAACATGAGATTCTCCTTGGGCGTGTTTCAGGGAGGGGTGTATTTGATACCTTCATCCTGAAACACTGAGCACAATAGCACTGATACCATACTCTTATCTACTCTCTGGGTTCTACGCTGTGCCCCTTGATAATGTTATTCAGTAGGATAAACCCCACCCTGCATATCTCCTACACTGGTATTATTTCTCCCCATCTGCTCTTAACAGAATATGCAATATTTCCTTTAGCTAACGTTACCTAAAACAGATCTGTGGTGTCCAATCTTCTTCCAGGACGGCTTAATCAAGGCCATAAATTTCATTGAAACAACTAAGCAAATTCTTCCAGTTCTTAAATGTAGTTAAATTACTAATGACGATATCCTAAATATTGTTAACATGAATTGAGAATTAATTTGACCCTAATTTTCCTAGGCACATTATAGCCTCAGACATCATTATAGCAAAGTTTACATTACCTGAAGTGTTTTATCCTACAATGTTAGAATCAGGAAATGTAATTAACACAAAGGAATTAAGTTGTTAAACTACTCTTCAACATTACAAGCAGGTATTATATCTATGTTTTTCCTATTTAGAACAATTTGGTCTGGAGTGCGCGTTTGCTTAACACGTGTTATTTGCTGTAGACCAAAATAGAAGCAAATCTGCTAAAAAGGAATCTGTTCCCCGTTCAATCAAATACAGCCCTGTTTATTTATGTATTTGCACTATTACTACAAGGGCTATAGACTAAATGTACAACTTGCATTTACACAATTGTATATGTACATGTACACATCAGGAAACACTGTGATGCTTTCATAGTCTAATAAAGGCCCCTTAAAGTGGAAATCACACACAGTCACAGTGGCTTTCCTCAGATAAAAAAATGCTCAAAACCCCCTGTGTGGGCATTTTGCTTTCAGCAGTGCTAATTTGCTAAATACCGAACTTGGCCTCTGACCCTTAAACCTATTGTCCCATGTCTGAGCTAAGTTACCCCCCATGTGGCCATCATATTTGAAAGTATCTCTCGAGAAGCATGACTGAGGGGCTTCCGTCCTGATATTTGAAAGGTAGGATCTAACTTCTGCTGTTTTTTATTCCTATTTTTTATTCATGTGCAATTAGTTTTCAGAATGCCTTAATGCGCCCAGAACTATTGTGCATTAAGGTGTGCTATGCAATTCACATGTCTCTAGCGCTACTCTTTTTGCATAACTTTTAATTGTATTTGAGACTGCAGCCATTAGGCCATACTAAAAATCATATTTTAAGTTTGTCACTAAGATACTGTAATATTGTCATTGTTAGAGGAACTAATATTCACCCTTTTAATTTTGAGGCACAACATATTTTACCATTTAGACATTGAAATCTTCATGCGCACTTTCCACATGGTCATTTTTTACATTGCTAAATATTATTGCATTTTCACAGTGATGTTATTGGACATTATAAAGATCATAAAAATGCAAAAACGATTTTAGTGCAATGACTTTAAATAACTTTTACACGTTGTCATTTTTGAATAATAATCACTAACCCTTTTGTTGCTTCTACATATGAAAAGCAAGCCTCATTCCTTTCATTTTGTCTTTAAATGCATTTATTTATAAACACATACAAAACTTCTTTTGAAACTAAGCACAGAAGCTTTACTGAAACATAGAAAGTTTGTTTCACCTTTTAGAAATAAGTATTTCACCCTTTAGAAAGTAGTAATTATTTACCATCCGATCCACAGATGTGCTTCTTAGGAAAGCAACAGGAAAGAAAGTCCTTACTTTTATCCTTTCTCTTTTATCCAAAATAACAAAGCTGTATTTCTAACTTGCAAAATTAGTAGTCTTTAATGCACATGCTTTTATGCCATTTTGTACTAACTTAAAACTTAGTTGCCACAGTGTTTATTTGTAGCTTGTGCCTAGGTAAGGCCTGTCTTATTTATTATGCTGTGTTTTATGACCGGCAGGTGTTAGCTTCTACATTTTTTCCAGAGAGAAGGCATTGTGTTCTAGGACTGATAAATCTTGTCTGATAATTAATGTCACAGGGCCCCTTATGATGCTATATGTTTCTAATATGACAGCAATGTGCTGTATTCTAATGTCCTCACAGAAACCCCCAAAAATTGATAAACCACTCATTACCTCCCTCTGCTCTGACTGACAGCTTCCTTTCGACAGACAGCTTGAGCAGCTGCTAAAAGCTCTTTGTCTGGTGCTGGGAATGAGGCTCAGTTCATTCTATTAGAAACCAGGCATTCCAAGCCAGTCAAAATCTATTGTTTGCAGCTTTTATTTTAGCAGCAACAATTACTCATATAATGTGAATGCCTTTTAATATTTAATATGATGTATCTAAGGATACTGCTATAACATTTTGCCCAGCTGATAGGCAGTACTAACAAAATGTTGAGCATCTATTTTTAATTTTGTTAAGTCCTAGTTGTGTAAAACACACAAATTCGTTTTTCTCTGTGAGGCCTACTTTTTCGCATGGAGTGCTTTTTTCTAGGTAGAGTTATTTAACATTATATAGCTCTCGCTATATCCAAAGGTCTCAGAGCGCTTTATTTGTTGTGAGATAAGATTTACAAGTGGTACATAAAACATGAACAATCCTTAATACATCAATTATGTACAGAAACAAACACAAAATATCTTCTATGAAACACAGGACAATGTATGCAAAGTCCATTCTCTTTTTATAAGGAATGCTAGGCAATTCTGCCTTGAGTTTTAATTCTAATTTTTTACCATTGTGGCAATATAATAATTGAATGTTCACACAACTATACTTTGTTGCTGCTTCACTTTCCATAGTAGCGTGCAGCTACTTAACATATTTTATATAATTCATATTCTTACCTTTATTTGCAGGTGATGATTTGTTTTGAACTATTCTCTCCTGCCATTTTTTAAACAACTTTCTAGTGGGCTTACCATGATTTTCTTCAAGATCCACTCTGGTGAAATGTGTTTTTTTTTCTTACAATGTCCACTTATACCCTGAAAGATAAATGCAAAAGGTCTCCTACAAAGGAAACTTTGTTAAGTAGTGGATAGAATAAGTTAAAAAGAGGAAAATGAACAGTTATGGACCAGCCAGAGACAGCACATATAAAACCAATTTCCTTCTCTCATGCACTAATGCGCTCCATTTTTATATAAATCAAAGAAACATTTCAAGTAAATATAGAGGTCCAGTACTGAAGATCAGTGCCCTATTCAAATGCAGTCACTCATCTGTGACAAAACTACACATATTTCAAAATAATTTCCCTGTGTTCCGGTGCAACTCGCAAATCAGACTCTCCACTCACTATATTCTGGGAGGGTTTATTTTTGTAGGTAAAATCAATACCCCATCCTCGCATAGGGTCTCCTGCAATGTATTTTTATAAAAACCCTGAAGGGTCTAGTCATTTATCAATATTTATTGACATAAAGTAACTTAGTTGCTTATCAGTCACCTGTTTCACTACTTCTTATATGTGTAGGTACACATAGTATTCTCTAACCCAGGTTCTCCTGCAGTGTATGCCACATATCAGTTAGTGTATTGATACAGAGAATATTTTTAAAACATTCTCTACAGTCCCCAGTCTATTTGAAATGCCAGTCAATGCCCCTTTTATTAATACTGTGTGTTAAATGCGCATTTGAAAGACTGAAAGGTCTCTTGCAGCAAGGCAAGTTAGTTATTTAGCTCACATCTCACTTACCGATGGTGACATCACAGTCCTCCAGTGTCCCACTTTCTGACACCATTCTGATGAGGGAAATACTGGCACCCTCCCAGGAGCAAATGAATGAAACTCACCAGACATAGCAGGTTTGCTCAGAAACAGAGTGAAATGTATTTATTGGTACCAAAAGCATGCATCATTGCTAATTAGCAAGAAAGAAGTCAGGTTTCCTGAATTAGGGGCTCTCAGACTGCTTCTTCCCAAAGTGACAGGTTTCTGGGTGCTATATACATTTAGTAATGCCATGTCAGCAGAACTAGAATAAGGCACCAAACCAAATATGGCTAACAGGGATGTGTAACATGCCAATTATAAATGGCTAGATATGGGCAGACCAGAAAGGCTGGCTCGGTACTGTGTAAGCTACTTGCACAACCAGATAAGGAAACTTATGATGAGATCAGGACAAGGAAAGTGACCTCTAAGGCTGATTCAGAATAGCTGCTGGAAGCTGCTCCGGGCAAGGTCAGATAGGAAGCCCTTTGGAGTTATGGGCCTCATGTTAGTATGAGTACAAGCTGCAACGTACCTGGCTCAAAGCAAACGCCAAACAAGTCAAATTTCACCTACAGAAAATTAACAGATTATACAAGTCTGCTATCAAAAAAGCTAAGAAAAGGTACTATTCAGACAGAATTCAAAACGCTAAATGTGCAAATAAATAATTCTATAAAATACTCAATGAATTTCGCAAACCAAATTGCCTAGAAGGAACTCATCCTGTTACTCAAGATGAGTAACCTACTCCATTGTGGTCGCTCCCCTATGCTCCCAGCCACGATCTCCTGGCTGATTGCTGCACTCCTCCTGCTCCGCTTGCTGCCTCTGGCGACTGCCTGCCCCAGCTGCTGCTCCTAACACCCTCTGCCTACCTGGGTGATCGCGCTCCGACGCAGCCTGCACTCCTTGAGCGCCTCGAGGAAACATAGCGCCTGGTATCGTTTTCACTATCGTCTTCATAACGCAAGGCATCTCCTTGCATATCGCGCTGCTTAAAAGTGTTTTATTTGTTTTAATTACTGTAGACGCTGTGATTGCTATCCCTTGTTTCCGCCCGTCCATTTTGGCTTTGGTCACTCGTGTCTCCTCCCCGCTCCCCGCCTCCCAGCAGCCCCTCCCACCCACAAGCATAGCAGCCCGACCCTGCCCACACCCCTCTGTGACCACCTGGACCTACTCCATTGTGGTCGCTCCCCTATGCTCCCAGCCACGATCTCCTGGCTGATTGCTGCACTCCTCCTGCTCCGCTTGCTGCCTCTGGCGACTGCCTGCCCCAGCTGCTGCTCCTAACACCCTCTGCCTACCTGGGTGATCGCGCTCCGACGCAGCCTGCACTCCTTGAGCGCCTCGAGGAAACATAGCGCCTGGTATCGTTTTCACTATCGTCTTCATAACGCAAGGCATCTCCTTGCATATCGCGCTGCTTAAAAGTGTTTTATTTGTTTTAATTACTGTAGACGCTGTGATTGCTATCCCTTGTTTCCGCCCGTCCATTTTGGCTTTGGTCACTCGTGTCTCCTCCCCGCTCCCCGCCTCCCAGCAGCCCCTCCCACGCTCCGCCCCCTCCACTATCCTTCAAATGCCAAATGTCCCAACGCGCAGCGTCCACGCGCTTCGGCCTCGCCGAAGGTGCGCCGAAGGTAAGCCCGTCTACGCCCGTCCGCGCCTGGACCGCGCCCAGCGCCAGTCCCCCTGCCCCTCGCGCTGCCCAGCCCCCCCGCGTTACCTACGATGCCGCCACCCTACTAGCCCTTAACCCCGGTCGTGCCCCCAACTGCGTCCAAGCCGCTCCTGGACGCACCCATGGCCCGTTCTCCTGCTTCTCCTGCAAATTTAGCGGCTCCGACAACTTCTCCGCTACGACCACAACACAGATTCCCGACCCCAACCACCTAGAATGCATCCTTCTCAACACCCGCTCAGTCCACAGGCACGCCATTGACCTTTGGAACCTACTAGACACCATCTCTCCTGACGTCGCCTTCCTAACGGAAACATGGATGAACGCTTCCTCCGCCCCTGACATCGCCATCGCTATCCCTGATGACTATAAGATCACACGCAAGGACCGCACCGACCATACAGGAGGTGGAATCGCTATCGTCCATAAGAAATCAATCCGCATCTCAACCAGCTCTGACGCCAACCTCGCTAACTCCGAACACCTTCACTTCCAGATCCACATCGACCCCAAGACCACACTCAGAGGCACCCTCCTCTACAGACCACCAGGACCCCGCGCAAAATTCAGTGAAGACATCACGGACTTCATCACCCCACACGCGCTCCCCTCCAAAGACTACATCCTTCTGGGAGACCTCAACTTCCACCTTGAAAAGATCAACGACCGCAACACCACCACCCTCTTGGACAACCTCGCCAACCTCGGACTTAAACAACTGGTCACTTCCCCCACCCACATCGCAGGTCACACTCTCGACCCCATCTTCACCTCCAGCAACCATGTCTCCTTCAGCCACACTACGGATCTCCTCTGGACTGACCACAGCTGCGTTCACTTCACCTACAACAAGCCAAAACCCATCATCCACCTCCAACCAACTCTACAAAGAAACTGGAACAATATCACCACGGAGCAGATCTCCACATCGCTCCTTCAAACCTCCCCAGCCCTCTCTTCTAACGCCAACGAAGCCGCCTCCAACCTCACCCTTTGGTTATCCAACACCGCCGACACCTTAGCACCACTGAAAAAACGTCAACACAAACTTGGCATCAAGAAGGCCTCATGGTTCAACGATGACCTCAAGAAGTCCAAGAAACTGTGCCGCTCCCTTGAAAAGGCCTGGAAAAAAGACCCATCCACCAGCAACAAGGACGCCTTCAAAAGCGCCATCCGTACTCACCACCAACTGATCCGAAAAGCCAAGAAAACAGCATTCAAGGATCGACTTGACAACAACGCCCACAACAGCAAGGAACTTTTCAACATCGTCAAGGAATTTTCCAACCCCTCGGCCAACTCCAACGACATCACCCCCTCTCAAACCCTCTGTGATTCCCTAGCCTCTTTTTTCCACAGCAAGATTGCTGACATCCACAACAGCTTTGACAACCAACCCGGAAGCCAACCCACCCTACCATCAGCTGACCATCTTCCCCCCGTTAACACCCTTAACGCCTGGAACCCAATCTCCACTGAGGACACCATCCGCCTAATGAATTCCATCCACTCTGGATCCCCCACAGACCCATGCCCTCACCACATCTTCAACAAAGCAGTCTCCGTCATAGCCCCGCACCTCCGAGACGTCATAAACTGCTCCCTCAACTCCGCTACCTTCCCAGAAGACTGGAAACACGCTGAACTCACCGCCCTTCTGAAAAAACCAACAGCAGACCCCACCGAACTCAAAAACTACCGCCCCATCTCGCTTCTTCCATTCCCGGCCAAAGTCATCGAGAAAGCTGTCAACAACCAGCTCGCCGCCTTCCTCGAAGCCAACAAATCACTCGACCCCTCACAATCTGGCTTCCGAGCCAAACACAGCACTGAGACCGCCCTCATCGCAGCAACAGACGACATTCGAACTCTACTGGACAATGGAGACACAGTCGCCCTCATCCTCCTCGACCTCTCTGCAGCCTTCGACACAGTCTGCCACAGCACCCTTTTACAACGCCTCAGAAACATCGGAATCCAAGGAAAGGCACTGGAATGGATCACCTCGTTCCTCACCGGAAGAACCCAGAGAGTCCGCCTCCCACCATTCAAATCCGTGGCCTCTGAAATCATCTGCGGCGTACCACAAGGATCCTCACTCAGTCCCACCCTCTTCAACGTTTACATGAGCCCCCTCGCGGCCATCGCCCGCCAACACAACCTCAACATCATCTCTTACGCGGATGACACTCAACTGATCCTATCTCTCACCAGGGACCCCAGCACCGCCAAAACTAACCTACACGAAGGAATGAAAGAAGTCGCCGAATGGATGAAACAAAGCCGTCTGAAACTGAACTCAGACAAAACAGAAGTCCTCATCTTAGGTAAATCCCCCTCTGCATGGGACGACTCCTGGTGGCCGGAAGCCCTCGGAAATGCACCCATCCCGACAGACCACGCACGGAACCTTGGCGTCATCCTGGATTCTTCACTCTCAATGAACAGACAAGTCAGCGCCGTATCCTCTTCCTGCTTTAACATTCTTCGCATGCTCAGAAAAACATTTCGCTGGATCCCCTCCGAAACAAGGAAAACAGTCACCCACGCTCTAGTCACGAGCCGACTGGACTACGGAAACACCCTCTACGCAGGTACCACCGCTAAACTCCAGAAGAAACTACAACGAATCCAAAACGCCTCAGCCAGGCTCATATTAGACATCCCACGCAACGAACACATCTCTGGTCACCTTAAAGACCTCCACTGGCTACCCGTCAATAAGAGGATTACTTTCCGACTGCTTACTCACGCACACAAATCACTATACGACATCGGACCAGATTGCCTCAACTCTCGACTGTCCTTCTACACCCCCTCCCGCCAACTTCGCTCTTCCAGCCAAGCCTTCGCCACTGTACCTCGCATCAACAAGACCACCATGGGAGGCAGATCCTTCTCATACCTGGCTGCCAAAACATGGAACTCACTCCCCGCTTACCTTCGCCTCACCCAGAATCACCTAGCGTTCAGAAAGCAGCTTAAAACGTGGATATTTGACAAATAATCCTCCTCCCCTTCCTAAGCGCCTTGAAACCCTCTGGGTATGTAGTGCGCTATATAAATTTTATGACTTGACTTGACTTAACAGACAAACTGGCAAATCATTACACGGACAAAGCAGACACATTGGAATCGTACTTAAAACAGAAACAAAGCACCAGCACTAACCCTTGTACAAAACAACAATCCAAGAATACTCTAATCAAGCCTCTCCGTTCCTTCCAACACATCTCACACGATGAATTTATGGACCTGGTCAAAGAAAGCAGGCCTGCCGGCAGCCCTTCTGACCCCTGTCTGCCACAAACTTTAAAGACAACTCTTTTAACAACCTCAGCCAGTAAGAAGAATCATCAATGATTCCTTAACTACTGGAATATTTCCAGAAGAACTCAAAAAGTCATACATACGTCCTTTACTGAAGAAAACAAACTTGGACCCGCTGAACCCTGACAACTACAGACCCATTACAAATGGACCGTTGCTGTGCAAACTGATAGAAAGAGCAGAGTTTGCCTAGATGTCACAATTCATTTAAGAGAATGACATACTTTCAGACTTCCAAACAGGATTCTGTCCGGGAAGAGGCACTGAATCTGCCCTCCTTGCCATCTGGGATGACCTAAAGAATACAGTTGACCGCAACTGGGTTGCTGTGCTACTCCTCTTGGACCTCTCAGCTGCCTTTGACACGGTTGACCATGACACTCTGAAACAAAGACTCTAGGAAGCCGGCATAGAGTGAACTGCTTTAGACTGGATAGCGTCCTACCTTCGAAACAAACTAATGTCATCCATACCCCACCTTTCTCGTCCAAACCATACTCCTCAAAAGCAAAGGTCCCTCAAGGTTCTATCATCTCGCCCATGCTTTTCAACATCTACATGAAGTCATTACCAGTACTGATCAATAAATGTCACCTCACCTGCTGTAACTATGCAGATGACACGCAAATACTCCTCAACTGGAATGCCCCAAAGACATTGGAAAATCACCAATTTTCAGCTGTCTCTGAGCTGTGGATCAGTAGATGACCTGGAGCCATCTCAAATTGAATGTTTCAAAAACTGAAATACTCACGTGTGGCGATTGGAAACATTACAACCCGCTTGCCGCATGGCCTGGTGAACTGGGATCACTGCCTAAAGTATCGAAGGAAGTAAGAACCTTGGAATGACCTTGGACTCCAAGCTGTCGATGAATGCCCAAGTGGATAAACTAGCAAGATTAAGCTTTGCTACTATAAAAACGCTGCGACGAATTTTCCCTCATTTGGGATTTCCACACAAAGTCCAAGCTACCATCTCCTTTGTTCTGTCCAAACTCGATTACGCCAATAGCCTCTACCACGGATCATCTTTAACGACCATGAAAAGACTACAACGGATTCAGAACTCGGCTGCCAGACTACTCTTGCATATCAAACTGCGAGACCACATCTCCCCTGCATTGAAAGCCCTGCATTGGTTACCGGTTGCAAGAAGATCCACGTTCAAGCTGCTTTGTATCACCCACAAAGCAATACATGGAATGGGACCGCTCTTCATCAGGAATAAAATCACCAAACACATTCAACAAAGGAACCTCCGCTCTAAAGGAGCATCTCGCCTCAAAATACCACCATACAAAACAAAACCATGGGAAGCACATCCTTCTCTGTTCAAGCAGCCAAACCATGGAACTCTTTATCCCCCAACATAAGGTCCTCCGACAACCACCTTATCTTCAGAAAACTATTCAAGAGTTCACTATAGATATGTACCTATCTTTGTGTATTACTTTGTATAAACATGTAAAATAATTATGTTGTTGAGAGAGAAATAATAATAAATGAATTAAAATCATCTTTGGTCTACATGTACATACTTCCATTGTGCACGTATGTACCTTCCATGTACTTGGATCTTTGTGTCGGTTACTTTTCTCCTGAAAAAGCATATCCAATGCACAACCCTATTTCTCATCCTGTGCCTCTATCAATATCTTTAATCTACATATACTTACCTCCTTTATGTATCTATATACTTTCAATGTAATTATGGATCTATAATGTAGGAAGGTGGATACCTGACTATGGTTACCCCAGATTTTCTGCCTAGTGTTTAGCTGGTTTTTGACTTAGTTGGCATGGGATCCTGCTAATCAGGGCCCCAGGTTATCTGCTCTCTCTTTAAAATGGACTCCATATACCCTAGGTACATCTCCAATTGGATACTGGGTCACCTTATGAGCCCCTATATAATGTACTATAGGTACACCCAGGGCATAGGTGCATCCAAGGCCTACCAGGGGCTGCAGCATGTATTATGCCACCACTGGCTGGCCACCCAAATTGACACAACTGGCTGATCACTCAGCTGGGGCAAGGTGGTGTAATCACCCTTTGATTTTGATATAGTATACCTATATCTAACCTTATATCTAGACGCATATATACCTAAGTCACTCATATGGCAGGCCTTAACAATCCTGGCGGCAGAGGGCTTGGTTTTATGCCAGATGGTGCTCTAGCATGAGCTGAGCCTGTCTGCAGCTTTCGGAACCATGTCCTTATAGCTGTTCTAGGATATTGCCATACCATATACTCTTAAGTGCATTATGAACCTCCCGGTTAAATGCTAACTATGGTTTGGCTTTATCAAAACATGTCGAGTAAGGTGTCATACGATTTGGAATACTACCCCCTCACCAGTCCTGGCAACGGGGGTAACATTCCACCCTTCTAGAAGGAGAAGACATGTTGTTCCTCCTATTCCCGGTTAAAGTTAACCAGAGCCTCAGCATCACAAAATGGATGCTGCTGCCACAGACACAAGTCTGACCACAGACACAAGTCTGACCACAAGTCTGACCTCCTGCTGCTGGGAGCCCTTCCAGCGAGGGAGGCTTGGACAATAGGTTTCCTGCCTTGGGAGGTGCTAGCACCACCCCAGACAGGACTTTGTGTATTGGGACAGAGAGGGCTGAAAGGATTGAGACACTGCCTGGGGCACACAAGGTGTCCCATGCATAGGCCAGTTCAAACCAGTGCTGGGGCACTCCAGCCCCAGCTCTGGTGCGAAACTGGACAAAGGGAAAGGGGTGTTACCACCCCCTTCCCTGGTCCCACCCATAGGAGGGACCTAGCAGGTAATCAAGCCCCTAAGATTTTTATATAGGTAGGAGCTGGGTCACAGGACTTTAGATTATCCTGAGTGAAACTTTGAAATGAAACTTTGGACCTTCATCACTCTACTTTGGAAGAAGACAACTGAAGAATCTCCCTTGTGGTCAAGGAGTGACCACCCTGCACAAGCAGGTACCATCCAGCGATCGACGACTTGCTTTGCCGCCGCCTCCCGCCAGATCCCGAGCCCAGAACCTGACAAGAACCGTATTCCCAGACATCCAACAGCCCGATCAACAGACCCTGCAAAGCTGAGACCCGTGGAGGCGACGAGAGACGTGGGACCGGCCATCTTGAAAAGTCTGCGACCTGCTAACTGTGCAGCCCCCGAGGCCCCCTCGAAGCTGTGCATTGGGGATTGAGAAGCCCCAGCCCCAAGCAGCATCTGCACCAAAGATCAGCCCTGCACACTTCACAAGTTCTGCGTGGGGCCCTTTTGCATTTTCCTGCTCGACGCGTCTGCCCGGTCACTTGCCTGTTGGCTAGTGGCCATCTTGGTGACGAATCTGTGAAACTACACCGCTGGTCTGGTTGCTCCAGACTGGCCCTTGCTTCCCTCAAAAGAAGCAGCCCCTCAGACCTTGCTGGTCTGAGTAAGAAGCCTACATCGATTCCTGCGTGGGTTGCCTTTGCAAAGGCTTGTCGCCTCCAATCTTGAAGCCGACACCGCCGACAGCGAGAGCCTTCGTGGGACAGTTCGTGCCTCCATCCTGGCCGCCATCGACGCCTCCTGGTCCACGTGGCTGCAGAGACAAGCTTCCCATCAGCACCTGATTGCAACGCGACATCACCTGGTTCCATCCTGGTTACTGGCTAGTGACCCAGACTCTGTCCCCTCTGCTTTCAGGTCCTCTACATCTTCGATCCACCCGGACTCTTCTCTACTGGCCGCCTGCAGCATCTTTTCTCCAAGGCTCCATAGACCTCCACAACGAAACCCGACACACTTTGGGACCTATGCACTCGCTTCCTGTGGGTCAGGTAACGCGAGTACTACAGTGCTCCTGTAGAGGTTTACACTCCTAGTGTCCTAGTTTCAAGTGGTTATGTTCTATTCCAGTCGGAAGACTCCTTAATCTTTAACTTTATAACTTTTACGCACCCATTGACTTCTATGTGTGAATGCGTGTGCCTTTAGACACTGCACACGCATCCCGTGGGCCTCCTGCTCACTAACCATTGTTAGTCCAGTGTAGCCCCAGCGATTCCCAAGGCCCTAGGCCTTAACATTGTTTGTGACGTGGTACTTATACCACTTTCTTAGTATATGGTTTAGCGGGCCACCCCGGCCTATCCATATTTGTGCAACTTTTGTCTATTCTATTAAGTTACTTGTTTTGCGCTTGTGCTTCTGTGCTCATAAAAAGTTCAGGGGTTTGTTTAGAAATAAATACATATATATTTTGAATATATATATCCTGTGTGGTGTCCTTTCATTTAGTATTAAAAGGATTGCATATGGTTAAACAGCTGGCTTCACATACCCTCTTGAGTTTAGCCTAAGACTGCTTTGTCCATGCTACCCCTAGGATAGCTAGTCTATAAGGTTGACTTTACAACCATCACCATATGGGTTGTTTGGACTGGTGCAAGGTGCTCACTAGAATAGTGAACATCATATACCAGGCCAACTTCTCTTATATATATTTATCACTTTCTTCTAATTTAGAATGTCCAGTGCACTACCCTATTTCTCAGCCTATACTTTGCTCAATATATCTTCAAGCCCAACCTTCTGACTCATCTCAAACTTCTTATACTACTCCTTCCAATGCACTACCCTATCTCTCATCCTATCCTATACATCTATCAATATATCCTCTACTCTACCCCTCCTTGCATCATATGACACCTCTTTTACTATACCGATGCCCTAAAACAAACCTTTCTAAACTCTTTCCTCTGAGGCCTCTCCTCCAAAAGTCCTTTTTACTCATCCAAAAGCATCCTCCTATTGCTAAGACCTAAAAAAATATATATATATATTTCACTCTTTTATCCCTCCACTATCCTTTTCAATCGAAATTAACAGACTAACATGTTCACTTCTCAAATTCCATATTAAACTATACTAATATACTACCCAAATAACATAACATATCCACTACTCAAATTACTTCATCATTTTCAACAGTAATCCCTTATATGTTCCGGAGTGGCATGCTACTCGCCAGAAAAGCGATTCAACACCCATCAGGGGTAACAAGTGCTATATGAATGCAAATCTTTCTTCCCCTTTTATCCCTCCGCTATTCTTCTCACTCCAAGTAACTGACTAATATCCACCACTGAAATTACTTCATATTTCACCAAATTAATTCACTACTAATCCTTTGTAGGCTTCCTGAATAGCGTGCGTCAACAAGCGCTATATAAATACGAACCTTTGTCCCCCACGATCCTTCTGCTATCATTCCAAATCCAAATAACTGACTAACCTATCCACCACTTAAAATGTACTTGCTCGTTTCACTATACTAATTCAACACTAATCCTCTACGGGTCCCGGAGTAGCGTGCTACTCGCCGAAAAAGCACTTTGACACCTCGTCAGGGGTAGTAAGCGCTATATAAATGCAATTACAATACAATACATATATATTTTTGCAACAGGTAAGACTTATCCACCACATCTGAATCATGAGGAGGGTTCACATCATCATATTTTAACATTTGCAGCGGCACTAGGCAAGGTTGTCCTCTCTCTCCATTGTTGTTTCTATTGGCTTTGGAACCTTTAGCTATAGCCATAATATCTTAGGCGGATATTAAGGGTATGGACACTGCCGCTGGGGAAATTAAAACCTTTTTCTATGCAGATGATATCAGTTTGACTCTCTTGCACCCAAAAACATCAGCAAACAATGTAATCTCTCAACTAAGTACATTCTCAAACTTTTCCAGTTTTAAGATTAATTGGGCTAAATGTGAAGCCCAATCAATAACTCATGTTACCACTGCGGCTGCTATTGACGGCCTTCCATTTAAATGGCTACATTCAAAATTAAAATATTTAGGGATTTTCCTAAATAGAGGCTTCAAGTAAATGGTTGCAGATAACTGAAATCCTATAATTCACTTTACTAAAAGAGATGTTTAACATTGGACTCTTGAATGTATCATTATGGGGTAGGGTGCAGAATATAACAAACATTGGCATAGCCAATAGGTCTCGCTTTTGGGACCTTATAAGTATTTTGTTATGCAGCACAATATCCTTGGTGCAACAACATTAACTGTTGCATGGTTAAACACTTATAAGGCCCCAAAGGCGAGACCTATTGGCTATGCCAATGCTTTTTTTTTTTAAAAAAAAGGTCAAGCAGTGTTCTAAGGCTCCGGCTGCCACTTACAGGTAGAGAGAGAGGTGTGTAGAGAGAGGGAGAGAGAGGTGTGTAGAGAGAGGTGGGTAGAGAGGGGCAGAGAGAGAGAGGGGTAGAGAGAGAGAGAAGTAGCGAGAGAGAGGTAGAGAGGTAGAGTGAGGTAGAGGTAGAGCGAGAGAGAGAGGGAGAGCACTGCGTAGGCGAGACCTAAAAACGGGGTGAGAGGTCAGGAAAAGGGAAGTGTGAATCTTTCAGCTTTTTTTCCAGGGACACCATGTTGTCTCAAAACTGGCCGGTCTCTCTTTACAACAGAGAGGCTTTCTCTTTTCTACTAGAGCTGCTGTTTCCTTCCTTTGCGATTCTGACTGTTAAATTAAGAACCTTTCCTTTTTCCTCCCAGGGATGCGGACCATCCCACTTATGATTTTTGCTGCTTCTTGGGACTTTAAAAATCCAGATTTCTATGTACTCCGTACCTGATCCATCATGGAATATATTTTGCATTTCTCTGTAATGCCTCTATTGAGATTTGCAATAAAACCCTTTAACTTTTTTTGATCTAGAACTTAGTACTGGAGTGGTCCTAGTCACTATTTTATTTACTTGAGATTATGGGCCTGATGTCAATGAGACTGATGACTTATCACACGATCATGGCTGCCAGAGCTGAGCTGCCAAAGGTAAATATACGGATGACCCAAATATTGGGGTGCAGTACATTATTAGGGTTTGGCTCCCTAGAGTAACAAATATATTGCATAAATTTGTTAACAATACATCTGCCACACAGCATTTTCGTTCTGCTGAAAAATGTTAATAAGACGTCCTTTCTAACATTATGCTCTTCTCTTTCAAACAAGTATTTCATAAGCAGGCTCATCAGTAAGATGCAGAACATCAAAAGGCAGACTACGAATAAAGTGATCACAACACAAAGCATGCAGTATTCACAGGGGTTGCAAAATAATATAATGTACTGCTTTCAAACACGTGTATAGGTTTTCAATGGTGTTAAGCAATACATTTATGAATGTTGATTGGAAGCATGAAGAACAATGAAAACCATTGCTAAACAGCAAGTAAATGTTTCTTATTACACTAAGATTGGAGTGTATTTTTTCTCAAAACATTTAAAATAGGATTATGAATGAAGGAATTGCTTATTAACCAACATCTTTGAATGTAACTAAAATGTTATCAAATCGATGAAGAAACAGATTAGTTGTGGTAATTGGAAGTGCACCCATATTATAATAAATTGAAAAGCATGATTTTCAGTGGAGTTCCAGGAATACAAGAAAATATATACAAAACTGAGCTTAGATACAAATGAGAACCCGAGTGTAACCTACTAAATCTATTTTTTAGTTTGCAATGTTATGTGTTTTACTTGACCTCTGAGCCCAAATATATTTGCAAATTTACGTTTGTAATTGAAAAGTTTGATAGCGCAAGGAAAAACGTAACTTGATGAGCTACTCAGAAATTTAGCAAGTGCAGGATCTGTGTATTGTATATGTTGTGAAAAATATACAGATATGTTTTTTGCTCGAAACTTGTTTCCTCTTCCAAAGAAATACACGTCAAAGCCACAAATAAAAAAAAATATCAGCGAGGGGTCCGTCACAAGACAGCGTAAGTGGTTTTAATTTGAATATGTCTGTCTGTACCATGTCAAGTGCAACTGTTTTGCAGTGCTTCAGGCCACAATGCATTAAACGCTCACTAGTGGAATAAAATATGATAGGCAAGTACCAAGTTCGAAACCTAAGCCATCCTTTAGAAGTCGGTAAACTTAGTACTATTCAAATGGGCAATAACACCTGCTAATAATAATGTTTAGAAATGGCTGAAGTGTGGTATGAAAAGCTTTAAGTCAATGTTGCCGTTGCAATTGGCAACATAGATAAATCCAGACAATGCGGGGCAAGTGGGCCAGCAGTCCAAATATAGTGGTGGTTTTCTTTTGAAGGCGAGAGTTGAAAACATTGTACTTTCCGCTGCTACAGCAGGCAGCAAGGCACACAAGCAGGTTTTCAGACCAACCCAGCGAGGAAGAGGTGAGTGCATTAACGTCAAGGGCCGATGTGGGGGAAGCACACATGTTCTTACGGAAGTAAAAATGATACAGACCTGTTCGAATGTAAGTGAGCCCACCTTGGGGAAATCTACCCGCCAGCAACTACCCAGTTCACATGGGGCACCAGGATCTTCCGTCTACTGACATCAACGGAGCCTCTCTATGGCCTCATAGCCAATAAAAACAAGCATTGGCAACGCGACGCTGGAAGCTTATAGTAATGTAAAAAAAAACGCTAGTGATTGGCGCGCATGCGCAGCAGCACAAACAAAGTGAAAGTGATCGCACTGGAAGGGAGGCAGATGGCGGCTGTGGGCGTGACCGCAAGAGCTAGGCCACCAAAAAAAGCCTGTGGCAGCACTTTGAAAATCCTGATACTAAATGTCTCGCAGAGGAGCGCATGTGCTGGCTCAGCGAGACCTAAAAATGAATACAACTCCCTAATGTAATTATGTTTTTAGAATTATTCCACTTTCCATTCCGAGATCTTTTCGAGCTCTTTCTTTAAAGTAGTATCATTCATTATCTCTACATTTGTATGGGGCAGTGAAAAACCTTGTTTAAGCGGATCCAATTACATTGTGGCTCACTGGTTAGAGCAGGCAGACCCTGAAGCAGAGGTCAGACCCGGGACCAGGGTTCAATTCCCGACGCGGCAGGGTCTTGAGCTCAAATGTCCATGGACTCGATAATTCTCGCTTCGGTGCCTGACCTAATCATGGGTTCACACTCTGCAACTCTGGGCATTAAGCTTGCTTAATCTCCACAACGCCCCCCCGCGGCAGGATGCCTGGCTTTCACCTTGGGGATGCCTTGTAGGGGCTATCTCACAGGGAAAAACCAGGACGGGTTCCCAAGGCAAGCATGGAGATACCCCTTCGGGGGTCGATTCTGGCGCTATATAAGAAATATAATAATAAAAAAAAATAATAATAATTTCTCATCAGAAGAAGGGGGCTTGCGTCTTCCTCATTTGGAATTTTATTGGCCAGCACAACACTCTATTTATATGCTACCAACTCTTAGGAATACACTGTTATGGGTTACACTGGAACATTCTATCTTCAAATCTGAATTGAAATTAGCAATCTATTATACCAAACGATTGAAGTTTACAAACTCCACTAATCTCATTATCCATTCTGCGCAACTAGCATGGCAGAAAACACACCAGCATACGAAGACTAATATTCGCCTTCATTATGAAGCTGCACTATGGGACAATGTAGACATCATATATATAAGTACTGAACTCAATTGGCCTCTTTGGAATAAACATAAAATACATAAGATACCCGATGCACTCACGCCTTCTCATTCCATCAAGTTATTTTCGAGTTTACAAGAATTTGATTTACCTTCGTCACAATTAAACAGATACTCAACTATCCTTTTAAGTATGGCAAAAAATTCTGATATAACATCTCACTCTCCAATTGCACATTATATTTATACTTGTAAACATTTCAAGGGTAGTTTCCAGTCTATATGCCATTCTAATTGATTCTTCATTCTCTCTTGAAACTTCGTATCATTTAAGATCCTTGTGGTTCAAACATTTGAGTATAGAATTCACGAATGAGGAGTTGAATACTATTTTAGTTAAATGCAACATAGGACTTAGGAATTCTCATCTTAAATTAAATGACTTCAATATACTGCATTGGTCACCATCTAAGTTACATTCTGCTAAATTAAATCCTGATTCCCTCTGTTGGCGATGTGGGACTTCGGACTGTGATATTGTTCATATATTTTGAGTGTCTCAACATTTGTATATTTTGGCTTCAGATTGAAGATTATTTGAAGATACACTCTTTTATTAATGTCTGCCTCTCAAAATGTTGGTCACTTTAACATAATACTTCCAAACTTCCGCACATGTCCCTCGTGCTTTTAAATGGTTCTCTACTGTTATTAGCTTAGCAAAAATTTACATTTTACGTTTTAAGAGGACAGTTATTCCGCCTCTTCACTCATGGCTTGAGGATATGTTCGATCATGTGGCTCATTTTGAGATAATGATCTATAAACTAACTGAAAATGTGGTTCATTTTAACCATGTACGGGCTTCTTTTATTGATTTGTGATGACTTTGAATATATTTTATCTATTTATGGTCAACTGATTTAAACTAAGGATTTTGTTTTTGAACACATATTTCCTTATTTCTTGTGATCATATATCTTTATTTCGTTATATCATTCAATAGTCAATGTATGCACCAATGATATTGATATGTAATTTTGAAAAAGTTTTAATAATGAATTGTGCTACAAAAAAAAGGAAAAGTAGCATTGTCTCTCCAGTGGTTAAAGTTTGCTTTTACTGTTGTTATGTCACCTATATATGTGCCTTAAATGCTAAAGTAGTGATGCCAGCGACACGCTCGTTTCAACTATTTAAAATTACTATTCGTTAACCCTTTGCGAGGGATCTGATAACCTCATCAAAATGTGTGAACTTGCGATTATTGAACGAGCTGTAAAGAAATGTATAAACATGTAAAGTACTGAACGTAGTGAAGTAATATTGGTATAAAACTAGTAAAAACAATGAAATGTGTTTAATAAAAAATAAGTGCGCATTTTCAAGTGGCTTTAGTTTTGGGAGTCCAGCTATTATTTGACCTTTTTTTAGTCAAAATGGCACGGTTCTTGTGTTGTACAGAAACGTGCATATATTCATACGAATTTAAACCTGGACCAGCATTTCGATGCTAAACAGGCCACTTTCCAGGGCTGCCAGTTCGCTTGCTGTCACTACTCTTCCAACGTGTTCACTACACACTCAGCTCGCATAACTCCGCTTTTGTTCCTACGTCGTCGGAGTACATTTTGCCCTAGCGGCTAATGTACCGTCAACCGTTCCACTTCCACCACGCTGCCTCTGCCCAAGCATATTCGAAACTTTCCTCTGCTGCGGTTGCAGCGTGACACTTTAATTTCACTTCTTCCTATTATTGTAGCATGGTCAGTGCGTTGCTACTCTGCTCTCCCGTTGTTGCTCGCCTCCCAGTCAGCTGATGGAGCCACCTCACTCATAGTGGCGGATTTATCCGTTGTACACACACCCCCATTCACACAACCCCCTGCCCTCTTCGTAAACGCTCCACTGCTTCGCCCCTGTCGAGCTACTCCCTCACGCGGTCTGCTCAGCCCCCTGCTTCCACCTTTACCCTGCCTCCGGCCCAGCCCCCTCCTCTGATGAAAAATAGTCCTTTGTTTACATGCAGTGCCTTACTCGGCGGAGGGGGCGGACGGTGCTGCGGCTTCCACCAGCTGTTTCCCGCCTTGAAGCAGACATCTGATCAGCTGCAAACACACAGGGAAAGAGAGAGAGGGAGAGCCGGGTAGCCGCCCCCTGCAAGGCCAGCACGCGCCCTGCTCCATCCCTCCGACCCCCCGGGGTGCCAGCTGCTGCCCTCCCAGGCATGGAGTACTTCATGGTGCCAGCCCAAAAGGTGTCCTCGCTGCAGCACTTCAGGAAGACGGAGAAGGAGGTCATCGGCGGCCTGTGCAGGTGCGAGACTCTCCTCCCCTATCCCCGCTTACAAGCTCACCCTTGCCTGCCCGCCGCGGCGGCGTCTCCCTGCTGTGCACGTGTCCCGGCTGAGCACGCGGGGCGCCCTCCGCAGAGGTGCTGGGCGCGAGCTGCAGGTGGCTCGCCGTTCCACGAGGCATTGTCCGCTGCGTTCCATCCGGCGGCGCGAGCGCCGTCCGCGCAGCCCGCCCCCCCTGGCTGGGGCGGGATGGAAGGCGGCCCCGGCGGTCAGGCCTCGTGGAGCGCCGCAGCTCCCGCCTCTGCTGCGCCGCCACCCCGAAGGGCGCCGTCTGCAAACAGACCCACGTGCTACGGTTCCTGCAGCCCGGCCATGCTTTTTGCTGCTGCAGCGCACCCCGCCCCCTCTCCTGTTCTTGCAAAACCCCGCACGGGGGACATGGGGGTGCTGGTGGAGGGATCCGAGGTGGGTAGTATGCTTGGATTTACCCTGCCTTGGGGTCCAACTGCCGCTGCCCCACTTCCTTCTTTTATTTCTTAAAATATTTTGTTTTTATTTGACTTTTTCTCTTTACGAACGATTTTCGCTTGCGGCGGTGACCTCATGTGGATGAGGTATCGCGCGTGAGGGTTGCGGGTATGTTTCTTTGGGTGGGCGCCAGTTTAAAAGGGTGCTTTCTGTTTTTTGTGCAAGGGGGTGTGTTCCCAGCTGGGCCTTGCCGTGACTCTGCAGCCTCCTGGGAGTCCGGCTGGCTGTCGGGGATTGTAGTTCCACCTGGCGGATTCTGGGAAGTGTAGGCCAGCTGCGGCCATGCTTTCCACAGCTCACAAAGCGGCGTGCTGCAAACTGCTGCCGGGAAGAGGGCGAAGCATACCTCTTGTGATTCCCGTATACTCCCTCCCTTCATGCGGATTGCAATGAATCGAGCCTCTCACTTAGGGTCTCTCCGCCCCTCACGTCCCTGATCGGAGTTTAATGTGTACCACCATGTCAGTTCACCGGCTACACATGTGGTCTCACCGAGTTCCTCCTGTTTCAAGCACATGGCAGTGGGTTGTGCACGCTTCTTGCGAGCAGATCACACAGGACATGGCTCCATACATTAGATAATTAGAGATCCTGTATCCCACACCTCCTATGGGGCACAACGTTGAGAAAAATAATATTTCAGGGGAATATTTCCCAAGGAGTTGATGAAGCCCCGATCCATTTGGAAGACATTATTTTATGCCCAAGTGTTGAATTTTTATCTCACCCCCAGTAGTCGGCGATGTAGCATAGATACGTGAAGATCATTCAAAAGTTTGCACTTTCCCCATCGAGACTAATCTCTCAGTTCATTACAAGCCAAACCGAATCATACTCTTGTGACTTCTCAGATATAGGCTTTATTTGAACGTCAAATATCTATCTACATTTTGATTGCTTGCTCACTGAATTACTTTAGTCGGTGACTTATTGAGATTACTATTTTAAAGTATGTGTTTTTATGGACATGTATAGTTTTGCATTTCTGAGGAGGAAGTTTCTGGGATAAAAAATGTTTTCTTTCGTCGAAAACTCACTTCTATCTTCCGTTGACTTAGGACCAGAGGAGCCTCGTTAAGCTTTGAGATCCACCCCCCTGTTTTTAGGTCTCGCCTGTCGATGCGCATGCGCATCGAGCAAGCGAGACTATAGGGGCTCATCCACTCTTTATCTAACTGCAAGGAATCGTGGCGATTCCTTGCAGTGCCCGTGACTTTTAAGGTCAATGCGCATGCGCATTAAGCTTATGCGCATGCGCATTGACCTTAAAAGTCACGGGCGCGTGCACGTCCGTGTTTGTTTACCCTTGCCTACTCTCTCTCTCCCCTCTCCGCCCCCGTTCCGCCCCCTCCCCTTCCCGCCGTGTCGCATTTCTCCTCCCCCTCCCCTCTCTTCCTTCCGTCTAACTTCCTTCCGTGTAACCTCCTCCCCCTCCCCTCTCTTCCTTCCGTCTAACTTTCCTTCTGTGTAACATCGCCGCAACGGTCACATCACTCGTCTTTCCTAACAATAAGGCTAACCCTCCGTCCTCCAAGCCCACCCCCCCCTCCCCCGGTAACACTCCACGCGGTTTGCGTCCCTCGCGCAGCTCACCCGCTCCGCCCCCTCCCCTTCCCGCCGTGTCGCAGCCTACAGCAAGACTGACGCTTTTCTTGCATGGCGTAAGTCCATCCGGTTCTGCTGTTTATGTGTGTCTGATACTTTGATTCAAACAGTTTTAATTGGAATAGGAAATGTAGGAGATTGCATAGAAAGCCATACTGGATTAATTGCACTCACAGGACGTGGGAAATACCGTGATCATGGTTCTAACCGTTAAAGCTGTATCAAATCTCTCCCTCAAGCTCACTGTCTCGATGCTGCCTTTGCGTTTACTTTCCTCTTATGTGGTGCGTTTGTGTCTGTCTGCAGATATTTGTCATGTGAGTCCAGCAGATCACAGCTCTAGGCTGTGCTTGTTTTCCCAGATGTAGTATGCTTGCTTTGCACAACCTGAATCTGCTTCTCAGTGGTGTTATGTTACTTGAGAATACTATAGCGCTATATTACCATTATTATGATCTTGAAGCGCTGTCTGGCTAGGTACATTCAAGTCCCGCTTTCGATGATTCAGCCACAGGCTCTTATTTCAAGAATACTGCTGCAGTTAATATTTCGCATATATGTTTGACTATTTTACGGCTTGGTGTGTGTGATCAGAGATAGATACCTATTCTGCTGTCGTCCATCTAAAAGACCGAGCACCCCCATCAGCAACGAAACGCTGAAGTTCTCAGCCAACCCTGCCAAGATCTGGAAGTTTTACACAGTTCATTGCAGCTGATGCATCAATACACAGGGGTAGATTAATGGCCTTATGGTGAGAGCCTGTGTGCGACCGGGAGAGGCTGTCTCCCCTCCCCCAACCCACTCCAAGAGCATGACTGTGCTTCTTGTTGCTTTCTTTGTTTTCTGCATTTCCGTGTCGCATTTCTCCTCCCCGCACCTCTCCCCTCTCCGCCCCCTCCCCGCTCCGCCCCCTCCCCTTCCCTCCGTGTCGCATTTCTCCTCCCCCCTCCCCTCTCTTCCGTCCGTCCGTCTTGTTATTCAACCCCCAGTATAACCCCCTGTTAGAACATTTGACGACAGATTAGGGACAGATTCAGAACGGCATGGCACAGTGGTAAACAGAATACCCAGTAACACGTATTCATGCTCGGGCGGCACTTCCTCCATGTTCACCACCCAAACACATCCTGATGGGGCCCTTAACCAGAAGGCATCAACAATCTTTCCTTTCTGCTTCCAACGCCAATTGCACCTACAACGAATCCGGATCTTGCATAAGGTCCCCCCGCCCCTCCCCCTCTGCTCTCAATACCTCAATCCAGAGCGCCATTTAAGTCCGCCATAATAAGCCGTGCTGCGCTTACTGGGTCAAGGGAAAAAGCACAAAGATGCCTTGTTTGTTTCGCTCCGAGGGACAGGGAGCCGCCACAGAGACCAGAACCAGCGTCAGAGAAGGAAAGCCTTCCAGATCTTCAACCATGGTAGTCGATTCACCGATGCTGTACACACGTCCCTAACAACGTCATTTCAGGCGGACCCCATCATACATGACAGCACCAAAACAAAAGAGAAGGCAGCATTCGTTGTCCCGCTAAGCACCACCTTTTGTCCGTCCAGGCAGCCGCTCAATGCAAACACCTCCCAGTGCCATGTAAAGCCACCCCCAACAACACAAAGGAAAACCCGGATATACAAGCAGAATCCACTGTGAGACACTGGCCTGCCCGCCCATGTGACACATCAGCAGCCCAACATCAAACAAACGCCAGAACACGTCAGACAGCCCACAGATGATTAAACACAACTGATTTATCTGCACGTCATGCAAGGCCATCGCAACATAACGCCCTTCGGCCCACACACACATCTATCTAACCCCAGTGCTTAATTCGATTATACAAATTGAAAGTGTAACTCCAAAAGTTTTTCTTAAGAGATCGCTGCTTAATACCAAGGCTGCTTACTCTGGATTCTACCTCACGCCTCTTCCTTCCACTCCTGTGACGATCTCAATCGTGCAGGGTTTGCCATTTTTGCTTTCTTTGTTTTCTGCATTTCTGACTCCTGCTCTGGGTCAAAGTCTGATGACAGAACCTCAACCCCTCACCCTCAATCCCTCACCCTCACTCACCCTCACCCTCAACCCCTCACTCACCCTCACTCACCCTCACTCACCCTCACTCACCCTCAACCCCTCACCCTCACCCACCCTCAACCCCTCACCCACCCTCAACCCCTCACCCACCCTCAACCCCTCACCCACCCTCAACCCCTCACTCACCCTCAACCCCTCACTCACCCTCAACCCCTCACTCACCCTCACTCACCCTCAACCCCTCACTCACCCTCAACCCCTCACTCACCCTCAACCCCTCACTCACCCTCACTCACCCTCCCCCTCAACCCCTCACTCACCCTCAACCCCTCACCCTCACCCACCCTCAACCCCTCACCCACCCTCAACCCCTCACCCACCCTCAACCCCTCACTCACCCTCAACCCCTCACTCACCCTCAACCCCTCACTCACCCTCAACCCCTCACTCACCCTCACTCACCCTCAACCCCTCACTCACCCTCACTCACCCTCAACCCCTCACTCACCCTCACTCACCCTCAACCCCTCACTCACCCTCACTCACCCTCAACCCCTCACCCACCCTCAACCCCTCACCCACCCTCAACCCCTCACCCTCACTCACCCTCAACCCCTCACTCACCCTCAACCCCTCACTCACCCTCACTCACCCTCAACCCCTCACTCACCCTCACTCACCCTCAACCCCTCACTCACCCTCACTGACCCTCAACCCCTCACTCACCCTCACTCACCCTCACTCACCCTCACTCACCCTCACTCACCCTCACTCACCCTCACTCACCCTCACTCACCCTCACTCACACTCACTCACACTCACTCACACTCACTCACCCTCAACCCCTCACCCTCACCCACCCTCAACCCCTCACCCACCCTCAACCCCTCACCCTCACTCACCCTCAACCCCTCACTCACCCTCAACCCCTCACTCACCCTCACTCACCCTCAACCCCTCACTCACCCTCACTCACCCTCAACCCCTCACTCACCCTCAACCCCTCACTCACCCTCACTCACCCTCACTCACCCTCACTCACCCTCACTCACCCTCACTCACCCTCACTCACCCTCACTCACCCTCACTCACCCTCAACCCCTCACCCTCACCCACCCTCAACCCCTCACCCACCCTCAACCCCTCACCCTCACTCACCCTCAACCCCTCACTCACCCTCACTCACCCTCAACCCCTCACTCACCCTCACTCACCCTCAACTCCTCACCCACCCTCAACCCCTCACTCACCCTCACTCACCCTCAACCCCTCACTCACCCTCACTCACCCTCAACCCCTCACTCACCCTCACCCTCTCACCCTCACCCTCAACCCCTCACTCACCCTCACTCACCCTCACCCTCACTCACCCTCAACCCCTCACCCACCCTCAACCCCTCACCCACCCTCAACCCCTCACCCTCACCCACCCTCAACCCCTCACTCACCCTCACTCACCCTCAACCCCTCACTCACCCTCAACCCCTCACTCACCCTCAACCCCTCACTCACCCTCACTCACCCTCAACCCCTCACTCACCCTCAACCCCTCACTCACCCTCACTCACCCTCACCCTCAACCCCTCACTCACCCTCACTCACCCTCAACCTCATGCTAAAGATTTACAAAAAAACCCATAAACAATTCTAAAAGCACTAACTCTAATGCTGCGAGACCTATTGCATTTCTAATGCTTGTTTTATATAGAGTGCATGTGCAAGGAGTTAATAAAGTGCATACTGTTCGTGTACATTCCCATGGTGCAGAGGAACCTACTGCCCTGTGTTCCGTTGTGGAAGTATACAACAACAATGTGGCCTAGGTGGGAAGTGTGTCGGTGTTATGTATTGTATGACAGATATTGTCAAACTGTACTGCAGCCAAAGTGTAGCCGTGCCTATGTATAGGTGTTGGAGAAATGTGTTTTTAAAAGCAGCTGTGCTTGAGGGGATGTACCTAACCGGTTTTTGGATTGCTCTGTATGATATCCTCAAACTCGTTCTGAAAATAGTCCTTGGAAGTGCCCAGAAGCAAAGGAAGCTAAACTTGTTGGGGAGTGGGGGGTTAGGTGTGCATCAAATACAGGGTATACTCTGAAGTCAACACAGCAGTAGCAGAGTTGCAAGTCAAAGGAATGGGCTTCATGCAGCCATCTTCGTACAAGAAGTTGCAAAGCATTTGGGGAGCAGTTATGAAAGACTGTTTGCAAATGGAGCTTGCAAAGAGCTTGTTGTACATGATTGCACTACCAATGGATAGTTATTGGCCGCAGATGGGACATGAAACGAACATTCAATCGCCGTTTAGAAAGCAGACTACATTGAACTCGTAGCTGGTTGGTGATAGGCTAGCGCAATGGCAGGTATGGTGTTTTTCTTCATGGGTTAAGGAGCGTTGGGCCTTGCGGTTGTGCTGATCTTGCAATGTGAGGTGGTGACCTAGCGGGGCATTCCAATGAAAGACTTGCACACATGTTTTTGAGACTACTGAAAAGAAGGCAATGCTGTGTCAGTCACATGAGCTAGCTGTTGGTTTAGTAAAGCTTACTCAGTCTTGTTCTGGAGCATGTGCTACGGAGTGTTGATTATTTTGCTGTTTGACTGGCAGTGGTGGATCCGAACTGCATGCTGATATTTCAGGCTGGGCCAGGGTACTCTTTTTCCGGTGGAACATGGCTGTTGGGACCATGTAGGCAAAGGGCTCACAGTTTCTGTAGATTTGGGGATAAGAACGTTTGACTTTCTATTACCGATTGGAAATGGGCTGTAAATGAAGGCACAGAGAGCGATATCAGACTGTCATCCCGTTAGAAGCAAATGGGGGTTGTTTTTCAGGGAAGTTGTAGATAAGAATAACCAAGAATGAACCAGGAAATGTGGAGGGAGTTGGTGTGGCGTGTGATAAGATTTTGCATGTTAGACTACTTGAGGCAGCTTCTGCAGGGTTAAATGTTAGTATGAATCGCTGATAAGATGCATAGTGTGGTCAGATAAGGGGAACCTGGGTGTGCGGTGCTTGTAATGGGCAAATGTGGGAGGGTCTTGTTTTTGGCATTGATGAAAGCTGGACTGGAAAAAGTTCAGCATGTAATTGGCGGATACCCATAATGTGTTTGAACGCATGCATCCAAAGGTGTTAGAGAATGGGAGTGGGGCCAGTGCAAATCATTTGAGTGATTGGTATACCAAGCCATGAAAACATTGTCAATATCGTAAAAAATGTAGTGTAGTTGTGGAAGTATGCATTCTCTCCCCCTTGCAGGGTGCATTGCACGACAACAGCACATTGCATATGTAAATTACCGTTTACCACGGTGTGAGGTCAAAAACAAATAGTTGCAAGGCATTCCTTGTGACAGACTCCATACTACATAGAACGTGAGTTTCTCTTCCTCCCCCATTGCAAGTCCTGGGGGTTTCAAAGTAGCGTGGCGTCGCCCCCACTAATTTACGTGCTATATTCGCAGCTGGGGCTGAAGCTTATATAAACCCTTTGGCAACCAGCGAGTATCTGCCGTGCAAGCTTTCACATCAGATCGGAGGTATGTTTTAGTCCGTAATAGGCATTACAGTGGTGAAGTTCATTGAAACCAAATAAGAAACAGCTGACTTTTTTTTAATGTAAAACATGAAAACTGTTTCACTTTTCAAAGCGTTTATTTGGGGGAAGAGGGGAGCAGCACAGACCACGGATGCCAGACTTGAGTGAAAAATGTTGCTTTATTAAAACGGGCGCACATCACATATAACAAACTTAGCCTTCGCCTTACACAACTACAACCTCACTAAACAAAGTTACTCACCTATGTTACGGTACCAGTCACCCAGAGATATTCCTCCCCCCTTCATAACCGCTTAATGCATCAATTGTGTATGTACTCCAGGGCTGGTGAAATGCGGATGAGCCCCCTAAAATCCCATCCCTCTTTCCTACCTGCATTTATCTGTTAACCCATTAAACTTCCCACAGAACCTTAAACTACCTGGCTCGCCCAGGCGTGAACGTGCTCACCCATCCCCTTTCAGCCTGAACTGCAGCTGACAACAATACACTTTTGTTAAAAAAAAAAATGGCAGGTGTCTCTGCCAATCGCTTGTGCACCTGCTTCAAGCGGCAAACTTACCAGCATAGCCCCCTGCATACCTGTATTCTACCAAATCGCACCAACTTGCAAATTAAAGAAACAGAGATGAGGGCCTAAACCCAGTGGCGGCTGGTAGGGTAGGGATCAGGGGTAGGGGGGGCACGTTGGAAAAAAATAATAGGGAAAGAAAAGTAAACCTACCAGGTGATCGTCTCCTCTGAGCAGGAAGCTCCCAGACTCGCCTGACCAATCACAACGCCGCAGTGCTCAGACTGGGACTGGGAGGCTGGGCATGTTCTCCACTAAGGTTGTATAATACAGCCTGTGGAAAATATGCACATGGTGGTTTGGCCGGCCAAAATGTTATGCTCGCCTACGGTGTAGCCACCATTCCTCCTCCTGCCTGGACATCTGGGGAGCCCGCCCTGACCCTCGCTTCACTGCAGTACCAAAAATAAAATAACAGACGTTCCGTTATTACCATTGTATTTTTACTTTGCACTGCTTTAAAGCAGTGGGGCACTGCTCCTCTGCCTTAGCGGAGGAGCTGCTCCTGCCAAAGCCTAAGGACAGGATCAGTGGGGAGGGTCAACAAATCTAGGTACTAGCCACCGTGTCACCATACAAAAATGGTGGCTGGTACCTTAAATGGCCCTATATATATGTCTCTTGGCTACTAAGTTGCCCAAACCCTGAACAGTCGTCTGATTGATCTACTTCCCAAAAATACCCAGGGGGCAGACCTCCTTATGGCCGGATGCCCCCAAAGCCCCCTTATTGGGCACACCATCATCGTACACGGCCCTTGGGGCAAAAGTGCTGTTCACATACAAGTGTGTTTGCTTCAGCAGGCCAGGCTGTGCAACTGCCTTGTACCATCGGAGAGCGAGCTGGTCACGCCCTTGAATGGTCAGCTTCTTCAGGTAGCACGTCGGCCTGGCAAGCTGCTGCACTGTGACCCAGAGGGCACACAAGTTATCGAAGTGTCTTCCTGCAGTGCCTCCCTTATCCTGTCCGGCAAAGCTTTCTGAAGTGGATAACGCTGAAGAAGTGTATAGTTTCTTCCTTACATTGGCTGCAAAATTGTCAGACGTAGGTATGCAACTTTTGAACGGCGAGTGGGTGAGCCCACGCGTTTTTTCCTGGGCTTTACGAGGAAGTGATTTTTATTTGGAGCGGTATACACCGACCTATAGATGGGTAGGGCAGAGTATCCGGGCTGTACGTCCTCCCCACCTCGGCACCCTGTGCAGGTGTTGTGTGCCAGCGCTGGCTGCACCTGGCGGTTCATTCACCTCCGCCAGTCATTGTTTGCAGGGTGCGGGCGTGTTTCAATTCGTTAAACACCTGTCTGTAGTAAGCGAAAGTGTGTGCTGCGCGTGTTATTTTGGAAAAGTAGGGAGTGCCCTGGGAGTTAGCAGCTCCAGAAGTAGCACAGTCGCTCAACCACAGTACACAGTCTCTGTGAACAAACAATGTGGCAAGACTGTTTGGGACGGGGTAGTTAGAGGCGTGTTGGAAGCAGAGGTAGTGGTCGAATCAATCTTTTATAACAATATATGTACATTCCTACATAACCGTTTTGGAGCACATCAGATTTTTTTTTCTAATAACTGTACTCTCTAAATGGTTCTTGGAAATCCGAAACAACCATACCAGGTTTACAACTCTTACCGGGGAATGCTTAATTTACTGCACTATCACTGTGTACATCGCCATTAAACCCTTATGTACTGCGTCTTGTGGGGATCTGGAGATCAACCCTCTAAAAGAGGAATAAAACCACACACCTGTTTAAAACCACAGTTTCTCTAGGAGCACATGTAAACATCTAAACTACATTAGTGGTTTGCTGTTTATTCCCGCAGTAGGTGAGTAGTGCTTAAAAGGACCACCAACACATGATCGATTGCTTGAAGTGAAGGTATGATGACAACAGAACTTTGAATACATTCTTTTAGTGCAACGACACAGTGGATCATCCTCATCATAAAATCTTATTTCGGTAAAAAAAATACCATAAAAGCACAGGTTGAAACATGGTCAGATGTATAGGTGTTACAGTTAATACACGACAATTAATTATTGCAAATCACATCCAAATTGGAACAATAAAAATGAATTCTATTAAAAACATCATTATCACCCATTGGTGCTACATAAGCTACTGTTGTGGTTTTTGTTTTGTGGGCCACATTTTGCAAGATAGTGCTTCATGTGAATTAGAGCACCATCTTGCCTAAGGTGGCATGGGCAGATGGTGAGGCAAATAGTCTAGTAATGCCCCAACAGGGTTCAGCAAAGCATGAGCAAAATGTGGTTGCTAGTTGTAGGAAGGTGGAATCTTGCTGCATGGTTACCCCCACTTTTTCCCTGCTGTCTTGCTGGTTTTCGACTTAGTTGGACTGGGACCCTGCTATTCAGGGCCCCCGTCTATCTGCTTTCTCGATAAAATGGACTCCATGTACTTGAGGTACATACCAGATTGGCTACTGGGTCTCCTTTGTGAGTCCCTGTATATACCTTAGGTACCCAGGGCATAGGTACCCCAGAGGCCTACCAGGGGCTGAACATGTATTGTGCCACCCCTGGTTAGCCTTCCAAACTGACACCATAGGACTGCACTTGCAGCCTGGGTAAGGTGGTGTGAGCACCCCTTACTTGGCTATAGTATACCTATATCTACCTTTACATATAGACACATAGTAACCTATGTCACTCCTATGGCAGGCCTTGACAATCCTGAAGGCAGAGCGCTTGGTTTTGTGTGAGAGGGTGCCCTAGCATGAGCTGAGCCCTTCTCCAGCTTTCAGAACCATCTCCTTAAAGCTGTTCTATGATATAGCCACACCATATACTCTTAAGTGCATTTAAAATCTTTGTGGTTAATGCTAACTTGGGCTTTATCAAAACATGTCGTGTAAGGTGTCAAACACTTTGGAATACTACCCCCTCACCCCACCACTTCTGGCGGTGTGGTTAGCATTCCACCCTTCTAGAGGGAGAAGACATGTACATACTGATAAACCCCATTAAAGTTAAACAGAGTCCTAGCATCACAAAATGGATGCTGCTGCCACAGACACAAGTCTGCCCTCCTGCTGCTGGACGAAACTCCGGCAGGGGAGGCCTGGACAATGGGTTTCCTGTCCAGCGAGGTGCTAGCACCTCCCCAGACAGGCTTTAGTGTATTGGGGCAAGGTGGTTGCATTCAGTGAAAGCTTTTCAGACACTGCCTGGGGCACAAAAGGTGTTCCATGCATTTCCCAGTTCAAACCGGTTGCTGGGGCACTTGGCCCCAGCTCTGGCGCGAAACTGGGCAAAGGGGAAGGTGTGTAACCACCCCCTCCCCAGGTCCACCCATAGGAGGGAGCTTGGAGTTAGTCCAATACCTAAACTTGCTGTAAGAATAGGATCCCAGTCACTAGGACTTTAGATTACCCTGAACAAAACTCTGCAACCTATCTTGGACCATCGACATTCCATATTGACTGGAAGAAATCTCCCTTGTGGTCAAGGAGTGACCACCCTATTCAAACGGGCAACAAACTAATCTTTGCTGGTCTGTATTTTCGAGGCTCCCGCCGGATCCTGAAGAATCTGCGACAAACTTCCAGACATCTCTTAAGCTGACCCGAGATCCCACCAAATCTGAAACCCGTAGCTGACACGAGAGACGTGGGACCGGAACTCCTGGACATCCTGCATTTGTGCACCTACTTCCTGAGGTATCCTGAAGTTGTGCATTGGGGTATTTGAAGCCCCAGCACCTTTTGCACCGAAGTACAGAGGCCAGCACTCCACGAGTGACCCGTGAGTCCCCTTTCTTCACTGCAGCTGGAGGCCCCTTCGCAGGTCCTAGTCTGTTGGCTAGTGAGCCCCCACGAAGGGCAATCCTTGATTTCTTGAGCTTTCCTGGTTGCTCCAGACGTGCCCTGACTCCCCTCCAAAGGAGGAGACCCCCAGATCTTGCCGGTTGGAACCGAAGCCAATCTCAACATCTTGCTTGTATGCTGTTGCCTAGGCTTGTTGGGTTCAATCAGGATTCTGACGCTGCAGCACTCGACATCCTTCGTGGGACGGCTCGTTTCCAGCTCCTGGTTGTCTTCGACGCCTCCTGGTCCCCGTGGCTGAAGAGTCCTGTTTCACCTCTTTCACCTGCAAACACCTGACTTTGGTTGGCATCTTCTCCTTGTCCTCCTGGTCACTGGCTAGTGACCCAGACACTGTCCCCTCTGCTTTCAGGTTCTTCACATCTCCAATCACCCTTTAATCCACCCGGACACTTTTCCTCTGGTCGCCTGCAGCATTTCTTTGCAGTTCTCCATAGGAATAGACCACGAAACCTGACACCAAAAGTCACCTATGCACCCGGCTTCCCTGGGTGATGTAACACAAGTACTCCAGTGCTCCCGTGTGTCTTGACTCTCGAAGTGTCCTAGTCTAAAAGGGTTCCATCGTAGTTCACCTCTCAGTGCCCTTAATCTTTAAAATTGTAACTTGTTCGTTCTCCATAGAAAGTCAATGGTGATCCACGGCTATGTTTAGACCAGGGGTCTCCAACCAGTAGCTCGTGATCTAACTGAGTAGCTCACCTGTGTGCAGCCCAGCTTATTAAATTAGAAATATTTTGCTTGATTGAATTAATATACAAATAAAGAAATTGAAATTATACTGCAATAATAATATTAGTAGCTGTTATTGTGTTTTATTGAACAGGAGTAGCTCTCAATACAGAAAAGGTTAGAGACCCCTGGTTTAGACACTGCACGCGTCCCCTGTGGACCTCCTGTGTCCCTACCTTAGGTGGTTCCTGGTAGCCCTAGTGGTTCTACAGGCCCTAGGCCTGCTTTCTAACCCTCACAGGGTTCTTGTACCACTATTTTAGAATATGGTTTGTGAGGCCCCTAGGGCATAACGTATACTGTGCAACTTATCGTATGATAATTAAGTTCCTTGTATTGTACTTTTACCTCTGACCTCATAGGGAGTCCAGAGGGGTGGTTTGTTGAATAAATACATATATATTTGATATATAACTTGTGTGGTGTGCTTTCATTTGATAATTCAAGAGATTATAATTGGTAAAACAACTAGTTTAACTCGCCTCCAAGTCTTAGCCTGAAGGCTGCTCTCCACAGCTACCACTAGGATAGCTTTCTATAAAGGTTGACTTTAACCCCTTCCATGCTCATGACGAGCTGTGCTCGTCATGAGGCACAGTTGAGCTGTGCTGATGACGAGCTGAGCTCGTCATGACACCAGCAAAATGGCAATTTCCAGCACAGGGGAAAAATAACCACAGCAGCGATGTGGTTAAACCTATCATCAATAAGGGTCGTTTGGACTGGTGCAAGGTGCCCAGTAGAATAGTGGACATCATATGCTAGGCTAGGCTAGGCCAACTTCTCACACCAGTGTCCACTGTAATCCATGAACTGTTCTGCCCCCACCCGCTGCACATTAAACTTGGGTTCATTAGTTTATTTGTGAGACGTGGACGTTTTGACCCAAACACAGTCTCAATTACTTTGATAAGTTATTGATGATTAGTTTTGGGTAGAAAAGGGCCCATGTGTGTTTGTTCACTGGGGACACCTGTGATGTATTGTATTGTAATTAAATTTATATGGCGCTTACTACCCCTGACGAGGCGTCCAACCGCTTTTTCGGCGAGTAGCATGCTACTCCAGGACCCATAGAGGATTAGTGTTGAATTAGTATAATGAAACATGCAAGTACATTTTAAGTGTTGGATAGGTTAGTCAGTCTGTCAGTTATTTGGATTTGGAATGATAGCAGAAGGAAAAAGGTTTGCATTTATATAGCGCTCGTTGGCGCACGCTATTCAGCAAGCCCATAAAGGATTAGTGGTGAATTAATATGGTGAAATATGAAGTAATTTCAGTGGTGGATATTTAGTCCGATTATTTGGAGTGAGAAGGATAGCGGAGAGATAAAAGGGGAAGAAAGGGTTGCATTCATATGGCTCTTTGTTACCCCTGATGGGTGTTGAAGCGCTTTTCTGGCGAGTAGCATGCCACTCTGGAACCCATAAAGGATTAGTGTTGAAAATTAGTTTAGTATAGTAAAATATAAAGTAATTTGAGTAGTGGATGTGTTATTCAGTTATTTGGGTAGAGAAGGGAGGTGGCTATTATCTGTAGAATCTTTATTTACCGGTCTGTCAATACTTGTGCAGATCATGGAAGTTTTATTTTTTTTTGTTGGTTTTTTTAGTACTCTTTTGATGAATATAATAAACTTATATTTCTAATACCCTTTTTATGTGTGGCTGTCAGGATTCATTGACATGAGAAACGTAGTTTGATCAGGCTGTTTAGCTCAATTTAGAATACTACATGAACTTTTTATTTTTTTTGAAGCTCCAGTTTGGGCCAATTTATCTTGGCGCATGTGGAGCTGAACTAAATCCTCGGAGTTGTGGCAAGGACAGATTTGCATTCTGGTTAGGTCTGTTAGCACCAAAATTTCGTCTCTAAAATGCTGTAAATATCTGAGTAACACAGTGAGCAAAAGTTCAGATCTTTCAGGGCTGTCAGATATCCAGTATCAAGTATCTGGACTATGTGATCCCCCCCTGGAATTGATAAGCTGACTCACTCTTCCAGACAAGGAGACTAGTTGAAGATGGCTTAGGGCAGGTAGCCATCCTCTGCAGTACAAGTGGGGTAACACTGATACCTTAAGTATAGTTTAGCTCCTATGTGTGCTGACTGCTTAATCATGACTTACTCTTCTGTTTCATGGTTTAAGGAGGTTCGAGGAAGAACCAGCATGTTTTCCTTACAGATGCAAATTCACCTTTGTATCCGAATCAACTCTTTGAAATTATAATAACGTGTGTAACTAATGATTCTTGGGGGGAAAAAAGGGTTCGGTGCAAGCTAATGCTATGAATTTGTAGAGTAATATGTTTTGCGAGTGGTGATCTACAGTTATTTTTGGTGGATTTGTTTTAATAAATTTGGGCAAACTTGAGTCACTAACATTGTTTTTTTTGGTGCTGATTGTAATCCTATATTAGATAAGGAATCAACCACGAATGATTATTTTTGTTCCTTGATCCCACTCTGCATTTCCCTGTGTGTTGCTGAAGTCCTTGATTGGATTGGCTTGTTGTCTAACACTAAATTCTGTGACGTTGTTGGGAAATTGCTTTGGAATAATGCATTTCACTTGCATTCATACTGGCAAAACACTACTATTGATCTGTGGTTGAACATAGGCATATTACAGAAGAGGAATCTTGTGCAAATCTATTGTTTGCGAAGGTCATATCTGTACTCGGGCTATAGGAGAGTGGTATGGTCCATCACATGGTAGGCGCAAACTGACTGTGAGTCTCCCATGATGAGGTACGTTTCAGTGGCTTGTGCTCTTGAGCACATGCAATATTAGTTCAGCAGAGAGGCCAGAGGTTGAAAGTAGCGATGACTTAATTCCATAGATATGTTACCCCCTAGAGAGCAGGTGTGAATACGTTGGTCACTGAGGCTAACCTTTCTTTTTAAGGTTTGTCCGAGGCGAGGTTACTGGGTACATTTGTCACTTTATTAGAAGAAGCAGGACAAACGTTGCACGTGTGAAGAAGAGTTAAATGATCACAGCACACTAACCGACATAAGTGCTCACAGTAGTTCTATTAAAAAAAGTAGGCAGTTTGGTACTCGCACAACCTGTACAATTCAAACAGCTAGTGCATGCGACAGACACCATCTCACAAACACAGTAGTCTGTGCTTTTGCACAAAGCATATCCTAATCTTGCAAGAAGTCCTCTGTGAAAAGGCCAATCTTTGTTACATCACCAGTTCTCCTCGGAGTTAGAATGAAACCAAAAGTAGGGAAAGGGTCTGGCGTCAGTTAAGCAACAGGAAGAGCCTGTGCAACGTGATCAGAAAACGTAATGTGCACTGATGGGAGCCCTGCCTCCTCTACGACTAGTATGCCGGTTTCTGCTTTTACTTCCAAAGGGCAATGCATTGCCCAGCAGCATGAAACCATATTAAATGCTGTTGGGCTCCTTGGTGTATTATTCGTTGAAAGGCTTTTCACAGATGGCGCTAAACATGTAAGAAAGGGAGCGTGCACTGACGTTTGAACAAAGTGTAAACTGGTACAATTGTTTTATTTCATTTAAGTAAAGTTGTGCCCCATCATTTAAGCCCAGATATCGCCATCCTAATATCAGGGTTTTATTCCTTCTCAAAACAGTTTTCTGTTTCCTATAGACAGCCATATTTTGGATTGATGCACACACCCTGCCAATACCTCCCCAATGGGCTGCCTACATTTTAATGGTGCAGCTTTTCTCTACAAACACATTCTATTTTATGCTGCACTCTACCGGCAGTTCTTGGGCATGTCCTACCATTGAGGACACAGTACCAGAAGTTTTTAAAGGCCTTTTAGTTTCTTGGTACATGGGAGCGGGTTCTCCTTTGTGAAGTTTAGGCTTCATCTGCTTTGTTTCCCTAGGATGCAGGTGATGAATTGCTTTTTAACATCCACATGAGTGGTTATCACAGATTATAGTGCTCAATTTAGGTATGCTTTAAAATATATCCTGATGCTCCGGCTGTATGACAAATGCAAAAAGAACAGATGATGGGCAGAGTGCTGAATAAATGAAACTCTCACCCCCAGTCACAGATCTAAATTAAATCCATTTGTTTTTTGCATGCCACGCCATTCCAGTTTAGACCAAGACATATGCCGATCAGTCTTGACCCTGCTCCCTATGGGAACAGTCCAGCCCAAACTGCCAGGCCAGGTCCTATCTGGACCAGAAACAAGTATCCTGAGGCCGTTTTTGGGATATCACCCCTAATCAGCCAGGCTAGCTTGAATCTGGTTGTGGTGCGAGCACGGGACCCACGTATGGGCTTACCCTTCCCACTCTCCCTAAGTGACCATGGATATGCCCAGATGTGTGCCCCTTGCACGCTGTGCCACTGGATTCAGGCTTGCCTGGCTGGGAACCTGAAACCGGTCCCAGAATGCTTGTTTCCAGTCCAGGGAAACAAGCATCCAGTCCGAGCCTATGTGTTCGGGCTGGACTGTTTTCATGAGGAGCAGAGGCAAGTTTGATTTGCATATGGCCAATCCTAACTGGGGTAGCATGGTGGGCAAAAGAACGATGGATTATACCCAGATCTCTTGACAGGGGGGGGGAATGAGTTTCAGCACTCTGTCCGTCATATTGTTGTGCCTGCTGTGTCCAGCTATATGACAAGCCTGCTAAACTAATCCCTATAGTGCCTGTTCTATACTGATGAATGGTTGAAGCCAAACATCTTTGCTAAATTGTTAACAGAATGGAAGTCCTAGAGCTGAGAGATAAAAATAGATTGAACTCCTTCCTTTCCAACATCCAGTTGCTCTTGCATAATATCCAATTCTATGGCAGAATCTGTACACATTATTGAATATGGACACCGTTTTTGATTCGCCTCTATAATTCACCCTTCAAGTGAAAGCTGTTAACTTCTACAACTTCTTTAAACAAACCAGTGAAACTGACCAAAGCATTGCTCCATGCATGGTTAGGATAAAGGTGTGTGATCTGCACAATCTCTTGAAAGCTCGTTGACAAATGCTAACTTGTTAAGCAAGTATGACTATCAAGGGAAAATAAATCCTCTAATCTTGCCATAATTGTACGCGACAGGCTCCTGGGTGAAGACAGTATCTTGTGCGCTAATTATAAAACGTTTTGGCCGAAGGACACAGATCGTGAGAAGAAGCTAACAACTCCTCTGTTACCATCACCTAATTGTTAATACACATGATTCAGGTGGGAGACGACTCCTAGGTTTCGAAGCTAAAACTGGCTTTAATTTAGCTGTCTCCCATCTGAAATTGGGTATGGTTTTATATGAATCAATGTGAGAAATGCATTCGGCCAATTATTTTTTATTTATCCCAGCATAACAATCCGGAACCTCACATACGTTATACTGGATCGCTATGCTATCTATATAGATCAACGGCCACAAGCTAAAAGATAAATGATCCAATAACGATAAAACATAATAGTTACTGCTCAAAAAAATAAAACTACAGCACAGAAGTCCTTTAAAACAATTCATATGTAAAGTGCATAGTGCATCTATAAAATAGTAACTAATAAAGTAAGTAAATATCTAAAATCGGAATAAATACATCTTAAAGCAAGCAGTGATCCTTCTTTCCAGAGTGGCTTCAATACACAAGTCTACTAGATTAGTGAGTGAACAGGGAATGAGATGGACGGAGGGGCCAACGAAACCGTACTATCCCAAAATAATTTAAATCCCCCATCTCTTTAAAAAAATCGGGTGCTGAGTGAAAAATGCACGTTTAGTTGTCTTTTAGAGATCTCGATAAAAGCAGGCTAAATGTCACACCTGATGGTAAGGACTAGAACTGCCCTCTAAACGTGTGTACGTGCACATCAGCTCTTTGGACCTAAGTGATACCACCTTAGAGAAGCCCTCCCACAGACCCCTCGACATTTAACAGGATGAGTTGTTTTGGGCACATAACAGCTGCTGTTCTACTTTTTGTAAATTATGAGGCTTAAGTGGTGACGATTTAGCGTTATGTTAATTTCACATTTATTTTGTTGTTGGCTTTATGTATATATTTTGCTGAAGTTACTTTCTTTGCCACTGACTTCTGCGGTTGTGGCATGACATCCTGTGTATGCTAATTAGTTCCCACTAATAAGAATTTTCAAAACTTAAGTTCTCCTTTAAAACACCTAGCTGGGGGCTGCATCCCGATTCCCTATATGTTCACCCTCTCCAGCACACGTCAGCTGGTGTCTGTATAGAATGGTGAGCAGGCCTGGGGGACTGGGCTGGACAGTTTAACACTGTCTGCAAGTGACGGTGGGACAGTTCTTGTCCCACTACTGACCCTGCTGCCTTAGGTGCTCTCAATTGTGCCCCAATAAGAACACCCTCCCACACCAGAATTCACCCTTCAGTCAATTACATTGGATTTAAAACAAAAAAGTTAAACAGACTATACTCGTGTGAAACATGCTATGTGTATTCGGTGAAATGTTTCCAATATCGGTGGCAAAGCCAATCGGCTCGAAAGGCTTTGCCAGTGTTTGTTTGAGCAGGTCTGTTTTACTTGCAGGGCTCCATACTTGCGCTTAAATAAGCGCGTGTTCTACTGTGAAGTGTTGGTACTTGAATCCATATACAACCAGGCGCGGTGCGTCCATTGGGGCGTAGGGGCGAAGCCCCACTAAGCCCCATGGACCCACCACGTCGTCACTAGAAGCCAAACACAATTATTTAAAAAAATCGCGCTATCTGCCGGCCGGGAAACCGGGAGACACCCGACCTTCCCGGAGTGCGCAAGGGGGGGGGGGGCGCGCGGGGGGGGGGGGAAGGATCGGGCTGCTGCAGCTGCGCAAGTGTATTTTTGGGCACAAACATGCCCGCGCATGCGCAGATCGTTTTCTTGTGAATTCCCCCTTAGAGAGAGGACCAGGGGGCGGGCCGCAGCCCCCGGGGTTACACAGGGCGACTGGGCGAGGAGTCATGGTGCCCCCCCCAGCCAATCCTGGCGCAGGATTGGCTGGTCACTACATAGCCCTGTTACATAACCCCTGACGGATAGCACGGCCGACTTTGGTGATGGGAAACCAGGTTCGAGCCTCTTATCGAACCATAAAAATGTATACATGACTTACACTGGTGTTAAATAAATAGATATTTTAAAAAACAAATAAAAATGATGTTCCGACTAAGGTGTGAAATTGGTGTCGAATAAATACATGTTTTTAAAAACAATTAATATTAATCATGTATCATTGGTGCTGGAGTACAAGGTTCGAGACTGGTATTAAACACTGACAAGCTGTGTGCAAGTTATAGGGTCATAAAAATACATGAATGATGGATGGATGCATGAATGGATGCAGGATGAATGGATGGGTGGATGGGTGGATGAATGCATGATGGATGCAGGATGGATGCAGGGTGGATGGATGGGTGCATGAATGAATGATGGATGCAGGATGGGTGGATGGATGATGGATGAATGATGGGTGGATGAATGGATGGGTGGATGAATGAATGATGGATGCAGGATGGATGGATGGGTAAATGAATGAATGATGGATGCAGGGTGGATGGATGGGTGCATGAATGAATGATGGATGCAGGATGGGTGGATGGATGGATGGATGATGGATGAATGATGGGTGGATGAATGGATGGGTGGATGGGTGGATGCATGAATGAATGATGCATGAATGAATGATGGATGCAGGATGGATGCAGGGTGGATGGATGGGTGCATGAATGAATGATGGATGCAGGATGGGTGGATGGATGATGGATGAATGATGGGTGGATGAATGGATGGGTGGATGAATGAATGATGGATGCAGGATGGATGCAGGATGGGTGGATGGGTAAATGAATGAATGAATGATGGATGCAGGGTGGATGGATGGGTGCATGAATGAATGATGGATGCAGGATGGATGGGTGGATGGATGGATGGATGCAGGATGGATGGATGGGTGGGTGGATGGATGGATGGGTGGATGCATGAATGAATGATGGATGCAGGATGGATGGATGGGTGAATGCATGAATGAATGATGGATGCTGGATGGATGGGTGGATGCATGAATGAATGATGGATGCAGGATGAATGCAGAATTGGTGGATGGATGGCTGGATGCATGAATGATGTATGGATGGATGCAAGGTGGTTCGGGCTCGCTCGCTGTGCTCGCTCGCTGTGCTCACTCGCTGCGGTGCAATATGCAAATTAGTTTACGCCCCACCACTTTCAAATGTCACCAGCCGCCCCTGTATACAACACTATCTAGTAAATCCCAAGAATGAGATGGAGGGGAAAATTGACTGTTGGGTTCCAGCAGATTGAGTAGGAGGTCTAAAGTTTAAAAGATACTTTTAACTTTTTTGTGAAAATGGGAGAGTGCAACAGCTGTCCCGTGTGTTGAAAGACAGCTGTGCACCTTTCTAAGAAGCAAGCGTCACTGCAGCTCTTTAAACCCCTTTGTTGGCTGGACACTGCTTGTCCGACGCTTGCGAGGCACGTGCGAGGCTCACGAGGCCTCTCCGCGCGCAGAACAAAGAGTGCGACATTCCCTCGCGCCGCGGCCCCTCTCCCCGCGCGCGGCCCGCTCCCTCTCCTTGGAATGCCTGCTCCGGAGCTGCCAGCTCATCTGGGAACGGAGAGGGCCGAGGGAGGGGGCCCGCGAGTCCGGAAGCAGGGGCGAGGCCTGCGAGCAGGGTGGGGCCTGCCGCCCTTCCCTGCATTCTCATCTGGAAGCCATTAGCGGCCGAGGAATGTCTCTGATCCGCTTCCTCCAGTCAGGAGGTTTAAAGGGAGGGGGGGTCTCGCAGCACCCCCCGCCCCCAGGGCTGCCTCCTGTAGCCAGACACTAGCGGGGGCGCGGGCCAGGGGCCGGTGGCGTCGGTGCAGAGCATGCCGCTAGAGGCCTTGTGTTCATCGAAAGTTGGCGAAGTACATGTCCGAGACGAGCTGTGCAGTGCAGGGCCCACCCAACTCGTAGTTTGCAGAATGTGGCCGAGGACCTGGAGTCGAAAACTGGTCTCTTTCTTGCATGCGCAACGACTTCAATACATCCACTTCCGAAGGCCATCCTGGCAACTGTCCATGTTTTTGTGGCGCACTAACAATACTACGGTCCTAGCTCGAACTTCCAATGGAACATGGATGTGTTTGGCAAGGCACAGGTGGTCATGGGTTGAGAAAAAATATTGTGCCCCCATTGAATAGCCGACACTTCAAACGCAGTTACTAGGTGCACCCCATGAGATGTTACCTTTAGTCTCTTCCTGCCCTTAAACCACCTGCACAATTAATGTAGGCATTTATGTACATATACTTACGTTGTTTAAAAGCGTAACTTGACGTTCCAATTGTGTGTTTTAATTTTTTTATTTACTTTTAAATGCTCCTTGTAATAATGGTACTTTTACTGGTTGGTCAGTGACAGCCTTTGATTGGTGCATTGATTCCCAAGCTGCTCCTGGCTGGTCACCTTCAGGAAATCCTCGGATTTTAACCAACATGTAGTACTTTGGCTCATGTAGTATCGCTTTTTAAGGATGGAGTAAAATCTATATGCTGATTGGCACAACGCTATGATTGGCTGAAAGGAATTGTGGCATGTTGACTGGCTGAAAGGAATTGTGGCACAACGCAATGACTGGCTGAAAGGAATTGTGGCACAACGCAATGACTGGTTGAAAGGAGTTGAATATGACATTTGGCCGCTTTGGTGGTAATGGTTTTAGTAGCAACTGATTTACACATTCACATCCTTTTCATCCAAGGAAATCGAGACCACTGTTGAAGTTCATGCCTGAAAAATATTGATCATAAAAGATCAGGTATATTCTCTGAGGTGGGCTCTTTTAAATTATTTGGATATTTTAAGATTCATTGCTTTATTGACAGTTTAGTGTTTATATTGTTAGTCACTCAGATTGACAGCTTTGAAAACTAGCATTGGCAGTGCTAATAGGTCAAGCCTTTGGACGCTGATACACGGGTAATATTCTTTTTAATTTTTATTGGGCGCAGTTGCCACACAACTAATAAGGGATATGGAGCAAACTAGCACCCTAAACATGTCCGCTGTATGCAAGCACTACCCTTTTTAAATATAAAAATAAACTATCCATCCCACAAGTTTTATTGCATGTTATTGGTGCTTCCTGGAAGGCAAGAATACTTGGCACAGATGTAGAAGTGCTTAATTTCAAAGCACATGACATTAAAATGATTTGTGTTGGAGCAAAGAAAATGAATTCATGGTATAATCTGAAGACCTATTCCAAACGCACATGGACTAAATAAGTGGGAAAATGGTGATTGATGGAAAGTGAAAAGCATTGTTGTAGTAAATTAAGGGCATACCATTTCTGCCACTGAAATGCTCTTTTTATGCAGATGTAAACATGTGATCAATACATGGTCGCTCGCAAGTGCAGTAGAGCCAATGGCTGAAGTGGGCTGTGGCAGATGGAAGCTAATGTGACAGTGGAATGGATCAACGGATAAAGAAGCGTGGCGCAGCACCCTTTTATGTAGTTCCTTTAAAACATGTTTTTTTTTATTCCAGTAGGCTTGTGAGAAGCTGGCTGTAAGCTGTACACCCTGCCCCCCCCCCCCCCCCCACCCCCTGTCCAAAAAATGGTCAAAACATGGTAACATCTCTGAAACACAACGTGGCCAGGCCTGGGATTACCCTAAAATCATTGCAGATAAGTGATTCACATGTCGTGATGATCCTGGACAGAATCACAGAATTGTAATTATTTGCTCCTCAGAAGAGGTCCAGCCTTAGAAACGTAGCTGTAGACGAAGTCCAGATGGAAAAAGGCACCACCATGATATGATGTATTGGGTTCCTCTTTTTAAATTGAAGCACCCCTCCTCAGTAGGTTCACACTGGATACCAGTGATTGTCTTTTGCTTTACATAAAGTGGTCGCTTAAAAGCAGTTTCAAAATGCTTTCCATATCTTGCTCGCCCCTCTACTGCATGTCACTAGAGTATGTCTCGGGAATCCTTCACGGAATTATTTGGCACAAGAACTTTAGCCATGACGAGGGCCCGCCTGGCTAGAAATTTGTTTCTATTGCTCTCCATGCAGCATGCCCTCCACCTAAAATGAGCAGGTTATGCGCTATGCGATCTGTCCTGACGGCATATGCTGTGTGTTGGAGTCGCTGCCATCCTCTGCTCCCTCAGCCTCTTGTTACTACTGGAGAGGCTGAGCGGGATAACATTAATCGCTATTTAGGTTTTTCACAGTCCATATCCAGTAACAGATTATGAAAACTCCGGATAATGCATCCCAAGACAGCGAATAGGTACTTTTCCAATAGGATATGGATGCGTTCGAGAGTCTATTGAAACAAAATAGGTGTCAGGAAAGAGGGGTTATTCTAATCCTTTTCGGGAGCGGAAGGGACTTTCTCTAGTTTGTCAAGACTTCATATCGCTGTAGATGCTTGGCCCTTGGATCAGGGAAACTGTATAATAATATTGATCACATGTACAACATAGCTGAATTGTATTTAGGCATATCGCCTATAAGCAATTCGTGTGGTGCTTTTTAGGCTTAATCGGAATACCACCTGTGCCATTCATAGCAAGCATAATCATTCGTACTGTAAATGCCTTTGGGTCAGCCCCCTTAAGCCGTTGGCTTGAGACATTGTCAATCGCATCTTGGACTAGCCCAGCCTACAGGTGTATTTTTGCCTAATTGTTTTTTCTTTTGGTTGATGGGTGTGCACTGCTCCTTTGGAGTACATAAGGGACCATTTTTCATATGAAACTGATTCACGGGTGGGCTGGCAGCACCGCAGAGTGGGTTTTTGTCCTGTAGCATCCATTTCTTTAGATGCATTTGATAGGCCAGTGCTGGCAGACAACAAAGCAAATTTGGCACTCTGTACATTGTGCTCACACCCCGTCTCCACTTCATACAAATGTCCGGTTGGCTTTCCTGATTCTTGTTTTATTGCCAAGGAATGAAGGATTGGTCAGATTTGACTGAACATCCTGCATGCAACACAAATTCTGCAGCAGCCATTAATAAGTCCAATGACACTTTTTATACTTTTTTTACATCGTGCAACATTGATGTGCATTTTTCCCCTAGATATTCATATTTATATATCTGTTGCATTTACATTCTAGTATGGTTGGTCGAAGAAGATTGCCACCTGGTCATGCTTAATAAAAGCAAACTTGTTGTGTTGGATAGTGATGCCTGTTTTAAGGCAGTAAGTAGCTCTTCTTGTGAGCGAATAGTTTGTGCACATTATTATTAATATTATTATGTTTTATTTTTTTATTTTGTTAAATGTAAGACCACACTAGCCCCCCCAACCCCCGCCGTGTGCATGCACCTATTACTGTAGGAACGTGCACTGGCTGTCCCGCGGCGGTGCAGTTTAAGGCTCACTATGAGCTTTTAAACTGCACCCCGCGGGACCCCCACGCAACCCGCCAGACCACGATAATACTCCTAATCTGGCAGGGCAGCTCTGTTTGTCGTGTGAGAGCAAGTGGTGCTGTGGCGCCTGCTCCCCCATCGGAAACTATTAATCGGGCCCTTAGTAGGCGTTCCATCGGACAGTTCAGTATTTAAAGAGTTGCAATGCTATTCGTCTCTACCAATCTGCACAAAATGTTCTATAGTTGTGTGTCTGACTGTGCTGCTGTTTTTAATTTTGTTTGTCTCTTTCTGTCAAGGGGGATGTGAAGTGTGCAATAATGTTCACGAAGTTTAAAAAGGTTAAGGATAGGGTCTCCAAGGTACTTATACATTAAAGTTTCCATTGTGCATCACTGGCTTTGATAGTAGAGAAACTGCAAACTGGCGTTCCCTAAATTAAGCATAGGCAAAGCCAGTAGGTTTCACCTGTCTGTGAGGGCCGAGACATTGGCAATGCCGATGTTTGTGTTTAAAAAAAATTATAATATTTAAAGTACTGGAAAAATCTAACCCATACCTTATGTTATTTCCTACTTTACAATGAATTCACTATTTTCAGTCTTTATAAATTGCATGGTTTATTTTTCATATACTTTTTACTTGGGGAAACTGAACATAATGGGGGGGGAAAGTAGTGTCATAATGTAAATGATTTTTGTCGAGCAGTCCATTCATTACTTGAGAAGTGCACTGCCGATGGTTCATGTTATTGGCGTGGTACGCTAAACGTAAACATGAAATGCCATTCATTTAGATTAATTGTACACTTGCATTCGCATTTTTAATGTGCATCGTTTAAACTTTCGAAACTTTGGTGCATATTTGTTTTCTCTTCACCACGTGAAGGTAACTCACTTTGGTGGCTGTAGTATACAATCAGACCTGCTTTGTCCTCGAACATGTGCAGCTGAGAGTTTGGACTATGTACGTACAGTTGCAGCACACGGGTGCCATCTTGTGGTCTTTTTCTGCACTGAATCTGTGGTTTATTTAGGGAGCAAGAACTTAATTAATCAAGATGATGAATTCTACATAACACTATCGTGAGCGTTTCCTTGGAATCGTTGGGGTAATACAGCGGGGTTTACCCCAGTGAAAATGTGTATACCCTCAGTTCTGCCTCTAATTTATTTGCAGGGCTAGGCCCCCTGATTTGCTGTATGTTGGGGTGGGGTGTTTTGGGGTAAGGACTCTATAAATATTTTGTGTGCTTAGAGATCGCCCTCTTAACACGGGCTACTTATCCAAGCCACACATACCTTAAGATCAGCCCTAAGGTTTTTTTTTTCTTTTTTTGCAAAAAGCGTGTTGCGTTCCTAGCCTTGTCACTATTTCTTTTCACATAAGCACTTTATGGCCTAAAATTATTGGATGCAAAGTACGGCTAACTTAAAGGCCAGGAATTTCCGGAGGTGTTATCGATACTATTTGGCCATTGCCATTACCTTGCTGTATTTTTTGAAGGACGATGCTTGCCTTACTGAATTTCACACTTTAGATTTGGTTATTTCGGGGGTTATACGTGAAGCCGATTAATTCCTCCACGAATACCAACCACATCCTCCGTGCCTCCTGTCTGCTCTTGCCATGATAGTCTACTCTACTCCCATTTGGGTTTTCCAGCCGCTGTAGTTGCCGCTTAGAAATAATGCTCCATTGCCTGAGCTATAATTTTTATGCCTCCCATTGAGACTTATCTGCTTTCCTGGGCGCCATGAAGATGGCTATTTTCATCTAGTGTTACTTTCCCTTGCTGCAATCGGAATGTGTTCTTAACTTTAAAAATGTCTTGCTTCAACCAAGTTTGTTTCCTCTCTCACCTTACCATTAGTTTGTGTCTTTAGGGAAAGTGATGCACTGTGACTCCGTGCGGTTTGTGTCTTGTTAGCAACTTGTAAGCATTATACATCAATGTCCAACTAACCCGAGTCTCTTGCACCCTGTTTCCTCAGCCTCGCCAACATCCCATTAACGCCAGAAACCCAGCGGGACCAGGAGCGTAGGATAAGGCGTGAGATTGCTAACAGCAACGAGCGGCGGCGCATGCAGAGCATCAACGCTGGTTTCCAGTCTCTGAAAACACTCATTCCACACACAGACGGAGAGAAGCTCAGCAAGGTAAAGGCACTGGTCTGCAGGGATTTTGGAAAAAGTGAACTTGGACGGGGAGCAAAGCAGCTGCAAAAGGCAGTATTTTGGACAAAGTTTAGCATGGCGAGTAGGTTAGGGTGAAATTGAGGAAGAGGGGCCTGGAACCTGGCAAAAGGCTCAGCAAAGTTGCAAGGGAGGGTGGGAATGGCCTCGATCTCAGAATCGTTTTCTTTAGTCCATGAATGCTTGTGTGGCCTAGTAGTATTCAGAGAGTTGCAGGTTCAACCCTACCCAGTTCCAAAGTAAAGGACACACTTTTCCTGCAGTGTTGTCACTCTAAGCTGCCCTGTTCTAATTCTTGAGAAGCCAGATACTCTTGTTTGGCTTGAGAGAATGGAGTTTTTAGAGTAGTTGCTGTGTTTCGTGGAGGGCAGGATTATAGCTGTCATGGTGTTGTCTGTTGGTAAGCAAACTGGTATGGATCTGCAGTGTTGTTCCATGCTACATCTTCGATGTGGGTTGGCCGCCTTTTGTCACTGAACCATCTCAAGCCAGAGCAGCCGTGGCTTTTTGCTAGAATGTAGGCCCCTGTTGCGAGCTTCCAGGGGTGCTGGTAATTTGCATAACCTGCCCCATAGTAATTCTGAATTGTAAAGTTTTACCCGTGGGATCCAGATGCTGAAAGGAGTCAATCTCTTGACTGATTGATCTCTTGGGGAGGATGAGGAATTACTAGCGGATCTGGCCCAGTATTCCTGGAAATTCCTCCTTCCTCCTTTCTCAGTCGAACCTCGGGGTCCCACTCATATGCCCTAGGATCAGTAACCCGTCAAGGTAGAGAGGGCGCAGTGTTGCCAGGATTACATTGGGACTCTCAAGGAAGCTCTTTGTGGTGACGTGATGTTATCTGGCTTTTCACAGGCGGCGATTCTTCAACAGACCGCGGAATACATCTTCTCACTGGAGCAGGAGAAGACGAGGTTATTACAGCAGAACACGCAGCTGAAGAGATTTATCCAGGTACATTGACGGACTGCACTGCCGCCTGCCTGGCCTCTGCCTCCGCTGTGTGTCCTGTCGGTCGTCCACACGCTTCTCACCTGATTTCCCTTCTGTTTTCATGTCATTGGAGCATGTTTTGTCTGCTGCCGTTTCCTTATCCTTGAGACTCCTGTTTCATGTGTTTGCGATTTTACTCACTTTTTAAATTTTATTTTGAGCGGCTCTGGCCTCGTCTTTAGCTTTTCCTGTCCTTGATGTATATGTAACCTTATATTTACCTTTCTGCTGGCCGATATTGAAAATTGGCAAAACTGTAATTTTATTAACTAATGACACCCCCTGCAGATTCAAATGCCAAATTTAGGTTGTCTCTGTCTCCCCACCTTGTGGCCACTAAGTAGCAAATTATTTAATCTTCACGCTGTTGTACTGATTATGCCTCTGTACATCTGGGGACTAGCCCTGCTGGCCCTTTTCTGTGCTCACCACTGAGCTGACTTTGACTTTTTCTTTATTTTAGCAAGAGTTCAGTGGCTCATCACCAAAGAGGCGGCGAGCAGAAGACAAGGATGAGGGCATTGGGTCCCCTGACATCTGGGAGGATGAGAAGGCAGAAGATTTGAGGAGGGAAATGTTCGAACTGCGGCAGAAGCTGGACAAGGAGCGGTCGGTTCGCATGATGCTGGAGGAACAGGTGAGGGCTGCAACTGTTTGCATATGGGGGGGGGGGGGCAACATCGCTGCATGTAGGGAGGTTTGTGTGGCACGTGTTTGCTGTTCTTGTCTCCATCATTCTGATTCTCCCCAGATTGAACCAAAAAAGTAGCTTGCAAAGTAGTCGGAGTATGCACACTTAGCAGGTTCTAAATGCAAGGCTTTGATTGGCTCTTCTTTACCTGCAGTGGAGGGTGCTCCACATGGTCAGTGGCTGGGATATACCTTTTATATCTCCCCGCAGCCTCTGAACTCAGCTACTTATGCTAAAGGGATTACCCCGGCATCTACAAAGATGCTCTATAACCTACCTCTTTCTAGGTAGATATGAACACAAAAGTTAGGTAGTGATGCAGTACAGTTTCACTTCCACTGTAATGAGGAAAAAACTGGTTTCATATGGGAAAGAAGGGAAAGGTTAGGTGAGAAGAATTGTTATGATCCAGCACACTTCCTCCCAGTTGATGATATTTACGAAAGTGTGCGCAGGTCTGTCGTGTAGTTCCTAGGCTCCAATTGCTAGTTTTCTCAGATTGACATAGACCCCTTTCCATAGGATGCGTAGACCCTCACCCACTGAAGTTGCATGCTTCTCATTGGGTCGGCTCCTCGTTGTGTGTACTGCAAGGCCCAATGGGCCTGGTGAAGGAGCTCTTTTTCGGAGATCAATTCTCTGCCCGTGGTGTGATTGTTACCCAAGTCCACTTCCCTAATTGCGAAGAAGGTTCTTTTAATATGTATGTATAAGACCCAGACCAAATGTTGATCCAGCTGGGAAGTTGTGGGGGAGGGTAAGACGTCCGAACGCATACTTTTCGAAGATAGCCATATCTCAGTTCGTATATATACCTCTACACTCACATTTTTTTGTGGTGTCTCCATTGAGCCGGAATCTGTCTTAAAACCAGCCTTTGGAACCCATTGAACCTGCACACTCTTTTATATAAGATAAAGCTGGATTTCACCTGCACCTTAAAGTGCGTTAATTGTTGGCACGATTTGGACCTTGTTATTCCTCGGTAATGTGACCGAATTAGAGCACAATTTCGGAAAAGGTCTTGAAGACTGACCAGCTTTCTTAGCAGATTGGCCGAACAGAATATATTTTAGTGAAATAACTTAACACGTGCTCTAGTTAACACAATAACTAGCTTGCACAATACTTCCTAGTCCATCTCTGAACTTGAGCCTGCAAACCTGAGAGCACAGCATTGAAAGACAGACCATTGTTTTGAAACTGACCATCTGCTTTTAATGCAGAGGGTGTGACTGGAGTTGAAGGAGCATGTGTGTGCAGTATGTAAGACACTGCCTACTTGAGGTGGCATACCGTAAGTTGGTAAATCCCTAAAACTCCCGTTCCTCTCGCAAGCAGCTCCATTGGTGGTAGTGTTGGTCACACTCCACCTCTTCTGTGTGGTGCGCAAGAGGTGCGCCTTCTGACTGCCTGTGTGCCCATGTGCCTATGTCAGTAATAATGTTCTGTCACTGGTGTTCTGTTAGCATGGGGATCACAACACTGATGAGGGAACACCTCCCTTGAAATTGTGTGAGTGCGAAATATGCACCTGTGCAGCCTCTGCTGTAATATGTATGCTACAGGTGTGGGAGGGTGGGGGTGAGAAGACATGATCAAATGCTTTTTGTGACCCCCCCGTCCCCCCCCCCTCCAGGGCACAGTCATACTATTGCCTTGGGTATCCTTATTACACAGCGTCTTGGTTTTATTTATCATGGTCTTGATCTCGCTTCCTCAGTTGCAAAGATCTGCTATGTATTAGAGGTTCTCCATGCTGGGTCTGCATTTATAGGTATGAGTGTAATGGAGCCAACAGGTTTGGAAAACGTCTTAAATACCTTTAAGTGGTAGCTCGGTGCCAGTGTGGATGAGGACTGTTCTCAGTGTGATTAGAACCTGTGGTATTGAAGATTACCTGCAAGTAATCGATCACACTCGAAAACAAACGCTGCATGCGTCTGATGTGCAGATATATATGGTTTGACCAGCCAGAGGTCTGTCTTGGACGCCTGTTAATAATGGCACAGGTGGGAGGGGAACTGTTGAAAAATAGGGCTTCTGCTGCCTGATGAAGTATTGTATGTCTCGAGTTGGAACAGGATCCGCAGTCCCTCTCCATTTGAGCTTCATCATTTTAAAGCATCTGGAGGTTAAAATTGTGTTTGTTTTGAAAGACCACTTCATTCGTATGTTGAATAACAATCCATTAAGACCATCTTGCGCCTCTGACCCAATACCTTCTGCTTTGGTTCCGTACAGGCTGCGCCACCCGTATCTCCGTTGCAGGCTTGTTGAATGTGCCTGGCCGATGGCAGGAAAGAAGAGACTGAGTTTGCTTAGGGGCTTTGATTTTAGATCTCTCTATCTGCTTAGACACTGGCAACGTCTTGTGTTTTGCTGGTTCTAATATATAATAGGAATTCGCTGTGTATTCTTTCTTGGCACCCTCTGGTTGTGGAGAGCAGCTTTCTACAATTCGTCCATCTGTCAGGGACAGGATACAATCCTCTTGGTGCTGTGAACTTTGACTAACTCATCTTATCAGATTTGCAAATTGTCACTTTTTGTAATCTGTGCTCACCTTCTTCAGTAGTTCTATCCTCATCCCCATGGGTGTGTTCAGTCGCTTTGTCTTATTTGTGTATTGTTGGGCCACACTCTTGTGCATGATCCCAACCCCTCCCCCCATCTTTGATCCTTGACCCGTTATGCTGGCACAAAATGAGTTCTTTCTGGAGACCAATGGTGTGGGCTTCTCTCTTTTTCTGGCTGGCTGGCAGGTGCGCTTCCTGGATGCTCACATGTACCCTGAGAAGCTGAAGGAGATAGCCCAGGAAGTCAAGATGGAGGAAGAGCAGCCTGTGCGAATTCTGCACCAGGAGACGGCAGATCCCGGGCAGCAGATCCACACACAGGTGAGGCTCCATTTCTCTTATAGAAGACTTTGGATTTAGCACGCCCCCCTCAATGTCGGCAATTTGACTCTGTCTTTCCAGAAATTAAATCCTAGATTTGATCATTGGGTAGCCTTCAGATGGTGCCCCCTACTCCTTTCTGGTTTAGTCCATTCCAATATCTGATTCGTGAGTGGTAAAGGAAGGGCTGCACTTGCATTTCAGGCTTCAGTACCTTTCATCTCAGGTGGCCTCTCTTCGTAAAGTAATTTCTATTTCTAGTGTATTCGACTGATGTGATATGCTAAAACGCCTGGAGCTCTATATAGCTGTCTCACCTGCAAAGATACATAATTTTTTCAGAAAGTATGTTTTCCATTCTACCTCCAGTCCTATAATTGTTTGAAAAGCTTATGTGGCGTAGCATTGCAGTTTTATTTTTGAGGAATATTTTGTTATTCTACATTGTTGACATTAATGCGGCAAAATGAAATCCTGCTCCAAAATTGATGCTTTTTTTATGATGCTGCGGAATTAACAAGCTAATATGTGGTTATCCATGTGACCCATGCTCTGAAGGTTTGAAACCAGTAATGTGATTTCAGCTAATCACAGTGCATCAATAAAGGACTATCTAGCTTCCAAATCTCATAGAAATTTGCTTCACAAGCCAGTCTGCAGGTTACCCATGTTGGGACCAGTATTTACCAGCATGTTCATGATAGCTGATCTTTGCTGTACATCGTGGCTGGAAATCATGATATTGAGAACCTGGCTAGGATGGTGCCCGTTCAGGGGAAATGGTTAACTCCAACATGGCTGATACATGTTTGGAGAAGACTGTGCACAGACACACGGAAAGACCAGTAATATCTTACGCAGGTTTCACACTGTGTAGTTTGATATAAAGTGCCTACGTGCCCACTGATGTTAGTGGGTATGTAAGAATGAGCCATAGTCGTGAAGGAAATTTTATGCAACCCATTCTGGACGCAAGTAGCACCATCGGAAGGAGGGCGAGCTCACCTAGCAGAGCTGATTGGGAATCAAATTAAACTATACACCCGAAACCAGTAACTAGCTACTACTTAACAAATTACGAGCCATAAAAACCTGCCAGACCCAGGAGGAGTGACGCCCTTTTCAATAATACACTAATTTCTCTTTCCTCTACCTCACAATTATCGTGACTCCTGTTCAGCGGATATAACTGAACTGGAAAGCAGGGGAAAATGCTGCATTTTTTAAGAAAATGGGTGCAAAACTAATCTCAACAGTGAATGCAAATAACCGAATTCTGGAACTCTCGAAATTTACCTCTCCCCGCTGTCTGTAAACTATGTGGGCTGGGTACAAAAACGGTTCCCAGCTCAGTGAGGTATGTATTTTACAGTAAAATCATGCCTGAATTTTCGGTCCGGATGCTTCGAATTTAGTGCGCAAGTGGTGCTGGATCTTTTTAAAGGATGACGTGTGTGTGTGTGTGTGTGTGTGTGTGTGTATGTGTGTGTGTGTGTGTGTATATATATATATATATATATAACGCCTGATCCATTTATGTGGAAAAAAAGCCACTTATGGGGAGGCATTCCGTCTAATGACAAGACCCTATGGCAGGTGCCAGACTGGATAGAGGGAACTCGCAGAGGCAGCCAAAGTTAAGTTGCCAAGTTCGTCCGCATAACCTCAAAACTGATCAGATGTACCAGATTGCACGTGCTCAAATGCCATAAAAGGTAGAATGCTTCCTACGGGTAACCTGCATATTTAGTTTTTATGCGGCTTCAGTGCTCCCTGTGGATTGTTGCCTCTTAGCCTAGAGTGGCAGTCGAAGAATGTAAAGTCAGTTGGACAGTTTGGGGCACACGATGGAGAAATTAAATCCCATGAAAATGGAAACCATTGCCGTCTCTTCCAACACCTTGCCTCCTCCACTCTCTTTTTCCGGTCCTTTGCTTCCACTGTGCAGGAGAGTACAGCTTTCCTGTTGGCTGCTGCAACGCATCCTCCTGTATACACATCACATCTTCAAGCTGCTGTGGTGGTCCCATTGGTAAAGGCGTAGAAGCTCTTTCTTACCTTTCCATATTAATAGTGAAGATCTTTATGCCCCATTAAGGTGCAGAACTCTGTCTCTAGGATTATTAGGAGTCTTCTGAGTCCAAAGGTTGGTGGCAAGAGCCAATGTGCTGAGGCACCCTATCTAGCCAAAAATTGCTTCTCTGGGGCTGTTAAAACCTACCTAGAGTAGACTACCCTGATTTTCTTTTCTGTCCTTTCCCATACACCATCCACATTTACAAGAAGTGAATGAGTACCAACTTTTAACCAATCTCATTCTGTAGGAAAGTGCCTCTTTTAGACCTGGTCACTCCCACATTTTGCCCACTGGTACCATCTTCTCCAGGAGCGGCAAGCCGGTTTTCGTGCCCACCATAGCACAGAACTTGTAATGCTGTCTGTACTAGACGAGCTTAGATGCATGGCTGACAGTAAAAAGCCAAGCGCCCTGATATTATTAGATCTTTCAGCGGCGTTTGATACTGTCAGCCATGCACTGCTCCTGGGCAGATTGGCTGGATTCGGGATAGGAGAGCAAGCCCTCAAATGGTTAACAGCCTTCTTATCTGGGAGGACGCAGAGGATCCAGGTAGCAGATCAGGTCTCCGAGGCGGGTGCCTTAGACTGTGGAGTCCCGCAGGGCTCTGCGCGCTCTCCACTCCTATTTAACCTTTACTTACAGCCATTGATAGAGTCTCTGGCAAACATGAACTGTAAAGTTTTTAACTATGCCGACGATACTCAGCTGCTGCTGAGTATCGATAACACATCATCGGCTCAGTCCATGGCTCAAGACATATTACGTTTTACAATAAACTGGATGTCGTCCAATTTTTTGAAAATCAACCCAGATAAAACGGAGGTTCTCGTAGGTTCAACCTCGTCCTACCCCTGGAATGATTTGTTTTGGCCACAAGAACTTGGACCCACTCCTAAACCGTGCCCTAGCGTTAAGAGCCTCGGTATGAAAATTGATCAGGAACTCTCGATGGCTAACCAAGTGTCCGCTGTAGTTGGTTCTTGTACCAATCTAATCAGGCAATTGCGTAAGCTCGTCCCCATACTCTCAAGGAATATGCTTCGAACCATTGTCTCAGCCACTATAGTGTCTAGAATCGACTATGGCAATGCGCTATACCTTGGCCTCCCAAAAAACTTATCAAACCGTCTTCAGGTCATTCTGAATGACGCAGCGCGCTTGATATTTGGAGTGCCAAGGCGGACACACGCCTCCCCTTTGCTCTATAGGCTTCATTGGTTGCCTATAGTACAAAGAGTCGAATTCAAGAGTATGTGCATCTGCCACAAAGCAATCCACGGACAGGCGCCAGCCTATATAAAAGAGAGGCTTGAAATATACGAACCTAAACGCGCCCTGCGATCGTCCGGCTCTTTTTTGCTATCCTGTCCACGCTTTAAGCTGGCAACAAAAGGAGGCAGATCCTTTTCTGTTCAGGCTCCGATCATCTGGAATAAGCTACCGGAGGCGCTTCGCAGAGAGTCCAACCTTCTCCACTTCAGGAAGTCCTTGAAGACTCTACTCTTCAAAGACGCATTTACTTCCCAGTAGACGGTTACTAGCCTTAGACTCTCTTATATACTCCCCCTGTCTCTTGTTGCTGTACTTGGTTAGTAGCACTTTGAGACCTGTCGGTGAGCTGGCGCGATACAAAACTCAGTACAAATACAAATACAAATACTGATGCTTTTGGTTGGAAGCACACTGGGACCCTGCTAACCAGGTGCCAGTGCTCATTCCCTAAAAACAGTACAAATGTTAATTGCAACCCAATTGGCAAGGGCTTTAACAACATTGTAAGACCCTGGTAAATGGTACCACTGGTACACATGGCATGAGTACCAAAGAGGGTCCCCAAGGGCTGCAGCAAGTATTCTGCCACCCAAAGTTACCCACACTCAAACTGCAGGCAGACTGCCATTGCAGGATGCATGAAATGGTGCAAGCCTTTTTGATAACACAATGTTGCCTACTCTCTGTTGTGCAATGCCGATGTACACTGCATGTACTACATGTCACCCCCTACAGCAGGCCTTTAGAGCCCTGAGGCAGGGTGCATTATATTACATGTGAAGGTACATCTGCACACGCTGATGTGCCCCTGTGATGCCTAGTTCTATTGCTATACAAAAGGGGGTGGTGATGGACGGAGCATCTGAATCAATCAAACACTCACACCCAGTCAAAAGATCTGGGTGTAATCCATCACCGTTCTTTAGCCCACTCTGCCACCCCAGTTCAGACATGGCTATATGCAAATCAGTCTGACCCTGTGCCTCATGGGAATAGTCCAGCCCGAACTGCCAAGCCATGTCTTCCCTGGACCGGAAACAAGCTTCCGAGGACCGGTTTCTGGCATTTCAGCCATCTTCAGCGCGGCTTGCTTGAATCCAGTGGCAAAGTGAGCAAGGGACTCACGTCTGAGTATACGCTGCCACACTTATGGCGGCCAAAAGCGGTACAAAAGGGGGTGGTGATGGACGGAGCATCTGAATCAATCAAACACTCACACCCAGTCAAAAGATCTGGGTTTAATCCATCACCGTTCTTTAGCCCACTCTGCCACACCTCACTGGGTGTGAGTGTTTGATTCAGATGCTCCGTCCATCACCACCCCCTTTTGTACAGCTTTTGGCCGCCATAAGTGTGGCAGGGTAAGCTCAGACGTGAGTCCCTTGCTCACTTTGCCACTGGATTCAAGCAAGCCGGGCTGAAGACGGCTGATATGCCAGAAACCAGTCCTCGGAAGCTTGTTTCCGGTCCAGGGAAGACATGGCTTGGCTGTTCGGGCTGGACTGTTCCCATGAGGCACAGGGTCAGACTGATTTGCATATAGCCATGTCTGAACTGGGGTGGCAGAGTGGCCTAAAGAACGGTGATGGATAAAACCCAGATCTTTTGACTGGGTGTGAGTGTGTGATTGATTCAGATGCTCCGTCCATCACCACCCCCTTTTGTAGTTCTATTGCTAGGCATAGCAAGTGCTCATGAAGCCATTTTGAGGAAATGTACTAGACCCTGTTCATTAAGAGTTAGCCAGCTACATAATGGCTTCACTGAGAGTAATGGTATTTGGTATAAAACATCTTGTCTTATTAAATCTGTACTGATGCCAGTATCCGATTTATTAAGACCTGCACCCAGAGGGCACCTTGGAGGTGCCCCCTGTAGCCCTAATAGTATTATTGTGCTGGCTTACTTAGATCTTCCAGCCTTCCACCACGTACTAGTTTCTGCCCCCTGCAAGAAGAGCTTGCGCTCTGAGGCCAGGAACAATGCTTGCATGGCATAAGATGTTCTCACATCCTCCAGCATGAGTACCAGTGCTTAATTTAAACTGGTTCTTAATTGGCATCTCTGGCCCTAATCTCAGTCTGCCACCTGGTGGCGCTGTAGGTGTAGTTTAGAGAGCAGCATAACAGTTGTTTATCAATTTCAAACCTTACTCATACCTGCTTCCCAAGCTATTTTTATAGCTTTTGGGGCCTTGAGTAGTCTGAATTGTCACACTTGCAAGCAGCAGTGGCCTACTGTCGGGGGCCCTGGAACGTATTCATTTTACAAATCAAGCATTGGTGTGAACCATTTATTGACTGTTTGCAACAAATGCTTAACTCTCATCTCTGATAAACCTAAGCTGCTGGACCACACTACAACGAATAGAGCTTTTTGGGATTATTAAAGTATGCCCTTTAAACCACATGAGGGTGGTATAGACTTTTTGCTCGGTGTGCCTTACATTGGAATCACTACATAAAACCAGCTCCTACACGTCTGCAAACTTAAATTCTTGTACTGATGAAGTGGATATGATAGGTTTGCAATAAATGAGGTACGTGGAACCTCGTATGTAAATGGTTCTTTGGGTTCTAAATGTTGAGCCTAGGATGGGTAACCAACATAAAAGTTGTTCTATATTACTTATTCTACTGAGGCACTATTAAAATACATTCTCCCCGCTCCCTAAATGGCAAGGCTAGTTTACAGTTCAGTCGTGCAAACATTGTAGTTCCATATTCAATACTAACCGAACCCTGCTCAATTTTGTGCTCAATGAAAGCCCTTACCCACGTAGCATTTCTGATTCCAACCTAGGACTATTGAATCTGCTTCTCGTCTTTTGAAACGATTTATTGCATCGCTTGATTTTTCTTAATTTGCCATACATCTTTAATGCAATCAGACTTTGCTAGAGTATTTTCTCACCTCTGTTCCCCAGTTGACTGTTTCCTGCATTCCGATTAAGGCTGTCGATGGACGTAAATACCAGATTATAAACTCAATTTCTAGTACTCCCCGCGAGGTGGCACTGTTTACACGCGTGAATGTAGAAAATTCGGAGGTAAACTACCCAAGCTACTTCTGGAACTTAAAACTTGTTTGGGGTAATATGAGCATGGATAGAGGGACCAGAACATTCTTCTTTGGCCCCTCACCTCGGCGGTGTTACCCGGCGGTCCCCAGGGCTGTGTTTTGTATTTGTTTGTTTTGTTGCACACACTCTTCTATGGACCCTAATTTGGAGTGCATGATTGCAGCAAAGTCGCTCGTTTGCACTGACTGGATCGCACCGTCCCAAGCTTTGTGACCGGGTTCTGTTTTATGTTCAGGAGTGCTGGTCGGTGTGTATTACCCACCCTTGGCTGCAGCAACAGACGAATGTTGTGGCCATTCCTGTGTTTGGTGAATTAGTATGCTTTTGATCTAAAATGGAAAGACAGACCTAGAATTAAAGCAGTCTGAGTGCAGATGTATTACTTTTGTTGATATTCTCAAAATATGTGCGTCCTTTGGAGTTATGTGATATTAAAATTACAGCAAAGCGCTTTCTGTAACTTCAAATGCCCCACCAGAACTTCTGAGGAGCGATTGGTTCCTTTACAGAAGAGTATCTGCGTTTCCCCTGCGGTATGAGCCATGATTGTGCAGGAGTAAGAGCTCCCGCAGGAGAGCTGCTCTGAGTCCACACTGAGGGTGCTCTACAGTACACCTGAACTACCACTTCGGACTCTGAAAGAATCTGCACAGATCCCCTCTACCTGTTCGACCTCTCTGCTTATTTGTATTATTTGGTTTTATTGTCTTTGCTTATTTGTATTTGTTTTATTGCCTTACACCTATTTGTACTGTTAGCTCTACCGACTTACCTGTTTTGGCTATGATCATGTACCCTCTCTTTGTAAAGCGCTCCGATATCTGCAAAGATCTTGTTCGCGCTATATAAAACTTTCAAAATAAAATAAATAAAAATACAGGCGAAGGCCTTCTCTTCTTCAATAGTCCTTTTTTATGACACCCTGCAAGTTTCCCTGCTAGATACACTGCTGCCCACCCCCCTCCGGGCTAGGCCCGTTGCAGGTAAACATCAGGAATTGTAAAAGTTTAGAAGGGGCATTTAAGTACTGGCTGAATGGGATTGGGACAGTGGGACTGCCCTGTAAGTGCCAAACCAGGCTGACAATCTAAGTTTTCTTTGGCTCTTTTCTGCAGGACACAGTTTACTTAAAGTAGCATTTCATGTACTAGCTGTATATGGCTAGTGAATGGATTCATATTAGTTGTTTGAGCAAGTGCTTGCTTGTGAACAAGGAACCACTGATCTTTAACAGCTTTTCTTTTGTTTTTTTTGTCTTGCAGCTTCTGTCGGTGAACATTCCCCCTGCCCCCACTCATCACCCGACGGTGATAGTTCCAGCCCCTGCTCTGTCCCTGTCTTCGCATCACGTCAACGTGGTCACCATGGGGCCTCCGTCTGTAATCAACACTGTGTCCACGTCCAGGCACAACCTGGATACCATTGTGCAGGTGAGTACCGGAAGTGCATGGGTGATGTAAAGATATGGAGGAGACCAAGGCCATTTTGGTGTGAGACTCAGTTGGTGGTGTGCACAATTAAAAATGTGTCCATTAGCCAGTTGTCCACTGGGCTCCTCGCTTGAGATGGACACTGCTCTGCTTGCTTGCGGTTCACCACCTGGCTGGATGTACACATATGGGGTGATGTGCCACAGAGCACCTCTTCGTAAACGTACATAGTTGTAGATGTTACCGGGTGCCACCAACCACTATAACACGTTTCAACCATATGCACATACAAAAGGAATATATTTTCACACCCACGCTACCAATTATCCATCTCGAACAACCAGAAGTCGAACTTGGGTTGGTGGCGGAATGCTCGAGACCAGTGGCTGTATGTACTCAGACTCCAACAGCACAGCCAGACTATATCAATAGACAAGCAATATCTGACTGTATAGATTCAATCAACTTTCTTGTAAAGCGCTGCTATAACAGCTTGTCTATGAACTTGCTCAAAAAATACTCCTACTATTTACTAAGCACTGGGGTAGCAAGGGATATAGATCTGATCTCTTATTATGCCACACCTTTATAAGGAGCATTCCAAGACTGTGCTCGCTACTCTTGTCCGCTAGATACAAGCGACTATACCAGTTCTGCGCATATTACCTCCATTCTCAGTGTTGTGCTGTAGAACATGCTGCATCACATGATGGTGTTCTAGTTTCTGAACGCCTTGCAGACATGTAGGGGTCTGCTTTTGCCAGCCATCTAGCTCCACAGTGTGTACATAACATGGATGTTACAATCTCCGCTTTGAGCCTTCAAGCTTGAACTGAAACTCAGTCTGCCGTGCTCACAACTACATGGCGCTGCCAAGATCGCAAAGGTATAAACTCACCCAGGCATTAATTCAAAGGCCTAAAACTGTGTGACCTACACCTTCATGCATAGACGACCATAGCTGTGTTGCGATTACTTGTAAAGCACGATTGCCCCAACACCAATATCTTGGCGCAGTGAACCATCACCAGATGTACATTAAAATCACAGGTCTCACCCAGTAACCAATCTGCATCAACAACTGACTTTGAGTTCTGGAGTAGCCTGCTAAGCACCATAAGCAGTTCAGTGCTGCCTAGGAATACTAAGTGCTGTATAAGTCCAATAACCATACAACTGTTCTCTCTGACAAATTGCTGTTGAAGGTTTAATTCCTTGTTAGAGCAGCGTACACAGCCCATCCCCATCATAAGAGCTGTTACATGCGCCAAGAACCAGTGCCCTTTTCGAGGGCGGAAGTAGGTGTCCTGAACGGCCATGGTACTCGCACCGGCTGTAACACATTGATCCTTTTTTCTTGGGTGGGGGACCAGGCTTTATCTCTGGGCTTTGGGAACTGGTTGAGTCATGGGAGCTTTGACATCTAGGCAATTACAACCTGATGGGGCAAACTGACTTGAAGAAATGTGTATCCCATTGATCTGTGAGGACATCCAGGCCAGGAAGTGCGACTCATCTGGAATTTACTTTTCTACACAATAATAAATAGTACCTTTTTTTTTTTTTTACATAGTGCCTCTTGCCTCTCTTCCTTTCCCAAACTCTGTACAGAACATTCAATACTATAAAATCATTCATACCCAGTGTATGGGAAACCAATATTCAGGCACTTAACCTGCAGATTACAGCAGATGTCTGCTGCGACTGAACTTTCTAGCAATCTTGCGGACACTTTTTCTGCTTGATGCTTCTTAGGGCAGGCAGATGAGGGTGACCAGTCTGGCTCCTTGGTTGATTCGGTGTTAGTTTTCTACATTTGTTGGATGGTCATGTTGTTAGAATGGCCCTGAAGGTAATTTCCCCCCTCTGTGACACCTTGCTGTCCGGGTGACCGCACGCCGGTGATTTGGCTGCATGCCCCCAAGGTCGTCGACCCAGCACTGCATGGTAACTGGTAACCGTGTGATAAAGAGGAACTTTGGATGGAGTATTCCACATGTTCCCTGGTTGTGTTCCCATAAATCCTCTTCAAATACCAGGCTCTGAAACTAATTCAGTATCTTAATCGCGGTGCGTGACACACAGCAGTTGCATTTCACAAATTTGTGAAGTGTTTTGCTGGTTAGCAAGAGCATACAGTGACATGGGTGGTATCTGCCGCTTTATCTCCAGATTTTAACCAACAAAAAAAAACGTTTCTAGCGCAAACGGTTCAAAAGTTACTAAAAATGTGACAGCACATGTTGACGCACAGTGGAAGGCCCTTTTCAAACCTGAACTGATCACCTTGCTGTAGCTCTATTGCCATATTTTGGATGTTAAATTGGTAATTATGAGGTGCGACCAATTCCTCCATTGTTACTAAGTTTTAAAATGATTAAATAATGAAGCAATACTATCACAAAATGTGCTGCATTATGCCACATAATTTGCTTTTTCTTTACCGAAATTTGCTCAAACTACTGCATAATTTGGCCCTCTTCTGCCGCATAATGCCAGTGGCCCTGATTATAGGTGGGAGGGCTGCTAGATCTTCTACCCTATCAGTTTTCTTATCTTGGACATGGGGAGAGTGAAACCACCTCCTAATTAGCTGATCTCAGAGAAGATCTTAAAGGTTATATGTCCTGTACACGCTACACACAGCCTCCAGCACTTCCCTGTCAATCCATTCAGAACAAGTGGCACATTGGTGTATATGCTGGCCAGTAGCTTATGTTCAGCTCGGTGCAAGAACTTACTGAGCAGAAGGCAAGTTACACATGATGAGGATGATTATTGGGCGCATTTGGCATGGAAGGTGGCGGGGGCGCTAGAAATCTGGCCACATGGGTTTTTATTGGATTGTGTAATCTACGTCTTTTGTATTGTATTACAGCATTATGCAGTGCTTATTTACCCGTATGTGGACCACTGAGGCGCATGCCTACACTGTGTAGGGTATGTGGTTGGAAGCTTGTTGTCTTTGTTTTGATCCTTTGTGGGAAGTGTTTCCATGTCATCTGTGATGCCCACCGAGGTGCACTTATGGTGTCCTTGGATGCAGTATGTAGATGTAAAGAAGCAGCCTGAATGTACAGATATTTGGGACCCGCAGACGAGTTCTCTGAATTGTCCCGTTGTGTGACAGATCTCTACAGTTATGTCATGCATGTTTATTTGGAGATATGTTTTTTGTGGGTGTACATTAGTGTTGCTCAACAACCCTCTTAGCAGATATCTCTTACATGAAAGTTAGTGGTATAAATTACAATATGCAGCGGTGAGCAGCAAATGGTGGTCTTATTTTTATTGTGGGCCTTAAATGTTATATATGAAATTACATAGCTGTATTTAGTCCTTCTGAACTTACCTGTATATCAAAAGTCTTTTGTAAGCTGATTACTACTTTGAAGGGTGATACAGTCTTTCTGGGCTCTTTTGCTGGGATGTGGGGTGGTTGTTATCTAGGAAATACCCATGTTTTCAAATATCTTCAGAAGTGCATATCCTCCTGAGTGCTTCTAGTGCTGGCTAGTCGTGAGTTTCTATAGCCTGGCGGCTTGTACTGAGAAAGTAATGCCTCCTACAGATTTCTTATGGTAAAGCGGTATGAAAAGTGATTCAAACCTGGAGTATACTGTTTTGTTTGTATTGCATGAATTCGACTTGTAGGCTCTGGGACAATACAGAGTGCTTTGAGCATTGTCCTTTTAGCTATAGGTAGCCAGTGGAGCGATTACAGGACTGGAGTCATGCGTTTGATTGGGTGAAGGACAAGAGGCCTTGCACTGGCATTTTGAATGTTGCATGTGATGAATGCGGGTGCTCCAAGGTATAGGCTGTTGGCTTGGTCAAGCTTGTGGATTACAAGTGAGAGGATGGTTTGCAGTTTGTTGGTATGGGAAGCTCCCACAGTTTATACCGATCATGGGAAAAGAAGTCTTGCTTTCTGAGGCCTTTATTATCCATTCTGTACACTTGAAAGTGGTTTAAAATCTTGTTCAGCGGAAGTGATAATGTTCTCATTGTCTTATCTCAGGCGATCCAGCACATAGAAGGAACACAGGAGAGCCAGCAGCTGGAAGAGGAGCAACGCCGGGCAGTCATCGTTAACCCTAGCTGGCCATGTTCGGAGAATGTTGCGGACACCGACACCGCCTCCGACACGGAGTGTGACGACAGCGATGCAGAACATAGCAAGGATGATGCGTTCGGGGATGGCGAGCTCCCCTGACAGCAGGATGACGCACTGCGTGGGAGAAGGTGGAGCTAGGGATGGGTGGAAACTCTCCTGCTCTCCACCCCTCACACATCTCATATGCCGAACATTTGAAAACAAAATCCGTAAGATTTTGGGTCTCTTTTATGACCTGACCAATACTGTAAGTCAAGGGAGAAAGTGCACCAACCGGCGTTGCCTGCTGTGAGTGAAAACGCACAATAAGGGGAGGGACTTGCTGGAACTTCAGATGGTGACGAGCTGCATTTTTAAGGCTGCTTTCGTACAGTGTCCTACATGATGCTAACACTAGTGCGGTGGCAGGAAAGCAAAGCTCTGAAAGTGGCATTTCCAAATAAAATAGGAACTATAAATTCCCCCAACATGTTATCCACCCTCCTCACCCCTACCTTTACCCCACCGTTGTCCTCTTAAGCACTTAAACCGTTCTTTGTGGGGTATTATGTAGGTCTGGAAAATGGCGTTTGGTGTCCTGTGGTCCTAACCTCCATCCGTTCCCGTTAACAACCCCCATCCTGCCCCCCTGCCCACTTATCCATCATCTGTTCCACTCCCTCTGTTTGGTCCCTGGTCTGAAGTGTGCGCAGTGCCTGCCTTCGGCAAGCTCCCATTCACATCCACAAATTGTCTCTTGTTCTGTTTAATTTCTGTTTTTTTACGATTTTTCAAAGTCTGGTCTGTATTAAGGAGCTGTTATATTTTGTAAAGAAAGTGACAAACAAAAAAAAAATACCAGTGAGGCCATGGTGCCTTTGTAAAGAAACAAAATAAAGTTTGTACTTTGTTTTTTAGAACTTCGCTGATGTGGTATGAATTAATTTAGTGCAAGTTGCCTTTTTGGAGTGGCAGCCAGTTGCGAGATTTTAAAGTTGTTGGAAGCTATGTGGTTTACCAGTCGAGCAATGTTCTGACCTTGAAGGAACAATTAAAGTGCACTGTCAAAGCCACTGCCAACTTGCTGCTATAAGAAGACGCTGCGATAAGAGAGCCCTGCCAAACCATCATACTCCACCATTGGTTGGGAGATATTATGCCTGGTGTCCTTGATGGTCAGTTGTGATAACAGCTGCCGATGAAAAGACCATGGTCTGAGCCAATGGGAAAAGTAAGTATCTGTTAAGCTTAGAGCAGCTGTCGGCAATGAGGTTGCAAGGGTCCTCTTGATCTTCTCAAGATTACCTACATTTACCTTCTGTTGCTGTTGGTGTGCAGTAGTCCCACTCATATGGTTCTCTTGGAGTCACTGGCTTAGCCAACCTGAAGCCCTTGTCTGCAGTCACCAAGATGGCTCCATGAGTTGAAGACTTGGTGACGTCTACAGTGGCCTCCCAAGTATGCTTTGAATCCCATCAAGGCCAGCTATCACTGGATGACAGTAATGCTAGTTTATTGTGCATGGAGACAGCCACATTTTGAACAAACAAGTTATCACTTTGTCTTATTGTACTCTAGAGGCATCTTCTGTATGGATGCTCATTTGAGGAGCTCAGACAGGGAAAGGGCATTGCAGAATCCGCCTAAGTTGTTTCCGGTAGAGTAGAAGAAACCTCGTAGGTGACCTAGAACAGCAAGCCATAACCTTTTTTAGGTCTCGCCTCTCAATGCGCATTGAGCAGAGCGAGACTACAGGCACTTAAACAGACTTTACCCAACTGGCGATTTGGTGCTGTGCCAGTGCGCTTTTAGGTCAATGCGCAAGCGCATTGATCTAAAATGCGCGTACACAGCATCAAATGCCAGCCATATGTTCCCCAGCAGCTCTTCCCGCTCCGCCCCACAAGCTTCCCCCAGCGTGCGCTCTGCCTCATCCGCATTTTTTTTACAACTCCTCACACACCTTTGAAGTGAAGCTTAGCTTCACTTCAAAGGCCCCTGTTGCTTCACGTCTCTCCCTCATCGCCGCTCTCCCCGCTCCGCCCCTAAGCTGCAGAAACCTTCTTTCTGTCTCTCTCTCTCTCTCTCTCTCTCTCTCTCTCTCTCTCTCTCTCTCTCTCTCTCTCTCTCTCTACCCTTCATTCTCTTTCTACCCTTCATTCTCTTTCTACCCTTCATTCTCTTTCTACCCTTCATTCTCTTTCTACCCTTCATTCTCTTTCTACCCTTCATTCTCTTTCTACCCTTCATTCTCTTTCTACCCTTCATTCTCCGTCTCTCCTCTGCCTCTGCACGGCTTCAATGTGTTTATACATATACATAAAATGTGTGCGTGCTTCTATTGGCGTGTAATATTAGCACATTAAACTAAGCGCTGTTAGGTTTGCCAATGTTTGTGGGCGGCGGAAGCCCTTTAAGAGCCGTTAGTCATCCAGGTGGCAACAGGACAAACTAATTTTTCATTAACCAAACACAGAGATATCAAACCACTGTGGCTCCCGTCTGTGCGATTCGCACAAGTGAACGGAAAGTGCGTCCGTTATTTACTCATCATAAAGGAGCTTTACAAAGCGCTGCGTGTGTACTTCTGTTTACTTAAGAGCACTTGACTCAGTGGTGTTAACAGAGCACTGTGGTAAGGGGGTGAAGGTCCCGTCGAATGGGTGAGTAAAGCGCCTAAAATGCTTCAATTCCGACTTCTGAAATACTTAAAAATAGCTATCTACAAATGCTGGTAACTTAAAGTTTCATTATATAGCGTTGTCTATATTTTGACTGCTGGTTGACGTGTTTTTTGTACATATAGTGCAACTTGCGACTGTCGTGACTGGTTCAGAGCTCACTGACACTTCTAAGCATACATACCTTCAAAATCTAGAGAGATTCTTAAAATGCAGACACCGTGAAGAACAATATTTGTGTGTTTAAAACAATTTTTTTTAGAGTTTATCTATGATGTGGCGTAATGAACACATCTGTTGAACCATGTTCGACTCACCGCGTCTGCTTTATTATACTGTTAATTTCTACAAAACCGTTACTCTCCCTGTGAAGCGTGACAGTTAGTCCGCTGCCCTGTAGCTGTTGAATGTGCCCACATTTTTTGGGTTAACTGCTTATAATTCGCGTTTCCGCACCCGCTTACTTATATTTCCTACATGTTTATGCACTATCTTGTCAGCTCTTCCCGCTCCGCCCCACAAACTTCCCCCCAGCGTGCGCTCTGCCTCAGCCGCATTTTTTTACAACTCCTCACACCTCCCACACCTTTAAAGTGAAGCTTAGCTTCTCCAGTATTAGGGTTGTCTTTCATAGATTCACATGCTTGAATATTCCCTGTCGTCGAAGTGGGAGTCCCACAGTACATAAATTAGCAGTAATATATATATGTATGTATAAGTAAAATCATTATAATTATAAAAAATACATATACATAAATAAAATACAGTAAAATATCCACAAAGCTCAAAAGTACCATAGAACAGACTAGGCCCATAGAAAGCCTAAGGGAGAAACTCAACTTGGCAACATATCAGTGTCATTATGTTTTGGTCCAAATTCCGGCCAGTCAGGCCGCAGCTCCCTCTAGAACCTTCTCCTCAGAAGCCCAAGACTTAAGATTTTCTACCGCACGTTGTGTGAAGGGAGCCTCCCTGAGCTCTGCTCAGTTTTCTTCAACTCTAGCTGTTATTACTTCAAAAATGTATTCAAATAAATCTTTGTTAAAAAGCCTGCCCTTTCTGTGGTAAACTGCGCCTTTTCCATGAGGATCCTCACAGTAAATGCATTTACTGTCTCTACCCAGACCACGAGGTTAAGAACTGTAAGTACTGTCTCACTTTTCCTCCCAAGACTCTGAGGGATAGAGAGGCCCGTTTCCTTCTGTGGCTACAGAAGTTGAAGACTTCAGAGTCTGTGGTTTCTGATGTGGACATTTTTTCTTCAGGTATTTCCAGATCCTCTCAGAAGCGTGGGTCTGAAACTGAGGTTCCATCTCCTTTTCTTAAGAAGAGTAGACTGTTGGAATCCTCCAAGATTGTTTCCCCATAGGATTTGCTATAGGGCACGTCTATGGGACCTGGTTCTCTGACGTCTGCGCCCAAAGCCTTGCCTCCCTCTCAGAAATCTAGCATTGGCTCGTCGGCGGGCTCGTCGACGCGCCCGTCGACGTCTTCAGCGACGATGAAGTCTGTAACCTCTACGTCGACGACGACATGTTCCATGTCATCCACTGCTGCGTCGACGACGATCACCTTGTCGACGACAGCCCAGGAGACGAGACCCATTACTTCGATTGTTAAGATCTCGTCGACAAGTGTCAAGTCGGTACCGTCGGCGAAGAAATCATCGTCGACGCTTCTATCGTCGACTCGAACACCGTTGACGGTTCCGTCGTCGACGTGAATACCGACGACGAAGACCAAGTCATCTAAAAGAAGCTCGTCGACGGGCCCATCATCGTCGACGACGCCTCCGTCGACGGCCATCACATCAGCGATAACGACTCCGTCGACAGCTATCTCGTCGAGGGTTACTTCGTCATCGACGACCAAAGCTCCAATATCGTCGACTGCTTTGTCGACTGCTCCGTCGACGGGTAAGAAATCTTCGGCGACGTCGAAAAAATCTTCAATTTCAGCGCCTCAGGTTGGTCGTACAACTACTGCTGTTGCATCAACGGGCTTGTTGGCATCTCATCCTCCTCCGGCCACAGCTACCACTTTTACAGTGGTTACTGCTTCTACCTTGAAGACGGTGCCTCTCATTCCAATACAAATTGTTTCAATCAGGTAGAGAAGAATCCGACCATGAATCTGAGGTGGAACAACTGTTTGGACAGGCATCTAGTCCATCTAATTTGCACATTAAGTGCCAGGAGTACAGTGATGAGGGTGACGAAGAGTAATACGTCGAAGGTGGGAATGATTTATTTCCTGTTGACGAAGCGGTAACAGTAACTTCAGAACCAGTTACACAAATACCTTTATCTTTAGTCAAAAATTTGCAGCACATGCTTGATCACTATAACCGCAGGTTCCCTCCATCCACACCTGCCTCCCCAGCATCACAACCTCCTACCCAGCCTCCACCTCAACCTCCACAAGCACCTGCTCTGGTTCCACCCGCGTCACCGGGAGGAACTCGTCCTGACACTGACAATGAGGATCCTGCTCCTCACGACACTGATGACGACTATGACGTCGATATGAATGAGTGGGACAATTACAGGGCTCAAACACCTTCCACTCCGCCCACCTCACCTCTTGCATCGCCTCCAGTAGACATTGCCAACTTTCATAATTTAATAGTCCGTGCTGCGAAACTCTTTCATATCACTGTCGAGAAACAGCAACATGAAAGTGAATGCTTCCTGTATGATTTTAAGGACGTTTCACAAAGACAATCTCACACAATTCCAATTATTGACTTTATTTGGACGGAGAGCCTTAAACTAATGGAACATCCAAATTCAGTACCTGCAGTCTTACCCAGATTGGACAAAAAAATATAAGGCTCCAGCGTCCGCTCCAGCCTGTTTGGTGTCACAACCAAAAGCAGAGTTGGTTATTACTCACGCAGCACAGAAAAGATCTCGTAATCCGGCTACACCACTCACGTCTCCTCCTGATCAGGAAGGCCGCTAGTTGGACTCTATAGGAAAAAAGTTTACTACAATGGTGGCCACTACTGTCAGAGCGGCAAATACCTTGGCTATTCTGGGCCGTTACGACCGCCAGATGTGGTCCGAGATTGCCGCACTGATCCCTCAAATACCTGAGGCCATCCGTGCAGAAGCGCATGCCATTATCCAGGAGGGAGAGGTAATCTCGTCTGAAGTTATCGAATGCGTGCTCGACATTTCATCCACAGGCTTTCGCCAATTAGCTGGGGCTGCAGTCTTGAGGCGTCAAGGCTGGCTGAAATCTGCAACCTTTCGCCCAGAAGTACAAGCAAAGGTCCTTGACTTGCCGTACGATGGAGAGTCTTTATTTGGCAAGCATATAGACAATGCTCTTGAGGCGATCAAAGAGGACACTGACACCGCAAAGTCCTTAGCTACTCTCCAATATAAAAAGCGTCCCTTTCGGGGGGCACGAGGTAGAGGCGGTGGCTTCTCTACTTTTCGTGGATCAGGCCAGTATCGCTCATACAATAACTACAGAGATAACTGGCAGAGAGGTTCTTGCCAAAACCAAAATCGTCAGTCATCCTCCAGACCATACCAACAGAAAACAACTTAGAGGTGGCGCAAACAACAAAAAACATTGACCGTCTCAGTTCCTTTCGTATGCCGACTGAATCTTGGAGGTCGCATCTCAAAGTACTTTTGCAAATGGTCCGAAATCACCTCCGACCAATGGGTCCTGGACGTTATCTCCAAAGGCAATACCCTGGAGTTCACAAAATTCCCTCCCACTCGTCCACCTTCGGGCCACCCTCTCCCCACCTCAAAGAGCTTTTGGCCAAGGTAAAATTAATGATCCAAAAAGGAGCCATTGAAGTAGTGCCGCTAGGTCAACGCGGCAAGGGATTCTATTCACGGTTTTTCTTAGTCAAGAAAAAGTCAGGAGAATGGCGTCCAATTTTGGATTTACGAGCCCTAAACAAATTCATCATTTCCAAAACCTTTCAGATGTTAACTCTGCTTCAAATCCTGAATTACCTCAATTCAGGGGAATTCTTCTCAACGATCGACCTACAGGACGCATATTTCCATGTGCCAATTCACTCCAGACACAGGAAGTATCTGCGCTTCACAGTCTGACACCTGCACTTCCAATTCAAGGGCCTACCATTCGGCCCCCGTTCAGCACCGAGGGTCTTTACCAAGATCATGGCCCCGGTAGCTGCCTTTCTACACCTAAGAGGCATACAATTTTATCCATACCTGGATGATTGTCTCATAAAGGCTCCGAATCTTCAACTGGCAATCCAGCATACAGTCTTGCCTCTCCCTGTTTCAAGACTTGGGCCTTTCCATCAATTGCCAGAAGTCACACTTTCGCCCATCTCAACAGCGAGATTTTCTAGGAGCCTCACTAGATTCTCATCTGGCAATGGTTGTCGTCTCCCAGGAACGACAAGACCGTATGCTCCAGATGGTACGATCCCTCCAGTGAAAACTGTCAGTTTCAGTCTGGATGTTGAAATCCTTCCTCGGCATGGCTTCTTCTGCCATACAGTTGATTCCCCACTGCAGACTACATATGAGGGTCATCCAAGAGGAGTTAGACAAGCAGTGGAAGCAGATTTCAGGATCGTTCAACGACGGGATCCTTCTCACGCCCGCATCCAAAAGGCTCTGGAGTGGTGGGCTCACCCTCCAAACATTTCAAAAGGTCAACCTTTTCAAGAACTACTCCAACTCTAACGCTTCCGACCGATGCATCCCTGGAGGGCTGGGGAGCACATCTCAAAGGCCTGTCAGTACAAGGAAAATGGACTGCGGTCCAACGCACTTGGCATATAAATCGCCTAGAGCTTCTGGCGATCTTCCTGGCCCTGAAGTCTTTTCAACGGATCGTTCAAGGTCAATCTCTGCTGGTGAGAACAGACAACACCACCAGCATGCATTACCTGAACAAGCAGGGCGGCACCAGGTCCCTTTTGCTTTCCCAACAAGCACAGGAGATATGGAATTGGGCAATTCATCACCAGATTCATCTCACTGCCATACATGTGCTGGGTGTTTCCAATGTTCTGGCGGACACACTCAGCAGGTCTTTCTCGGACAACCACGAGTGGGAACTCCATCACCCAACTCTGGAGTTCATTTTCCGCCAGTGGGGCCATCCGCAGATAGATCTTTTTGCGACTATCACCAACAAGAAATGCCAACGCTTTGCAAGTCTTCATCCCCACAGAAAGTCAAGCGGAAATGCATTTTCGATCAGCTGGTTGAACGCATTCAGCTACGCTTTTCCTCCGCTTCCTCTGATTCCACGCTTGTTGCACAGGATGAGGCTTCAACCCTGTCCAGTCATCTTGATCGCACCGAAGTGGCCGAGGCGCCCATGGTTCCCGGACCTTCTCTTGTTCTCCCAGAGCGAGCCAATTCCACTTCATCTGTTGCCTCACCTCCTCACGATGCAGCAGGGGCAGATTTGCCATCTGGATCCAGCATACCTCCAACTCCATGCCTGGAACCTGAGCACCATGAATTTGCGCGTCTGACCATCGACGCAGACTGTAGAAAGGTGTTAGCGCACGCCTGTGCTCCTTCCACCATTAAAACCTATCAGTTGAAGTGGAATCGTTTCTGTGTCTGGTGCCACACCAAGGCCTTGGATCCGATGACCGCTAAACCAGAACAGATTCTGCCTTTCTTCTTATCCCTTGCAAAGTCAGGACTTTCCCACTCCACTCTGAAGGTATTTCTAGAGGCTCTCTCCCGCTTCCGTCATGATGGGTCTACCTCACTGTATTCGTCTAGAATTATTCAACAGTTTTTCAAAGGTCTCTTCCGAATGTTTCCACCCATTTGACGTCCTTCGCCTACTTGGCGCTTAAACCTGGTTTTGTCTCAGCTCCTCCTATCTCCTTTTGAACCCATCCATTCAGCAAGCTTAAAATTCCTCACGTGGAAAGTTGCCCTATTGCTCGCCTTGATGTCATCTAGGCGTGTCAGTGACATTCAGGCATTCACAATTCAGCCACCTTTTCTCCAGTTCTCAAAAGAGGCTGTTACACTATGTACTAATCCTAAATTTATTCCGAAAGTTCCCAGTGATTTTCATCTCCATGAACCGGTCATTTTAAAGACTTTCTTTCCGGATCCACAAACTCCTGCGGAACGTTCATTACATTCCCTGGATCTAAAACGTTGTCTCAAGTTTTATATTCAGCGCACTGCATCCTTCAGGAAATCTGATCAACTGTTTGTGGCCTATGGCCCGGTCTCTAAAGAACAACCTGTTACCAAACAAACTATTACTAGGTGGATTTCTTCCACTATTACCTTTTGTCATCAGCGGGCTGGCAAGCCTCTTCCAGCTCCAGTACGTGCTCATTCAACTAGAGCTGTGTCAGCTTCTACTGCCCTCTTTGCGGTGGTACCTCTGCGACACATCTGCAGAGCTGCTACGTGGTCGAGCAGCCATACTTTTACGAAGCACTACTGTCTGCAGTCAACTGACGCCGCAGATGCAGCAGTGGGACAAGCGGTGCTGCTGAATCTTTTCCATTAAAGGTGAGCCTCTGTTGCTACCCGCCTCCAGTCATAAAGATTTTCTCTTTAAGATGTTATATTTATTATATGCTTGAATTGTCAGTTACCTTTATGACTTATTTGGTGATTACTACTTTCTACTCTTATTCAAGCATATGAATCTATGAAAGACACCCCTAATACTGGAGAAGAACATAAGTTACTTACCTGTAAACTGTGGTTCTCCAGTATTGGTGTCTTTCATAGATTCACATGCGACACTCCCATCCTCCCCTCAGAGGCTCTTTTCTCCTCAGGCACTTTTTGGTTACTCTGTGCTACGAAAATCTGAGGTCTTGGGCTTCTGAGGAGAAGGTTCTAGAGGGAGCTACGGCCTGATTGGCCGGAATTTGGACCAAAACATAATGACACTGATATGATGCCAAGTTGAGTTTCTCCCTTAGGCTTTCTATGGGCCTAGTCTGTTCTATGGTACTTTTGAGCTTTGTGGATATTTTACTGTATTTTATTTATGTATATGTATTTTTTATAATGATTTTACTTATACATACATATATTACTGCTATTTTATGTACCGTGGGACTCCCACATCGACGGGGCATATTCAAGCATGTGAATCTATGAAAGACACCAATACTGGAGAACCACAGTTTACAGGTAAGTAACTTATGTTCTTCACTTCAAAGGCCCCTGCTGCTTCACGTCCCTCCCTCTTCGCCGCTCTCCCCGCTCCGCCCCCTAAGCTGCAGAAACCTAGATGCTTGTGGTACCCTTGATATCCTCCCTCTGCACTCCATTCTCGTTCTTTCACTTCACCTACATTCTCTTTCACTCTCTCCTCAAATCTCTCTCCCTCCAGTCTTTTAAACCCTTCTTTCTGTCTGTCGCTCTCTCTCTCTCTCTCTCTCTCTCCTCCATTCTCTCTCGCTGTCTCTTCCCTCCCTTCTCTTTCTACCCTTCATTCTCCGTCTCTGCCTCTGCACGGCTTCAACGTGTTTATACATATACATAAAATGTGTGCGTGCTTCTATTGGCGTGTATTATAAGCACATTAAACTAAGCGCTGTTGGCTTTGCCAATGCTTGTGGGCGGCGGAAGCCCTTTAAGAGCCGTTAGCCATCCAGGTGGCAACAGGACAAACTAATTTTTCATTAACCAAACACAGAGATATCAAACCACTGTGGCTCCCGTCTGTGCGATTCGCACAAGTGAACGGAAAGTGCGTCCGTTATTTACTCATCATAAAGGAGCTTTACAAAGCGCTGCGTGTGCACTTCTGGTAACTTAAGAGCACTTGACTCAGTGGTGTTAACAGAGCACTGTGGTAAGGGGGGTGATGGTCCCGTCGAATGGGTGAGTAAAGCGCCTAAAATGCTTCAATTCCGACTTCTGAAATACTTAAAAATAGCTATCTACAAATGCTGGTAACTTAAAGTTTCATTATATAGCGTTGTCTATATTTTGACTGCTGGTTGACGTGTTTTTTGTACATATAGTGCAACTTGCGACTGTCGTGACTGGTGCAGAGCTCACTGAGACACTTCTAAGCATACATATCTTCAAAATCTAGAGAGATTCTTAAAATGCAGACACCGTGAAGAACAATATTTTTTCAAAACTGTTTTTATTGAAGTCGCTGAAATAAAAATCCACAGTGCTCCGAACCCCGGAGGGGCTGTGACAACAATCATGTTTCATATTGTGCGATGCATTTAATTATCATACCCTTTACTCAACTACCCAGCCCCCCCCCCCCTCCTGCAACACTCCGTCTCTTCAACACTGTTTAAGGTAAGCATACAATTGTCGGTATAAATAACTGTGCCTCAACATGCCCACTACAACTGCCCATCCTCGCCCCTTGGCGGCGGTGGAGGCTCCAGCCACAATCCCCTTTAGTCTGCCCATCTTTTCCATATTTTATAGTGTTTTGTGGGACAGCCTCTGGCCTCGAACACCGGCCGCTCTAGTCCCATGCAAAAGTCCAGTCCTTTCTTCCACCCGGCCACTTTGGGAGCCCCGGGGTCCTTCCAGGCCTGTGCCACATCTCGTTTGGCCAGTGTTAGTCCCAGCAGCAACAAGTGCCGCTTGTAAACGTTACCGCCCACCCCTTAAGGCACATGGAGCAGGCCCAATTTCGCCGTGCGAGGGAGCTCCCACCCCAGTACCTCCGACACAGTCCCACACACCCATCCAAAATCTCGCCAGGCCACTACATTCCCACACTGTATGCAAAAGGGTGCCTAATTCATGACCACGTCGCAAGCACGCCGGGGACTCAATCAGCCCTCCCTTCCACAATCTCTCTCTGGTATAATAAGCACGGTGCAGGTATTTGAATTGTATTAGGCGTAAACTGACTGCTATTGCTGCTCCCCTGGGGGACTCGAGCCTCCCGCCAGTCTTCCTCTTCCAACTCTCCCACATCCCGCACCCAGCGACCTCTCAAGGGCTGTAGATCTGAGGAACAGTGTGTCACTAATGTTTGGTATATTTTGGATATTTTTCGGTCTTCTAAATCTCCCATATAAACCTTTGCCTCTATCGGGCTGAATTCGGGTAGCGTATTCAAGTACACAAGCGCGGGTGCCAGAGCGTGCCTAAACTGTAGGTAGCAAAAGAACTGGGTGCGGGACAATTCGAACTCTGCACTAAGGTCTTGAAAGGTTTTAAGTGTGGTGCCCCTTAGGACCTGTCCCAAAGTTGAGATTCCTATAAAATCCCAGCCCTTAAATCCCGGGAGGGACATCAGGGCCGGGAGTTGCCCGTTATGCCAGAGCGGGGTCTCCCCCGTCAGCATTTCCCACCATCCCATACGGCGCAGTGATTGTCGCCATACCTGGAATACAACTTGCGTCGCCCTGGGCAGTCTCTTTCGCAGCTGCGGTGAGTATAATACCGTGTGAAGGGAGTTGGGTTTCATCAGGTATCGTTCTAGGGCATATGCCGGGTCGTCCGCGCCACAGTACCACCAGTCATTTAGGACTACCAGGTGTGAGGCTTGGTAATATGACAGAAGATCCAAGGTCGCTAGTCCCCCACAGTATGTGGACAGAAAGCAGGTCCGCAGAGCTACCCTCGCTGCACCCCCGGCCCACAAAAATCGACTGAGTGCCGAGTTGACCAGTCGGAACCATTGCGGCAGAATTGGGAATGGGTGGTTTTGTAGTCGATACAGTAATCGGGGAAGGGCAACCATCTTAAAAATGGCGGATCTACCATATATATTGAGGGGAATGCGGGACCAGCACTTAATTTCCTGCTGCACTTTGTCCCATACGGGAACTACGTTGCGCTCCCAGGCGATTGTCGGCGTGGTCGTCAGGAACACTCCCAAATATTTATGGCCCCCGACCGCTCTCTGTAGTGTCGAGGCCCGCGGCCCGACCTCAAAGTGGTCTCCCAAAGTCCAGAGGGTGGATTTCTGCGGTTTCAGGCAAAGTCCGGAGACTTCGCCGAAAATTTTCATGATGTCTAGGACCCGCGGCCCGGACCGCTTCACATCCGTAAGAAAGAATCGGACATCATCCGCATACAGTGCGATTCTGTCCGACGGTCCCGCCTGCCACTCAAAGCCCTTCAGCTGTGCATCTATCCGGACCCATGCCGCCAGTGGCTCCATAGCTAGAGCGAACGAGTAAGGCGAGAGGGGGCACCCCTGCCGAGTGCCACGTCCTGTCTGGAAGGCCGCCAATACCTCCCCCGCCACCCTCACCGAGGCCGTCAGACCGGTATAAAGAAGTCGGATATAGGACATAAAATGGGGCCCTAGATTGAGGCGCGGAAGGAGGGCAAACAAGTAGGTCCAACTCAAGGAATCAAAGGCCCTGTCAATATCGGCTAGTAATAGTGCGGCTCGATCTCCGGTTTTACTCATCGCCTCTACCGCCACGTGGGCTCGTCGAATATTATGCCGCGTCGCCCGGCGGGGCATAAACCCAGCTTGATCCGGATGGACCAAATCTGATATATATGGGAGAAGGCGATTCGCAAGCGCCTTAGCAAGTATTTTGGCCTCGATGTTAAGAAGAGAAATTGGCCGATAGGACTCGTGGCGGTCCGGAGGTCGACCGGGTTTACAAAACACTACTATTTCTGCATGTCTCCAGTCCGCCGGCAGAAGGCCCTCCTCTCTTGCTGCCTCCAGGGCAGCTTTGTAGTGCGGCCCTAGTTGGAGGTGGTAGCGCTTGAAAAATTCACGGGGGAAACCGTTGGGCCCAGGGGTCTTACCAGTATTGAGTTCCCCCAATGCTGTGCCCAATTCTTCGGCCGATAAGGGGGCCTCAAGGCGCTCACGCACATCATCTGGAAGCGCGTGGGGCGGGAGATCAGTTATCAACTTGTCAACGTCAAGTGCCGAGAGGGAGTCCCGCGGGGCGCACTGTACTGCAAAGTAGCCAGCGAAACTGTTCGTCAGTTCCCTTGGAGCTGAAATGAAGGCCCCTGTATCGTCTCTGAGGCCCGGCAGGTCCTGTGTCTGTAACACTTTTTGGCAGAGTTTATGAAGCATGGTGCTGGACTTGTCGCCCCATTGATAAATCCTACTTCTGGTCGCTAGCCAGATCTGACGGGCTTCGTCCAACTGGAGGGAGGCGTACTTCTGCTGCGCCAGCAAAAGCTGCCCCACATCCTCCAGGCGACTCGCCACCCCACATTGAGTCTCCAGCTGTTCCACCTCCGCCGCGGCTCGCACCAGCTCTTCCCGTCGCCTGCGCCGCCGCGAACCATGCTATATCTACCCCGCGCAGCGTGGGTTTCAGAGCCTCCCAAACAGTCCGTGTGTCAGAGACCGTACCCAGATTTACATCCCAGTACTGGGCGATAGCCACCTCCATATGTTGCTGATACGCTTCCTGCTGCAAGTGCCAGGTGGAGAGGCGCCACCTAAATGGGCGTCTCTCTCTATCCAGGGCAACCTCCACAACAACGGGGGAGTGATCCGAAAGTCCCCGAGGCAGGATAGCCGCCGAGACCACTCTGGTAATGACCGCGGCTCAAACAAAAATGTAGTCTAGTCTCAAACGAACGGTGGACCGCTGAGACGTACATGAACTCCCGCTCATGTGTGTGCAAATATCGCCATGAGTCCACCCAGTTCAGGCCACTCACCATTCAATTTAGTGGGGGTATCTACAATGGGGTCACCCCTGAGCCTGAGGCGATCAATCCGACACTGCATGACATCATTCCAGTCTCCCCCTATTACCGCTAGGCTCTCTGGGATCTCGGCCCATACTGTGAAGAGTTTTTCAATCAGGGCCCATTGCAATGGAGGCGGAGCATACACGCTCCCAAGAACCACTGACTCTGAGCCCACCGTCCCCTGCACAAAGACATAACGGCCCTGGGGGTCTATCCAATGTTTAGTGTGCGTGTAAGCCAGTCTACGGTGTATCAGTAAGGCCACCCCCCGATATCTGCTCCCGAAGCCCGCGTGGTAGACCTGGTCGTAGCCATATCTCTGTAAGCTCGGGGCTTTGTTACCCATTAGGTGTGTTTCTTGTAGCATCAGGACATCTACATTCTCCCTCTTCCCCTGTCTCAACACCGCCCCTCTTTTGATCTTGTCGAACATACCCCTCGCATTCCAGCTCATCACTCTCACCAGGGCGCCAATTTGCGCCCGCCCAGGGTTTTCAGCCCCCATCTAAGCGCAGGTGGATTCGTACAGCAGGTAGTAGGCACAACAGGCGTGGAAACCACAACAGCATCATTCGAGACAATCGTGTGCAGGACAACCCCCCCTCCCCTCCTCCCTCAGGCCCCAACCACCCCTCCTCGTGATCCCCCCCCCTCAAGCCAACTGCAATCAACTTCCCACGACTCCCCACCCCCACCCCATACCTCAATGAACAATGAAGTATCTGTCGCGGTGTAGCGTGACTCCTGCCTCCAACATGAGACAGACCGCCCACCCCACCAATGGACCCCCATAGCTACCCTAAACCCACTAACAAAATAGACCTAACAGAGGGGTCGAGTCCGCCCTCCCTATGCTGTCCCCCCACCCGAGCCCCAAAACCACAAAGTTACTTGTACAAATGAAGTTCTTTGCTGCAGTCCGCCAAGGCTGTCCACATCTGGGAGGAGCGAATCATCTTCCCTTAAATCCTGATGGAGCAATCACCTTTCGCTGCGATACCTAAGTCGCCAGATCTTGAGAATCTGGGGCCCCAGTAGCTCCTGCCGCCCCATTCTCCGTAGAGGAGTTCTTCTTAGAACAGGACCTCCAATTGCTTCTGCTGCGCGACCGCCGTGGAGTCCGAGGGGGGCCCAGTCGTGGAGGAGTCCAAATCCCGACCCGGGGGTGTGTGCACTCTAATACAGACTGTCTCGTCCGTCCAGGCGAAGACTTCCTCTGGGGTGTTAAAGAATAAGGTCTTGGATGGGAACACCACCCGCAGACGGGCCGGGTAGAGCAGAGCATATTGAATTTTCAGACCCCGCAGTCTCGCCTTGGCCTCAGTGAAGGATTGGCGCTGCTTCTGCACCAACTTAGTGTAGTCCGGAGAAATCAGGATTTCATGATTGTCATACAGCAGAGGTTCCTTCATACGGGCCTGTCGCAGGATCGTGTCGTGGTTGTGATAGTTGAGTAGTTTGGCTATCACAGGTCTAGGGCGTTCCCCAACCGGCGGCTTCTGGGTCTGCGCCCGTTCGACTATAAAGCAGCGCGACAGGGACTCCGGAGGAATCCAACCTTCCAACCAAGTGGTCAGGAAGGCCTCCATGTCACCCTTCTCACAATCCTCCGGAAATCCCACAAACCGTAGGTTGTTCCTTCGGGCACGCCCTTCTGCATCTTCTGCCCTCAGGGCAAGGCCCCTCTGGATGCCCCCCATATTGGCCACCTTCTTAAGAGTCGCGACGTCATCCTCCACTCCAGTAATCCTTGTTTGGACTTCCATTATGCGAGCCACTGCGTTGCGTAGGTCCTGGCGCAGTAATGTAACATCTGCTCCGACTGCCCCAATTTTTGCGTCCAACATGTCCCGGGACTGTGTTATCGCCGCCAGGAGGGCAGCATTATCAGGGACAGATGCAGGAGGTCCCATCGGCCGCGCCGGCACCCCCCGGCTGTAGGAGAGTAGGGTCTGCAATCCTATGATCACCCAGATTTTTTGCTTTTGTTTCACTGGTTTACGACTTTCTCTGGCTGTGGGCCTGCCAATCAGACCCACAGCCTAGCTGTTCTCTCACTAAATTGACATGTGTACCTTAGGTGCATTACCCAATTGGAACTGGGCCACCTTGTCAGACCCTGTCACTCAGGGCATCGGTGTACCCAGGGCCTACCAGGGGCTGAAGCATGTATTATGCCACCCCTAAATGGCGATCTAAATCTGACACAACTGGCTGCACGACAGCTGGGGCAAGGTGGTGTACTCTCCCTTTGCTTTAGATATAGTATACCTATATCTAACCCCGAAAATGGACACACGGATCCCTATCAGTCACTCCTATGGCAGGCCTTGACAATCCTGAAGGCAGAGTGCGTGGAATCGTGTGAACTGGTGCTCTGGCATGAGCTGAGCCCGGCTGCAGCTTGCGGAACCAAGTCCCAATAGCTGTTCCATGATATCGCGTACCATATACTCTTAAGTGCATTATAATCCTCGCGGTTAAATGCTAACTTTGGTATTGCGTTATCAAAACATGTCGAGTAAGGTGTCATACGAATTGGGATACTGACCCCTCACCAATGCTGGCGACGGGGTTAGTGTTCCACCCTTCTAGAGGGACACGACATGTACGTAACTGTGAACCCCGGTTAAAGTTAACTGAAGCCTCAGCTCCACAAAATGGATGCTGCCACCACAGACACGAGTCTGACCTTCTGCTGCTGGGAGTCCCTCCAGCGAGGAGAGCTTGGACAAAGAGTTTCCTGTCCGGGGCGGTGCTCGCACCATCCCAGACAGGGTTTTGTGTATCCTGGGTAGGCAGGGCTTTACAGGAAGGTGACTGCAGAGTGGCACCCCGGTGCTCACTACGCATCTGCCGGCTAGAACCAGTTCCAGGGGCACACCAGCCCCTGGCCTGGGGAAAGTCCGGCATGGGAGAGGGGTGTAACCCCCCTTCCTGGTAACACCCCTAGGGCAGGACCTAGTCGCGTACCCACCCCTTTCTTTAGGATAAAGGCAGGAGCGGGGACCCTTCCAAATTAGATCATCTTTGAATCAAGAAACTACTTTCTACGAAAGGAACTCTTGACTCTTCTCAAGATTTCTCCCTTGTGGCTAAGGAGTAGTCACCCTACATCCGCAGGCACCATCTAAGAACTCTGCGGTTTGCTGCACGTCCTTCCTCAGGAATCCGACTGCCTAGCTCGACGAGAACCGGCTTCCCTGGCACCTCTGACCTCTACCCACATCGTCAGCTCAGCTGAGATCCGTGGGTGCGACGAGACCTCGAGGGACCGGCCATCATCAGAACTGCACGACTTCTGACCAGCACGACCGCCGAGGGACCCTCTGGTGAGTGCTTTGGGGTCCGAGAAGCCCCGACCCTGAGCAGCTCCAGCACCGAAGTCCAGCCTCCCAGCATCTCCACAATCTGCGTGGGGCCCTTCTGCTTTTTGCTGCTCATCACGTTGTCTGGCTACTAGCCCGCTGGCTTGTGGCCTTCTCGACGATGCCCAACGACAACAACGCTGCTGGTCTGGTTGCTCCAGACTGGCCTTTGCTCCCCTCTGAAAGAGGAGCACCCCGGACCCACCTGGTCCACCCAAGATGCCATTTTAGGTCCACCACGTGGCCCTGAATTTGCCAAGGCTTGTTGCCCCAATCCTGGGCCCTGCGACGCCGACCGCATCAACCATCGTGGGACAGCTCGCACCTCCATCCTGGTCACCGACAACGCCTCCTGGTCCGTGAGACTGCAGAGCCCAGCGTCGCCCACTCACCTAGTCGAGGTGACTACCATGCGGTGCCCTCCTGGTGCCCTCTCACTACTGGCTAGTAGTTACGAACTTGGTCCCCTCTGCTTTCAGGTGTCATCCATCTCCGATCCAGGCTTGGATCTCTACGAACTATCTTCACTGGTCGCCTGCCAGCAACTCCTTCCTTCAGGCTCCTGGTTCGTCAGCGAGGATTCTGCAGCCGCAGCCCCTGGGCTAGGTAACTTCGGCATTTCGGTGCCCCAGCATAGCCTCATTATCTAAAGGGTCCAGAGTCACTGTCTCTTCCGACTTGCCTTATCGAGTTCGCCCGAGAACACTAACTTTCCGTGCCCTTGGGCATTTGTGTAGATTGTGCACTTGAAGTATTTTCCTAAGAGTTTTGTTGTGTGCTTAGTACCCTGTCCTCATAAAGAGTACAGGGCTGTTGTGACTTAAAATAAATACACTGTTTATTTTCATAACACTTGTGTGGTGTCCTTTCACTTGGTGTTCAAGGGGTATATGTGATGGTATAACAGCTGGCTTAACACGCCCTCTAGAGTTTAGCCCGAAGACTGCTCGTATCCACGCTACTAGGATAGCTGGTCTAAGGTTGACTTACAACCAATCACCAGAAGGGTCATTTGGACTGATGCATAGTGATCACTAGAATAGTGAGCACTGCATATCAGGCCAACTTCTCACACCGGCGGCCCCGTAAATTTGTCAATTGTGCCCTGCTTTAAGGTGTGTCCGCTGTTGCCGCCCCTCGTCATAGCTGCCAATATATGTGGAAATCGGGTCCAGGGCGCTATCAGTACAACAAACACGGTGCAGGTGGCCCCCCTCCTGGTCAAAACGCGCCTCCGCCTAGGGCGCTGCACCCCTGCGCTCCAGCTGTACCTCCACGGGGCCGCTCCTCACTCCGACGACCAGCAGATGGGCCACTGCCAGGGCCAGAGCCACGTGAATTACTCCGCTGGGCTCTCTCCAAGGGGCTCACCACCACCGACCCACAAGCCGCCACCACCGGGCCAGGCCACAGGATACAGCCCCCCACGGGACCAATTCACTGCAATTATCGTATGGCCGGTCGTCGCTACCTGCTGCCACCTCTACTCGCCGCTCAGGTGTAGTAGAGGGTGGGGGGAGGGGGAATTCGTATCACCAGGGGAGGAGGGGGGGCTCTCCGCCGCCTCACAGAGCGGCCGCTACCGCCAGTCTACCGCGACCTCGCAGCAGCCCGCCCTGCCGCCGATCCCGCTCTCCAAACAGCCGGTGTTGCGGATCGGGGGCCCCCAGCAGCTGACCCGCCGGCCTCCTCACCAGTCAACCCGCCGGCCTCCTCACCAGTCACGCCCAGGGCACCTTCACCGCAGCGGCCTCCGGAGTCCCGATAGTCAGGGACCGGCCACTGCTTCCGCGTCTCGCCGGCTACGCCTCACTTCCGGTCCGCCTCTGCAAGGCGAGAGCCCCGGCTCCTCTCGTGGCAGCAGGCCGCACGGCTCCAGGGCCCGAGTCTCTGCTCGGCAGTCCGCCCCTGCCCCCAAACATTCGCCACGGCTCCGCAGTGAGGTCCGGTAGGCAGATTCGTCGGTTTGGGCTCCTCGGGATGAGGGAAGCGAGTGATATATGCAGGATATCGGATCAGCGGGACGGAGCTCACTTAAGCTGCGTCCGCCATGATCGCCGCCTTGGCCACGCCTGTGAAGAACAATATTTGATGTGTGTTTAAAACAATTTTTTTTAGTTTTTATCTATGATGTGGCGTAATGAACACATCTGTTGAACCATGTTCGACTCACGGCGTCTGCTTATTATACTGCAAATTTCTACAAAACCGTTATTCTCCCTGTGAAGCGTGACAGTTAGTCAGCTTCCCTGTAGCTGTTGAATGTGCCCACATTTTTTGGGTTAACTGCTTATAATTCGCGTTTCCGCACCCGCTTACTTATATTTCCTACATGTTAATGCACTATCTTGTTATGTCCCTCCTATGCGTATGTTTGCCTTTTAATGCGTGTATATTTTAATTGCAGGCTGTTTGCTAAAGAAGACACAGCGTGTAAAAAAGCTATTTTATTGCAACTGGCTTAGGGACTTGTTGTAATTGACGCTTTTGCAGGCTCCTCTGCTGCTGCCATTTCCCCCTCCCTTCTCGCCCAGTCCTTTGCGCGCAGACACCATCTGCCTTAAACAGCCTGCAGGCTCCTCTGCTGCTGGCATTTCCCCCTCCCTTCTCGCACAGTCCTTCACCTCCTTTATCCCCTTTCGGCCGCTTAGATGTTCTCAGTTAGCCACAAGCTCTTAGCCTCCTCTCTGCTTTTAACTCCATATTTCTTGCTCTAGGTCCATTCCGTTCTCCCCATCGTTTCCTTCCTCACTGACTTTATCTGCATCTTTCTCCCTATCCTTCCATCCTTCAACTTTCTCAAGCTTTCTTCCTCTGGATTTCTGCTCCTCCATCTCATGTGTGCTTTCTTCATGGGCTTCTATCTCCTCCAGTGTTGATTTCCCACTCCATACCTCTGCCGCCTTCTGCTTGCAGCCAGACTGTCCGTTTCCACTCTGACACTGTCTGATTGCTAAATATTGCATCTGCTGGTGTCATACCACCAGCCTGGCTGGGGCGTCTGCTGTGGAATATGACCGAGCCAACATTCCTCTACCAGGCTTGGAACTCGTCCTCACTCGTACTCACACTACTTTATGACACACACACTGCGCCCTCACACTACTTTAGGCCACACACACACACACTGCGCCCTCTCACTACTTTAGCCCACACACACTGCACCCTCACAAATTATTACATTTACAAGACCAGTAGCTCCAACTTTTCTAATGCAAGACCTATTAAATTTCCAATGCTTGTTGAATTCTGTTGCCCATCAGTCTTTTGCTTATAACGCATGCTCTCTTTTTGTTGTCACGTTCCAATATTTCAATTAATGCCACAATTGGTTCACACTATATTCTCTTTGCTGTACTTGTGCCGCTCTTACAAATCAAGCTAAGCATATCCACTTAATTTTCAGCCTCATATTAACAATTACAGCTTTTCCTTTAGCTATTTTAGGTACATATATTTTTTTTAAATGTGTGAATATTTAATTTTCATGGCCACCACGGAACCCTAGAATAGTGTTCCCCTGGATAAGAACAGCTAAACTAGAACAAAGTTTTGTAGCATTAGTAAGTGTGTTTTCTTGGTGTCCCTCGACCACACACCCCTGTCTCACGGGCCAATGAGTGTTCAACAAATTGTTTGTGGCTTGCTGCCCATCATGAAGGCCGCATGGGGTACTTTTGGTGTCGAGTTTGAAGGTTTTTTTTTAAACAAAAAATACTGTCTCTTTAAGGCACTTGAGTGGCCAGCTTAATTTGTTCAAGTTGTCAGGAGTGTTCTCTCCAATAACAGGTTGGTGCTGGCCTCAAAAGATCCAATTTAGTAATTCCTTGGCTATCATTTTACAATTCATGGCTAAAGTTATAAGTATGGGTGGCTATTACAGCATTAAAGGTGGAAAGGAAGTATTGTAGCCTGCAGGCAGGCAATGTGCAGTGAGTCGGGTGGGGATTGTGTTCCTGGCAGGATGTCTGCATAACCAGAGATGGTTAATGGATGGCCAATCACAAAACACGAATTAATTGTTGCACAGGAGGGGAGCAAGGTATCTCAAAAGCAACCCAGCATTTACAATGCAATGGTTTCTTCTTTGTTAAAGTTAGAGCTATTGGTATTGCAAATGTTATTTTTTTCATTTGTTTTTTTTAAAACTGATAAATATGTTATTGTAATTTACAATTGCAATTGTTAAGCATTAGAGAGTAGTAGAGAGTATTGGCAGTGATTAATTGTTAGAGAGTGACTAGTTGATTAATAGAGTATACTTGTATATAGTAGGGTAGTAGTGAGTTGTAGGCAATAGTTGGTGAGTATTGTAGATTAGTGCAGAGTAGTATAGAGTGAGTAGTAGTTAGCGTGTAGGAGTTAGTGAGTAGTAGAGACAGAGTAGTAGTGAGTATTGAAAATTAGTAGTTAGAAATAAATGTAGTGTAGTGAGTTATAGATAGTATATGGAGCAGTATATTATTTAGTAAGTGAGTAGCGAATGACTTAAAATAGATTATATATTAGAGAGCAGTAGTTAGTACTTTTTAGTATTAGAGTGTAGTAGAGAGTAGTATAGTAGGAGAGAGTGAGTTTATATCGAGTTTTTACGAAAATACTTTCAAACAAGCATTGCTACACTCCTCTTATGAATGAGTATGAAAGGCTTTATTTCGATAAAAACATATCTTAAAAGCATGAACATAAAACAATACTTTAACATCCTGAAAAGAGTTCGTTTTTTCATCAACATGAGCACCTAGGTGCCAACTTCTTACAATTTTTCTTAAAAAGTAGACATTTTACATCCAGAATAAAACGCAAAATAGAAAAATAAGAACTACTTGCACATAAAAGTAAAATCACAGATTAAACATTTTCTCTTAGCCTTTTTGATCTGATGGACCAAGCCCATCTCAAAAACTTTGACAGGTCACATACGTACAATAATAGAGTATCAGATTTGAGAATGCGCAGCGCTACAGAATGGTCTCTAGTACCCAGTTCTCTACATAGCGGTTTGAGACAGCAATTCCTCTGTGTTTTATATGCCGGACATGCGAACAAGATGTGTGCCATTGATTCTATTCTAGACTCGCAATTAGGGCAAAAAGGGGAGGTTTGAAAAGGGGCTTTCCAACGGGCAGTCAATTCCCGTATTGGTAATATACCAACCCTAAATTTGAAATACAAAGCCCTATCAAAGGGCTTCTGAATGTCAAGATAGGGTTCACAAAATGCAGCATCCTTGATCCTCAAAAAGTCATAAGTTATTCTACCTAATTTGGGATCTGAGTTACATTTACTAGATACCCAACTCCAGTAAAGTTTCTTCAATACTGCTTTCGGTGGGGCAGATCTATTTACCCATGCATATTTGAGGCCTAAATCACAAAGCAAGGATTTGACATCATTGAGCCACTTAATTTTATGCCATCCCATCATGGACACTCCTCTTATGGGCTTCACACTGATTACAATATTTCTCAATATTTACACGGAGGCATACCGCGTGGTATTGTACCAACGTTTAAATAACTATGATGACCATAATGTATCCGGGCATGGTAATCTGAGCTATTGATACCTCAGACTGTGATGTAACTAATCAACTGTAAATGAAATAGACGCTTAGAAGGTCCAAAATGGAAAGGAATACCAGAAAAGGCTGAAATGTCATTAAATGCATGAATCTCCTCTGAAAGCCATTAACGCTGGCGTGATGGAGCTGAGCCACAACAAATGTTTTTTGCGGAGGCGAGAGCGAACAAGTGAAGTTCGTCAGATTTGAACGTGTGAAAGAAACGCTGCTGGCTTCTCATTTGGACCCGACTGATTCCCAGCATCCAAACACCTGACTGGTAAACCTGTCGATCTGAATTATAAACTCCCAGTCAGGGCCTAGAGACGGAGAAAAGGAAAACAAACACAAAAACCAACAAGAAAAGTGTGGGGTGCAGGACAAGCTACAACAGGATGCATGCATATTCCTCTATCAAGAAAAGCAATAGTGCTGGGCTTTGACTATAGTGTGATGGGGTAGAGGAAGAGGTGCAGGTATCCTCCACAGGAGTGGGGGGGGGGGGGGTGTAATTGTGCAGTTATCAGATTCTGGACTCTGAGATATATGCTATTATAAAGGAGGCTCAGATGCTTAAATGTGACCACTACGCGCTCTCCTAGCGATATTGTAGATCCACAAACAGTTCTATTCTTTGGTTGTCTGTAAAACATGCACTTTGACTAGAATATATGACCGTAAAATTGATCCTTAGTTCAGAAATGTTTGTGTCCTGACGGGTAAGTAAAGTGTATTAGAGTAAGTAATAGAGAGTATTATAGAGTGACTAGTAAAGAGTTGTAGTAGAGTTAGTAGTAGATAGTGAGTAGTAGAGAGATCCTCGCCCACCTCAAGTCCCCTGCACTGTCACAATCCTCTTCAAAGCAAGTGCTAATGACTTCCCATTTGCAGCTCCTTGAGGTATCTGCCACATGCTGTGAAGACCAGGAGCAGCCCTAGTTATTCTGCCTCCTGAAAATCGGCAGGTCTGCCTCACTTAATGCGCACCCTTCAAGTTCAGTGTCTGTCGGGCATTGTATGCTTGAAATGGAGAGGGAGACGGCCCAGGCAGGCGGGCAGCTTTTCCCACCTAAAAACCGACCCATCAACTGTTCTCAGTCCGATTGCCCGCCCTGCCAATGTAAGGACGTCACACAATTTGCAAACCCATACTTTACTGATTTTGTCTGAAAACGTGCCCTCTACCAGAATGTCCCAAAACTGAGTTTTCAAAAGTCGCACAAAAATGCAAACCCATACTTTGAGAGTTTGTCGGTAGACTCCATTTATTTTCACTTTTGTTTCTAGGGGGACTTTGTTAAAATATCTGTTTACACGGCTATTGTTTGTAGCTGTAAAGATGATTAGTGCTTAAAGAATAGAACGGTGGGTGGGACTTGTTACATCAAAAACCCTAAACCGATTACAAAAAACAAACCTGCATACCTGAAATAGAAAAGAACAGTATGGGGCTTATTATCTCCTAATATTGCTGACCTGAGATGAAGTGTGTTCCAAAATCCTCGGGTTTAATTAATACTCATTTACTGTTCCAGGCAGATTAAAGGGTACTTGTGAGCAGCGCCCCACTTTACCCAACACGCTGCGTCATTATGCCGGAGTTCGTTTTCTATAAATCCCATGAGTTTACAACAACTCTGCAACTTGAAATGCATACACAGCTCTATACTACTCTTCTGCCGCTTCTCAGCACTGAAAATGTGTTATATGCTGGATACAGAAGGAAAGCCGAGCGAGCCTTCCTGGGACTCGAACTCGAGGCTTACAGGTCTCACTAGATGACAGCAGAGAGTGTTAGCTCACTGAGCCATCTGAGCACATAAGCTCCACATAAAAACGGAAGTGACTGATTCAGCAATCACGAGAAACATCCTGCTCTGAAATCGAAAGAAGGCGGGATCACTGTTTTACTCGTAGGCAACAGTACAATATCTGTCTGCAGAGAGACTGGTGAGTGAGTGAGTGTCTGGAACAGGAGAGAGGACACCCAGGAGGCTCTCAGTGACAGGCTGGTGGCGCTGGGGTAGAGTCACTCACACCGGGACAGCCCCTCTCCCTGGCGCACACCAGGACAGCCCCTCTCCCCGGCGCACACCGGGACAGCCCCTCTCCCCGGCGTACACCGGGACAGCCCCTCTACCCGGCGCACAAGACGGGTGTAAAGTCTTGACGGGCCCTAGGCCCTCATGTTGGCAATCAGTCACACGCAGACACAGGTCACCCTGGAGGTATGGTGCAACTGACCCAGAGCACGTGGGCTTGGCCTCTTTTATTGAAGCTGTGTCACCTGACCAGTGACATCAGTGGTGGGTGGGTGGGTGTGAAGTGCAATTACAGGCTCGGCACTAGAATGCTGACCGACTCGGAGTCCTTACATCCCTCCCAAAATTGGTTAAATATTAAACCAAATGGAAAAAGTCCAAAAACCTGTGGGGGAAAGAAAACACAGAAAATAACTTTGGACTTGCGCTTTCAAACAAGTTTCTTTGGCTGCTTGCATGCCGCAGGCAGTATAGTTCTTGCGTTCAGGACTAATAGTTCTCGGTGGCACAGTTTGCAGTTGTTCGGCGGGTTCATTCCTCGTCTGTGCTGTCTGTACGCTGTTCTCAGCCCTTCCTTTGCTTCGCTCCGTTGGTGATGAGAGATAGATGGATGACATAGGTGTCAACAGTCTTCTGGTTTTGTGATGTTTCCGGGCAGGCTTTAGTGTTGGCTCTTGGCAGGTGAATAGAGTAGGTGCAAACATCCCTCTCACTAGGATGCCCCTCTCGCCGGTATTCTTCTCTCACCAGATGTCCGGGAGGACCTCTTTGCCAGGTTTCCACTGGACTGGTGTTTTCGGTCGTGTTTCTCCACCATGGCCTTCGGGCGTCCCGAAGCCTCACCGTTGTGTCCTAGTTCTGCCTGAAGGTTGAGTTGTCGACTCTCTTCATTGCTCGCGAGGCTTTCATCCCCTTGGGTCCTGCAGACGTGCTTCTGTAGATCGGTCTCCCGTGCGGGGACTTTCTGCCATCAGAGTCCCTTGAGGCCTCTGCTTCTTGGGTTGCCACGGGTCGGTGTGGAGTGGTCAGTTCATCAGCCAGATGTGTGAGCACTCTCGCCATCCAATCTTCCGCTCAACCTCAGAGGTAGATATCACCACCAGTCTATCTTACTCTCTTCTGCGTTCGCCATGTGGATGGATGGCTCGTAGGTGGTTGTCTTTGGTCTGCGCTGCCGGTGCTCTTGCCAGGCTTGTCTTCCATTGCACTCAGGTGTTCCAGTGCCTGTCACCTTGCTTCTTTCCGCAGGGGCGGCTTCTTCTTGCAGTGGCAGCGTGCCATTCTAATTTCTTCTTTCTTGTTTTCTTAGTGGCGGTGGCCACTCTTCTTTCTTCCATCTTCTTGAAGTGGCAGTCGTCCCACTCTGATTAGTTCTTCCTTCTTTTCTTCTTAGTGGCGGTGGCCACTTAGATCTTTCTTTCTTCCTTCTCCTTCTTCTCGCGACGTACCCTGGCCCCACCTTCTTCATCTTCTCTAGCCAGGCTTCCCCATGCAGCGCGCGCACTCTGCACGTTTCTTCCAGGTCTTGTCCTAGTCCTAAGACACTGTCTTCTTGTCACTCACTTCCAGGGTTAGCGTTGCGACCTCACCTCTTATTTCCTTCGCTTCCGTTCATTTGTGGAGTTGAAGTTCGTGGGTCCATGTCCTCGGACTGCGCCTTGGCTGAACTTCTTGGACCTTGTGCTGATCCCTTCTGCCAATGTCCGGCAGGTAGGCTTTGTGGTGCTGAACTTCTTGGACCGCGTGCTGGTCCCTTCTGCCGATGTCCGGCAGGTAGGCTTCGTGGTGCGACCATCTGGCTGGTCGGATTCGTGCTTTGTGCCCAGAGTGGTCAGGTTGCTTCTGTGTTGAATCTTCAATGCTGCGGGTTGTCTGCGCAACCATTTTCTTTTCATTGCAGTTTAATTGCTTTGGTGCGCAACTGGGTGCGCTCTTCGGGTGTTCCCTTGTGACTTGCTGCTTTGGGCTCGTGCTGTCAGCACTGCTGCGCATTTGCTTCGTGCGCTTTCGCACTTCTGGTGCTGGGTTCCAGAACCATCGTCGGTTCGTGTGGTGGTGCTTCTACTTTCGCCATTCTGCTGCAGCGATGGCCTGTGGCCACCAGGCATCTCTGTGCTCTCTTCTGGCGTGGCGTAGGTGCTTCGGGAGTGTTGCTTCTTGGAGGGTTGCGTCATCACTCTGTTGACATTCTTCTGGTCTTCCATTTCGTGCGCGCTAGTGGCTGTGCTCTTTGTTCGCTTTTTTTCTGCGCAGGTGCTGCGTATCCTCTAGAATGTTCTGCGTGGAGTTGCTGTGCTCCTGACGCGCTTCTGGGGTTTCTGGCGCGTTCCTGGGGTTGTCTTCGCGCTCTTTTGTACTTCTGGCGCGCTCCTGCGCCATTACCTTTTATCTTCCTCGGCGGTGTGATGGCTTGTATACTTCTTTGGACGTGACGGCGGGCAGGTTGCTGCCCTTCGTAGTCTTTTGCTGCAAACCTTCCTTGTGCTTTGTGGCTCGTTCCTCTCTTCTTGGGAGTAGCCACCTGCCAGCAGGTGGTGCTCTGTTCGTCTCTGGGCGTCTCGGGCAAAGGTGTTCAGGGATGCTGCGGGCTGTTCCTTGGTACCTGGAGCAGATCTGGCCTGAAAACGTTACCCGTCCTTTCTTTCATTGGAGCCTCTCACTCTGCCATCATTTGCTCAATTCCTTCATGTTGGGGGCGCAGTTACTCAAAATGGCCACTAGATGGCTCTGTTGCATCAGGCAGCTTTCCACCTGATGCGTGTCTCTCTGGTCCCGGACGGGTGTTGAAAAGGAGGTCTTGGAACTGAAAGGCCGTCTTGTTCAGGCCACGGGACACAAGACTACCCAGGCAAGTTGGAGGATGTCTTTAATGTTTCTCCCTGGCAACCATGGGTGCACTTGCGCTTACACCCAGGGCTCTTTGGGTGTCTCTTGTTCTTTTGCCGCATAGGGGTTCTGTGAGGTTGGAGGAGACAGAGGGCAGCTCGAGGCAGTTGGCCCTCTGCAGCCCTCTTGCCGCTTCACGTTTTCTCCATCATGCTGCAGCATTAGTAATAGGTGGGGAGTGTCCTCGGGCCAGATGCTGCCTTTGTTCCTTCGTGCCCCGCCGCAGCTTCCTTCCTCACATGCTGCGCGGCGGGGAGAGGTGTCGGTGCTATTGTCCGGGCCGCTCTACCTTCGGCCACACACACGGGGCAGCCTCAACGGTGAGTCGAGGCAGGCGGTCGCTGCTTGATTGCTTCCCCTATTACCGGTGACTTCACTTTTATCAGGTCTGCTCCGGGGGTGTAGTGATGATGTTACCGGCTGCGGGCCGGGTGCTAGTTTTTCTCTCCCTCACCCCCCCCCCCCCTCCTCGCCGCAGTTCCATGCTCCACACGCTGCGTGGGGTGGGGTGATGTCGCTGCTCCGTGCACTCGCGGGTGGGCTCCGCTTTCTTCAATTAAGGGCCCGGCAGCTCTCTTCACGCTGCGGGCTCCTTTCCCTACCACCGCGGCAGCTTTAGTCAGACGCAGCGCGGCGGGGCAGGGGTGGCTGCGTGCAGGCCGCGGGTGGGCTCCGCGAGTCTTGCTTCAATAACGTGGGCAATAGCGGCCAACGCCGCGTCGCAGCGGGTGGGCTCCGCTGGCCTTGCATGATTGGGCATAGCTGGCGCCGCTCTTACTTCAGGGAGCACAGTCAGTGTCTATAACTTATAGCGGGTGGTTTCCGCTTTTGGTGCTTTATAGTCCGGGGCTCACCTTCGGCCGACGGGCCTGTTCTTCCGCGGGTGGGCACCGCGATGGCGTCTGTCTTCTTAGGGCACCCCCATGGCAGGGCGGGCCACGGCAGGCTGGAGAGGTGCGGGGTGAGCTCCCGGTCACCTCTTTCCTTTTCTCCAGGCCCGGGGCTCGACACACGCCTCGTGGGCCTCTCGGCGGCCGGCTTCCTTCTCAGGGGATGTGCCTTTGCTGCAGGCAGCTCTCTTTTCCCCTTTTCCTTTAAGTTTTCTTTTTAGCTGTGGCAAGCTGGGCACAGCTCCGTCCTTGTCGCCATTGTAAAGTCTTGACGGGCCCTAGGCCCTCATGCTGGCAATCAGTCACACGCAGACACAGGACACACTGGAGGTATGGTACAACTGGCCAAGAGCACGTGGGCTCGGCCTCTTTTATTAAAGCTGTGTCACCTGACCAGTGACATCAGTGGTGGGTGGGTGTTCAGTGTAATTACAGGCTCAGCACTAGAATGCTGACCGACTCTGAGTCCTTACATCAGGGTCACATGCAGGGCAGTACCGCTGGAAAGTACGTACGCAATGAGTCTGCATCGCGGATGCCCATGGTAAGGGAATACTGCACTGCCGCTTGGTGCGCCAGGGGTGTCACCGGATCCTTGTGCAGTGAATCCGGTGCATTTTATGGCACCGATTGCCAGGTGGGGGCAAGAGAAGCTTCGGGGGTGGGTAGGGGGCAGGGTGTGATGGCGCTGATGGTGGAACCAGGGGTTCCGGGGTCCACCTCTAATGCTACTGATGGAGAGAGCGGAGTAGGTGACATGGCTGTGGGGCAGGGGAATAACATAGGAACAATATGCCCCCATGCTGTCCTCTGTAGAAAGAAGCGCCTTCCTCAAGGCGCTACGCAAGCACACAAATAGGGTGGAGACAGAAAGCCAACCCAGCAGTGAAATAGGGAAAACAAAACCACGAAAAAGGAAAACTTGAACTGTCCAGCAGCTGCAAATCCGTGGAGTGAATGCAGCATATTGAACCGACGGGACTGTGGGGTCGGTGGGCCTTTTGTCTGTAAGCCCTGCCCTCTTCAGATTGGGGGGGCGTGTTTTCTAGGATGTAAACAACAATGAAAAACGCGCCCCCCCAGTCTGAAAAGGACTGAGCTTACAGACAAATGGTTATTCTTTCGATATAAGCCCAGTCCTTTTGCGATTGGGGGGGTCGGGTTTTTGACTGACAACGTCACTAGTAGAACAAACCTAAAAAATACGCACCCCAATCCGAAAAGGATGGGGCTTAAATGGAAAGAATGACGTCACTGAGACCTCTTCTCCAATGGCTGGCCGCCGTTTAGGAGGCCAGCCAATGATGAAGAGGGGCGGGGGTAACCCTCGCTACTCAGTCATTAATTCTCGCCAGCTACACTAGCAGAGACCTAAAAAGGCTGTGGAGCAAATGCTGGAAACGCTAAGCCCCTGAACGCTATGGACCAGTCACCTACTTTAAAGACTTGAAGAGAGGTATACAACCGTAGCTTGGTTAAGAAAGGTCTAGCCAACAGTTTAAAAGAGCTGCAGCAAAGTTTTAAGACTAAACTCTATTAACGTAGAAGGAGCCTGCACTATCGCGCAATAAACAGACCACGCAGTGTCAGCGTAAAAGGCCATTTTATTAGACCAGAACTGCGAATCTGAACATAACAATAACATCAACAATAACAGTAACCGCAAACCCCCACTCACACTTCCCCCGTCATTCGTTTCATTCACTCCGCTTCATCACCAAGCCCTAGAGGCTCGAAAAACCTTTCTTCTTGCCCGTCAATCACCGTCATCCAGCCCCCAGCCGTTGCGTCATTCTATTCACGCTTCTATCTGTCCTATGCAACCCCCCCCCCCAAGGGATGGGTGTGCCCGCTCTTGACCCCCTTGTCCCTTCGAATCCTGCCTACAGCAGCTCTGGCCTAAACTGGCAACGCCATAGACCGACCCAACAAACCACCTCCAGTTGCCGGGTGGGTGGGTGGCCTTTTGATCTCCCTCCCGATGGTGCCAGGCACAAAAAGAGGAAGTTCCCTTCCTCCCCCGCGCTTAAATACCCACCCCTAACTCCTCCCCTTCCCCTACCTGGCCTATCCCCTGCGCGAAAGACCCCGGGGGAAGACTAGTCTGCGACTCTGCTTCCCCCGGGGCCCGGCATCGCGCAATAAACAGACCACGCAGTGTCAGCGTAAACGGCCATTTTATTAGACCAGAACTGCGAATCTGAACATAACAATAACATTAACAGTAACAGCAAACCCCCACTCACACTTCCCCCCTCATTCGTTTCATTCACTCCGCTTCATCACCAAGCCCTAGAGGCTCCAAACACCTTTCTTCTTGCCCGTCAATCACCGTCATCCAGCCCCCAGTCGTTGCGTCATTCTATTCACGCTTCTATCCGTCCTATGCAAACTCCCCCCCCCCCCCCAAGGGATGGGTGTGCCCGCTCTTGACCCCCTTGTCCCTTCGAATCCTGCCAACCAGTGAACCCCCTGTAGGGCAGTTCACTGCCCCACCCCCTCACAGGGCCGCCCATCCGACACCAGCACCCATTCACTCCCGGCGACACCAGATAGCCTCGTTCCACAACTTGCTCACCACATCCCGCATCTCCATCATGTAGTACGCATTGCCCAGCTGAGACAAGTGCACTCCGTCCTCCCTAAAAACTAACGGTTCCTCCAGTTGAATCCCAGGATGTGCAATGACCTTATTATCCCTGTCCGCACAGTAGAGTCTCATCGCCCTATTAAGTTTCCTCCGGGCCTTCTCAATGGCCCCATGTTTCACAGCCCCTCTCTACACTTTTCTGGGGACCAGCTCCGTCCAGGCAATGCAGGCCCCCGCCAGCCTCGATTTCAAAACCTCCAAGTCCCTTTGCATGAGTTGTAACAATGCCAATCCAGACAGTTGCACCAGGTCATTTTCCCCCAAGTGAATGATCAGCAAATCCGGGCATCCCCTCTGTGGGACCATCTTCGCGAGCCAGGGCAGTAGTGCCCCCCATCGCATACAACTCTTTCCCCCCCATTTCACCTCGTGCAATTGTCCCTTCCGTCCCAGGTTACGGCCGTAAACCTGCTGGTCCGCATACTTGGAAGCCCAATGCACGAAGGAGTGCCCAATGATCCAAGTCACCGTCCTACCGCCCGGTCCACCCACGCAACCTACGAAGAAAAAGATGTTAGAACAGGCAACAAACAGCGTAACAACCAACAACCACCTGCCTGGGACCAATCTACTTCCTCACGTACCTCTCACAACATCGCGACTTCCAACGCCCAATCCTCCTAATCCTGTCCCAGGACCACCCCAGCCGGGCCGCCGCAGTCGCAGCCCCAATGCGAAAAGAGTGAGTGCCGAAACCAGCCCAATCCATGCCCAAACGCCTCAAAGCCATACGCAACACCGCCAACAGCTGGCCAGCCGTCACCCTCGCACCAGACGCATGGCAAAAAATCTCACCACAGCGCACCCCACCCGTCCCCAGGAAAGACCGCCACTCCAAAACTGGGCAAACCGCCCCGCCAGACTCATTCAACCATACCCACTTGCCTCTGCCCATTTGATCCGTTTTCGAGCAACTCAGCCAAATCCCCAATCGCCCTGCATCCACACGTACCTCCTCAAACAACCTACCCGCCCCCCGTCTCGTACCCAACAGCTCAGACACCCGGAAAGCCCCAAAAAACATCCACACCATGCACAAACAAAACAGGCCCACCTCAACCCGGTCATAACAGCATTCCGGCAACACCCCAACCAGCCGAACCAACAAGTCAAACGTCACCGCCTCTCGCAGCCGACCCTCCCCAGCCCCCTTTCCCGACCCCAACCCCGCAACATGCGAGCCAAAACCACATCCTTGGTCGGGTCAAAACCCAAGAACAAAACACAGTAAAAAGAAATCCCAGCTAACTTCCCAGAGATCGTAGCCGCAGTCAACCCCCGGTCCATGCAAGCCAACACGTAACCCAGCAGACCTTTCACCACAGTCGACTCCCCGCTCACGACACCATCCACCCCATGAAAGCACTAAATTCAGACCATGCCAGACGATAAGTCCTCCTCGTGGTCGGAGCCAGCGAACCCTCCACCAGACCAATCATCCTCACTCCCCCAAGGCCCAGATGCCGGCCGGCAGCTCGGTCCTGCAGGCATCTGCTCCCGGGTGTACAACTGTTACCACGCATTTTTTACCACGCACTACACTTACAACGCAGGCATTACCACGCATACCATTACAACGCATCGCGCTGGGGGGCGCTCTAGGATAGGGAATACGTTTAGTTTTATATCCAACACCCTCCCTAGTATCCACGGGGACTGGAGTTGGAATATAAAATTATACTTACCACTATCCAGCACCTCAAAGCGCTATGCGTTGTAATGGTATGCGTTGTAAATACCGCGTTGTAACGGTATGCGTGGTAATGGTATGCGTGGTAACGGTATGCGTGGTAACGTCATACATCCCTGCTCCCGGTGCCAGGTGTCGAAACCGCTGCCACTGCGAACGAGACAAAGCATCCGCAATGTCATTATTCGCCCCAGGGACATGCTTAGCCCGAAACACCACATTCAGCTGCAGGCACGCCAACATGAACCTACGCAACAGCCGTAGCATTCGCAGGTCCCTCGCCCTCTGATGATTCACCAGCTCCACCACTGTCATATTGTCGACATGGAAGAGCACGGACCTATTCCGAAAGTCCTCCCTCCACACCACCAGTGCCACCAGCAAAGGGAAGAACTCCAAAAAGGCAATGCTCCTGCCTTGCTTGGTCTAGGAGGCCGGCCAGCTCTCCGCACACCACCTGCCATCCCAGAAAACACCAAACCCCGCTGACCCAGCCGCGTCAGAGTAAATTTGGCATTGCCAGACCGCCCTTTCCTCGTCAAAGTCCAAGGACACCCCATTGAACTCCTGCAAGAAGGTGGTCCATGTCCTCAAGTCCGTCCTCACCCCCAAGGAAATCCTCACTCTGTGATGCGGAAGCACTGCCCCCGACATGGCCATGCCGAGCCGCCTGCAGAACGTCCGCCCTGCCCGCACCACCCTGCACGCAAAGTTAAGGAAACCCAGAAGCTTCTGCACCGCCTGCAAAGGGATCCGCCGTTCCCCCACAGCCCACTCCAGACACGCAAGAATCTCCCTCACCTTAGTCGCAGGCAGGCGCGCCACCCATTGCACCGAGTCCAGTTCAATCCCCAGGAATGTGAGGCAACAGCTGGGACCAGCCGTCTTCTCGGGCGCCAAAGGCACCCCAAACTGCAAGGCCAAAGCCTGGAACCGCAACAGGGCCCTGCCGCAATCCCCGGACTCCGACCTTCCCAGGAAGAGGAAATCGTCCAAGTAGTGGGTGACTTCACGGCACCCACTGACCCGCACCATGACCCACTGCAGAAAAGTGCTGAAAAGCTCAAACAGAGCACAGGAGATGGCACACCCCATGGGCAAAACTTTGTCCACGTAGATGGCCCCCCCAAACTGCATACCCAAAAGCGAAAAATCCGCCGGGTGAATAGGCAGGAGACGGAAAGCCGACTTGATGTCACACTTCGCCAATTCCGCCCCCGGCCTACAAATCCTCACTAGGCGGACCGCATCGTCCACCGACGCATACAGCACTCTCGAGTCTTCTTCTGCAATAAAGTCATTAACCGATTGACCCTCCGGCCACGACAAATGGTGAATCATTCTGAACTCCCCTTCCTCCTTCTTCGGCACCACCCCCAACAGGGAAATGATCAGGTCCGGCAATGGCCAGTCAGTAAACGGGTCAGCCACTCTCCCTTCCGCCACTTCCTTCTCCAACTTTGCAGACACCACCCCCGGCAATTCTTTTGCAGATCTCAAGTTCTCAGCCCAACGACGCTCCCTGGGACCCTGGTAGCCCACCCCAAAGCCCTCAGTGAACCCCCAGAAGAGCCGTGCCGCGGCTTCGCGATCAGGATAGCACGCGAGCCACGGGGCCATCGCCTCCACCCTAACCGGAGTAGGCGCCCTTCGGCCCAGGCTGGCCCTGCCCCCTCGCGTTCCTCCATTGCTCAGAGGGGGTGGTGAGCGTGAGGCACTGCGCTAGGGCGTGCTTGCCGCCACACTTCGAGCACTCGTGTTTGAACTTACAGGGGTACCTGGAGCAGTACCCCCGATTGTAGCTCCAGCATGCCCCCGTGGAATAACCCCCCTGCTTGGACTGCTGACCCGAAACAATGGTGCCGGGCACAGTTCCACCCCCCGCCCCGCCTTGGGCGGGACGCGGCGGAAAAGACCGATACAACACCGGCAAACCACTGGCAGTATGGGTGGACGCCGTCGAGTGCGAAGACGCCATCCACTGCATCCAAAGCTCCTGGTCTACCTCTCCCCAACTCTTCTCCGGATCCGCGCTAACCCTGGCCCGAAACTCCTCGTCGTAGCTTAACCAAGCAAACCCCCCAAACTGCATCTGGGCCTTGCGAATGATGTCCATGTACTTAAACAGCGCAATCGCCCGGTCCAGATACTTCTGGCAATAAACACTGGCAAAGATCAGGAAAGCCGACGTCCAATTCTCCATAGTCACCGGCACTCTAGGCCGCCTCGTCAGCTCCCACTCCTCCTACTTAGAGCCCTCCTTGGCCTAAACCTCCCGATGAAGTAACTTAAAAACGTCCACAAATTCATGTTTCCAGATTCTCTCCCTGAGTTTCTCCGACAAATGTGACCCAAGAGGCATCGCCAGCCCCATATACGGCAGCTTCTTAGGCACCTTCTCCCCCTTTTCCTCCTTGCCATCTCCTTTGTCCGTCTGCACCCCCAAAGTGACCGACTTACCAATCACCTTCTTACCATCCGCAGGTGGACCGCCCGATGGCTTCTCCCCCTCCCGCACAGAACCGTCCCCCACACCCACCGACCGGCATGTCCGTTTCCGGCCTTCCCCCCCCCCCCGTGGAGCGTCATCCCAAGCTGCCCACCAGGCGCCCTCACCTGTGAGTGCCGGCGTCCGCTCCCGGGGCCTTCCTCTGGACTCCGTCCCCCGGACCGCCATCGATCCGGCCTTCTTCCTCGTCACAGTCTCGACCTGCAACACACCAAGGTCGTTGTCTCCCGCTGCACCGCCTATGCCTTCCAGGTCATCCCGCAACTCCCCGTCTTCCAGCTCCTCACTCTCAGCACTGTAATCCAACTCAAGCACCGGTTCCAGAGCCACACCCACACTGTCTACCTCCTTCACCGCACGCTTCACACCCTTCTGCACACTCCCTCGTCCACGCATTCCAGAAACGCCACGTGCCGAAGTTGCCCGATCCCTCGGTGGAGGGACAGCCGCCGCGGACTGCCCTACTGCTTCCGGCCTGCGTCCTGGAGCCGTCTTGCGCCCCGCCAGGCCCCCCCGGGCTCTGCCGACAACCGCCGGCTTGGATCCCCTCCCACCCCTCAGGTCGCTCAAACCTGAGCGGGCCCCGGCACCATCGGGCCTCAAAGCCGTCCCGGCCGTCTCTGCTCCCGCCATACCCCCCGAGGGAGGGATGGCCTGCACTGCCTTCTTCGCCCTGGCCTTCCTAGCCTCCTCCTCCTGCCTCTCCGCCTCCCGTTCCTCCTCAGAGGTCGGGGTGGGAGGGCCCTCAATCTCATGAGCCCATACCACACCCACCCTGGCATGAGTCGCCTCGGCCCACCTGACCTCCTGAATCTGCTCCAAGATCCGCTCACCCCGGGCCTCCTCCCAGGAAACCGAACCCCAGATCTGAGGGGGGGGGGGCGGGCAGTAGCCAAAGAAATCACCCCCCGGGGGGAAGAAACCCACCTGCTGAAAACCCTGGACCCAACCATGCCTGCCAATGGGGACCAGAGCGGGGGTCCCGCTCCAGCCCGCCAAATCCCCGGACGCCACCGGCCGCACAACGGCCGGGCTGCCCGCCCTGGTACCCCTGGACAAGTCAATGGGGGCCTCCTCCTCCAGCTCCCCTGCCTCCCCCAAGGTATCCCCAGGCCCAACCACCCCAGCAGCAGCATCCGCAAGGTGCCCAGCGGGCCCAAGGGCCCCACTCCCAACCGGAGGCTCCACCTGTACCAAAGCAGGCTCAACAGGGACGACCGCCAGCCCCACCCCCTGCAAGGCGCCGGCCGGCACCAGCAGAGGCCCTTGGGGCGGAAGCGCGGGGGCGCGGCCCTCACGGCCGCCCCCGAGGCCCCAGGCAAAAACTCAAGCGGAGGGAAGGCCCGCGCAGAAAGGCTCCTGCGCTTCCCGCCCCTCGCCGGATCTTTGGGAACACCGCCCCCCCTCCTGCCGTCAAACCCCCCCGCAGGGTCCTGCTCGTCTTCCTGGCAGGCAAACACCGCCGCCTTGACCCTGGCCGAGGCAGCACGCGTGCCCCTGGTGGCCCCCACCCAGGCCTGATCCAAAACCCCCGGCTGAATAAGGTCCTCCCGGCCGGCCCTCACAAGCAGCAGCAAGGCCTCACGGACCTGCTCCGCAGACACTCCAGACATCACACCAAAAACTGCCCACAAAGGAAAACCAGAAAAACCCAGCTGCCGCAAAACAGCTCCGAACGAAATCCAACCAAAACTAGCACTAGGCCTCACAGAAACTAATCCTAACTACCTCCTTTTGATCTCCCTCCCGATGGTGCCAGGCACAAAAAGAGGAAGTTCCCTTCCTCCCCCGCGCTTAAATACCCACCCCCTAACTCCTCCCCTTCCCTACCTGGCCTATCCCCGGCGCGAAAGACCCCGGGGGAAGACTAGTCTGCGACTCTGCTTCCCCCGGGGCCCGGCATTGTGCAGTTCTACACCGAGCACCCAACTTAAACCACAACAGATGCAGGCCATAAATCCTGTCCAGTCTCCTTCTCCAAGCAAGCACCAGACGATGCTGCTGTAATGGGACTGTTTGAGATGTAAAGATCCCCTTGCGTTTAAGAAGTAATACGGTTGTGAAGGAAAGACTCAGGGAAAATGCGCTGGAAGTGAACAGGCTTTAAACACGAACATGAGGATGCAAAAGTACAGTGGTCGTACAGTTATGAAATCATGCAGATACGGACCAGGAAATGCGCATCTCGCCTGAGCCTGTGTCAGCAACACACTCCAGACCCGCTTCCCCTAATCTGTTTTCGAACAAGCGCTCCAGGCTGAGATGTCGTGTAGTTTAGAGGTGCCACCTCTGGGCTGTTCTGGGGTGGCAGTTTTTTACAGGTGAATATAGTGCTCCCCTTATTGTAGAGCAGGCAGTTAAAATATCACTAGTAATGGGAGTATTGCGACATGATCTTGTGACGGATCTGCAGGTGCTTCCTATCCTAATAAGTAGAGATGCTTCAGAGAGAACTATATGATCCCTTAGCTGAGTCGGGGAACATTGAGTTTTTTTCCTTTGGCATGATTGCAGATGACGTCACACAAACGTATAATGGACAAAGTAATCCAAATATTTGTATGTCTCTCCCCAACCCTCAACCAATGGGTGAAAGACAGCAGTTCTGAAGGATATTACTTCATTAAATTACCTCTTACATTACCACATCCTAACCATGTTTGAAGTTCTTGCATACCCTGTGAAGTCACTCTGTAATATGGTAGGTGAAATATGATCCCTAGTTTTACCATTTGGCTTGACAAAGACTGCAAGGGTATTAACAAAATGGGTGCCTTGAGAAAGGCGGCTTCAACTAGAAGATAGGCAGAAAGATTCTCCAGTCAAATGCCACAGATTTCACAACTGTTAGTGTCACAATCGAAGAACTTCACACAATGACCCCCGCAGATACCCTTTACAACGAAGGGTTTATTAATCTGACTAGAGGCACATGTACTATCTGAAGGTGTAGTGATCGCAAATATTTAGCAGCTTCTGCACAGAAGTGTGTTGCAAATGGAGATTAATGCACCAGGGCACATCTTTGAAGGCCACCACAATGTTTTCCCAATGATGCTGGCTGGGACAAGGCACCCTGTTGTCTAAAAGTATCCTATGATATTTGGCTTTACATAATTGCCAAACTAATTGCATTCACAGAATATATATTATCTAATGGTGGCCGCCAGTAGGTAGTTCTAGTGAGGACCATATTAACATAAAATAAGCATTTTTTAGGTCTTGCCTAGCGACGCAGCGCTGTCGCTAGCGAGATCTATTGTCGACTTGCTTTGGAAGGAGGAAAGGAGATGTGAACACGCACAAAGGATTGCAATTGTGAACCCGTACGGCAGCGTTCGATTAACTTGCAGGACCGGGGATGTGCACGTGTACGCGCCTCCTGCTTCCTTATGCAACAACTCAGAGGACAGGAAATGAGCTTGTGTACCACTGGCTTTCTCGCTGAATAAACACAGGAGATATGCACGCGCCAGCTTACACCTTGTGGCGTGTTTTATATATCCCCTGCTCCCGTTTTATTGCTGAACAACTGAGAGGATTTCACATTTGCATTTGACAGCCTATGACGCGTTGGCACGGTGTGGGCTTGCTTAGTCAACAAGGATAGGAGAAATGCAGGCTAGATTCAACCACACGCTGTTGTAATACGCCTCTTTCCTATTTTTTTGCTATACAACTCAAAGCGCTGCATAAATGTCAACAGCTACGGCGCGCTACCGCCTACTACTTCCTTGATGAACACATGAATAAATAGGAGAAATGCAACCACATGCTGTTGTATTATGCTTTTTCCAGTTTTTGCTGGACAACTCCTAGCGCTACGAGAGGATTTCACATATGCATGCAACAGCCTATGGCGCGTTGGCACGGTGTGGGCTTGCTTAGTCTAAAAGGAAAGGAGAAATGCAGCCGCTTCCTTCAGCTTTACTGTGCTGTTTGGTTCCCTCGCCCGACTGACCCTCCACTTTTCTCCCACAGTCTCACCTCACTCCCCATGGCTGCTTCTGCTGTCTCACAGATGCCGAAGCTCTGGGCTACAGCAGGCTGGGGCTAAGTCACACCTGCTCTTCGAGGCATCGAGGAGGAAGAGGGGGATGCAGTCACATCATTGGGTGCGTGTAAGGCGTCTTTTACTGAGGAGATGTGCACGCGTATAGACACGCTTTGTGCACATCTCCTGTCCCCTTCCATCGTCGCAAGCCTCATGCAGTTTCACTTTCTTAATGCACATGCGTGCTCCCCTCCCACCTCCCAAACCGCATTGAGCAGCGATGAACATTAACGAGCAGCAATCGCCGTGGCCTTGTATTTATTTCTTTAATAGAGAGCAGCATACTTTTAAAACATTTTATTTAGAAACAACATGCTTCATTAGGTCTCGCCTATCCCATTTGCAAGGAATGGATAGGGGATAATTATAGGGTTGGATCAGGAAAGCTAAACCAGGTGGCGGATTTTGACGAGTGCATTTGTCCGTGCACGCGCTTCCATCCGCCTGCCTCGCATCATTGCCACCAGCAGCTTTACTTCGATCCGCTCCGCCCCCTGCTGCACGTGCTTTCCATCCGCCTGCCTCGCGCGTCCACATCAAAGCCATCTGTTGCTTCCACAGCGTGCCCGGCCTCACTTCTCCACTTCTCCTCCCCCTCCTAATTACATCCCTGCTGTTCACACTTCTTCACGGCCGCGAGGCTGTGCCTCAAAGGGATCCGCTCCCCCGCCCCTAAAAGCTTACCTCTGCGAGATTTTGTTGTTTATCTCTTCCCGCTTATTGAAAGTACAGTTCAGGGCACTCAGATACTCCAACGTTGTTTGCTCCTTAATGCAGGATTTTTTAGTTGATTTCAGATTTTTATCCACAGCCCAAAGCAACATAATCAGACTAAGTTGTTTGATTTCACGCTTGGCACAAAAAATGGTGTTAGGAAATATTCTACCAATACTTCACAAGCACTCGAAATTGCTCTTGGTAGCATTCCATGCCACTTATTTAGAGCTTGTTAAACTATGCACCCAGGGATTTTCAGGTTTCTAATTAATTAAAAGTAAATTTGCAAGAATGCAAAGAATACAACCAGGACTGGCAGGCTCCTTCGCCTGACAAGCGATAACTTGACAGATTGCAATTTTTTTTTCTCTTTTGGGTGGCTAAAAGTTAAGTCAGTCATCCTACTCTGATTCAATTCTGTGACCATCCCCAACTTGATCACCCTATTCTTCAGGTACATACACTCAGAGGTTGTGCTGCAAAAAGGTGATCTCTCTAACTTGTAGATCCGACATCTTGTGTGTGTTCAAACCAGCGAAATTGGATAACATTGTGCTGGTGCAGTTTGCCGCCACAGGGACACTTACAGTGATATCATTTAGCGCAGCAATGCCTTTCATTTACCGCAGCAATCATACAGGAAAGCAGGGAGGCCTGCTGTCTTAAGCTCCAGAGGGGCCTAACAAAACTGCCTCACTCACAAACACCATCAGCTCTCCTGTTTGAGTCTCATCCAGGCTGGAACTCACTGTGGTTTAACACCATGATGCCAAGGTCACTGCAGAGGGCAAAGACACTTTATGTCTCTTCATAAATGCTCAAGGCAAACTTTTTTTGGAGCAGTGTTTTTTTGCAGCAGAGGAGGTAATTTGAAGAAAAAAAATTGCTTTACTGTAAAAAATTACAAAGTAAAGCTTTTTTGTATATGTATTAACTTTATTAGCAGCTGTAAAGACGGCTGCCTGCCTTTTTTGGGTATTTATTTGCTTTGATAGCATTCGTCATGCCGCACTTTAGCTTCACAGGTTTAAAGCTAAAGCGCAGTGTAGCGCGATTGCTACAAAAGGAAATAAATAGGGAAAAAGTGCATTTCTTTTCCGTTTATTTAATTTTGTAGCAATCGCGGCTCTGTAAGCAGGTATGTCTGTGGCAAGATGCACAGCCGAGGTTGGGTGATAAGTAGGAGGTACCAGAGTCACAGACTCAATATTCGCAACCAACTGGGTCTGCTGTGACTGTTGATACAAGCTTAAACATTCCAGGACTGCCTCCTAACGATGCTTTTTATTAATTGAGCTCTAAGTGCTGCTTAACTTAGTGCTCAGTTTTATTGTTTATGATGTAATATTTCTGGGGCATTCACTGAGCGCAAGAGGCTGTAGCTCAGACTCTGCAGGGTCCTTGTATGCAGAAGTACCGGTCTTTAAACAGCACCGCCTACCGTATCTGATGTTTAAGCAAGGCTTTGTGGCGCTGTATGTAGATTGGCTTGAAGCTGTGAGAGATGCGGGAAGCAAATATTGTCATCCATACATCCTGACTCTTTCTAAGAGAAGCAAGTCCAGGTTCCGTGTGTCACAGTGCACTTCTGTCTCCTTCACCTCTTTCATTTTCAACTTGAAAGGAAAGCATTATTTGGAAAAAAATTCAGCTGATTGTAACTTTACGTTCCCCTGCAGGAAAGTCCACTGCTGCAGTCCTTCCCTCGAAGTTCATCTTTCAACAATAGAAACACAACTCTAAACTATTTCCGCCTACAGCACCAGATAACAATCTCTTTCGCTTGAACAGTTGCTCCTAGTGCATTCATTTATATCGCCGGTTGTAAAGTATTTTGTATTTAATTTTACATTAGGATAAAACCAAAGCGAAAACAAAAACTTGCTCTGGCGATTAGCGACTCAGGTGTTCGACGTGATTTTTGTCTGGTTTGTCTGGGTGGAGCACTAGCGTATACAAAACAGAAGGTTTTAACTATTTCATTATTTTATATTGTGCTTGGATTCTTGTGCTTTGATTGCTGAAGGGGACAGTCTCCTGAGCATCAAGTCTGCATATGCAGATTTATTCTCATTTGTAACTCGTAGGGCGAAAACACAACGTTTCATGCAAGGTGGAAGGGCAGCCAAGAACGTGGGGCTAAATTACTAAACAAAAGAGTAAATAAATAGAAAATAAGTAGGTAGATGCCGCATTTCTTTCCCATTTGTATACTTTTGTAGCAATATCGGCATGCCATGCTTTAGCTTATCCTCCTTTATGGTTCCCCTATCTTACAGCTCTACTGTGTGTCTGCTCAGTTTCCTCTATTAAAGTGACGTGTCTGGCTGCGTTTTAGCCTTTTTTTTCTCCTTTTTAGGTCAACACATGCATAAATGGATTTGTGATTTACAATGCCAATAGCTCAAACTCTAATAAATGCGAGACCTATTGCATTGCAAATGCTTGTTTTTACAAAGCAAGCTCGGCTACTACTAATTGTGGAACCATGCCTTTTAGTTGCAGTCAACAAACACTCGATTCATTATTGTAAAAATAAATAACAGACTGTGATCCTTCCTACAGATAGACACAAAAGGAAATGTAGTTCCCCTAATATAAATTAAAGTAGTTTAGTAATTTGTACTATCTCTTCATACAACGAGACAATGGTTACACAGATCAACTCATTGTGGAAAGGCGAGGTGGGGTTATAGGTGAGGGTTAACTAGTCCGGGGCAAAACAAAAAGATCACGTCATGCATAAAGTATTTCAAATTCATTCGACGTTGTTTCGCTTTCATTTCAGTTACTCGTGATAAAAAAAGATTTCTCAAAGTGCCTGAGCAGATGAAGTCTTGCATCTAACTTTCCACTGCAGATTTCTAAGCTGATTCCTTCGCTCTTTGTATCGCCCTTTTTTGCCACGAGTTTATGCCTATTCCAGAAGATCTACAAAGATTAAATTAAGTGAACAATAATGAATGTAGGCATGCACACCGGCTGGAGATCCGCCTCCTTTCTAGTTTTTTGAATCGGAGTTTAGGTCCCACACATCAGAATAAATGTGGATGGGTGCCAGTTTCCTTCTTACAAGTCAAGCAAAGGCGACTCTCCAGAAGTTGCCAGTAGTGCAACTGAAGTGGTTTACAGTATTTTAGAAAACAGCAATTTGTGCTGATACAACTAGAAAAGCAGATGTGTGCTTCATTGTTACAAGCCAGTGTTCCTTGTCCCTACGCCAGGCATTCCTTGTCCCTACACCAGGCATTTAACATTACTGTAGCTAATTTAAATACATTTTCACAAAATCTGCGAAATCCTCTGGCTAAATCACCCCTGTTTATTTTCTAGGGACACATTAGAAAATTAGCCAACTTTCTAGTTTAATTATGGGATAGCAACTTCGTTTCCTTGGTAGCTAAAACGTCTCAGATTTCGATGGTCTTTTGAGAGGTTTATTTATTTTTTATTTTTTGAATTTCAAAAGATTTTATTAGGACATTTTTTATACATACAGTACAGGTATACAGTACAGATATAGTGAAGGCAATACTGGTGTCATAGTACGCCGTTGGGGTTACAATAGGCATATAGTTGACATGAGTGGTCACGTGTACAGAAGTAGATAGGTAATTACCCTCGAAGGAAGGAAACAAAAGTAGGAAAGGAGAGAGAAAAAAAGAGGACAGGATGGGTCACGCTGTAGTTAGCCGCCAAAACTTCCACAGTTTGCGATGTGAGGAGGCTAGATGTGAGGTTACCGAGCCCAGTTGTCCTGCCTAAGGGGGTTTGTACGAGCCCAGGTAGTTGTCTAAGGAGAACCACATCTCGCCCTTTGGGGTGGAGTTGGGTGAGTGTTTTGATGTTATGTTGCCCGCCCCTCTTAGGAAGGTGATCCAGTTGAACCAGCTTTGGAAGGATGCCTTCCCTGTGTCTTTCCAGTTCGCTAGGATAGTTTTAACAGCCGCCATGAGCAGAAGGTCAAACAGGTCGCTGTAGTTTTTGGACTGAATTTCCGGCGCCATGAAGGCGGCGACTATCCCTAGGAAGTCTGGTTGTAATGAGTAGCCCATTATGCTGTTTATGCAGTCTCTTATTTTACCCCAGAATATCTTAACTTTGGGGCAGTAAAAGATAAGGTGCGCCAAATCTCCTTTTTGTTTGTGGCAGTTCCAGCATAGGTCGCTATCACGTATTCCGACAGCTGCCAGGCGGGCTGGGGTCCAGTATGCTTTGTGGAGGAGCCAGTATTTAGTTTGTGCTAAGGTTGGGGTGACTTTATTTTTGGCCGCTGAGATCCAAAGGCGAGTCTTTTCCTTCTCACCAAAATGTCTAGTTTGTAGTGTTTCCCAGTATTCTAGTGTTTTGGCGTTTAATCTCGTTGTTACCGGGCACAGGAGTTTGTATAGGTGCGACGTTTGGTGGCCAACTTTGTTTAGGTTCGTCATGTATTGCAGAATCGGTGGGACCTCCTTGTTAAGATCTGCTCTCGTGAGCGCCGCCCTTATTCTTAGAAAGTTATAGAATTCAATATCTGGTAGGTTGTGCAAGCGCTTTAGGGTGTCGAATGTGAGCGGGGTACTAAGGCTTTCTAGCTGGTTGGGAGTGGAGATGCCTCGTTCATACCAGGAGTTAATGTTAAGTATCTTGTCTTTGTATTTTATTTTAGTGTTGAACCAAATAAATTCCCATCTTGTGTTTTTAATGCTTCTCTCCATTCTTTTGTCAACTTTGAGGAGGGCGTTCTTGGTGTTTTTGAGTATGATGTTATTGGCCTCGGGTGTTTATTGGCTGTGAGTAGGGCTATGGGGTCGAGACCTTTTAGGATTGCTCTCTCTAGCATCAGCCATACCGGCGTGTACACTTGCTCTGGCGAGAGCCAGTGTATCCATTGTTTGGCTAGGCATGCTGTTTGGAATGTCTTGAAGTTGGTGAGGTTGAGACCTCCTAAGGTTTTGTTAGGTCTTGATTTCTGTAGGCTTATTCTCGGTTTCTTGCCTCTCCAGAGGAATTTATTTATCAGGATATCCAATTTTTTGTGGAACTCCTCTGTGGTTATGAGTGGGAGCATACTGAACAGGTAGTTCACCATGGGTGTTAGCATAATTTTTATTGTTTGCACCCTGCCCTACCAGCTGATAAATTTTGGTGACCATGAGTCTAGTTTCTCTTTCAGCTTGTTTAGTAATATTTTTTCGGTATAGTCGAGTGTTGATTTGAGGTCCCTACCGAAGTAAAGATCAAGATATTTCAGGAATTTTTTCTGCCAAGCCAACCCTGAGTCCCCTAAGGCTGCCCTAGTTGTATGCACATTTAGAGGTTTGCATTCAGACTTGTCCCTGTTGAGTTTGTAGCCCGCTACCTGTGCGTACTCCTCAATGGTATTCATTAGGGCTGTTATCGAGGGGCAAGGGTTCTCTGTCGTAATTAGTATGTCATCCGCATATGCAGCTAGCTTAACCGTATTCCCCATGATTGGAATTCCTTTTATTTCATCGTTATTCCTGATCGTGGAGAGTAGTGGTTCCAGGGAGAGTAGGAAAAGTGCTGGGGAGAGTGGACAACCTTGTCTCGTACCTCTTCCCAGGGTGAGCGGCTCCGAGGTGCCCCCGTTGACTAATACGTGGGCTTTCGGTTCGTTATAGAGCACCATCACCATCCTTTTATAGTTCCCTCCTAGCCAGAACTTTTGCATGCATTGGTCCAGGAAGGACCACAACACTCTGTCAAACGCCTTCTCTGCGTCGAGTGCGATCATGACTGCTGGGTTATTGTTGGTGGAGGCGTGGTTTATGTGGCATAAGAGTCTCGTATTATCCTGGGACATCCTGTTATTGAGGAAGCCCACCTGAGAGTTGTGGATTAGGTTTGGGAGCTGCGCGTTAAGTCTTGCCGCTAGGACCTTTGCATAGATCTTGCAGTCAACGTTAATTAGGGAAATGAGACGGTAGTTTTATGGATGTTGAGGGTCTTTGCCCTTTTTCGGGATGACTATTATGTTGGCCTCTGCCATTGAGCTAGTCATTTTCCCCTTTTGGATACAGTACGTGAAGACCTCTTCCATTGTGGGCTTGATTAGGCGGAGGAAATGTTTGTAGAACCCTGCTGTGTACCCGTCCGGCCCCGGGGCTTTGTTCTCTTTGAGGGCTGCTACTGCTTTTTGTATCTCTGCCCCAGTTATGTCTTGTTCTAGGGATGCCCTTTGTACATCCGTCAGCTTGGGTAGGGTTAGCTTGTCCAGGAAACTGGCTCCCCGTCTGCTTTAAGGCTTTTGTCCTCCCTGTAAAGGCACTCATAAAAGACCTTGAGGATTTCTTTGTTTGACGTTTGAGAATTCTTATTAGTGTCTGTTATTGCTGCAATTGTGTGCTGTCTCTGCTTGCTCTTAAGGTATGAGGCTAGTGCTTTCCCTGCTTTGTTCGCCGTACATAAGTTTATTGCTTTATATTTGTTTATCCATGTACCCGCCCTCTCACTTAAAATCCTGTTGAGTTCGTATTCATTCTTAGTTAGCTCTGTGAGGGTGTTCCTGTCTGCTAGGTTGGGGCCATGGCACATTTCTAGATCTTTAATCTGCACTTCGAGCTCTAATACTTTTTTCTTTCTTTCTTTGTTCATTCTGGATTTGATGCTGAGTATTTTACCTCCGACTGTGGCCTTCATGGCATCCCAAAGGGTGCCTCTGTCTATGTCTGGGTTATCATTGAACTCTAGATATACTTTTATGGTCTCTTCAATTTCGGCTACATTCGCGGGGTTTTTAAGGATGTCGCTGTTGAAACTCCACCTGCGGCTTACGTGCTCGTTATGCCGCCCACTAAGTGTTAGACTGATATGTGAATGGTCTGATATTGATCTTGGGGCGATTTCTGTTTTGTCTATAAGGTGTGTGTGTGAGGCTGAGATGAGGATGTAATCGATCCTGCTATATGAATTATGTGGATGGGAGTAGAAGGTGTAATCCCTGGCGTCTGGGTGCTGAAGTCTCCAGGGGTCTCTAAGTTGAAGCTTAGCGCACAGATTCTTCAGGGTATTCTGCCCCTGCGAGCAGTGGCTGATTCTTTGCGGGTGTCTGTCTATGGCGGGGTCTAGTACTTGGTTGAGGTCCCCAGCCACAATCAGGAGGTCATCTTGTGGCAGCTTACTCAGTCTGTTCTCAACATCTCCCCAGAATGCATGGTCTTGTGTTGGGCCCATAAAAATTGGCAATGTGGATCAACTCCTCCCCCCTTTTGAGGCTGGTTATTAGGATTCTCCCTTCCTCGTCAGCGTAGCTCTCATGTAGAGCTAGTTTGGCTTTCTTGTTTATCAGTGTAATTACTCCTCTCTTTTTGTGTACCGCTGGCGAGCATAGCGATTGCCCTATCCAGTTCGCCCTCAGCCGGTGTGCGTCTTCAGCTGACAGTTTAGTTTCTTGGAGAACACACACATCGCTCTTTAGTTTGGTTAGGTACTCTATCACTTTCCTTCTCTTGACGGGGTGGTTGAGCCCTTTGACATTGTATGAAACTACTTTGATGTTTGCAAGTAGTTGGGTTTGCGTTGTGTGAGTCATTCCTTTAAATGAGTATCGCTCTTTATTGAGGTGTTCTTGCATGTGACTAGCTGCACTGCATCTGGTCCCAGCCCATCCTTTACATTTGCCTCCCTATGGTGCATGCTTGGTCGTGCTGGATGGCTTAGTGGTCGTTTGTATCTGTCCCTGAATAAGAAGTGGAAGATAGGGGAAGAGAAGGAAAAAGGAAAGAAGGAAAGCATAGAAAACAAACAGAACTGTACTCGGAGACCCCCCGGCTCCCCTCCCTACCCGCCCCCTACCCCCAAATGCTTGCTATACAAACGTGCAACAGCAAAGTGCCCTCCCCCCGATGATTGTGGTGAGCTTCGTCCAAGCCCTCATTAAAGGTGTCACTTCTATGTCTCAGTTTATGTTAGCTACCCATGCCATCTGGGATACATTTGTTTGCTCCCAGACTGTATTGCAGTCTCAGCAAGCAAGGCGTCCTTTGTGGAGTAGAATGGCAACAAGGTAAAATATTTTACCTCTTCGACTGAATCAAGAAGAAATGTAAATCAACCAGTGTCCTGAGACAGGTGAGAGAGGACTGTCCATGAGCTGGTGGTTTAAGCAGCTTTCTCTTTGGTTTGCTGACTCTGGAATCCAACGCAAAATCCAAACGGAAATAATTTTATGTAGACGCTTCTAAATGAGCATACATTTTCATTCAGTTATACTGCTGTACCCTATCATAACATCTTGCATGGTTCAGCTCACTATGTAAAACCTCTCCCCTTACCACCTTAAGCCTTATATGGCTCACACTCCGAGAACAGGGCTGCAACCAAACCCATACTGGCCAGCTCACTTTGCGACCAGCTCAAGTACACATCTCATTCAGTATCCTTGGGCCCCCGTGAAGACCATCAGTGGCTACAAAGTTAGTGTCCAAAAGTCAGATTCTGCTAAGTCACTCCACGTCCCCATTTGTGCCAAACTATCCCCATTATAAAAAGGCATAGAAGGCACTTCATGTTACTGGCCTGCTCCCTCAGCCGCCTTGAAGATTCAGAGAGACAGCTTTCACTCCCACCTGAGACACCAGCAGCCATTTCATTGATACACGATCTGCACTAACAATTGTTAAAATCGGCATTTTCCTTAAAGACCTCTTTTAAGGTTTGTTGCTCACAGAGACCAGGTTCAGTGACATAACATCCAGAACATCCTGTCAGACTACACCCAAACTATACCGTTATCTAGGCTACCAAACCATGCAACTGGACAGGAGAGTACATTGAAACCATTGTGAAAACATGTCTTTGGTTTCCGAAAACACTTGCTTTATATTTATGTAATGCTTACATAACACCGAATTTAAACACCTTGATAGATTATTTCTGAGATCAATGGGATATAAGGCTTGGCTTTGCTTGTTTCAATTTCTTCTTAACTAACAGGTCTAAATCTGTATCTCTTCCCACTTTTCTTTATACAATTACTACATCCCACTGCAGAGCCCCACAACGCTCCTCTCACTCGCCCATTTTGTTCAATCTGTATATCCATCCTCTCTGACATATCCTGTCTTTTAGATTTAGGACATTATTGTATGCCAGTGATAGCTAGTGGCTACTTTAATCTGATCAGCATACCTCCACTTGTGTCGGACACTAGTAGGAGTGTTTCCTGGGTATCCAATGGTCAATGTTTAGAAAATTCCTAAAACTAAATGGTGATGAAACTGATCTTGGCAATAGTAGATGATCCTGGGTACTCTATTAGTAACTTGTGGCTTCCTTAGATCTGCTCATTTCCTACCACTCCAGCTAAAATTAAGAATTTGGGCATCCTTTTTGATCTGGAACTGTCTTTTCAGTCACAGGTCTAGAAAGGATGGACAAGTTTTGTCCAAGTTAAAATGCTGAGAAAACCCTTTCCTTTTTAGGTCGGGCGTGGGCAGCTCATGCACTGCTCTGCGAGGGATGCTGTATTCTAGTATGGACTTGAAGCCACGCCCACTCCCCGCCCATATTTGTCATTGACTTTTGCCATTGTCCTTAATATATGCTGGCTTCTGATTTGTTAAAAGGCTTGTTAGTCCCTCCTTAGTACCACCTTTTCTTCATTTGTAACCTCCCAGGAGGCCTGACTTTTTTACTTCTGTTACATGTATGTTTTATTTAGTTTGTAAGCACTGTTTTCTTTAATGAGTTTCTCCTACTACAGGCACGGTATGCTTTCCTGCAACATTCAGCATGCCATGCATGCTTTCCCTTTCCAGGCAGCCTGGGACAATGGCAACCGCTTCTTTGAAATTAAATAGGTCTCGCATTTACAAGTGTTTAAGGCACTGTGAATGACAATGCCTTTTATTTATGTGTTAATTATCAAAGCAGTTAAATAAAAGGCATTTACATTGAAAATGCAAATAGTCTGAATCTTCATGAAGTGTTCACAAAAAAATGCCCTAGTGAATCTAGTTCTTCATGGATAGCATCAGGGTGATCTGTCAAGTGGGACTGAGAAGAAAAAGGATTGGGGGTTATATAAAGTGTGTTACCCATGCTAATTTCCATAGTGCATGGTTACTGGCAAACATTGTCCCAGGGGCAACAAAGTACAATCAATCAATCAGGGCTTTTAAGCGCGCTACTCACCCATGAGGGTCTCAAGGCGCTGGGGGGGGGTGAGAACTATTCTGGTCAGTTGAAGAGCCAGGTCTTGAGGGTCCTCCTGAAGATATGCAGGGTGGCGGCACGTCTGATATTAATCGGGAGCTTGTTCCAGGTCTTGGCCATGATGTAGGAGAAGGTTCTTCCAACCGTTGGTGCTCTGCGGATGTACAGGTGTTCAGCAAGGGCAAGGTCGGCAGATTGGAGGTTCTTCCTGGGTAAGTGGAAGCAGATTTTATTGTTGAGATATTGGGTGTTGTGGAGGCATTTGTAGGCGTGGGTGAGTATCTTGAAAGTTACTCCCTTCTCCACGGTGAGCCAGTGGAGTTTCTGCAGGTGTTTGGGGAAGTGTTTGTATTGAGGGATGCCGAGGACGAGTCTGGCTGTGGTGTTCTGTATGGTCTGGAGTTTGCAGAGCAGAGACTTGTTGATCCTGGCATAGAGGGCGTTTCCGTAGTCCAGTCTGCTCGTTATAAGTGCGTGGGTGACAGTCTTCCTTGATTCAGGGGGGGATTCATTTGAAGGTCTTTTGGAGGATGCGCAAGGTGTTGAAGCAGCTGGAGGCGTGTTGACCTGTCTGGTCATGGAGAGGGAGGAGTTGAGTACGATGCCAAGGTTTTGGGTGTGGTCCGGGGGGTGGGAGGGCTGCAGAGGGTGGTGAGCCACCAGTTGTTTTCCCATGCAGAGGGGGAGAGTCCGAGGACACAAGTACCTCTGTCTTCTCCGAGTTTAGCTTCAGGCAGCTGCTGCTTGTCCAGGATATGTGGGGATGAGGGACGATCCTTGGGGTACTCCGCAGTTGATTTGCGTAGGTTTCGAAGAGAAAGGGTGGCAGTCTGATTCTTTGGGTTCTGCCGGTGAGGAAGGAGCATAGCCAGTCGAAGGCGGTTCCCTGTATGCCAACGTCGTGGAGTCTGGTGGTGGGGGATGGTTTCAAACGCTGCAGAGAGGTCTAGTAGGATCAGGGCTGCAGTGTGTCCTTGGTCGAGGAGGGTGCGGATGTCGTCTGTAGCAGCAGCGAGTAGATCGGTCTTGGTGCTGTGGTTGCTTCGAAATCCAGATTGGTAGGAGTCGAGGATGGAGATTCCTTCTATGATTTTTAGGTCTCGCTAAATCAATGCGTAAGCATTGTTCGGCGAGATTATAGTAGGCTTCAGAAAAGTCTCCCCAACCTGCGGATTCAGTACAGTTCATTTGATTCAGGCACGTGCACATCAAACACCATCGGCCTCGGCATCTGACTTCAAAGGAATGTGCTCCCCCGCCCCCCGCTTCAGACTTCAAAGGAATGCGCTCCTCTGCCCCCGCCACAGCAATGCAGAGAGCTTGTTGCTTTATTGCTCTCACTTGAGGCCTTGTTCTGGCAAGTTTAAACGTCATTAAGAAAATACAATACATTTAATCCGTTTGCGTCCCGTCCATGTTAAACACACAATTTTATTTTTCTAATTAAACGTTTTCCGCAGCCATATGCAAATCTGTATTAGTCCTGCTTCAGTATGAACAGCATAACATTAATTGTCAGGCCATGCCCACCCTGAGCCAGAAAACACCCATGGAAGGCTGATTTCACTGTCACTGGGTCGCCTTAGTGAGGTAAGTAATGTTACATCTTAGTCACTCCTTCCTCTCTTCATGCTCTCCCATTTGTTCTCACATCCTTTCTCTCTCCACCTCCCCTCCCCTTCCTCCCTCTCACCTTCACTTAATTGCTTCCTCACTTGATCGATGCCTAACTCTGATCATGCATTTCCACTCTAGAGTTTGCTTTGCTGTTCCTGCTATCCACGTGAGTTGGAAATTACGTAAAACATGCTATTTCTGTGAGAAGGACGGTGGTTAGGCTTCAACTCTAGATTTCTTCTCCATGGTTTCTTACAACATTTAACAGTTTAACAGTAGCACTCTACTGCCCTCACTCTACCACTCTACCACCATCACGCCCTCACCCTTCCGCCCTCACTCTACCACTCTACAGCCCTCACGCCCTCACTCTTCCGCCCTCACTCTACCACGCTACTGCCCTCACTCTACCGCCCTCACTCTACCACTCTACTGCCCTCACTCTACCGCCCTCACTCTACCACTCTACTGCCCTCACTCTACCGCCCTCACTCTACCACTCTACCGCCCTCGCTCTACCGCCCTCACTCTACCACTTTACCGCCCTCACTCTACTGCCCTCACTCTACCACTCTACCGCCCTCACTCTACTGCCCTATCTACCACCCTCACTCTACCGCCCTCACTCTACCGCCCTCACTCTACCACTCTACCGCCATCACACCCTCACTCTACTGCCCTCACTCTACCACTCTACAGCCCTCACTCTACCACTCTACTGCCCTCACTCTACCGCTCTACCGCCCTCACTCCACCGCTCTACCACCCTCACTCTACCGTCCTCACACTACTGCTCTACCGCCCTCACTCTACCACTCTACCGCCCTCACTCTACTGCCCTCACTCTACCGGCCTCACTCTACCGGCCTCACTCTACCACCCTCACTCTACCACTCTACCGCCCTCACTATACCACCCTCACTCTACCACTCTACCGCCCTCACTCTACCACCCTCACTCGACCGGCCTCACTCTACTGCCCTCACGCCCTCACTCTACCACCCTCACTCTACCACTCTACCGCCCTCACTATACCGCCCTCACTCTACCACCCTCACTCTACCACTCTACCGCCCTCACTCTACCACTCTACCGCCCTCACTCTACCGCCTATCTCTACCACTCTACCGCCCTCACTCTACCACTCTACTGCCCTCACTCTACCACTCTACCGCCCTCACTCTACCCCCCTCATTCTACCGCCCTCACTCTACCACTCTACCGCCCTCAAGCCCTCACTCTACTGCCCTCACTATACCACTCTACTGCCCTCACACCCTCACTCTACCGCCCTCACGCCCTCACTCTACCGCCCTCACTCTACCACTTTACCACCCTCACGCCCTCACTCTACCGCACTCACTCTACCACTCTACCGCCCTCACTCTACTATCATGTCTAATTTATGCTCTTTTTTCTGCACACTTGTGTCCTCTTGTTTGTTCTCTCTAGCATCACCCTCATCACACTCTCCTAACTTCTCCCGCATGTGACCCTACTTGCACCCTCTCTGATCCATCTTCATTCTTTTCTGCTTTTCCCTGTTTCCGCCACACACTCCATTCCTTTGTGTCTCCTTTCTGGCCTCTTTCCTACTTAACTTTTCATCCTTTCTCCTTAATCCCATTTCCACCTTCTCACAACCCCTTCCAGCACTGTTATTTTAACATTTGTGTTCTCTCTGTCTTATAATGTCTATCCTGCCACCATTTACTTCGGACCCTCACCCTCACACCTCCTCACCCTCACACACCCGCTCACCCTCACCCTCACCCACCCTAACACACCCTCACTCACCCTCACACACCCGCACACACCCTCTCACCCCACTCACCCTCACACACCCTCACCCTCACTCACCCTCACACACCCTCACCCCCCCTCACCCTCACATCCCCTCACCCTCACATCCCCTCACCCTCACATCCCCTCACCCTCACATCCCCTCACCCTCACATCCCATCACCCTCACATCCCATCACCCTCACATCCCATCACCCTCCCTCACACCCTCACCCACCCTCTCACCCTCACCCTCTCACCCTCACACCCCCTCACCCTCATACCACCTCACACCACTCACACACTCCCTCACACCCTCACACACACTCACACCCTCACACACCCTCACACCCTCACCCACCCTCACCCTCACACCCCCCTCACCCTAACTCACCCTCACACACCCCCTCACCCTAACTCACCCTCACACACCCCCTCACCCACCCTCACTCACCCTCTCACTCACCCTCACCCACCCTTTCACCCTCACGCACCCTCTCACCCCTCTCACCCTCTCACCACCCTCACACCACCTCACCCTCACACACCCTCACACCCCATCACACCCCTTCCCCCTCTCCCTCTCACACCCCCTTCCCTCTCACCCTCACACCACACCCTCGCACCCTCTCACCCCCTCACCCTCACACCCCCTCACCCTCACACCCCCTCACTCTCACACCCCCTCACTCTCACGCCCCCTCACGCCAACACCCCTTCACCCTCACACACCCTCACCCTCACTCACCCTAACACACCCTCTCACCCTCACAACCCCTCATCCCCCTCACCCTCACACACCCTCACCCCACACCCTCTCACTCTCACACACCCTCTCACCCTCACACACCCTTTCACCCTCACACACCCTTTCACCCTCACACACCCTTTCACCCTCACACACCCTTTCACCCTCACACACCCTCTCACCCCTCTCACACCCTCACACCCCCTCACACCCTCACCCTCACACACCCTCACACCCTCACACACCCTCACCCTCACACACACTCTCACTCTCACATACCCTCTCACCTTCACACACACCCTCACCACCCCTCACCCTCACAGCCCCTCACCCTCACACCCCCACACCCTGACATCCCCTCACCCTCACATCCCCTCCCCTCACATCCCCTCACCCTCACATCCCCTCACCCTCACATCCCCTCACCCTCCCTCACACCCTCACCCTCACACACCCCTCACACACCCCTCACTCACCCCTCACCCTCACTCACACCCTCACCCTCACTCACCCTCTCACTCACCCTCACTCACCCTCTCACTCACCCTCACTCACCCTCTCACTCACCCTCACCCACCCTCTCTCCCTCACCCACCCTCTCACCCTCACACCCCCTTTCACCCTCACACACCCTCTCACCCTCACCCTCACACACCCTCTCACCCACCCTCACCCACCTCACGCTCACACCCTCACACCCTGTCACACCCCTTCACCCTCTTCCCCTCACACCCCCTCCCCTCCCCCTCTCACCCTCACACACACCCTCACCCCCCTCACCCTCACCCCCCTCACCCTCACACCCCCTCACCCTCACACCCCCTCACCCTAACACCCCCTCACCCTAACACCCCCACACCCTAACACCCCTTCACCCTAACACCCCTTCACCCTCACACACCCTCTCACCCTCCACACCCTCACCCTCACTCACCCTCTCACCCTCACACCCTCTCACCCTCTCACCCTCACACACACTCTCACCCTCACCCCCCCTCTCCCCCCTCACCCTCACACCCCATCATCCTCCCTCACCCTCACACACCCTCACCCACCCTCACCCACCCTATCACCCTCACACACCCTCTCACCCTCACACACCCCCTCACCCTCACACCCCCTCACCCTCACACCCCCTCACCCTCACACCCCCTCACCCTCACACCCCCTCACCCTCATACCCCCTCACCCTCACACCCCCTCACCCTCACTCACCATCACCCTCACTCACCCTATCACACCCTCTCACTCTCACACACCCTCTCACCCTCACACCCCCTCCCCCCTCGCCCCCCCTCACCCTCACACACCCTCACCCACCCTCACCCTCACCCACCCTCACCCTCACACACCCTCTCACCCTCACACACCCTCTCACCCTCACACATCCTCTCACCCTCACACCCCTCTCACCCTCACACCCCCTCTCACCCTCACACACCCTCACACACCCTCACACCCCTTCACCCTCACACGCTCACCCTCACACACCCTCACCCTCCCTCACACCCCTCATCCCCTCACCCTCACACCCCCTCACAACCCCACCCCCTCACACCCCCTCACAACCCCACCCCCTCACCCTCACACCCCCACACCCTCACACCCTCACACCCTCACACCCCCCCTCACCCACCCCTTACCCTCACACACCCCTCACCCACCCCCTCACCCTCACACACCCCCTCACCCTCACACACCCCCTCACCCTCACACACACCCTCACCCTCACACACACCCTCACCCTCACACACCCTCACCTCCACCCCCTCACCCTCACACCCCCTCACCCTCACACACCCTCACTCACCCTTATACCCCCTCACCCTCACACACCCTCACCCACCCTCACACCCTCTCACCCTCACACCCCCTCACCTCACACCCCCTCACCTCACAACCCCCTCACCCTCACAACCCTCTCACCCTCATAACCCTCTCACCCTCACAACCCTCTCACCCTCACAACCCTCTCACACACCCTCACTCACACTCACACCACTCACCC